>NC_079507.1:66066937-66685373 GCF_030052815.1 Hevea brasiliensis | reverse complement strand
TAATTTGAATTTTTGGATTTTTTTTCTCAGGATATGGGGCTTTTTTTTAACAATGTCCTTTTTGCTTCTGTGGTCAATTTCATGATTTGGTTCTTCTATTTTACGGACGATTTTTGAAACTGATATCATTTAGATGATGTTTCCTTTTAAATAAAACAGGATATGATCTTTTTATTTTTTTTACCATGTCTGGGATTAAGGCTGAGTTGTTGTTGTTGATGTTGGCTTGTTGAAAATGCTCCCCACAGTTTGGGTCGTGGAGTTCTATTCTGTCTAGTTGATTAGGGAGATTTGAGTTGCTTTTGAATATAATTGATGTGTAAAATAACCAAGCTTGCACTTTGTTTGCATTTTACTTTGAATCACTTTTTTTTGGGATTCTTTTCGTTGTTACCAAGTTGTTTTAAGCAAATTTATGGACGTAGTTTCAGAATTTGAGAGGTGCGCCCTGAGCATTCTGTCCTCGCTTGATGACAGTCATGTGTTTTAAAGGCCTATTGTGCTTATGCCTTTTTTGTAATGCACCTTTTAGCGTCCTTATGAATTGAACAAGATGATTTAAGTGGGTGTAGAAAAAAGGATAATCCCTTTGAAAGTTGTAAGATTCATGCATTTGAATTCTGGCCTGATTTAGAAAATTAGCCAATTGTAGCCCTTTTTAAAAAAAAAAAAAAATGATTTGGAATTCTTGCTCCTAAGCAGCCCTTTGGCCACAACTATAACTAATAATTAACTTTCATGCGACAAATTGGCAGTTTGTACAAATGGGAAAGGCCTTATGTATCAAAGTCTGGCTTTTGTGTGCTTTTCATCAAATTGTATTCTATGCTTTTAATTTTGTCCATCTTGACAAGTTACTTTGTTCTAGTTGTATACAGTGAGCCTTTATTTATTTACTCGGGATATTTTTTTTTTTTTTTTTTTTTTTGGGGGGGGGGGGTGAAAATTGGTGATGTGGTGTGGTGGTCTGCTTTGGACAGTGAATTAAAATTGTTCACTTTAATGACACAGGACTCTGCTAAACCCTAATAGCCACGATATGAACCTCAACACATTTTAAGCAATTTTATAAGGAAACTTCTGCAAAATGCCACCATTTGATAACTCAAGTGGGATCCATTCATTCCAAGTCATCTCGTTTCCACCTTGTTATCACAACAACAATTATAGGCACCTCAGACCTGTAGGATACAATTGAGACAAAATTAGGAACTTATAAACCAAATTGATGAAGCTAAAAGCATGGGGATGTAATAGAAAAAGCATGCAAATTTTAGGATTTATCTGATCATTAGCCTAGCAGGTAAAAGTGTTGGACTGTAGCTTCTCATAGAAGTGTTGTCCAGCCCATTGGCAGATGTAGTTCATAACTCAATTAACCCTTTTTTTTTTTTTCAAAATTCTTCTTTATATATATATATATATATATATATATACATACATACTTATTGACCCCTCATAAATTTAATTATTGAACCCTTCTTTTGATAAAATTTAAAATTAATTGAGACTAAAATGTGCATTTAAAAGTTTATGTACTTTTAAAATTTTACTATAATTTTTCAATAATAAACTTTATCAAGACAAAAATAGTATAATTGTATGGGATAAATTGATAAATGACTTTTAGTTACTTATATAGAGAAACATGTATTTGATAACATCAATAATAATGTAGTTTTTTTAATAGTTTTGAAGGTATTAGATTTCGTTGAGTCCAATTATAAAATATTAATATTATATTTTAATATTTAATAATATTTTATTATTTATTTTTATATGTTGATGCCAGGAAAAAAATTTTCTAGATCCGCCACTGGTCCAACCTCTCTATTGCTTTACTTTTCTTTGTCATTTTGTTTTTCCTGAAATTTTGTTTAGGATAAGTCAATTATAATGTTCTTTTGACCATCAATATGTGTGTCTCTTTCTCTCCATTGTGACTGCTTTCCGCTTTTAGGTGCTTCTGCATCCATGGTTGTGTGCTGCCATGCATCTATTTTTGTGTGAGTAAATGCATGCTTACTCAGCATATCTAGTTTTGACCTTGCACGTATTCTGGGAATGTGGGCGTGCACATTCAGATGCTATTGGTTAACATTTCTCTCTACTGCTGTGCTTTTCAAATTTCAGTGTTGGACTGCAGCTTCTCTACTAAAGCACAAACTTGATCACAAAGGATCACTTGCGCTTGCACAACACCATTTGAATTTCTACTGCAAGAAAGAAGAAGCAGATTCTGTGTATTCGATATTGCGGTGTTTGAAGAAAATGTTTTTATACCATACAGGGAATTTTAATCTAGACTGCGCTGCAAAAATTTCTGAATCATTAATTAATCTTCCTAACAAGGATTGTTCACATGCAAGATCTTCACATCCAGCACCATCTAGTGCAAAAAAGGTGAAAGTAGGGTTTGAGGACCTGGGGCATGGTCAAGAATTTTTGGATGATCGGGTACTTTCCCATCTTGGATTGGCGCGGCAAGATTTTTCAAAAAGTATCAAAGATGTTAAGAAGAAATGTGATAAACAGTTGAGAAAGCTCTTACTGAAGCAAAAGAAAGAAAAGGAGGAACATGAAAGAAAGTACAAGGAAGAGAAGGCACAACTTGAGAATAATAAAAAAACAGATGCAGCTGTTGTTCGTTTACATAGTAATAGTTCAATGAGAACAGATAAACTTAAGTTGCTGGACATTGAATATGAAAAGAAATTTGAAGAATTTGAGCGCCGGATGGAGATATGCCATAAAAATCTTGAGGCAATTCACCTGGTTGCAAGGAATGAGTTGGAAGAGGGAAAAGTTTGTTGGGTGGATGGAGTGAAATCCTGGGCAAAGATGGAATTAATAAATAAGCTACCTTCAAATGAAACTGGACATAATCAAGAAAATGCTGTCTTCTTGAATTCTCATTTGAAAGAAAAGAATGTTGAAGGAAATCAGAGCATGCAAGATGGGGTGGTTCTCCTGGAAGTTCCTGAAACTGTTAGTTCAAATGATGAGGATATAGTCCCTGGGGAGTTGTATTCAAATGAACAGATTCCTGATCATGTTAAATCAGACATGCTTGATGGAGAGACTCCATTGAGAACTTCCAGGGTTCTAAGCTTGAGGGATGGATCAGAAAATGTCGACTCTGTAAATGCACCTTCATCTGAAGAACAAATGCAAACTTTTAATGGAGCTACATTAAAGGTGTCTGCTCGAAACCTTCCGATTGAAGTGCGTGAGAATGTCAATTCTAGTGGGAGCCTGGAGAACATGGGAGCGCCTGAAATTGCTTCTAGTGAAGCCATTGATGATGGCAACATTATTCTTAGAGAGAAAGATGAAGTTCATGATGTGACCTTTGATAATGCTGCTGGAGTTGATCAGCAGGATGGAGTGGTTGGTATTGTTAATCAAGATCCATACTCTAATGCAACTGCTGGGGACCTGAAAAATGGGAACGTTTCATTAGGACTGCCAGAAAGTGGTTCCAATAAAGTAGTGGGTGATAAGACTGCTAAGCAAAAGGAGGGGAAGGTTCTGGTTGATAATACTATTGGCAATAAAAATTCTGATTTTTCTGATAAAATGGCTGGAGTAGGCCAACAGAATGGGGAGGCTTCATCAGGAGTGCCTGATCAGCAGGATGGAGTGGTTTCTGTTGTTAATCAAGATCCATGCTCTAATACAACTGCTGGGGAAAGGAAAAATGGAAAAGTTTCATCCGGACTGCCAGAAAGTTTTTCCAATAAAGTAGTGGGTGATAAAACTGCTAAGCAAAAGGATGGGAAGGTTCTGGTGGATAATACTATTGGCAATGAAAATTCTGATTTTTCTGATAAAATGGCTGGAGTAGGCCAACAGAATGTGGAGGCTTCATCAGTAGTGCCTGATCAGCAGGATGGAGTGGATTATATTGTTAATCAAGATCCATACTCTAATACAACTGCTGGGAACTGGAAAAATGGAAAGGTTTCATCAGGACTGCTTGAAAGTGTTTCCAATAAAGTAGTGGGTGATAAAACTGCTAAGCAAAAGGATGGGAAGGTTCTGGTGGATAATACTATTGGCAATGAAAATTCTGATTTTTCTAATAAAATGGCTGGAGTAGGTCCATCAGGTGGGCCTGAAACTTCTCAAGGTGAGGCAGTTGTGGATGGTGAAACTGGTAAGCAGCAGGATGGAAAGGTTCAAGCTAATGAGACTGTTGATAATCAAGACTCTCAATCACTGGATAGAACTGCTGGAGTCAACCAGCAGGATCTGGAACTTCCATCAGGAGTAGTTGAAAATGCATCTGGTCAAGTTGTGGAGGGTGCAAGTACTGGTATGGGGAATGATGGGGCTTATTGCATGGCCTCATCCTCCAGTACCAGCGTACACCTGCAGGATGGAGTGATTTCATCGCAAGTGTTAGAAAATGTTCCTAAAGAAGTAGTGGACGGTGGTAGCAGTGGTAGAGAGGTCAATGGAGTTCCTGATGTGGCCTCCTTTAATGATACTAGAGTTGTTCAGCAGGATAGAGTGATTCCTATAATTAATGAAGTCAATCATCCCCAAGAACTGTATCTGGTAAGTTCACCTGCTATCCAGCCAGAACCTGCCTTGGCTCAAGATGTTCCAGTGCCATTAAATCAGGTTTATAATTCATCTGCTATGTTATTTTATTTTAGTCTTGTTGGTATCCATACATCACAGTTATAATATTATGCTTTTTCTGCAGACCTTATATCTAGACTATCTAGTTTTTCTGGTCATGAATGATGGAATTGGAATTATTTGATATGTCTATTATGCATTTGGATTGTCTTCTGGGATTCTGAAGGATGTGTCCATTTTTATTTTTGACTTTGTCACTAAACATTTTTTTTGATAACCAATACACCAATTTGCTTCTGTCAATAATGAATAATAGAATAGATCTTTAAGTTCAGATTTAAATAAAAGGACATAAATATATTTATGTATCTCATTATTCATTAATGAGTTTGGCAAATCTTGCCTATTGTACGCAAATAAAAATTGAATGGTGCAATAGGTTGAAATAGTTATTAGTGCAATGCACTTTTTTTTTTTTTTAGTTCAGGGGAAATTTAAATATTTATTTGGGTTTTCTGCTGGAAAATATTATGACTCTTCACTTAGAAATCCTCGCATGTTTAGGCACTTCAAGAAGAATCTCCTATTCCAACTGTATCTGCTAGATTGCAAGATGGAATTGCATCAGGAAGTGGAAATAATAATTCGCTGCAGCAAGTTGAGACTTCAGTTCCCCATACAGATGATGTTTTAGTTTCTAATCAATCTAATAGCAACACATCAGTTGTAGAGCATGTGCAGGAAGTGCCGTTGTTGCCATCCACAGATTCTGCTTGTAGTCTTGATGCCATGGATTTTCCTTCAGCTAGTGGGATTGAACATCAGCCTGGTCGGGAAGATCATATAACTGGGAACATGGCTGATTCTTCAATGCAAATAGTGGTGGACCCGGTGGAATATTCAAACGAAGTTGTTTCACATCCTGTAACGCATCTTGCACATCATCTGCCCAGTGAAATTCCTCTTGGTAGATCAGGGATGCATGCTTCAGACACAAGGACTGTACCCATTTCTTCAGGAGTTAATAATCGTACTGCACAAACCATACCCCCTTTCCAAGTGCCCCCTCTGCCTTTGTATCATGATCCTCTTCAAATTGAACTGGAGAGATTACGCAAAGAAACAGACCAAATCATCAATACTCATGAGGACACGGTTAGTTTCCTGTGTACTTATTAATTCCTTCTATGCTAACAAAAGCCTAGATGTTGTCTCTTGGATTAAACTGTATTTTTAATTTTGCAGAAGCTGCGGCTGAAGTCTGATTGTGAAAAGGAGATAGAGGAAGTTGTTGCTCAAATTCGTAGAAAGTATGAGATTAAACTTCAGGAGACGGAATCTGAATTCATCCTTAAGAAAAAAGAACTTGACACATATCACAACAAAGTTCTTATGAACAAGATCTTGGCTGAGGCATTCAAATCTAAATGCATGGATGCTAAACCATCTAGTGCAGCTAGTAAGCAGCAAGGTGCGTTAATATTTGTGATAAAATTAACAAAAATATGAATAGAAATCATAGAACCTACTTATTTAACAACTCATTGATACTGATGAATTAGTTTGGGAACCTTACTCAGTTCTAGATGTATAAACCTTGCATGTTTTTAATACTCTTGAGTACTGGTCTTATTACTATCTAGCTCTTGATCATTTCTTCCTTGGCAGAGGTGGCCTCAACTTTCATGCAGCAGCTGATCCAGCCATCATCACAGCCAACTGCACAGTGGAGTGCCATTGTCACTGGTCTGTCTTCAGCTTTTCCACCTGCAGGTAGCCCACAGATTGCTGCCTCCAGCTCACGTGGTGCAGCTCCATCTCTGCAGGGTGTCCATCATTCATCAGAACTTTTCTTAGGTGCCCTATCAAGGCCACCTCTAATTAGCTCTATATCCCCTGGTACTGGCAATCTCCAAATTGGCGGTGAAATTCGAGCTCCTGCCCCACACCTACAACCTTGCAGACCTTCAGCGTCCACAGTTGCAACAAATCTTTCCTCTCTTTCAGTTGGGATGCCTAGTCAACAGATGCCCAGTAATACCCTTACAACCTCTGCTGCACCCCCCCAGCTTCCATTGCGATCACAGTTGTCTGTAAATGCTCATAATTTTACCCATCTTCCTGAAACTGCAGGAACTTTGCCAGCTCTTTCAAGCTCATCTCTATCTGCATTCGAGTTTCTGATGAATGTACATAATCAAACGGATACAAATTCATGTTCACCCTATGGTTTGATACTACAAAGGGATTTGGGTTCTAACTCAGACCTTTGGCTGCCAAATAATACAAGGACAAATGTGGCATGTCCAACTGAGGTTGTTTGTCTATCAGATGATGATTGACATTTGGTGATGTGTTCCATATCTTTGATTTTGTATTGATCATGAGATCGTCTGAGCTTCAGTTTCTGGAGCGCATTTTTTGAGGTCTGCACTTACATGCTTTTAGGGAGTGTTCCCTGGATGTGCTAACCTGTGCTGAATTAACAGTTGTATATGGTTGAATGTTTCCGTTATTAATATCAAGTTCATTTTTCTTGATGTAGTTTTATTTACATGTAATGTTCATTTTTTTCTGCTTTAAATGTCAGTAGTATTAAAAAATAACTGAAGTTACATGGGAAGAGAAGCATTAGTTAATTATGTCGAGCCGCTCATCTGATCCAGTTAGCTTCCATTTCAGTTGAGTCAGAACAACTGAAACAGAGTGATATCTCTCGAAATACATGGAGAAACAAAAAAAAAAAAAAAAAAAAAATGCATACTGCTATTACAGCACAATACCGACAATCGCATCACAGTTGAAAGAAAACGAAAAGAAAGGCCCTCTTTAACAAATTGGCAGAGGCGTGCCTCCCAGGCCTTGATCCTCACTTCTCTTCTCTCTCAAACTTGTACAGCGGATAAGACCTGCACTACTTGATTCTGTTTGGATTTGCAGGATTTACATTCTCAAAAGCTCCTCTTTCATCCTCATCATTTTTTGGCAAGACAGACTTCAACACCAATCTTGGTGAGGATGATTGAAGCATTTATGTTGCTCATATAATTATTGTTGGAGAATGCATGGTCCGCACTTCCCTCAGCTTCTGCTTAGAGGGTGAGTTGGACTACACGGCTCATCACTGTATGCAAACACATAAACCACCCTGAGCCAATCTTTCTTGCAGAATCTTTTGCTGGTGTTATCCATTGACACACTCTCCATGCAAGGCTTTGTTATGGATTATCATTTACTGGGTTAATCTCCCTTCAATGGACTTGGTTGATGATTGTGGGCCTAACCTAACCGCCGTGTGGTGAAGTAGGATGCTTCTCACACCTGAACTTCCATCAAAAATGAGTTCCATAATGGCTACAGCCTCCCTCAATCTTGTCCAGGATGATGATGATGATGCGGTTCAAAATTTTTATGTGTCAAATGATCGTTTTCCTTGCATAAGTTCAGCAAAAATAGCAGACAAAACTTCTGATGGCTAAAACAAAGTATTATAGATGCCAAGCCAATCAAAAATAAATAATTTTATAATAGTCTCTACAAAATTAAATCATAATTAATAAAGAATAAGAGTTTTCATTCTCACCAATTTGACTAATTCTATGGAATTCTAGCAATATTATGTTTGTTTGAAGAGCACAAGTTAGTGTATCACAATCATAATTCATTATGTAAATTTAAACGGGAAAAAAAAATCAATCTTATTGATCACTTTGAAAATGATGATGATGATGTGGTCAAGACACGTTATGAAAACCTAATAATTAACCACAATTTTCTTTATTTTGTGTTTGGTATGTGTAGATTGAAGTTTTATATATTAATACAAATATAAGAAGTGATCGATTAAGAATAAAAAGAGATATATTTTCCATTAATTAAGAAAATAATCACCGTTAACAAGATAAAAGGTATGGACAATTTATGTTCATTTGAGATCAGAGGACTGTCAAAGACCCTATCCATTCAATCTAATGTGTAAACATCCCTAAAAAGCCAAAATTTTGGATTCATATAAAAGCGATTTAATTTATTATTATGTCTTTTCCATAAATCCTTTAATTTCAATTTTTAATTAATTAAATTTCATACAATATATATTTTCACAATATTACCTAACAAAAGTATTAAAAAGATTACATTTAATCGATAAATATTGAATGCGGTGATAAAACTCAGTGCACTTTTAAGAGAAGAATTCAGGTTTGATCATTAAAGAAGCCATTATTGAAAATCGCAATTACGAACAAGGCATTACATGACAAAAGTTATCTATATATCATGTATTCTCTCGAGAACTGATTTGTTATAGAAGGAGGAGTAGATAGTTTTCTGTGTTTGCACTCCAAAGACGAAAAGAAAAAGTCCTAAACCAACCCCCAAATGAAGTGAGAAGAAGAGTCATTTTCCATTTAGAAGCCCTGTACTATCAATCTCTACAAAATTCCTTGTATGCCACTATACATATATATATATATATATATATATATATATGAAAACTTCATGTGTAGGCAAAGCTAAGTTACACCAAACTAAAAATACTACTACTTCTGTCAATTTTCTTTTATTTTTTTGCAGGCTCTTCTTCTCTTCTTTGCCTCAACTTCCCTCGTCCAATGCTAAGCCAAAGCCCAAACCCTAAGCTAGTCTTGCTAGATAACCATAGCCCTCTTCTAAGTCCCATGTCTCTTTCTCCTTAACAACTCTCTTCTCCCCTCTGCTATATTAAACACCAAAAAATATTTTGAATACACAAAAAATCTAGCGCATTTGCGAAGCAAGTTTAGGTAACTGATAGCTACCTTAAACTCCAATCATTTCCTTCCTTTTACAGCATATCTCTAATTGGGTTCTTGCAATTCTACTCACTTCTTCTTTGAGTGATTGCCTCACGAAATAACCAACCAAAGCTTCCTTACCCTGAAGAAAGAAACTAAACTAATCTAGGGAGTTAGCTGGCTTGGGGTGGTTCTGGTTCTGCTTTCTGAAATACAATGCAGCTTCAAATATCTCCAAGTCTGAGGCATGTAACGCTGCTTCCAGGGAAAGGAGTTAGAGAATTTATCAAAGTGAAGGTCGGAGGTAAAAGGGTTTCTTATCGAATGCTGTTTTATTCTCTTCTCTTCTTCACTTTTCTTTTTCGCTTCGTCTTCGTCTTGTCCACTGTCGACACCATTGATGGAGAATCCAAGTGCTCTACTCTTGGTAAGCTTGTACATTTCATTTCTTTTATCTCCCTAGTCATTCGCAACTTCATTTCTAGCATTTCATGTTTTGATTTAAGATTTTTAATTAATTACAATAATTTAGGGGAGATTAAGGTTATATTATCACTAGGGTTAGGGTTAAACACATTGTCCAATGATGCATTATTCCTATGAATCTAATTACTTTTAATTTTATCATGGAAGATCTGTGTATACGTTGTGCCTCGAAAAGACCGTTCGCCAATCTAATAAAATATAGTTGTTAATTTATCATTGGTATTATGTTCAAATCAACATTATAATATAATTGATAGGGTCCAGCTGGATTTTGCCAAAATTTAACCAATGATCGGTGGACAAGTGGCTAAAAAAAGGATGTGGGATTTACGTAATTAGGGTGTGATTAGGTTGCTTAATTAGTGTCCAAAGTACAGACGTTTTAGTTCCAACCATAATTAGCCAATTACCACGTGAAAAGGTTACTTTTAAAACATTTTTCTTCACTGGAGTAGTGATAGATGGATGGGTGCATCACCAGTCTTTGGAGTCTGCCAACTAACTTTGATTTATCCACCACAACAACATATATTATATTTAATTAATATACTTGTAAAATTAAATTAGGGGACTAGATTCTCTCACCTAACTACTATAATATTATTAATATGATGCCAATAAGCTTTAATTTATTGGGTCGTCCTCAAAATTATGAGATATTAAAATTTAAATTCAATTAAAATTAATTATAATAGAATATATTACTAATATTAACATGGCATTTATTTATTGCATAATTTAATTATTATAATTGCTAATCTAGTCTTAATATGTTCAAATGGTAGGCTGCTTGGGGAACAGTCTAGGACCAAGGATACTAGGAAGAAGGCTTGACTCAGTAATCTTCAAACCTCCCACCTTAATTTTGCTTTTAAATATTTTGTGATAAAAAAAATATATATATATTTTTTTTGTGAAGTAATTTATTACTAATTAATTGGGTTAATGATCCTTTTCTCTGCAATTAAATTAAAGGTCCCAGAAGTGATATACCAAGTACTAAAAGAACCCCTTGGCCAAGATGCTTTAAAAGGAAGAAATGATATTCCCCAAACGATGGAGGAGTTTATGGCGGAAGTCAAGGACAGCAAATTAGATGCCAAAGATTTTGCCCTCAAGCTCAGGGAAATGGTATCACTTTCTTCTCTTTTTAATTTACTTCTTTTTTATATGTGAAAGAGATGGTGACCACAGTGTAGGAAAAAAAATATATGTGATGTTTCCAGGTCACTCTGCTTGAACAAAGGACTAGAACAGCCAAAATCCAAGAATATTTATATCGGCATGTAGCATCAAGCAGCATACCAAAACAGCTGCACTGCCTTGCTCTTAGGCTGGCCAATGAGCACTCCACCAATGCAGCCGCCCGCCTTCAGCTCCCAACGCCCGAACTTGTCCCTGCCCTTGTCGACAACTCTTACTTCCACTTTGTACTCGCCTCAGACAACGTTCTTGCCGCCTCTGTTGTCGCAACTTCGCTTGTTCAAAATGCATTACGGCCCCAAAAATTTGTACTGCACATAATAACCGATAGGAAAACTTATTCACCTATGCAAGCCTGGTTCTCCTTGCACCCTTTATCGCCTGCAATAATTGAGGTGAAGGCATTACATCATTTCGACTGGTTTACAAAGGGTAAAGTCCCAGTTCTTGAAGCAATGGAGAAAGATCAAAGGGTAAGGTCACAGTTCAGAGGAGGTTCTTCAGCAATTGTTGCAAATAATACTGAAAAACCTGTTGTTATCGCTGCTAAGCTACAAGCACTTAGTCCTAAGTACAATTCAGTGATGAATCACATCCGAATTAATCTTCCGGAGGTATAAATTAAACTAATCAAGCAAAAGTATGATCAGATTTTTTTTTTTTTTTTAAATTAGTATATTGAATGATAATTTTGGTCTGAAATGTTTGCAGTTGTTCCCAAGTCTAAACAAGGTGGTGTTTCTTGACGATGATATAGTAGTGCAAACTGATCTTTCGCCTCTTTGGGACGTTGACATGAATGGAAAGGTCAATGGGGCTGTAGAAACCTGCACAGGAGAAGATAAATTCGTCATGTCGAAGCGGTTCAAGAGCTATTTGAACTTCTCTCATCCTTTGATTGCTAATAATTTTGATCCCAATGAGTGTGCCTGGGCATATGGTATGAACATTTTCGATTTAGAAGCTTGGAGGAAGACCAACATAAGCCTCACATACCATTACTGGCTTGAAGAGGTAATCTATTTAATTTTACCTTTAAGCTTTTCAAGATTTGCTCATTGAATTTCTTAATTCTTCAACTGCCAATTTGCTGCTAATATTGCAATTTTGTTCTGGTATTGTGCAAACAGAACTTGAAATCAGACCTCAGCTTGTGGCAGCTAGGAACATTACCGCCAGGGCTAATAGCATTCCATGGTCATGTCCACGTTATCGATCCTTTCTGGCATATGCTGGGTCTAGGATACCAAGATAATACAAGTGTAGGTGATGCTGAGAGTGCTGGTGTCATCCATTTCAATGGCAGAGCAAAGCCATGGCTAGATATAGCATTCCCCGAGCTCCGGCCATTGTGGGCTAAGTACATCAACTTCTCTGATAAGTTCATCAAGGGCTGTCATATTAGGGCATCTTAACATGAATTTTGAGAGGTGACCACATTAATGATAAAAATATGTCTATATATGAGGGGGGAAAGCAAAAAAGAGAAAGGAGAGGAGAGTTCTTCACAAATTCAAAGGCCTTGTTAACAGAATGTAAAAATATAACACAAACTCTGGCATTTGTTTTTTCGTTCTCTTTTATTCTTTTGGAACTCTTCCTTATGGTTCAAGTCTGACCACCTACTGTTCTTTGCCTTTTTAAAATAATAATAATAATAATAATAAATGAGCATAAAAAGTAGTTTTTCCACAATTAGCTATTCATAATCATATGAAAACTTGAAGTGTTAGAGCTTACGATTTATTTATTTATAAGTTCTGGAATTAACGAAACAATGCCATGTACCACAGAGCTAGATTAAGATATATTAAGTTTTCCATCTGACTATATATAGTTAGAGTACTCAGTTTTTTATGAAAATATCTATTTAATCTTTCATCAAACAATTGGATTTAACGAAACAATCATCTGACTTACGTATCGCGAATTATAAAGATTACAGTGTTTTTTAATGTGGTGCTTCGCAAGAGGATTAAAATCCTGACCCTAGAGCCTTTTCGTTCAATGGGTAACTCCTCAAAAACATCATGAGCAAGTTGGTAGAGGGACGTTGGTGAGTCATTGATGACTGGTATATCGACTTCGAATCTGTGTTGCTTCAGTTTCTTAAGTTTACCGCTGAGTTTAGGGTTAATGAGGAGGCTTCTCCAGGGTGGTTGAGAGGCAGGTTTTGGCTTAAAGGATGGCTTCTTCTTTCGATGAAGGTGGGGTAGGGGAAGATAGGGAAGAGTGGATGGATAGAGAGGCAATTTTGGGTCTGTGGAGGCGATCATGGGCGGCGAAGATCGACACTTTGTTATCAAGACCTGGTTGGTGAATTTTATGAGATGAAAGAGATAGCAAGAAAGTTTTATGCTGCATACAAAACAAATGAAAGAATTGTGGTTTAAAAAGGCTTTCATTTGAAATTTTGAGTAGACTGGAAGACATGAAATTCTGTTAACACGATAGGAAGACGGCAGCTGAGAACCAGACGGAAAGCACCGTAGCAGAAAGAGCCTCATAATACTTGAATTCTCCTGGCCCACTCATTAACATACCACCTGTATCATCACTTGCCACATCTGCTATATCGCGTCCACAGTCCTTTGGCACATACACAGATTTGATAAAAGCCCATTTTGCTTTTGCAATGAAAATTGAACCATCATTTTTGGGAAAGGAATATGACCTAGTACTGCCTTGCAATTGAGAGCCAACTGGCTACACACAGCATGCTTATACAAGCATTTAAAAGGCGTAGGTTATTGAGGTGCATTTATGGTCCCAAGTTCCGGTGATATTAACTGCCATGTAAATAGCTTTTCCCCAGCTTTCCCTAAGTAGGCAAAACCTACTTATTCCCAACTTGAGGACTCAAAGCAGCAGTAACATCTACAAATATCCTAGGGAATGCTCGATTGAAACATAGATTGCTAGATAAAATTATTAAATTTACATGTGAGAGCCAGCTACATCTCACAGAAAATCCAGATTGCAAATAGTCAGTCACCCAACATTTCATTGTCCAGTTAAAAGACCCAACAAAACCTAATACAGACGAGAACAATGAGAAAATGAAAATTTTTTTTTTCCTGGAGGGGGGGGGGGGGGGGAGGTGTGGGTTTTGGGGGGGAGGAGGAGGGCGGGGGTGTGGTTGCAAAATGCAAACCCAATGCATTAGAGGTTGCTAGCTTAAGCAACAGGTGGACGGAGGACATGATCTTGAGATGTATCCACTGCAGCAGGTGGCATAAACTGCCACATGGCAACTCCTGGGTAACCAATGAAAGGCACTAACTTGTTTCCAGGTGCTTGGCCTTGAGTAGCAAATGTAGCAGGAATTGCAGGTGGCGGAGGCAAGAAGCTAGGTTGTGCATTCAGAGCTTTCAGCTGCTGCTCCAACTTGTCCTTCTCTGCCTTCAGCCTATGCTTCTCATCCCGAAGCTCATTCTTTTCAGCCTATACGAGACAAAATCACAATTTAATAATTAACCCTCCCCATAGCCCAAAAACGTAGGATGCTTCGTGCACCAGATCACTTTGTTATCCATAACCCTTTTTCAGACAACACGCTGTTAAGCAATTAACAAATGCACATGCATGCCAAAATCTTAGCATTTCATTCTCAACATAAAAAAGAACAAATGAACGCAAATTCACCTTCAACTCTTTGATCTTCTCTTGAAGACTTGAATTTGAATCCTTCAGCTTCTGAGCTTCACCTCTTAACTGAGTCACCATTCGGACAGCATCAACCAAAATAGCAGCCTTATCCGTTTTAGGAGGTCTTCCAGGCTCCAAGATAGAGCCCAATTCCAAAAACCTAGCAGTCAACCAAATACAGGATGTGGGTACCCCAGGGAGAGAGAAAAATAGACAGAGACAGAGAAACAAGAGAACAAAGGAGTACTTGTCATTTAGCCTATCCCTCCTCAACTTCTCCCTACACGCTTTGGAGCTAGAAGCACTACATGATTCAGACCTACCCCTGCAGCAGGAATTGTAACAGAATGAGAGATGGGAAAACAATCCTTCATTAACATAAAATAATAAACAGATAATTAGACAACAGATGTATTACACTTCTATCCAAAAATAAAGAGATGTCACGCAGCAGGGAAGGGGAGAAGTTGAAGAAAGCTCAAGTACATGATATTTCCTTTAACAATCCAAACAAATTATAATTGAGGAATAATTTTCATGGCACTAGCATATTGGGTGAGCAAAGTTCAGTTAAAACCAAAAAAAACAACCAACTAATTTAATTTGGAAATTCAGTTCAGTTTTTGGTAATTCAGTTCAGATCAGCTTTTAATTTTAAAAAATTTGGTCTGTTTAGTTTGGTTTTCTTAAGGAAAAAAATAAGTAGAATCGAACAAAATACTTTTATCTATTTAATTAATTATTATTAGGTGTCATATTAGAGTTAAAAATAGATTAAAAAAAAGAGTCCAAGATGAAGCCCAAATTGACAAATCGAACAGACCGAACCAAACTGGTTCGGTTTGGTTCGATTTGGTCAGCTAAAAATTTCAGTTTGTTTGGTTTAGTTTGTGCGGTTCAATTCGATTTGATTTTCTCACTAACTTGGTCCGGTTCGACCTAATAAAAATTTGATTCATTCAGATTTTTGGTTTCCCATATCAAACCAAACTGAACCAACCAATGTTCACCCCAACTAGCATAGTGACACCTAAAATTGAATCAATATACAGAAACTCTTCACCACATAAATGTATATTGTATAGTTCTGTTCCACATGTAATGGCCTATTGTAAGTGACTTCAAAAGTGACCATGACTACCAACTGAAAATAAAAGAGAATTCTGATTTAATTCCATAAATAACACCTGCCCAGTGTTGTCTAGTCACAATAAAAAGGAGGAAAAAAAGGATGGCTTAGATTCTCAGTTCCAGTAGAGAATACTTTCTAAACAAAGTAATAAAGTCACAGTCTCGCACCAACTAGTGAAAACTTTGCACCCCAACCCTAAAAGAAAAGGAAAAGCAATTTCCTTTGATGCTAAATATTGCACATTAAAATGACATTGGTATACCTCTTCTTGCAGCTGGACTCCTTCTGGGCGTCAGAATCCCCAAATGGTTCATCAATTTCCACACTAGGAAGATATTTCACAATACATAGATTAGAAGAAGAGAATACTGTGAGGCGGAAAAAGGGGGAGAGAGATTAATAACAACTTAAGTTCCAGACTACATGCGTGCAAGTGTAAAATTTAACAAACTATGAACAGACTATGAGACAAGCAAGAAAAGAAAAAAAGGCCAATATAAAATGATAAAATTAACAAGAAATGGGATCTCACTTATGAGTGGAAACTCGGAACATAATTTATGAAGCAAAAACAAAAGCAAACTTTTTTATATCAATTTTCAAAGTAGCAGAAATTATAACAAAGATCATGGACAAGTTCAATTTTGCCTCCATATTTGGTCAAAACACGTAACTTTCAAAAGATCTATAATCTAGATTCGTTTCTTGATCATTATTTTACAAAAGGACTACAATAAAACCTATAAACTCAGTATTGTCTTGTTCGTACTAATTGACAAAAAAAAATCCCACAAAAAGACTTGTGTATCAACAAGTACTCATCATATGGCTCATCTTGCAAGCCAATATATAACATACTAAAGAAAATAGTAGGAAAAAAAATGCATTCATCATCCCATTTTCTGTACATTATTAATTGAATTATATGGTTTGTTGCCATGATGCAAATGAAGCTGTATCATCCTACCACTTACAGCAGGCTAGAATGAAATGATTTAATAGCAAATAAACAAAATTCCACATGAGACACAAATTTATACCACAATCAACTAAATCCAAATCATGTACTAGAAACTAAATTCCAGGAAACACCCAAATAAACAAATATCTAAACCTGCTAATTAAAGTTGTAAAATGAAATTGAACCACATAACCAAAATCCAAGCATGTTCTCAATTATTTGAGGCCATTTCAGACATTGGAGCTCTAAAATTCCTTACAATCCCAAAAACGACAAAAAAATATATATATTCCTAATGGTTCTCTACAATTACAGATGTTAAAGGGTAGGGGAAAAATTAATTAAAAATTACCATGAACGCAAAACAACAATTTCCAGTAAAAAAAATCCACCGGAAAGCAACAAATCAACTCAAATTATTAATCCAAAGTTCGTTAAGATAATGAAAAATGACAAATTAAATCAAGTCAACAAAACCCTAGCTGAAAGATGGACAGAGATCTTTAGTTACCCGACATTAGTTGAACCATTTGGGTTTTGCACTGGCCACGAAAAGCCGGTAACCGGTACAGAGAAATTTGCATCAGGAACAGGGATATCGTCGATCAAGCCGCACTCGATCAGCCAATTAGTGTTTTCTGGGGATACCATTTCCAATGGTCGTGGATTGAGGATATCGCCGGAAAATTGCCGTCGGCTTTCCGGCTGAGGGAATTTCACGAAAAAGGGTGGTAGTGGCGAGGAGTCAGGGCTTGTTTAGGGTGAGAGAAATTGGAGGATTTTGCTGTCTATTTTTCAGGATTAAAAAAAGGAGAGATGAACATTCAAGGAAGTGAGAGGGAGAGGGGTGTTACGGCGGGCGCGTTTGGTGCGGTGTAGTGTGAAGTTTCGTCATCGTGCACTCACTGTTGATGGGCTTTGGAGTTTGAAGCCCAATCATTTCTATATTTAATTATCATAATTAAAGTATTTTTAATATGAAAATTTATTATTTACATTTAACTATTTTAATAACCAACTCCAATTTATTTTTTTTTCTATCTTTATATATATATATATATATGACTTCCTAATTTTGATTAAATGCATTTAATAAATATATAATTAAAAAACTCATTTCAAAATTTAATAATTTAAAATTACAATTAAAAAATTGAATATTATTATGATTTATAGAGAAAAAAAATCATAGCAGTATAATTTATTTATTTATTTAAAAAAACAAAAACATGAAAATGAGGGTCCATTGCACATTTTTTTGGTATCCAAACAGCAAGTAGTAGAGTTTAGTCCAAAGATGAGTGCAGTGTGTCTATTAGGAAGCGAGGAGAGGATAAAGGAGGTGTGGTGAGTTGAAAGCAGGCTGACATGTAGCTACACAATTGGTCAGCAATGATTCACGCTATAATACGCGTGTGAAGTGTGGAAGTACCAGCACGCAGGTGGCTCTTTCACATCTAATTGAAATTTTAAATTTTAATTTGAATAAATTAAAATTCTTATGTGGCGAGTATATATAATAATAATTATTATTATTTTTAAATAATATGAACATAAATTAATATCATTTCACGTGTACACACGTGATGATCTAAATAAAAAAGGAAAATAAATAAAAGAAGTGGGTCCAAAATTAGAAATTAAAGAAGGAATCCAAAGACTGCAAGCGGTGTTTTGAAGCCCATTGTTTTTAAGGTGTAGATTCTCACGAGGATTTTCTTATTTTGATTTTCTTTCCTCCCTTAAAAAATTCCCCAAACATTAGCTACGGGTGGAGTTAATTGATTTTTAAAACTGAATTATTATATCAATATGTTAGCAAATAGAACAATGCGGGGGACAGCAACTACCACTGCCCATGCACACTCTCCATCCCCGCCATGCCCAGCCTCCGCTTCAAGACATCAACCACTGGTTAACAGTTTTATCATTATTATTATTATAGATGAACAATGTCCAGTCAATTTAAAATACAAAACCAATATGATATGCAACAAATTGAAAGTAGAGTGCACATGCAGCTGAATTGTTAATTGTTTTTTTTTTTTTTTTAACACTAGGTGAGGCAACATGAACGGAAATTAAAATAATAATAATAATAATTGTGAATTTATAAGAAAAATTATGCGTCTCCCAATAACATTCAGTGATGAGAAAGAGTTTGAGTTTAAGTTAATATTATCACTAATAAATTTTATTTAATAGTATCAAAATTATCTTTAAAAATATGTATTTTTTTTATTTAAAACCTAAATTTAAAGCTTACTAATAGAGAAATATATTATTTAAAATAAAAATGTTTGATGTAGATATTGTTTGTGCTATTTTGGTTAATGTGTACAATTAGCAAATGTGAAATTAATTAAATGCTCAATGTCAAACAAGATAGTTAAATAATTTTATTCTTATTAATTATATATTTACACTAAAAAATGTAAAAATTGAATAAAGAGAATCTTATCAATGGTAACATGTAAGACTTTTTCATACCATCAAGGGAGTACTTATAAAACAATCCCCATATTCTTCCAACAGAACAATAATTGAAGTATACCTTAATTAATTAGTCATTCTAATGGTAATATGCAACAAAAATATATATCTTAATCTCATCTAAATCCACTGTGAGAAACAGAATATCTTGATAGGTCAAGGCTAGCTCCTCAGAGAAAGAATTCATGGCTACAGAAGCCATGCACCAACAAGCTGTAAACTGAACCACAATCTACAAATTCATCCAAAAAAAATTGATTACAAAAATCATTTTAATGTCAAATTTGAAATTCTATAAAATACACCCAAAAAAAAAAAAAACTCTTAGCCAATAAATTGAAGGCTCCAAATCTAAACTTTCCATATGAGAAGAACTTACAGTGCAACCTTTATTGGTAGCTTGAGCGATGAAGAAATCCCATGGTTCCTCTGACTCTATTTTCACAACCTTAGACTTCATCACCTGTCCATGCCCATTTCCACCCAATTCTTCTTCTTGTTTTCTCTTTTATTTCCTCACTATTTGGGTTAGGATTAATGTTGTATTATCTAAAAAGATGGGACTGAATTGATTAAAGATGGACCCATTTTTGGCTTCTAGCCAGTGCTGCTTATTCCAACATATTTCTCTTTATCCATTTCCATTTCACCGTAACCAATTAGCCATTAGGATTTAATACTTTTCTTTTTCTTTTTTCTTCTCATCTTCTCAATAAATTATTCCTGAAAATAAATTAATATATCCAATTGTACGACTTTTTAAATGATTTTTACAATCCAATTTTTTTATGTATCAATTTGTTTCGTTGAATAAAATAAGCAATTAAACATAACAATGTTAATTATCTTCTAAATCAAGGTTCCCCTTCTACTTAAAGTACAATGTCCAAAAGAGGCAGTCTAGACTTTAATAACGAAATGTCGAAAATGTCCTCAATAAGGATATCCTTCTGGTGGTCAGAAGTAACTGAAAGATCCCTCAATGGATATAACTGAAAATCCTATAACATCCCAACTCACTGTATTTACTTTCATAGCTAACACTTCCACTCAAAACTTTCCTGCAATGGCTTTGGCAAACTTAAATGGTATCACTGAGACTTTGCCTACCATAACAAAGCTTATCAGCAAGCAGAAAACTCCGGAAAGAACAGAGGTAATTGGATTGCTAGGCAAGAAGCAAGTTAACTTTGAACAAGGACATCCACTGCAGACCACAAGAAGACTAGCATTAGGCCTTGCCTCTATAGCACTCGTAGGAAACACTGGCAATGGAGTCTCTCTTGCTGAGGATAACGGCTTCTGGCAGCTCGATTTCCCTTTGATTGTTTCGCCTCCTGTCAACAATAGTAAGCTTTCTATGCACAGTTTCTTCTCCTCTAATGCTACAGTGTTTCTCTACTGCAAAATGGTGCTTTCTTAGTGGTTTATGTAATGCAGAAATTGCAAATGAGAAGACAGGCACCCGTTCTTTTCTTAAGAAAGGAGTCTACATGGCAAATATTGGGGTTGAAGGCAGCATGTATAGGCTAAGGAAGTATGCTTTTGATCTTTTGGCAATGGAGGATTTGATAGGGCCAGACACATTGAATTATGTTAGGAAGTACTTGAGACTCAAGTCCACTTTCATTTACTATGATTTCGACAAAGTTATATCTGCAGCTCCGGCGAATGATAAGCAATCTCTTACTGATTTAGCCAACAGATTGTTTGACAATTTTGAGGAGGTAAATGTGACTGCATCATTCTTGATAATGCCTGGACTTTATTCAGCTTTTCTTTAACGGACTGTTAAATTGCTGCTGATTTTGACAGCTTGAAGATGCTTCAAGAAGGAAAAACCTGCCTCAGACAGAATCATCTTATCGAGGGACAAAGGTAATTCTTCAAGAGGTCATGGACAAAATTCCAGATATCTGACAGATTTATCTCTTATAAACATTATTGATACAGTCATTTCAGTGTATTCTCATTTGCTCTTAAACTGTCTTTTAGCCTTACGCTGGATTTTGTTTTCAATTTCAAGTAAATGCATAAATTGATACATTCTAATGTGAAAATACAGAGGAAATTAAAATGCATATCAGCATGAATTGTGAATGCAAGATGTGAATTCATTACGAAACTCATTCTCAAAACATAATATAATACAAATTTAATAAAAATGGTACAGCCCTTACAAATTTAATTCATTAAGAGATGACAGGCTTTCGTATGCAGCAATATCTTTACTATACAAGTTATAATCAGCTCAGGTTAGGATCACTCTTCACTTTCTCTATTTATCAATACTCGTGACAGAGATAATATTCTGAAATAGAAACATAAATCATTGTTTTGTTAAGAATCAGCCCAAGCTCAAGCGAGAATCCGTGGATCGCATGATGGTATGACGCCGAGGAACTCCTATCTCACATGCATTAACTCTGGAAGCAAACCGGAGTGAGCATAATGACTCGCCCAATGAAGAGGGATCAGGAGAGATGTTCACAAACATAAGCGTCTTTGAGTCCCCACCCAGACATGGCTGATTGAAAATTGTATTACAAAGAATGAGAACATTTTAAATGATCTAAAACACCAAAAAGAAAATAAGTATGAAGTAATAGTATGGTTCAAATGCAAGGCAAAGAGTCATACTGCATCACGCTGATTAAACAATTCAAATTTGGGTTAGATGTATTGTTTTGCTAAAACAAGGTATGGTCAAATATCAAAATTTTGCAGTGAATATCAGAGTTTTATTTTATGAACTTTCTGCAGCAAGGGATAAGCATGGGAGATCTTACTACAATGAACGAGAATACTTCATGCCTGGGAAAGATTTGTTATAGGGCACTTAGCATCAAGATTAGAAATTGTTTCACAGTGAAAGAAATCATTTAAATCATTAAAGGGACTAAAGGATTCATCTTGGAACTGAGGCTGCGTATACAACATTTTGATTTTGCTATCACGTAGAGATGGAACTCAAAAAAATTCCAAGAAAGCATCTATTACCTAAATTTTTACAAATGTCATCTTAAACTATTACCTGAAGAAGATAAGTGAGCTTTGAGTTTCTAAATGGTACATGGTCCTCCTTCTTTGCCAAGGCAAAGATAACATCACTTAAAGAAGATAAACTTTTATTGATGGCCTGATAAGAAAGAGAGAGAGAAGAAGAAGAAGAAGAAATTAATTTTTTATCAAAACAATATAATGTATGGGAAATAACAAAAATATAAGAAAATAATAACAATTAAGTCAAATTACTTGAGTTTCTTTTAATCTATCCCCAGTTGAGCCGCTCTTAGAAAGACGCTCACTCCCAGCAAGATCAATGAGATTCAAGACGCCTTGCACTTGTTGGTCTGTGCTCTAATGAAAAATAGCCATTCAATTTAAAGAGGAAAAAATCGGGTAGCAACAACAGAAAACAATTCACAAGAGAAAAGAGTGTTATTACCTCATTAATTCCAGATATTCGTAGTGTGAAAACAAAGTGACTTCTAGATGACTGTTCGTTCACCTGGGTCTTGCCAACAGACCTGCGCGAAACAAAAACCAAAGTGCTTGTTTGCAGATGGTTCTACTAAATTAAAAGTAAACCTACAATGCATTCTGTTTATTAGTGTGTCTAGTGTGTGTGTGCAACTCATTATTTGTTCCATATAATCAGAACATTTCCAACTTTTCCTTGTCAAGTTTTTATCACTAGTATCACCAAAACTGAAACCAAAGTAGCAGATACAAAAACAAGTAGCGAGTTTCCCAAGCAAGCACAATATTCTAATGTAGAAATCAAGAAAGATGATTATCAGCAATCCATTTTGAACAGACACTTTTTTCAGAATTCGTGAGTAGAGATATCTGAAGGAGAATTTCTTTACCTACTGGTAGCAGCCTGGTCTAAAAGAAATGAGACCTCCCTAGTACTGTGAACGTCCACAATGCTAAGGTCAGAGACAAGTGTGTTCCCATTAGCGTCATGTTTAATTGCATATTGCTTTGCACTAGGACCATTTTCTGTTCGTGATGGATCTCGATTTGTTGACAACAGATCACGAATTGTTTCATTGTATATTTCTAACATTGAAACCTGTAATTGTTTGTTGAAATAAATATATGAAAATAAAAATTACATCCATCATGTATGCTAATTGCTAACAATGTACAATTTGAAGATATTATTGTTCACCTGCATTTCATATTTCCAGCCTTGGGATAGAAGAGACTGCCTAGTCTGGAATATTTGTTCTAGTGACCGGGGAATCAACCCCTTTTGCTCTGGATTCCCAGGTTTTCCCATCATAGTGTAAGTTTTACCAGAACCTGTCTGGCCATAAGCGAAAATACAAACCTGGAGAGAGAAAGAATAATCATCCCTTGAAGCATGCATGACGCTATGCTTAAATGACTAACAAAGTCAAGGGGATACAGTTAGCAGATTCCATTTTAATCATGGACCACATCTACTAATTACAAATGCTATACTTTTGTACCATGAACACAACACCAACTCAACAAAACAAAGTGATATTGGGTTGCAAAAAAATCAATCTATAGCTTGTTACAAAAGTCATAAATGGCTAATAAGCTCATAATGTACCAATGAAATAAGTAGTTACCATCAGCCACATACTTGTTCTTGAAAGTTTAATGTACTATAACTTACTTGGACCGTGATAAATTACCTTATAACCATCAAGAGCACTTTGAACAAGCTGTGAAATTTCAACAAAAACATCCTCTTGTGATGCATCAGGTGTAAAAACTTTGTCAAAAGTGAAAGGATACTTTTGCCCTGAAGATAATATAAGCAAAAGTTTTTAAGTTTCAAAAGCCAGTTCGAATAAGAGAAAAGAATGGTGTTGCACACAAAAGAAATGTGTCTCTAAAACATGTTTTTGCATGTGTACCATTTTGCAGCAAATCAATGCCTCGCCCAAGAGCTTCTGTTGTTGTGGGATAAGATACAACCTTGCCTTCAGCACAAGGACTATCATCAGGCAACAGAGGCCGCACTCGACAAAATACACGGATGTTCCCCTTCAGTTCCTGAAGCATAACAGAGTTCTCTAAGCTAAATATATATTACACCAAAACAGTAAAAATTCTGGCAGTATGAGCCTTACCAAGATTGTATTATGTAACCTTTTACGGACTTTCTCTCCTTCAATAAGTTTAAATTCTGCATCTTCTAGTCGATTTTGTAACTCAGTTATAAGCCTTTTTTGTGCTTCAAACTCAGTTCTTGACTCAAATGCAGACAGATCAGATACCTGAAAAGGGAATGGACTTAACTAAGGAATTCAATCGAGACAAACTTAGCAGCAATTGAATTAACAAAACAAACATTTTCCAAAAACCAGGTAGTGATACCTGTAATTTATTTTGTGCATCCTCAAGGTGCTCTTGCAGTGCCCTTAACTGCTCACTCTGTGATAAGCATCTTTCCTGTTGGGAAATTTATATTAACCAACACAATTGTAAAAGCATAGGATCATTAGGAATAACAAGCAAAAGCCAACCTCTAATATATTTGATTTTACTGCTAGCTCATCACAATTAACCACTCTGGCTGTTAAATCGTGCACTTGTGACAGGTAATGATCACGATCATTTCTCGCCTGTTGCAACTCTCCCCTTAGAGATGCAACTTCATACACCAAAGCATCCTTCTGCTTTGATACTTCATCTAGAGATGCCTAATAGAATCATCAATCATCCATCAATTAAATTTCATAACAACAACAATGGAGGAAAATAATGGGGAAGATTGTCCAAAAATGTCTCATACGCTTATACTAGTATGATTTTACTTGATACCTCTAATGGGGCTACCCAAGAAACTAAGAAAGCACAACTGAAATACTTGTAAAATGGACAAGTATCTTATCCAAATCGTTTCACTGTTTGAGCATCCAACTTAAAAGCCTAAGCCATTGGGTGAAAAGGCCCATCTACTTTATTTACCTATCTCCAGGCCCCTGCCAAAGGGATGTGAGACTGCCACTCAGATATTCAATACCTTTGGCAAATCAAGGGATTCTATATTAGATAGCTCAATTTGGACAAATTGACAAGGACAACAAACAAGCAATGCTGACTATTTTCTTGCAACATAAGTATACACCACTGCTTGATTACATAGATGTTGATTCCTGTAAAGCTCTACTGTTCTTAGGTATAAAAGCTCTATCATTCACAGTCTTGCATTCCCTAAGTGGCATCACTCACAAAGCAAAACACTATAGTAGAAATACCAAAAACTATACCAAAAGAAATGTTGCACAGTGCCTGCTTGCAAAATACACAACCCATCAAATATCATTTTACAACTATAGAAGTATTTTCCTATGTGTGCAACCATAAGGCCAGCTAGGACATTTTGTCTCTCTTCCAAAACAGTCAAATTCATTACTAAAACCGTCAAAGTAATACATTTTGCTGTTAGTTTTGAATTGTGAAGAATAGAGTATGTTTCTTCCCTAAAAGACAAGTATCAGGACAAAAAAGGGTAAAACATCACTATGACAGGTATCCTGTTTGTTGTGGAGCGGCAAAAACAATAGTTGATATCGATAATGAGGACAAGTTGAATCAGTTTTTAACAGGCCTGTGAGAATTATGATCATGAGAGGAACCAAATTCTTCTAATGGGTCCATTACCAGGGATAAATAGGCTTATTCCATGGTACTAAGGGTAGAAAAGCAGAGAGAGGCGGTTTGCTGCATTATAAGTGAACACTCTTACAAAAGTAATAAAATTAAATTCCTGAATTTCCACGGTAAGTAACTTCTTGCACTGTGCAATTAACTAGTTACGCAACAAGAATAATTCACTCAGAAAGAGGGGGGAAAACAACAAAATAAAAGCTCACTTTGCACAAAGCATATTGATCTTGCAATGATTTGTTTTGACCCCTTAAGTTGCTGAGAAGCTCCACAATATCAGCTTTTTCTTTCTCTCCACGCTTAACAGTTTCATGAGCTGTATCAAGATCTGTCTGGAGTTTACTATTATATAACTGTAAGCTTGAATTGTACTCCTGTAATAGCTTGTACATATCATTTACTGATGCTATCTGCAGAATTCAAAGAACCCTCAAAAGAAAACAAAGTTACTTCTGTACAATCATAAGAATGATTAAAAGAAAGAGTGGGGAAAATGTGTCAATTAATTCAATTTACATTTTTTCATTACCCTTTGATTAGCACTTTGAAGCTCTCCTTGAACCTTTCCAAGTTCCTCTGAGAGAGAAGCTTGTGACTTCTCAATACTAATTCTGGCCTCTTTTTCTCTTGCGAGAGAATCCATTGCAGCCTGTTTGGCGTGTGCAAACAAAAACGAATCATAAAAAACAACCAACAAATGAAAAACCTTATCATAAAAGCATACTTTATTTTGAATTTTCTCTCCTTACCAATTTCTCTGATTCTTCTTTTGAAACTTTCTCTTGTAAAGAAGAAAGACTCTTTCTCAACTCCAAAATAATCAAATTCAATTCTTCTTCCTTATTTTTCAACATCAACTCTATAATCAAATACAACATTTTGCATCAAGAAGCAAATTTCAGGAATCCAAAAATGCAAATAAAATAAAGAAAAGGCACATACCCATTTCAGCACACTGACTCTCATTAAATTCCAATGCATTTTGCAGCTTCTCTTGCTCAAATAGGTAACATCCTTCTATCTCTTGAAACCATTTGATGCAAAGCCTTAGCCTTTTTATATAATCCATCATATTGTCACATCTCTCCTACAAAACCCAAAGACACCATATTAAGAAACTACTCTCAGATGAATCATAATAACACCCTCCTAAAAGACTTACTAACCTTGTAATTGAACTTGTTTTTGTATTTCATTCTTTCATTTAACAATGCATCAACATCCTCTCTTGTGAACTCAATTCCACCACACTCGGATCCAGCATTACTGGGTGGAGCACTAGTGGGAGCAAGTTCTTGTTCACCATTTACAATCGAAAATGCTTGTCGCATTCTGCCATAGGTTGCAGTCCCAACCATTTTGTCAACTCCAAGCTGTTGCCACTTATCTACAGGCACCTCATCACCGATATACTTCTATGAAACCCCAAAAAAAAAAATGAACAATAATATTCAAAGATATGATCTTCAGTACAAAACACTAAAGCATTAACATATCCACTATACTACAGGCACCTTCTCAAGCTTCTCTTAAATGGCCCAAAAATTTCGCCAAGAACAAAAAAGAAAATTACAAATTTCTAAATTTTTGGGGAAAGAAAACCTCTAAAATTCACTATCCAACAGAAAGGGAGAAAAGAACATTAAACACCAACACAAATTAAAAATAAAAATAAAAATAAAAAAGAGAAAGAAAGAAAAGAAAAAGAAACCTAAATCTGCTTCTTTAAAACGTAGAAGAGAGAATATTCAACATAAAATGGAGAAAGGAAAAAAAAAAAAAACCATTATAGTAATACTCCAAAATGCACACACATATCCACGTTCCTCCCTTCAAAAAAACAAGAAAACATAGATAATCTTGCACCTAAGAAGCGAGAAACAGCAGAGATCCATAACTATGAAGACCAAGATTTTAGAAAAGGGAAAGAAGGGGGCTTACATGTGAAGGGCTTGTAATAATGAGTGTGGAGTTATGTGGAGGCTTGTTCTGGTTCTTGGAAGCCATTTCAAGCAGAGAGAAAGAGACAGAGAAGTGGAATTTTTAATTAATTTTTTTATTATGTTTTTTTTTTTTTTTTCAGCTAGGGATGGTAAGTTTGGTCCAGAGTTGGTGGGGCCATGGATTGTGTTTAAAGCTACCGGTTGCAATCACAGCCGTTGCTTCTTGGCGCAGGAAGACGCACAGCTAGACGGGAGACACACATCGAAAAAAAATTCTTCATAAAATAATAATAATAATAATAAATTAAAAAAAATGTTAAAATTGGAAATTAGTAATATTTACCGTTGGAATTTGAACTTTTTTAAAATGCGATAGGGCGGCATCAGAGAGAAAGAAGGCGTCAGTTAAGAGCTGTTATTACTAAATTGCCCTTACAACCATTCATTCATTACGCTTCCTTTAATGTGAAATCTTCACTTTTTATCTTCCAAAATGTCTGGACAGTTTTAATGAAAATTTTTTTGGTGCAATCAGCTCTGCTGGAATTCAAGCATTCATAATTTTAACAACACTTTAATATCATTAAGTTAATTAATTATGTAATAAAATTAATTATGCAATATAGTGTTTTAAATAAAATTATATCACTAATTTATTCAGACTTTGATTTATTAATATTGAAAGAAATTTTTCACTATATTCAATCTATTATAGATTAAAATATGATATTCATATATTTAATAAGTAAATTTTATCATAAATTAAAAAGAAAAATTATCTGACTAAAAAATTAAATAGATAAAATTTGACATAAAATCAAAATTTTAATCTCAATATATTATATTATGAATGGGTATATTCATTGATTTTTTTTTAAAGTTGGTAGCATGAATTTTAGATAAACTAATTTTAATAAGATATATATAATTAGAGTAGATGACAAAATTAAGTGAGGTCCTGCAGCTAAACTGTAATCTACCAAACACCAAACCTTTAACAAAATTATCTACGTGATGCTTAATTAGTAGTTGTAATTCGTTGAGGCTAATGATTACGTAATGCTTAGGATATTACTAGAAAATAGAAAAGTAATTAAGAGGGTGATTAACTGAACTATATTCTGAAATTTTACTCTAATTAAACCTTATTATTAAAAAAATAATAAATAACATAATAAAATAAAACCAAAATTAAAACTTTAGAGGAAAAGACAAAGTTTACAATCGTGGTGATTGTTGCTAACCTCAAAATTTTAACAATAAATCTTCTCTCTTTGCCACTACCCAGACACCAAACATGTGCAGAGATCTTGTGTTGTGTATAATGAAAAAAAATAAAATGTGTATATTAAATTAAAAAAACTAATTCATTAATTTTAGGTTTCGTCAAACGGGTGCCAAGAATTTTCACTTTTACTTTCCTAGAAAAACTTTTCCTGGATTTGGCAACAAAAATATTTGGAAAGAGCAAGAAAAAAAAAAAGCCCATCTCACATGGTGCAAGCAGTTGCTCTATCCATTTGGCTTTTGGTGCTTAGTTCCATTCATGTGGGTCTTTTAACCATAAAAAATGTATCCTTCTTGGAGGCTTCCTCTTTAGCCATGCTTGCTAGTTCTTGCTTTGACTCTCTCCAGTCTCCATCCAACTCTGGGTATCTTTGTAGCCAAAAAAGCTTGTATATATGGTTGGATTTTATCCTAAACTTGTTGCTCTAACACATCCATTGATGATATGTTTGATGACTTTTCCAGCTTAAAAACACCAGCTGAATCTTCCTTTATTACCTAATATAAGAAAAAATGGTCAGGTCCGGCATCTTTCTTTCAAAGCTATTGTTGATGTTCATGGCTTGCCTTTCTCATGATAATAAGTCACAGAAGTAAGAGTTATAGGTGGTCCATCAATCAAACATCATATATTTTGAGACATTTTATTTTTTGGCTTTAGATTTTTATATGAAAATTTTAAGTAATCAAAAATGAAATTTCCTCTTCCGTACGTATATATCATCATGTGACATGCAGCATTAGAATGACCTAGTTGCCGAGTCACTGACATAGCTAGGAGGAGGCTAAGGGCGTCATAACCCCCCAGCTAGGTAAAAAAAAAAAAAAAAAAAATTACACATATTTTTATAAAAAAAAAATGATAAACATATATAAATGCATATTAAATTTTTATTTGACTCTTAAAATTTATTTCAGACTTCATCATTTGAAGGCATGCACCAAGATATGTAAATTAAATGGGTAGGTTCGCTGCCTGTTACTGAGAATAATAGGGAAATTTGGTGGGCATTTGCATATTTGATCATACATTGCCTTTGTTATGAAGCAAAGTAAAGATGATAAAATGTTTCATTTTCAATCCTTTTTTATTTGGTGTCTTTGGATGCTTAGTGAAACGTTAAAGCGCATTAGGTGTGCAAATAAAATTTAGAAATTTGCAGTTGGAATGAGGCAAAATAATAATAATAATAATAATAAAGAAAGAAAGAAAGCAGGGAAACACTTGGGTATCTAGGGAAAAATCACTTTCACACATCCTCGGTTAATCCGAGAGCAGAGCTGATATATGCATGTTTTAGTCTCTTGTCTGGCAATTTTTGTCGCTAGAAAACCTTACACTTGGCTGAATTGTCAAGTTGGGAATATAATTGTGGAAATTTGACATGCATTAAGGCCGGAGGGATTTATTTTATTTTATTTTATTTTGTTTTTTCAAAGTTGCTAAACTAGAAACCAAAAGATTTGGGGCCGCTGGGAATCGACGATGGCCTGCAAGAAAATGTTAAAAATATATATTATATTATTTTAGTTTTTCTATTTTATTTAACCATATTTAAATATGAGATTTGCTTCATAATAGAAAATTTAAGTCGTTATAATAATGGTGACATTTGGATGAATTAATTTTGAGTTTGAGTTGCCGAATTTATAGGCAGCTTTGATTGCCATTAGGCATTATTAGCTATCTAAATGCTTGTTGAAACATTGTTTTCATGAGACTGTTTATAGAAAGCAACTGCCTTCATAAATTTGTAACAAAAAGAGGGATTTCAATACATTTATTGCTGGTACCAGTTACTTAAGTATTGAAGCAAGAGGGTTAGAAGCAATTTGAAACCCCTTTTTCTTGAGTCTTGACAATCCAACCCCTCTCCCTCCCACCTTTACTGGCCCTCTCATGGGAGAAATATTCTCAATTGAAATGGAGACTCAATGTTTTCCAATAAAGCATTAATGATAAAGGCGTGAGATACCTGCAGGGGATTCTGGAATTGAATCACCTTTAATGTGGTGGGAATTGGGAAATTTATGGGATGAGGAGAGCTACGCAAGTCCCATATCTTCTTCTTTTTTAAAAAATAAAAAATAAAAAACTCATTATCCATTTGGCAGATGATGAGCTAGAAAGGGGAGAAATTAGATCTTTCCATCCAACATTATATTTCATTACGGGCCTCAAATCATCACCAAGCCCAGAAGCCCTAACTCCTCAGTTCTGAGTCTTTCAGCATAATTATTAATCAATAAGATTGTTTAGCACTTGATTTGGTAATTTAAAAAAAAAACAATTGTTTAAAAAATATTTTTATTATTTTTGAATTTTTATAATTAAAATATATTAAATTTAATTTTAAATTAAATTCGAAAATTATGTAATTAATATATTTTGAAAAGTATTTTTTTTAAATTGTAATTTTAATAAAAATGTCAAATAAATACCTAATTTCTGTAAAAATATAAATTGGAAATGGAGATGCGGGGTATCGATCCCCGTACCTCTCGCATGCTAAGCGAGCGCTCTACCATCTGAGCTACATCCCCTTTGTCGTTAAATTTTAGGAATTTTTATATTACGGAAACAAACAAGAATGTCGAGTCCTCAACTATGCTATTGACAGTGCTGCGGTATGCAATAGCTAGCCAAGAAATGACATGCTGTATAAGTTAAATGTGAGTATCAATACTAATGGGATTGGAAGTGGATGCATTTCCATTGGTGTGCACGAGGCTTTTAGGAAAGGAAGATTGTAAATCTGAGACGGAAGAACAAGCCAGTGGAGTCATGATTTTGAATATGGTATGGTTTCTTTTTCTTTTTTTAGTTTCTGCACACTTTACCATGTTTTTCTTTTTTTTGTCTCCGCTTGGATGACTAAACCTTTGCTGGGCATATCTCTGCTCTTTGATAGCAGAAAAGGTTTAGGAATGATCCATTAAGTATTAACAATATGAAGTTCTTGGCAGATCAAAATTATACTCATATCAATTTACACTGAATCTGATTTTTTGGTCATGGTGTCATCTGTGTCACAATCCAAAGTGTTCTTAGGAATTCTTACTTCAAGAAATGTATCGTTGTTCACATATGCCTCAATTTTGCTCCAATCTGCATCTTCTGGGAGCTCAAGTCTTCTAACATACCCATGTTCCCACCAGTGCCCACTTCTCCAATCTTTAGCTTTTGACTCTTTTTGCTGCTTCCATTGCCCACTAATTTCCACAATCTTCCCATTTTCAGCATATACCCGCACTGTGTTTATCCCAGCTCCTGCTTTACAAAACCATCAGGCTCAAGAAATTTCAGAATCACTGCATAACTTGTTTATGTTATCTAATCACTTTTCTTTTCAAGTCCACTTTGGAAAAAAGATGTCGTGAATTGCTAAGAACGCTTACCTGGTAGTTCTGCTTTTAGTACATAAGCTTCATCTGCCTGAAACCAATCAACGCTAGTCTTGCCAGAGCTCCGAAGATTAGATAACAAGATATCAGACTCAAATTCCCACAGTGGAAAGGCATCTGAAGGATCAAAATATTTTCCAAACAACAAGGGACTGAACAACGATCCTTCGCCAAATATCTTATGCAGGATTGGGGTTCCCAGAGAGAAAAACCTTTTGAACAATTCTTCAGTTAATGAAACACTCCACTTATGTGGAGTTTGATCTTCTGTATGAACTTCAAGCAGTCTGCAACTTGTCATCGCAGATTTGTACATGAAAATGTTCAGAATTTTTTTCCTGGTGGTGGTTTGAGGCTTTAGGTTTTTATTGTGTGAAAAGAGTCACTTTAATAAAAGCAAAGAACAAATGCTTTGAGACTACTTGATGGGATGTAAAGGAAGAGGGAATTTTTTCTATGGGGGCCTTGTCCATTACTAAGAAGGAATTGTAACAGGCAGATTTGGAAGAATGGAGAAAATCTTTTCTCTTCCCCTCTCTCTCCCCTCCTCCACAACCCCCATCTCATCCCCCACCCACCCATCCCACCACACACCACCCCACCCCCCTTCTTTCCCTTCCGTCTTCCTTTAAATGAGAATGTCCTGCAATTTTCAATGAACATCATCTGGCATCTGCCCATGCTGGCCACACAATTTCACAAGCAGGACACTCCATCATAATTCTTTCTCCAACTTAATTGTCGAGATCTTGATGTGATAATTAAACAGAATTAAAAAAAAAAAAAAAAGAACCAGTAAAATTATACCAATTTGTGCACAGGAACCTGCATCCAAGAGTCATGAGTAGCACAAGCATTTTTATGTCCTTCAGCTAATTAAACAGAAAATATGCACTTGCATGCTTAGTCTGGTTGTGAGTGCAGATCTCCAACTTGCAATTAATTGCAAATCAATACTGTTTGCACTGAATACCGAACACTCTCAACTCTAACCTGTTCTGGTATGTTAATCCCAAATGGAGAGAAAAGCTGGACTTAAGATGTTGACAGATTTGTTTTCTCAATTTTGAGAACTTTGCTGCCATAAAGTTTGATTTTCCAAGTCAAGAAACCATATGATACACGGTTTTTGTTGTAGCATGTTATTTGCCTGGAAAATAATGTTTAAGCTGGATCTTTTTTTTTTTTGTGGAAGTCCCACAGAGATTAGAGATCATTCTTTGGTGTTAAGGGTATTATCCCACATACTTAACTTGAGTTTTCTTCCTGATGTAATTGTTGGCTTGTGAATGGAAATGATTATGCAAAGTTTGCTTGAAAGGAATATTTTTCAATGTATTGGATGCCTCTTTGTTATGGTTCACATTCTGCCTCTTTACAAATGTACTTTTCATATATTTAATCTTTCTTTTATTATTATTAGTATAATTAGTGGCTATTAGTTTTTGACTACTGATGATGATGAAGCTTTATGCTCTGCATTGCATCTGGTCTTGGCATCTGTAGAGCTGCTTTTCCTAAAAGCAGATTTAGTATCTGCTTGATGTATGCTTGGATTTCCAGCTAATCTATGGCCAAACACCAAAACAACTTAAAATAGAGGGGCATTAAAAAACCTTATGTGTACACAGATTATAAAATACAATGACCTCAAAAACTTCAAGGGCTAATCCTGTATTGCAGGTTTTAGATAAATCAAGTGTGATAGGCTTCAGGGCATCTGCAGACTGATAAGATAAGAACATCTGCTCAAAGCAGAAATTGCATCTACCATAAAAGAATAAATTTATTTATCCCTTGGCTTTTCTGCTTAGCAAAATGGGAAACAAGATAACCGCCCTAAAGAAAGAAAACAGATGCTTTGTTCCATGATAAAGGTCAAATTATATGCGAATAAGCGTCGAAAATAGGTTTCATATTTTATTATTATTATTATTTTTTTTTTTTTGTATTTTTCAAGTATAGATATCCCCTTATAGTAATATCAAAAAGAAAATTATTTTCTTTCCTCAGACGCAAGTTGAAGGGTATACAAATGAATACGAGTAAAGACACGGTTGCTTCTTGCTTCTGCTTTGCCTTTGAGAAAAGTCGATGGCAGGAAAATAAAGACACATCATTATGGCCTTGAAAATGTGGAGGAGTAGGTGAAGGTGATGGGAAAATTCAATTTAAGAACCACATTCCCTTCTAACATTTTTCTCATTTTTTTATTTTAAATTGAAATGGATCTTCAAGAAATTACTTTATTTATTTATATTAGAAAATCGTTGTATATATAAAAATTATTTCAAGTGGTTACCTAAATTACTTTTAGTGTAAGAAAATAATATATTATTTTTAAGCATTTAATATATATTCAATAATTTTTTAGCAAATAAGCAATCATGTGTAATTTGTTTCATGCAAAGGAAAGTTCAGAACGCGTTGCTCTAAAAAAGTACAGAACAATGGCTTAGACTTTGAGGCAATTAGGCAAACTTTTTAATTTCCTATGGGAGGCCTCCACAGTTTGCATGCACTCATATGTTATTGACTATAAATTTATCATTGTATTATAAAACATAATTTCTTTAATTTTTAGGAATTTTTTGTTTTTTTATTTTTTTAAATGTCATTCATTGTATTAAAACAAGATTTATAGGGAAAAACATTTATTATAAAGAGGACAAAAAAGTTCAAAACCAACCACAAATAGCAATTCAAACCCATAACCCAACAATGCAATTCAAACCACTCTAACTATAAGAACAAAAACTGCCATAGCCACCACAAAGCATCACTGGATGCTGGTGCAACAACACGTGGAGAAATAAATAGAGGCAACATGGACAAACTGCTTCCTCCGACACTCAAGATTAAGAAAACCTCGTCACTATTAGACCATCAACCAAGGAGAAGAGGATAATGGAGGCCACGCCATTCTAACTATGGCAAACCAGCAAAGCAATTTCAAGCGCCGGCTCTAACCCTCTTGTCACCTTCCTTGGACCTCCTCCCAAATTGATTTCATGCCCTTTTCAATCAACACTAAGACCAACAACACCAAGAAGGGACAGAACCATGAAAATCATGGCTCCCTCCACCATAGATATACACTGCAGGACCACAAGAAACCCTCTCCAAACCACTCATCCTGCAAACCAAAACCATATAAAACTATTCACAGCCTCACCCATAAATAAGGAGAGCAACCCATTCTCTAGGGAGGAAATGTAACCATTCCTTTTCCTCCCCCAGGGAGTAGGGGACAATACCAATAAGCCGAGAAGATAAGGGTCTGATATCCCTAAGAAAATCCAACCTTTGAGAGAAAATTAATCGAGAAAAGTATTTTTAACTTTATAGGAAGTTGAGCAACCTACTTCCATTATGTAAATGAAGTAAATTCCTCAGCGTTAATTAACTTTGAGTTCTTGAGCTAAAATTCTCCTACTTCCTACATTACTCTTGCAAAATTTCAAGCAAAATCCATTTAGCGATTTTTTGTTGCGTTTCATCCCTCTTAGCTCCCCTCACGTTTTGCTTCCTTCTTAGGTTCAGAGATTTATTAGTTTAATATTATTTGTAAATTCTAATAATGAATAGTATTATCTAAATTTTCATTGTTGCTTATTATTATTAACTTAAAATAATATTTTATTATATTAATTTATAAAAAAATATTATAATTATATATATTTTATTTTTTAAAAGTTTTTTTCTTAATTTAATAAGTATTTTGTGAAACAATTGTTTTAAAAAAAATAAATAATTATTCCATCTGAGGTTAAAGACTTATTATATGTTGATTATCATGTGAGTTGTATATTTGAACAATATAAAAATATACTCTATTGAATTGATTATAGGTTTATCAATTTTTTTATTAATAAAATATTTTTAATAGGATAATTCTTACCTACACTCAGATTTATATATCCAACCAATCAATAATTATCATTTTAGTAAAAATTATGATAGGACCCACTTAAAAATATACGTAGATAGGTCTACATTAGTTGGGTGTTTATACACCCTGTTGCAGGCAAAAAATTTCCTTTTAAATATTATACTTATAAGTGGAGTAGGGATATTTATTTTGTTTCTAGAATTATCATCCATTAATAAACTTTTACTTCCCACAAATTTAATATACCAACCAAACACATTTAAATCATACTTTTTTGAAAATAATTTTCTTGAATGTATACTTATTGAGAAGTAGGTTATTTTGAGCCAAACAAGGCATTGGGAAAAAAATAAAGTAAGTAACTAAGAGAGGATCGAGTGAGGAAAAAATATAAAGAGGGGATTAAGTTTGTCAAAATGAAATATATAATGATCGGCGTTCGAGTTGGTGGGTCGCGTTTGTATGGACATGAGTATAACACGAACATAATTAAGATTTAATGCATATACAGCACGATTAATGAATCATGTTATAAATCTAAATACGAACACGATCCTTTTATTATATGAGTTACATAATATAATATGATTAATACTAAATCATGTTAGGTTAATTTGACATGATTTGACCTATTTAGCATAAATTTTGGAATGAATCAATCCATTAACACAATTTAATATGACCCAATATAATTTATTTATCACGTTTTGACACGATTCAATAATTTTAATCTTTATAAATTAATATATTATATGAAATTAACACATTAATATAACACACAAATTAAATAATATATAAAGATATGCAATATAATATTAAATATTCAGTTAATTAATGTTTTGATAAAAAATTACAAAAATATTTGTAAAACAATATACTTTTTAATTTTATTATATAAATTCATAAATTAAATAAATATTAGTAAAGAAAACAAAAATCAACTATAATAAAATTTAATATAATAAATAATTAAATTTTTATTTACTAATTTATCATTTTCAAATAATATAATTGATGAATATATTGTTGAGTTAAAATGAATGAACAGATCACGAATCGATGCCGGTATAAAAATATATATTATAAATGTATTACATTAGGTTACCGATCAACCTAGATAAGGCACAATTATTATTATGTTATAATTTTATCATATTCATGAATCATGTCTAAAATTATCAAGCACAACACTTCACCACTTCACATAACAGCACAACCTGTATTCTCTTCCACTATTAAAAGAGATAGGGCAAGGATATGATTATTTTTATTTGAAAATAAGAAAGTTATTTTAAAATTTTTTAAAAGTAATTTCACATTAATTTTATAAATGGAATGGATTATAATATATTAAAAGAAATTTTATATTTGCAAAATTAATATTATAAATGAAATTAAAGAATAAAACTATTTTTCCACCCTAAATTTAAGAACATTTGAAATTTATCATAGAATCCAGTCTCAATGTTATTAACTAAACAGATTAGTAATGAAATAGCTTGAAATGATTAAGACATAAAATAAAATTCCCCAATGGTGGGTTGTTGAGTTTGTGCAAACATGGAAGATAAAGAAAATGTTTTTATTTGAAATATAATTATCGGCTCCATTCCTAATAAATATAGCAAACATTCCATAAAAGAGCTCACCAAATGCTGATACTAATTTATTACCACAATCACTAGTCTTCATTGTACAAAGCATTTCTTCTTTTCCTTTCTTTCAAGCAACTGTGAATTTCCGTCGTCCTTTCCGCGTCTCTCTCTCTCTCTACCCAAAAACAGCTCATAAAATTCAAAAGATACTCTTTTTCTTTTTCAATTAAAAAATTTGGAATTTTTGTATTTTATAATAAATTCCTCGTCTCATTTCCATCGTTTTCACTGGTCCAAACCGTCTCCTGCAAAAACAGCAAATGCCCTTTTAAGTTCCTTTTGATTGGATCTGGTCATAATCGAATGCTCATTTGAATTTTCAAATTCCTGCTCACATTTGGGATTTTTTTGGGTCTGCTTATAGGGCCAAAATAAGGGTTCGTTTTGATTCTGATAGCTCCACCTTAAGTTAATTTTATTTTGAGCTCATTGATATTGATTCTTTTGTGTGTTTTGGTCTTTGTGCTATTTGATTCGATATTTTGGTGTTTTTTTATGGAAGATAAATTCTGAGTTTATTTGGTTGATTGAGTGCTGATTCCAAGTTTCAATTTTTGGGCAAAAATTGTTTCCGGGTCTTGGAGAAATTGTATATAGTGACGATTAGTTGTGGGATTCACCTTCACAGAAATCAACAGTGGGTACGAGTCGAATATTCCAAGTTTGAAGCTTTTTGGGAGCTTCGCATTATGACGGTATTCTAGGGTTTTGCTTCTGTAAAGGGTTTAGCCGTTGATGAAATGAGAAGAATAGAGTATGCTGACAATGGTGATTCAACAACAAATGATTCGCATACAGTCAAATTATGTCATGTTCTTGGTGATTTTGCTTTGTGCATCTTCGGTGGGGAGCCTGGAATACAGAAAGAGGACAGAGGAAGTGCATATGAGCCAATTAGTCGATCCATTGACTGGGGAGGTTGATGACGGCATGGTACGACACTACATAATACTCTCTTGTCGATTTAAGCTTAATAGATTTTATGAACAGTTGAGGTTATTTGATTTCAATTGGTTGCTATTCCTGCCTGCATGTTTATCTATTTTGCTAGGTACAAGGATAGTATAAGAATTGCTCTTTTATATCTTAATTATTGCTGTGCTGTAATTTTGTGTATCAATGAGCAAGTACTCTGTCCTCATAGTTGCCAAGGCTTTCTGGAAATACATGTCAAACAAAGAGCAGGATTATGTCAAGTAATTCTTCATTCTAGATGGTACTCATGCATTGAACTATTTGTACTAATTGGTTTGGGTTTAAATGCTGTGATGTCAAGAATTATTAACTTGCATGTCCAGGACGTTCTGTGACTTGTATGATGTTGAAATTTTATATATGCTGTCATATCTGTTATTGAATTATTTGAAATGATAAGAAACATAAAATTGGACGCATGAATATGCAAGTAATTAACTTTGTTTAATTTTTGATTGCCTTGGAAGTTGCTGGCAAGTTTGCTAATGGTTTGCTAGTTTGTTTATATAATCACATATTAAATATACGACTTTTAGGAAATCAGAGTTATGGCTTCTAGGGTTTAGGACACAAAGCTCAAACTTTCTCAAATTCTTGGTATCATTGCATTTGTTGGAGTTAGAATTGTGTTGTTTATTCTTTTAATTCATTTATTTACTCTTTAGGGGGGGTAAGCAGTAGGTTGAGAATGGAATTGCAATTTGCTTTCTGGAGTTTTTTCATACTTGTAAAATCATGCTTCCAGTGTTCAAGAATTGCAATTATAAAATTATTGAAAGCTTGTTTAATGTAAAAGAATAATGGTATTTATTTTGATCAGTTGACTAGTCATTGTGAAATAGGCAATGATTTAATGGTGAGAATTTTTAAGTATTCTCAGATTTAGGAACTCTGTAACTGGGCCTAATTTTGCATTTGCATAGAGTAGTATCTGCATGACACATGCTTGTTGCATATTCTTACAGATATACTTAGTAGTGGAAGATGAATTTCTCGACTTAACTTTCTACTTATTATGCTTGCACTCTCTCTCTCTCTCTCTCTGTGCATATGTGCGCACACCTCAATGCTTCCTTGTTCTTAATAATGTATAGTGTGTCTTTAGGCACACCTGAAGTCTAGTTAAATCTATGGTAATTTAAAGTGCATAAGTAGACTTGAGATTTACTCAAATTATTGGATTACAGGCAGAGCTATTATGGATCAGTTGCAGGCAAGATTTTGTTCATTTGAAGGAAGCTAATGAGGATCTCAACTTCTGTTTTCCAGAGGAGACATCTGATATGGCTAGTGAAAGTAATTCCGAGGGTAGGTTACTGACAAAAGAACATGTTTGGAAAATGGTTAAGGTCCAGAATCCCCATTTAATGCAAACAATTCTAGATTGTATGAGAAAGAACAATAATCTGTTCCATGTTTCTGGAGAAAGTGGCTCTAATATTCAGCATACGAGATATCTTGATTCTGTATTTCCCATACGCATTGTTCCAAAAAGAAATTTGCTCCAAAGCATTGCAGAGGTACCAGCCTCCGCCCCTGTCCCTGTTGCTGGATCACCTTTTTTCAGTCCAGTGCCATCTGCTGATCTGGCACCTTCTCCAGTTTCTACGCCATCTCCAGTTTCTATGCCATCTCCAGTTTCTACTCCATCTCCACAAAAACCATTTTTTCCTCAAGGTGGTGATTCATCACCTACAGCTACAGAAGATGCTTCTGCAGGTCCAGCTTCTGATCCAAATGTTGAGCCAGATAGTCACAGAAGTAACCATAAAGTAATTGTTATTGCTGTAGTTGTAACTGCAGCAGTGACTTTTGCCTTCGCAGCATTGTTCTTTTTTTTCTGTACTAAGATTCGTCGAAGAAACTCTGGAGGTAGACAAAATGATGAAAAACCTCTTCTCAGCCTGAGCTTAAGTAACTACTCTACTGGTACATAGTCTCTTAGATATGTTCTTATTACAACCTTCTTTTGTTTGATGCATTTCTGATATTGGTTCAAAATTTGATCTTTCAGGTTCTCCTCATAACTCTTTTGGTTTAGTAAATTCTATTAAAGAAGAGAAGGTTGATCATCAATCTCTTAATAAGAATTCAAGTCATCATGGAAAGGACTCATCTTTGGACAGCATCAAGTCTACTGCTCTCCATGCCTCACCTGATGAAATTGCATTGTCTGCTGAGTCAATTGGCAAATTTAGCGATACAATTGCATGGGTACCTCCTCCTCCTGGAAGGGTGGACAGTATGCTTCCTTTGAAGCCTCCTCCTGGAAGGGCAGTTCCTCTTCCTCCTGAACCACCTGCTTCTCTCAGACCTCCTACCAGAAAGACTGATCTCTCTCCTCCCCCTCCTCCTCGTGCACCACCGCCTCCTCCACCACCTATGGCTCCTGGTGTCAAATCTGGTCCACCTCCACCACCACCTCCTCCAAAGGGTGGTCCAGCTCCTTCCCAACCACCTCCACCGTTACCAATGGGTTCAAAGGTTCCTCGACCTCCAACTGGATTGAAGCATCCTCCTAATGCAGCACCAGGTGAAAGGGATGGTGCAGAGGGTGATGCCAATAATCCTAAAGCCAAGCTGAAGCCATTTTTCTGGGATAAAGTTCTAGCCAATCCTGATCATTCAATGGTTTGGCATCAGATTAAATCAGGATCATTCCAGTACGTCACATTTTCTTTAAGTAGTTTTTGTTGAGTTATTCACAAATGATAAACTTTATGTGCTGCTGAATCAAATTTACAGGTTCAATGAGGAGATGATCGAAACACTGTTTGGGTATGCCCCTGCTGACAGAAACAAAACTGATCGCAAGAAAGAGTCTTCCTCCCAAGATTCCACATTTCATTATATTCAGATCCTTGATACCAAAAAGGCGCAAAACCTGTCAATTCTTCTTCGGGCACTGAATGTTACAATAGAAGAAGTCTGTGATGCACTTCATGAAGGTTATTATCCTTGATGCACTGTCATGAATTCTTTTTAATGCGTCAATGTATCTAACCTCTCGAAGGTAAAAATCAGGAAATGAACTTCCCATAGAACTCCTTCAGACTTTGTTGAAAATGGCACCTACAGCAGATGAAGAGCTGAAGCTTAGGCTGTACAGTGGTGAACTTTCTCAACTAGGGAATGCTGAACGATTTCTAAAAATGTTGGTTGACATTCCATTTGCTTATAAACGATTGGAAGCACTGCTTTTCATGTGTACTCTACAGGAAGAGGTTGCCATGACTAAGGAGTCCTTTGACACTTTAGAGGTAGGATACTGGATGTTTTGTTGCATCCCATCTGATTTTACATTTCATGTTTGCTGCTCATTTAGTATCAGTATCTTGATATTAATTTTTGATAGCTCTAAAGGGGAAAGAAGTTGCTTTGACAGTATGCTGGAAAGAGCTGAATAAAAACTTAAACTTTTGTATATGATGTATATTGATGAAACAAACACTCTGGAATTTTGGAATTGCAGTGATAAAATACATATTTTAGATAGTGCATAAGCATAACCAATGTGCTTGTATTAAATGAATTTTTGTGAAGAACCGACATACACTATTTTTAGAGAGAAAAAAAAAAAACTAGATGGTCCTTTTGGTTTATTGGCTCTTGTTTGTCTCCCTGGCTACATGTCTCGCGGACACGTGCACATGTCCCTATTTTTAAAGGAATGTGGCCACCATATGAACAAGAATGAGTAGAGATGGGATAGCAACCACTAGTAGAGTCCACTGGGCACTGACTCTTTTGTTCTGGATCTTGAGGTTCATCATTTAGATTTAGAGGAACCTACTGCTTGTGCAAGATTCATATGTGCATACAACAAGGACAAATTTCCACAAATATATTCATAATCTGTGAACTGAACCTTTGCGGAGGCATTGAAGTTTCTCATAGCTCCTTGTTCTGGATGTCACAGTATCATCATTCATTTCTGCATCTCATGTAATCTGATAGCAGTTTCTTGTTCATTTGTTGGACTTTTGTGATTACTAATTTGCAAGAAAATGCCAATGCTATCTCTTCTTATGGAGCAGGTTGCTTGCAAGGAACTCAGAAACAGCAGATTGTTCCTCAAGCTTCTAGAAGCTGTTCTTAAAACTGGCAACCGCATGAATGATGGAACATTCCGTGGTGGTGCTCAAGCATTTAAACTTGACACACTTCTGAAATTATCTGATGTGAAGGGAACAGATGGTAAGACCACATTGTTGCACTTTGTCGTTCAGGAGATAATACGTTCTGAAGGTGTGAGAGCCGCCCGTGTAGCAAGGGAGAGTCATACGTTCTCTAACATCAGTGTGAAGAGCAATGATCTCCTTGAGGATATTACCGCTGATACAGAATATGACTATAGCAAACTTGGTCTTCAGGTGGTTTCTTGTTTGAGCAGTGAACTAGGAAATGTCAAGAAAGCAGCAATTGTAGATCCTGATAGCTTAACAGGAACTGTTGCTAAACTTGGCAATTCACTGTTAAAAACCCAAGATTTCCTGAACAAGGATATGAAGAGTTTAGGGGAAGATAGTAAGTTCCATGAAACATTAAAAAGTGTTGTGCAGAATGCTGAGGTTGACATCATGTGGTTGCTGGAGGAAGAGAAGAGAATTATGGCTCTGGTGAAGAGCACTGGTGATTATTTCCATGGGAATGCAGGGAAGGATGAAGGCTTACGTCTTTTTGTTATTGTGCGGGACTTCTTGATCATCTTAGATAAGGTGTGCAAGCAGGTGGGAGAGGCACAAAAGAGGTCAGAAAAATTACTGAAAAAAGAGTCATCAACTGCATCATCTAACTCTTCAACCAGCCAACAACCTTCTCCTGATTTTCGAACCCGGCTATTTCCAGCAATTCAAGAGCGAAAGATTGAAAATTCTAGTTCAGATGATGAGAATGAATAAGCTCCATTTGGAATAGGTCGCTTATAGGATGAAAGTTGTCTTCCATAGATGTCTTCTGCATTTTCTGAAAGCAAGGGATCAATGAAAAGTAAGCAATTGTGCTCATCCAGGCTAAATTTCACTAGGGTCATTAGTGGAGCAAACATCAAAATATCTTTGACCAGATTCCCTGGCGACAGAAGGATTCTCATTCAGATTGCTTGTGCATTAGTAGTTAGATACAAACGTATTGTTCTTTTTATTTAAAATTCTTTCTTTTTTTTCCCCCAGAGTAATTAGCACGGTCATTCTTAAATTACAAGTTGTTTATACCGTATTAAATTTTGGAGGAAAGTATCTACTTTTCTAAGTGCTTAAAGGATCTATTTGGCTCAATAAAAAGAAATGTCATTGCTTTTACCGCAGCTGCAGTTGAAAAAAAATATTTTTAAAAATATATTAATAGAAATATTAAATTTTAATTCTAATATATTTTAATTATAAAAATACTAAATAAAGTAATTTTTAAATAGTATTTAAAATAATATTTTTTTTAAAAAGTGTTTTTGGAACTCTGAAATTGAATGCTAAATGGGATGGCAGTGAACCACTGCATATATCACAAACTATATGCACACAAAATATATAAGATTTTTATATTATAACAAACTATATGTTGGATATAAGGGTAAAAATATGCATTTTTTTTATGGTGGGGATAACAGTAAAAATGTACAAGATTCATATATTGTGAATAAAAGTTGATGTTTTTATGTTCGCAGTGGGGCAAATGACATAAATGGGCAACTAAAGTATAATTAGCACTCGACTTTTATTTTCTGGTTAATGTAACCCATCGTCTGACATTTGGAAAAGTCAATTTTTCAAATACAGCCAATAAAAACAAAAAGTGCCTAACCCTGCGTAGCTTGATGGGGTAAGACACTTCTCGAAGCCAAGTCAGGTCAGGTTCGAGACTCTTTCTCCCCCTTTTCCTGGTACCTTGACGACAAAAAAGAACAAAAAGTTTTCTATCACAAAATCCAATCACAAGTGTGTTGGATCCAGCACCAAATCGACCCGAACTTATGAGCTGATTTAAGTTTGACCAATCTTTTGCCAGTAATGATCAAGCCTAACATAAGGGAAAGAGATCTGTTTAGTCAAGTTACAGTTTGATTCGAAGTTAGCTCAGTAAAATTGGAGCTCGACACAGTACCCGAGCTCATTATGACGTGATTTAAAAAACAAATTCAATAATGTAAAGCGTGATTCTCAACTGGAATTTGTTGTTTAATAAATTATAAACTTAAAAAATAAATCCCATTAGCATGAAAGAGTGAAATTTCAGAAATTATACAAACAAGGAAATTAGATGTTCGATACTTATCATTAGAATTCTTGAAATAATGTATATAGTTTCTAAAATATTATAAAAAAGTTTCATTGCTCTTAAAATAAAATTAATTTTGATTTTATAATTTATATATACAAATCAAACACTCTAAATTAAATATAAAAAAAAAATTTATTATTCTATTTATAATTTCGCTCAATTTCAATTCTAAAATGCTAATTAAACGGACCCTAAATATGTTTAGGAATGGGATTTTAATGGTTTCGAGAATAATGTGTAAAGAGTTGACGATTAATGTAACACCAATAGTTTTTAAATTAATTATTTTATGGGTAGCTATTAATATTTTATTTTATTTAAATTTTAGAAAATTATTTGAAATTTTTCGAATTTTGAAAATCGGATTCGATTTTTTAAAAATATAAAATTTTGGTATTTTTAAAAATTAATTTAAAAATCACGTAGCAAAACTAAAAATACATTTAGACCCTACGAATTTTTCTGCGTTTTTTAGAAATTTTTTGAAATTTTTAGGCCTCGTTTTCGATCCCAACGTAGAGTAAAAATTTAATTTCAAGTATCTTGAATTGAACAGGCTGAATCGAACCAGCCCTTTTCTTTTTCTTTCCTCTTTTCTCTCGCGCGCTCGATACCCTCTCTTCTCTCTCCGTTTTCTCTCTCCTCCGTCCTCCCCTCGCAGGTCGGCCAACCATCACCCTAGCCTTCCCCGGTCGCCGGCGCACCTCCAAGACGCCTCCCCACCGTTGGCCGACTCCCCAGCTGGCCGGAAAGTCTCACCAAAGTTCCTCCTTCACACGCGTGACTCTTCATCTTTCCAGGCCAATTTCGGCCGATCCGACCACCGATTGGATCGGGTCTTATCCCAAAACACATCTATACTTGGAGAGCTCTCTATAGACACCAAGAACACAAAAATTCATTGAGCGGTTTGTCTAATTTTTGCTCGAAAAGTTTTAGCCCATTTGGATTTTTTGGCTAGATTTCTCGAAAACCGTAAACCCCACCAAAAATCCGAGAGTACTGGATTATTCCACTCGATGAGAGTTTCGCGGCAATACTCATTTCGAATTTTTTCGACACCGTTTTTCGGTGGGTCCCACGAAACTTCGTAGTATTTTTCTGAGTATTAAATGAGTTTAGAAAATTTCATAAAAATTATATACTAACCCCCGTATTGTGGGCTTCGAGTAGATACCTTCAATTCACAGAAATTCAACAGTTGCCAGGTTTGCAATTTCGAGCTGGGTAAGCAGGCTACTGAAACAGTTTCAGAATTGAGTTGAAATTACAGGCTACCCCACCGTTTTGAGACATTCCGGATGCGTCCCCAAGGTCAGAATTGGCATAGGTAAACCCGAACCTTACTTTTTCTTAATTATCTAGTGCTTAATTATGATTAAAAATCTATAAAGTATTTATGGTAGGTTAAAAAATTATAATTCCTTTCGTATTAGCTTAATAATATTGCTAAGAACCGCGGGGCAAAATTTTAAAATTTTGCGAGCTCATTTGGGTAGTTTTTGCAAAAGGGTTAATTGTAGGGACTAAATTGTAATTTTTCAAATTGTAGTTGTTGACTGTTTGAATGGGCCCAGGAGGGGTCATGTGATGTGATTGAGTTGTGGATGTGTCACTTGTGGATATAGAAGTGCATTTTGAGCCATTTTGCAGGTTGGGTAGGTCCTAGGTATAGGGGAGACTCTGCCAGATTTTCTGCACGACTTAGAGTGTCTTTGATCCTTTTTAAACTTGTATTGAGTCAATGGTATTAAATAATTGTAATGAAATTGTCAGGTGAGCTAGGATAGCCTCCCTCCTCCACCCAGCCGGCGCAGTAACCTCGATTCAAGTTTGTGAGTAAAATATTAATTTTAATTATAATTTCAATATTATTATATGTTCAGGCATGCCTATGCATCACTTATAAATATGTATCTATGTAGTTAAATACTAAGAACGTTTTATATTACATTCTTAATTGATGAAGTGCCATAGATATTGTTTATGGTAATTTGGAGCCGTGTGCGTGCGTTGGCATGCGTGTGGTGTGTGGTATTGGATATAGATAGGACGGGTAGACGCGGCTTGAGAGAAACTCGCTCGAACCCGGTCATTTATGGATAAGTTGGGGTAGGCACGGCTCGAGATGATCTCACTAGCCCCCGTATTTGGTTTATCAAGCGAAAGTCCAACTTGAGAGACACTCGCTGGCAGAGGTTGGATTAAGAGAGCTGTATAAGGGATCAGCTCCCATATATGTACTGTTTGAATATTATTGGGTGTGTGAGTACTCCAAATTTCCTTTTTGATATTATGATGTGATGTGTATGAAAATTTTGAGGGTGTTGCATTCCACTCCTTAGGATGCATTAGTTCTAGGTAGCTATAGAAATTGTAGTTAAAATTGGTATTTTACTCTCTGAGTCGAGCGCTCACTTCTGTTCACCTTATTTTTTCAGGCTACAGGAGGATTACTTATTGTGACTAATCTTATTTTTCCAGGCTATAGGAGGATTACTTGTTGTGACTAACTTGCTCCTCTTCTTCGCAGGTCAATTAGCCAAAATTTTAGACTTCGCATGTGTTAGGAGTATTTTAATCAATTTGGGACTGTAATATAATATTATGTTGAATTTGTAAGAACATTAAGTGCATGTATGTGTAAGTGTGATTGGATTGGATGAGGAAGCTGAGCTCCCATTCGATTTATGACATGATGAGTATGTGGAGGGTGAGCTGAGCTCCCCAAATTGTTATTTATTGTGCTTACAGGTCGAACGAGTCAAAAACTCCCCGTTGTATGGTCCAAATTATGGCCAAACTCTGTCTGGTTGAATTTTTAAAATTGGGCTTAAAATGGGCCTTTGGATTGGGTTAAGAAATAGTTAGGCTTACTACGGGCCTCGGAGGCTTTAGGCTGGCTTAGGTCTTAGTGCTAGTCCGGCCCATAGGTTGGGTCGTGACAAATGTGGTATCAGAGCTTAGGCTCTAGATTCATAGGAAATATATGTTTAAAGTTTTGGGAAGAGTCTAATAGGAGTCACATGCGGAGAATAGGGTCCACATTCGTCCTTGCGTTGTCATCCTTGCTTCTAGTTTCTGCTTCATATAATTATGTGTAAATATGAGTCTATAGAGCTGTGTAACATGCCGTTTTGAATTTTGTGAGCTAATGCTGCTGAATTTTAAGAAAATGCGTAGAAGTAAAAGAGTTGCCACTATACTAGAACAGGATGTGCCAGACGAGGTTTCAGCACAGGATGAGGCGCCTGCCTCGAGGAGGCGAGGTAGGAGACCTAGAGCTGCTCAAGTAGAAGAGCAGCCGCCATCAGTACAAGAACAGTCTTTTGTGGCCCCAGGTCCTATGGACCCAATGGCAGCTACCCTAGCCGGATTGTAGAGAACCATCAATATGATAGCACAAGATATATTCCATCATCTACAACAGTAGCAGCCCACCGCACCAAGAGGGGAACCTTACAAACAAATAATAAATTTTAAGAAGTTGGTGCCTGGTATCTATGATGTAACTGATGATACTTACCAATTTTTAGACTATTACAAATAGGCAGGGGTGGAACTGCAGTTAACTGACAAGAGATTTGTAGAGTGTATGTAGCATTTATTGGGGCCAATGCCAAGGCAGTGGATGATAGACTACGTATTACCTCGTATTGAGGGATTATCTTGGACCCAGTTTGTGGAACTGTTCATCAATAGGTTTGTGCCAAAAAGCTTCAGAGACTAAAAACAGTGGGCCTTTGAGGCCTTAAGGTAGAATGGAAAATCCGTAAATGAATATGCTACAGAATTTTTGGAACTAAGTAGGTATGCCCCCACATTATTGACTACATAAAGTATTAAGGTGAAGAGGTTCCTAAAGGGGCTGGATAGGAAGTTTGCAAACCTGGCCATGATGTCTGATCAGTCTTTCGATGTGGTAGTTGATCAAGCCCGACAAATTAAAATCAGCTATACAGAAGATGACAGTGGAAGGGTAAAGAAGAATACAACAGAGGGTTCTTTAGGTGTTTCCTACATGGGTACCACGGATAGTGGAGGCCAAAGTCATTACAGAGAAAGAAGTAGAAACAACAAGAAGGGTGGTTTTAAATACAGATCTCGAGGATTCAAACCAAAATACAGATCCAGCAATGGTCACAGTTCGGGTTACAGTAGTTCTGGGTTTGGTTTCGGGATCCTCCTTGGCACCTTGCATGCAGTGTGGAAGAGGACATTCAAGACTTTGTATGATGGGTTCAGGTGTATGTTTCCGGTGTGGCTAGTAGGGTCACTTTGCTAGAGAATGTCCCATGTTCAACGAGCCACAGATGGGGTCACAGGGTTCTATTGTAAATGTTCCTCGTCAATTGTATCCTGGTACTTCCAGCATGGCAGGCAGTCAGTTCAGTGGCCAACAGGGCCGAGGACAAAGAGGACGTAGATTTTGAGGCAGGTTAGGAGGTAGAAATCAACTTCAAGGTTCTGCAATGCAAGGTAGGGGTTAGGCTCAGGTTTTCACCTTGACCGTAAGGTTAGAATTCCCGAAGTAATGGAGTTAGTAATCAAGATAAGACTAAGAAATAAAATGAAAGTTAAAGTTGATGATGGGATGGACATCCTTGAAGGAAAAGGTGTAAGGGTGAAATAGGACTAAGATTAAGGAATAGGTACAGCAGGTTAGAAAGATATCAACAATAGTAGAAACAGGAAAAGGAAGTGGATAAGATTCAAAGGACATGAAGAAAGCTCGGTAAAGCTAGTTATAATGATGAGGATAAGAAGGAATAGGTATGCTAGGAACACACTAAAAGATGTTTGAAATAAGTTATTATGAGATGATAGATTAAAGGAGTAGTGGAGCCTTGATCTAAGTGCAAATGTATCAGAAGTAGGCCACATAATAAGAAGCTTTAGGAAGAAGTCTAGATATTCTCATTCCAGAAGACGAGTGGGAAATGATAAAATCGCATGGATTGAGTTGTCAGGGAATATAAACACTTTTGTTATATAAGAGAAGAGACCCAATTCATTTTCTAATGTTGATAAATAGTACACTTGACCCTTTGAGGGAACTCTACCTAACTAGTTACATAAGATGGACAGAGGTTAATCTAAGTACCTTAGTATTGACACAAAAGAGATTAAAAATTTGAAGTATCATGGGAGTGAGAAGATTTATAGGTATTGACCATAGAGGTCATAAGAAGAGTGAAGATCTTGAACAAGATGCTTAGATTAGGTGCTACAAGAAAGCTACTCATAGGATGCCTTAGGATAAGGAACATAAGTCATGTTTTGGGGAAACAGAGATTATTGAAACAAAGGAATGAGGACTGAAGTCACCAAGAGACACGTTAGGGCTTAATAAAAGTGAGGTAAGCGCCAAAGTTGATTGAAGTTATGAGACATCAAGTCAAGAACAGTGAGGTATAGCGAATACTTAAAATGTCAGAAAAATAGTCAATGAATAGTTACAAGATAAGAGCCCTCTAGAAAGAGATGATGATAAATAGGACACTATAGTAGAATAAGAGAGCAGTAGAATGTCATATATAATATACGAGGAGTTTGAAGAATAAATGTTTTACCAATCTCTGCATAGCTGGAGGAGTAATGATTGCACTTGTTCTAATAATCTTCTTTTCCTTATCTCATGTTTATTCGAAAATTTGAGGATGAATTTTTCTTAAGGGGGGAAGAATATAACAAAAAAAAAAAAAAAAGAATCCAGAAATTTTCGCAGCATACCCCCCCCCCCATTTCACCTCCCTCACTCACTTTCTCTCACCTCTCCCTACCTCTTCCCTTCTTTTTTCGGTGAACCACCACTGCCGGCGACATCCACCAACACGGCACAACTCCGGTGACCCTCCAGCAGCAGCCAGAACCACCAGAAACGGCGGCAAGAGAGGGAGAAGAGAGAGAAAACTCGAGCACAGTGGACAACGGCTTTCCGAGCCGATTTCGGCTTCGTTCGACGTCCGATCGAGGCGATTCAGGTGGCGTTGGAAAGCTTATTCTAAGAGCTTTCTTTTGATACCAATTTTGCAGCAAATGGAGGTCGAATGAGTGAGATATGGAGGAGAGAAGTTTCGGGTTTTTCAAGCTTTTGGGTCAGATCTAGGATGATCCGACTGTTGGATCTACAATCCGAGACCACCTATGGACTGAGGAAGAGGAGAGGAACATGATGGCATGATCAGATCCGACAAATTTCGTCAGTGACCAGCGGCCGGCCACCATGTGCGGTGGTTCCGGCAGTGGCTCCAGTGAGCTTTGGAGATGATTCGACTTCTAAAGGCTTCCTCATAAATTTTAAAATTTTTGAGACATAGACAAGTTTCGGGTAAGATTATTTTCATTATTTCTCTATCTGTGGAGCATAATGCAGTGTTTCTTAAACAGGAAAAATTAGAGAAAAATTTTAAGAAAAATATATGATGAAAGTAAAATTATTTGGAGATATTCTGTGGTGTTTGTTGAATTTTTGAGTGATTGTAGAATATTTTTGAAAAAAAATATAGATGGATTTTAGTTAGATTTTTAGTATATGGGCATATAAGATTATTTCAAATTATGATATTTAAATTCTATATGATTGGTTGAAGCTTGAGGATGGAGGTTTAAAAATGTGAATATTGAATTGGGTTGAATTAAGAATATGTTATGAAATTGAGTAATATTCTTGAATAAAATATTCATGGGTGATTAGAAAATTACAATTCATTTTGCAATAGCCTTATAATATTATTAAGGACCGCAGGGCAAAATTTTAGAATTTTTAGAGCTTGTTTGAGTAGATTTTTACAAAATGTCAATTATAGAGACTAAAACGTAATTTTTAAGGTTTTGAGTATTGCTTGGTTTGGAGGGCCCAGGAGGGGCCATATAATGATGATGAGATATGAGTTGAATTTAGAAGTGTTATTTAACCTTTTTTGCAGGTTGGGTAGGTCCCAAGTATAGGGGAAACTCTACCGGATTTTTGGCATGAATTAGTCTATCTATTGCCTCTTTAGAGTTTTATCTTAACTTAGTACTAATAAATTTATAATTTAATTATTAGGTGATCGAGATCAGCTATTTTTCTGCATCCAGCAGCCACAATAGTCATCAGTGTACTGTGAGTAAAATATTAATTTTAATTGTAATTTCGATATTATTATATGTTCAAGCATGCCCATGCATCACTTATAAATATGTATTTATGTAGTTAAACACTAGGCAAGTTTTATGTTGCATTCATAATTGTTAAAGTGCCATAGATGTTATTGTGGTAATTTGGAGTAGTGTGCGTGCGTTGGCGTGCGTGTGGTATAGTGTTGGCTATGGACAGGATGGGTAGACACGGCTTGAGATCTTCGCTGGGACCCGATCCTTCGGGGTAGACACGGCTTGAATTCTTCGCTGGGACCCCGATTTGGTTTATTAAGCGAAAGTCCGGCTTGAGTTCTTCGCTGGCATAGGTTGGATTAAAGAGAGCTGTATAGGGGATCAGCTCCCATATATTTATGATTTGATATTACTGGGTGTATGAGTGCTCTAAATTACCTTTTTGCTGTTATGATATGAAAATATTATCGATGTTGCATTTCACTCTACAGGGTGCATTAGCTTTAGATAGTAGATTATGGTTAAAATTGATATTTTACTCTCTGAGTCGAACGCTCACTCTTGTTCACCATATTTTTTCAGGCTATAGGAGGAGACCTTTTTCAGAATAACCTGTTCTTTTCCTCCCAGGTTATGAAAAGATTACTTAATTGTATTATTATTCTCTAAATTTATAATTAGGACTCCGCATGTACTAGTAGTAGCATTAATTCTATTAGGGATTGTAGGAATTTAAGTTTTTGTATTAATAAATGAAAAAAAAATTTCATGAGTCTTGAATAGTTTGTAAATGATGTAACAGGGTTGAGCTGGGCTCCCCTAATTTTAGTTTCGGATAATTGCTAGGCTAAAGTTGGCCTGAAATAAAATTATAACAGTTTAATTTAAATTATTTTATATGCATATTGGGCCTAAATTGTAGGCCTAGTCATGGGTTTGAGAACAGTAAGGCTTACTACGGGCCTCAGGGGCTTTATGCCGGCCCATAGGTTGGGTCGTGACAATAGAGTTGCTGACTTTGAGGGAGCACTAGCTATATGCCAAATTTTTAAAATGTAAATTTTGGTTAGGAAGCATCTCATTCTTGGGACACGTGATTTCTAGTGAAGGCATTCAAGTAGATCCCAAGAAAATTGAGGCGGTAACTGATTGGCTTAGGCCTACAACAGTCACTGAGGTGTGAAGTTTTCTGAGCCTAGCTGGCTACTATAGACGTTTTGTACAGAATTTCTCCAGGATAGCAACTCCCCTAACTAAGTTAACTCGGAAGAATGTTCCGTTCATTTGGACAGATGATTGTGAGGAGAGCTTTCAAAAGCTTAAGGAATGTCTAACTACAGCCCGGGTGTTGACATTACCGATGAGTGGTGAAGGATACACCGTGTACTGTGATGCCTCCAGAGTTGGCTTAGGGTGTGTTTTAATGCAGCATGGAAAAGTAGTGGTTTATACTTCAAGGCAGCTAAAGAGGCATGAGCAGAATTATCCTACCCATGATTTGGAAATGGAGGTTGTAGTCTTTGCACTAAAGATTTGGAGACACTACCTGTATGGTGAAGTGTGCGAGATATACATCGACCACAAGAGTTTGAAGTACATCTTTCAACAGAGGGATTTAAACTTAAGACAGAGGAGATGGATGGAGCTTCTGAAGGACTATGATTGTACCATCTAGTATCATCTTGGAAAGGCCAATGTAGTAGCAGATGCTCTGAGTAGAAAATCTTCTAGCAGCTTAGCGCACATATCAACAGTGAAGAGACCGTTGATTCAGGAAGTACATGAGTTGATGGATCAAGGTCTGATCTTAGATATTTCAGATGAAGGGGAATTATTGGCCCATTTTTTAGTGAGACCAGACCTACGATATATAATCAGAGTTTTCTAGCACAGGGACCCGCAATTGATGAAGATTATAGAAAGAGTACAACAGGGTGAAGGTTGTGAATTTGGATTTGCCAATGATAGCGCTCTTATGCAAGGTTCCAAGATATGTGTACTCGACGTGGACAACCTCAGGAATGAGATCATGCAAGAGGCACACTATACATCCTACAGTGTCCACCCAGGCTCCACCAAGATGTACCATGATGTGAAAGATAGCTACTGGTGGAATGGCATGAAGAGAGACATAGCAGACTTTGTGTCTAAGTGCTTGACTTGTCAGAAGGTGAAGTTTGAACACCAGAGGCCGTCAGGGAAGCTGCAAGAGCTCCTTATTATGGAATGAAAGTGGGAAATGATCACGATGGATTTTGTAACTGAGTTGCCTCGTACTATGCAAGGATATGATTCGATATAGGTAATTGTGGATCTTTTGACTAAAACAGCTCATTTTTTGCTTGTGCGAACCACCTATTCTGTTGCACAATATGCCAAACTCTATGTTTGAGAAATAGTAAGATTGCATGGAGTTCCTGCTTCCATAATATCTGACAGAGGGCCACAGTTTACTTTTAAGTTTTGGGGAAAGCTATAAGAGGCACTTGGCACGCAGTTAAACTTTAGTACCGCCTTTTACCCTCAGACAAATGGGCAGTCTGAAAGGACAATTCAGGCATTAGAAGATATGCTTCGTATGTGTGTCCTGGATTTTGAAGGTCAATGGGATGATCAGCTACGCTTGGTGGAGTTTGCCCAATAACAGTTATCATTCCAGCATCGAGATGGTACCCTATGAGGTGTTGTATGGCAGAAAGTGTAGCTCTCCGTTGTGCTGGACAAAAATGAGAGAAGTGAAGGTGCATGATGTTGACATAGTGCAATACACTTCTAACATGGTTCCTTTAATCAGGGGACGATTGAAAACGGCTTTCAATAGGCAAAAGAGTTATGCAGATCCCAGACGGAGGGATGTAGAGTTTGCAATAGACGATTACGTATTCTTGAAAGTTTCTTCGATGAAGAGAGTTATGAAATTTGGAAAGAAAGGCAAGTTGACACCTCGGTATATTGGACTTTTTGAGGTTACTGACAGAGTTGGAGCAGTTACTAACAGAGTTGGAGCAGTTGCCTAAAGGTTGGAGTTACCACCCAACCTTTCTCATGTTCATCCTGTATTTAACATCTCCATGCTTAGGAAATACATACATGATCCTTCTCATGTGCTACATCCGGATACAGTAGAGCTGAAAGAAGACTTGACGTTTGAGGAGCAGCCAGTAGCCATAGTGGACTACCAAGTGAGACAACTAAGGTCGAAATAGATTCGTATGGGTAAGGTGTTGTGGAGGAGCCAATCAGTAGAAGAATGCACCTGGGAGTCAGAGCAAGAGATGCGTAGCAAGTAACCTTACCTGTTCAATGTGTAACTCTGTTCTTTATTCTGCCTTGTGTAAAAAAATTCGAGGGCAAATTTTCTGTAAGAGAGGAAGAATGTAACACCCTTAATTTTTAAATTAATTATTTTATGGATAGCTATTAATATTTTATTTATTTAAATTTTGAAAAATTATTTGAAATTTTTTGAATTTTGGAAATCAGGTTCGATTTTTCGAAAATATAAAATTTTGGTGATTTTTAAAAATTAATTTAAAAACCACGTGGTAAAACTAAAAATATATTTAGATCCTACGAATTTTTCTGAGTTTTCTAGAATTTTTTCAGAATTTTTGGGCCTCATTTTCGGTCCTAAGGCAAAGTAAAAATTCAATTTCGAGTATCCTGAATCGAACCAGCCGAATCGAACGAAACCAGATCTGACCGGCCAAATCAAATCGACCCTTTTCTTTTTCTTTTTCTTTTCTCTTCTCCCTCGTGCGCCCGACACCCTCTCTTCTCTCTCCATTTTCTCTCTCCTCCCTTCTCGCCTCGCCGGCCAGCCACCATCCCAGCCTTCCCCGACCGCCGGCGCACATCTAAGACGCCTCTCCGCCGCTGGCCGATGCTCTAGCTGGCCGAAAAGTTGCACCAAATTTCCCCCTTCGTGCATGCGACTCTTCATCTTTCCGGGTCGATTCCAACCGATCCGACCACAGATTGGACCAGGTCTTATCCCAAAACACATCTACACCTCGAGAGCTTTCCATAAACACTAAGAACACAAAAATCCATCGAGCGATTTGTCCAATTTTTGCTCGGAAAGTTTTAATTCATTTTAATTTTTAAGCTAGATTTCTCAAAAATCGTAAACCCCACAAAAAATTCGAGAGCACCAGAGTGCTCCACTCAACGAGAGTTTCGCGACAATACCCACTTCGCAGTATTTTTTTGAGCATTAAATGAGTTTAGAAAATTTCGTAAAAATTATATACTAACCCTCGTGTTGTGAGCTTTGCATAGGTACCTTCAATTCACCGAAATTCAACCGTTGCTTGGGTCTACAATTTCAGGCCAGGCAGGCACGCTACTGAAAAAGTTTCAGAATTGGGTCAAAATTATAGGCTATCCCACCGTTTTCAGACGTTCTGGACGTGTCCCCAAGGTCGAAATTGGCATAGGTAAACCCAAACCTTACTTTTTCTTAATTATCTAGTGCTTGATTACGATTAAAAATCTATAAAATATTCGTAGTAGGTTAAAAAATTATAATTCCTTTCGCATTAGCTTAATAATCTTGCTAAGAACTGCGGGGCAAAATTTTAGAATTTTTAGAGCTTATTTGGGTAGTTTTTGCAAAAGAGTTAATTGTAGGGACTAAATTATTATTTTTTAAATTGTGGTTGTTGACTATTTGGTTGGGCCCCGGAGGAGCCATGTGATGTGATTGAGTTGTGGATGTGTGACTTGTGGATATAGAAGTGCATTTTGAGCTCTTTTATAGGTTGGGTAGGTCCTAGGTATATGAGAGACTCTACCAAATTTTCGACATAACTTAGGGTGTCTTTAATTCTTTTTAAGCTTGTATTGAGTCAATGGTATTAAATAGTTATAATAAAATTGTCAGGTGAGCCGGGACAACGTTCCTCCTCCACTCAACCACCGCAGTTACCTCGGTTCAAGTTTGTGAGTAAAATATTAATTTTAATTATAATTTCAATATTATTATATGTTCAGGCATGTCCATGCATCATTTATAAATATGTATCTATGCAGTTAAATACTAAACACGCTTTATGTTGCATTCTTAATTGATGAAGTGTCATAGATGTTGTTTATGATAATTTGGAGCCGTGTGCGTGCGTTGGCGTGCGTGTAATGTGTGGTATTGGATATGGATAGGACGGGTAGACACGGCTTGAGAGACACTTGCTAGTACCCGGTCCTTTATGGATAAGTCGGATAGGCATGACTCGAAATGATCTCGCTGGCCCCCCGTATTTGGTTTATCAAGCGAAAGTCCGACTTGAGAGACACTTGCTGGCAGAGGTTGGATTAAAATAGGTGTATAGGGGATTAGTTCCTATATATGTACTATTTGAACATTATTCGGTGTGTGAGTGCTCCAAATTGCCTTTTTGCTGTTATGATGTGATGTGTATGAAAATTTTGATGGTGTTACATTTCACTCCTTAGGATGCATTAGCTCTAGGTAACTATAGAAATTATAGTTAAATTTGATATTTTACTTTCTGAGTTAAACGCCCACTTTTGTTCACCTTATTTTTCGAGGCTACAGGAGGATTACTTGTTGTGACTAATCTACTTTTCTTCTTCGCAGGTCAATTAGTAATATCTAATGTATTTTGTACAATTTAGCCAAAATTTTAGACTTCGCATGTGTTAGGAGTATTTTAATCAATTTGAGACTATAATATAATATTATGTTGAATTTGTAAGAACATTAAATGCATGTATGTGTAAGTGTAATTGGATTGAATGAGGGAGCTAAGCTCCCAAAATTGTTATATATTGTGTTTACAGGTCGAACGAGTCAAAAACTCCCCGTTGTATAATCCATATTATAATGAGTCTCTGTCCGGTTGAATTTTTGAAATTGAACTTAAAATGAGTCTTAGAATTGGGTTAAGGAATAATTACGCTTACTACAAGCCTCGGAGACTTTAAGCTGGCTTAGGTTCTAGTGCTGGTCCTACCTATAAGTTGAATCGTAACAATTAAAAATGCTAAAATACCATTTTTGATCCATTCATACCCTTCAACCTCCATCTTCACCCCCCCCCCCCCCCCAAACCCTTTTTTTTTCTCTCTCTCTCTCTTCTTTCCTTGTCATTCTCCCCCTTTCTCAACCTAATTCATCGCACCTCCACACTGCCACCTAATCCACTCCTGGTGCGGCATTGCTTTTAGCCTTTGCAATATGCTCATTCCTTCCCAGCCAAACAATGCCATGGCTACGATCGCACCTCAGTCGCTTACCCAGTTAGCACAAAGCCTACCTGCGGTGATCAATCCTACAAGATCTGGTGTGACACATGTGTACTCAGATTTGACAAGCTCAAAAATTCCTATCTGATAATTTCCGTCAGCCCATCAAGCCGACGACTGGTGATACAATATGGTACTTGAATCCCATCTGATTTTATCCACCAAGGTATCCAGTTGGACTCTTGCCTTCCGTTTAATATCATGTGCGACAACACTGTCGTGGTTTTTAATTGCTCCAAAGAATTCATCTTTCCTTTCTTTTCGTGAGGGCGAGAAAAAGGAGCTAGTTTACAGAAATTCTATGCCAATGTGATGTCATTATTATGAATTATCCGCAACGACATTATAACTCTCATTTCTTTTTTTATTTTTTTCCTATATTCAATTTAAAAAGTAAAAGAAAATAAACCTTACCTTTATCTCCACTAATTCACCCCATTCAAGTATGAATATTGATACGTCTGATATACCCTTCTTATCCCTCTTTTCCTTTATCCTCGACCAAACAAAGCCTAATTTCCATATTGTAGGCATTGACATTGTCTTCCAATATAAAACTCATCCCATGTTCAAAATAAAGAAAATGCACAACAACATTATTTTACCGCACCCTCAAGATTATTGATTTTCTATTGAAATGCACAGTTAATATTTGGAACTTCAGCTACGCCCCATTTTCCAAAATCTAACAAGACCAACGGCACTTAAAGCATTGACGACGTATTCTATTCTCATTTTCTTAATTGACATTCTTAATCATTACAATATGTATCAACAACATCAATTCAAAATATTATTAGGGTTGGAGAATATAACAAGTTAGAAAACTGGTAATTTCCAATTCTGTTATTTATAAAGAATCTTGATACGACACAACCCACTTCCTACTCTAATTTCTCCTCAAACCTGAATTGATCCACACTAACAAGTAACAACCAACAAGAGCGGGCGGATTTGTACCTGTGTAAGCGCTGCCCATCAACTCAACTCTACAATGACACTTGAGAACGGTAATTAATAACACCAGAACACAAGCCAAAAAGACACTCAAAAATAGGAGGACAAAAAAAGCAAAGTGATAAAATTGAAATCTTGCATTAATTGTCATTGTGGGAAATCAATTCTTCCCACAACTTTTCTATTTAGCCAACTACAAGACAATCGATTATATTCACATCCCTAACTGAACCTAACTACAATAACTACACCTCCACAAGCACGAAAGACTCGAATCCTAACATAAAAATTAACTAAACAAACAGGAATATATATATTAAATCGCAGTGGAAACACATTAGCAGAAAGACTTTTTTGGGATCTTAAAACACATCCTTACTGACTATGAATTTAACTGTCATCATCAGCAGAGGCCTTAGAGCCTGAGGTGCCAGTCTTCTTTGGCAGGAGGAGGTTATGGATATTAGGCATCACACCTCCATTAGCAATAGTAACATCGCCTAACAGCTTGCTCAGTTCCTCATCGTTCCTCACAGCTAGCTGGATGTGGCGCGGAACAATTCTGGTCTTCTTATTGTCTCTAGCTGCATTTCCAGCTAATTCAAGCACCTGAGAGGACACAACGAGAGTTAAAGCCATAAAACACATATGGAGAACACTAATTTATCTCAAAGAAGACTGATAATACCAACTCCCCATGAAAGAACCTAATTTCGGCTGCACACAGGCTTAGTTTAAAAAAAATAAATAAATGAATAAAAATTGCAAAACCACTGTTAGTAAATTCAAAATCGGAATTTGAGATTTGCAAAGAGTAACTTCCAAAGTTTTAAATCCAATTTTACCAAAGATAAACACACAAAAAATAATAAAACCTAGACCTATAATCACATAATACAACAGTGCAAACCCTAATTTCCAAAAATTTTTTAAAAAAAAGGGAAAGCATAAAACTTTATGAAAAAGGAAATCATACAACCAAAACAACTTGAAATTCAATAATTCACAATAATAAATCTCATAAGAAATCCTGCCATAATACACCTACATCAAATTAAATTTCTACAACCAGAAAAATTAGCAAAATCTCTGAAAATACAGATGGTTATCGGCAAATTCCGCACAAACAAACGAAATTGAAAACAAATTATCAACCACAGATGGAGATGAAATTCTCAAGAGATCTAGAAAGTATCATACCTCAGCAGCGAGGTACTCGAGAACGGCAGCGAGATAGACAGGGGCGCCGGCACCAACACGCTCGGCGTACTTGCCGGCCTTCAAGAACCGGGCGATACGACCGACGGGAAACTGTAAACCGGCCTTGCTACTCCTCGAGGTGGCCTTCTTCGAGGCGCCAGATCCTAGGGTTTTGCCTCTACCCGCCATTCAAGCGATACTTTAAGAATCCAAGGATGAAGAATCGTTCGGCTACAGAGAGAGAGAGAGAGAGAGAGAGAGAGACAGAGAAAGTGGTTCAAATAATTCATGAACGAAAAAAGGAGAGGTGTTTGGGATTATATAGGAGAGTAAGATTCCCGATTGGACCAATGGGAAGATGGTGCGCGGATCGAGAGTACAACCGTTAGATTAAAGTGGAAGGAAGGGTGAAGATTCTATCGCCGCTGGCATTTAGCTTTAAATTTGGTTTGGATCGAGACACATAGGACTGGAGGCAGTCTTGGTGATAAGCGAATTTACTGAAATAGCCTAAAGTCATGGTTTTTGGTCAGCGGAGTTTTTGGGCATTTTAAAATGGATAAATGAAAAGAAAAAGATTCTACACTAAATTATTTTTTTAATAAATACACTCAAAACTCCAACCATTAAGCATGATCCAAAATTATCGAGATGTCATATCTTCCAGTTAATTAAATTAAGTAAATTATTTTCTCATTTAATGTTGAGATGAGTATAAATTTTTTATTTTTTTTATTATATCTTCTTTTGAGCTTAAATTCAAGTTGAAATGTCATATTGATTTATTCCTTTTGACATTATTTAAAAATTTAATTTCATAATTCATGACATTCCCTGCAAAAGCCAATCTAAGAATCTATGGTGTTCCCAATTTTAATATACCCCTACATTGATGCCGTGAATGTATAAGATGATTTGTTGTGAGCATAAACTAGAAGTGCAAAGCTATATTCGAAAGTTTAAACTTGAACAATCAATTTTATCATGTTTACATCAAAATAATCTCTAATGAGAATGCCAATTTAAGGTGGAAGTAAATTTGATGTGAGGCTAACATTAATAGCACTAAAAACAAAACTTGCATTTGAACATTCAACCTCATTTTAACATATATTTCTCTAAAACCCCATTTGAACTATTGGAGCAATTGTTCTCGTTACTTGAGTCCTCATAATCGATCAAAAGGATTAAAGCTCAACTCAAATTCAACTCATACCCCTCATGGTTTCTTATGTAACCATTGTCGAAAGCCATGTTAAAAGTAGGTGTTGCATTAATTTGGGAAGACTTTAAAAATGGGTTGTCACGACCCAACTTATTGGTCAGACCGACATAAATCTCCTAAGGCCTGTTGTAAGTTTTATTGTTCCCAAAACCCATAATCAGACCCACAATTTAGGCACAATAAGTATATAAAATAAATTAAATTAAACTATTATAATATTATTTCGGGCCAACTTAACTCAATAATTATCATAAAAGAAAATTAGAAGAGCCCAGCTTAACCCTGCTACATCATTCATAAATTATTGAAAACTCAAAAAAAATTTCATCTATAAATACAAAAACTTAAATTTATTCAGTCACTAACAAGATTAATGCTACTACTAATTGTCGCAAGGTGTTTTGCGATCGCCTGGACGAACACTCACCGAAGTGGGAAAGAGTGAGGAGTCGCCACTTTAATTTTGAGGGAAATTAAAGAAAACCATTTATAAAAATAAATTAAAATGAAACCACTTCAAAAACAGAGATTTTAAGTTCGAGGTCCGTAAACGGGTGGGGAAGGTGTTAGGCACCCCACCTCGTCCCTCAATGAGAATGAGTAGATTTAACTTTAAGCTCTTTATAAATTAAAATCAATAGTTAGGAGGTTCAAACGGAAATGTTAATCCTTTTGATAAAAGGGAATATTTGATTTTTCACTAATTTGGGTTACCCAGATACATAAATAAATGGGACGACCCTTAGTGAGTTGCTGTTGCGTATTAGTTTTGTTTAAGGGGTTATTTTGCATATTTGTTAAAATTCGATTTGAGAATCGGATAAGAACTCTCATCCGATCTCCTTTAGATTAAAATTTCGATTGGAGATTGGATAAGAGCTCTCCTCCGATCTCTTTTATATATTTATGAGAATTTTTTATTGAGAATCGGATAAGGACTCTCCTCCGATCTCTTTTAAATATTTATTAAAGTTTTTTGGATTGAAAATCGGATAAGAACTCTCCTCCGATCTCTTTTAAGTATTTATTAAAATTTTGGTTGAGAATCGGATAAGAACTCTCCTCCAATCTCTTTTAAATATTTATTAAAGTTTTTTTTTGGATTGAGAATCGGATAAGAACTCTCCTCCGATCTCTTTTAAGTATTTATTAAAGTTTTTTTTTTTTAATTGAGAATCGGATAAGAACTCTCCTCCGATCTCTTTTACTTGAATGGGAGTCGGATAAGGACTTTTTCGACCTCTTGAAATCTGATTACATCTACACATCATAAGAGTCTAAGACTAAGGTTTCTGGCATTCAAAGATGCCGGGGACCTAAATAAGGCTTCTTTTAACTCATTGGTACCTCGTGACTAGATAGGGGATACCAGACTGAATTTTACCGATCTCCTATGTGATCGCCTTACCAATACCTTTCGGCAGGCAACATTTGCTCTATTTCATTTGCTATTCCGAAACTCAATTTTACTCCGACCTCCCCCACCTTTACCCAGTCATATTCTCGAGCTAGTCTAGTGGTTCGACTTCATAACTCTCTGATTTATTATCCGAACGTTTATTTAAAAAAAAAACTCTTATGTTAAGACACTATTACCAACGTTTTATCAAACTACCTGTACGTTACATGTAAACAGAATACCTACATTAGGAGATAATAAAAGACCAAGAACAAATAAATAACATGAACTGATATCAAAGATAAACTCGAGAATAACCACCCACGTGGGACCTTCTAACATAAAACAAACTTTAACGAAAATTACGAGCGTAAAAAGAAAATAAAGACGAACATTGGATAAGGCAACGGTTCAAACACTCACCTGCAGGAAGTTGAACCTATTGAACTAACTATGGAGTCACGAATGTTGCAGAGTTTCGGGCTAATAGTCTGGGGACTAATGCTTGCCTTGAAATGACGAATGCCTAGTTAGCATATAATCGAACCGAAATGATAATGAATGAGATTGAACTCAGAAAATAAAAGTGGGTATAAAGGTAGTGAAAACAGAACTGAAACTTAAGAAAGGGTATCACAGAGCAATGAATAAACTGAAAATCAGGAATTCCAGTGTCCAACACTTCTTTAAAAAAAATACTTTAGAAAACTGATTTCTAAAGTCTTTCTAGCTTAAAAATAGCAGAGTAGCAAAACTGAATTAATTTTCAGAGCCTTTCCACTAGAATCACCCTTTTTCTTTGTCCTCCCCTATCAACAGTTTTCATGCAGGTATTTATAGGGAACGTGTGCTCCCAATGAAGGGTCAGGATTCCCCTTGAAGGAGATGGAAGGTTTAGATCTTAAAGGACATGATCTGATATTTGAGAATCAAAGAGAATCAAAATGAACGGCTGAGATCCTTTTTAGAATATTTGTCCTTTCTCTCTTCTAATCTGACGCCCCAAAATTTTCTTGTCAAGGGCAATCCGAGGGCTGGGAATAAAAGGCGTCAGTCTTGTCATCTTCTTCTTTGATCCAAGGGCTCCGGACTTGTCCTTACAAGTAAGATCAAGTGTAGAGATTGAGATGTACAGGACTGTCATGACATACTCTGGCACCTGTCAGCAATGTGGGCGATTCTGCAAATGAGGCGTGCGGAGGAGATTTGATCTCGTCTGCAACGCTTTAACTACCTCGGTTCTGATTATGACGACAGTCATGGGAAGTTCTTATTCTCTTTGCATTCCGATCTCCCCTCCCTTCCGATCTTTCCAATATGCTCTTTTTCCGAACTCTCATGCCGGGCCGCTCTCCCGATCTCTCTCATTCCATAGTCTCCTTTATCTGGTCCGGCTTAGTCAAAGCATTTATTCCTTCGATTTTCGAGGCATCCGCTTCGTTTTCTGCTCGCAATAAATGCTCAGACTTTCCCTATATATATACCTTCAACGGGAAGCCCCTCCGCATTTGATTTTCTCTTCTTTCTCACTTTTCCTGTTCTAACTACTCCGACAATAATCCTGGCCATGATAGTTGCTTTTGATCTTTTTCCGATTGTCCTCTTTATTCCTCGATTGAAAATTTACGATCCCGGTGATCGGAGAATTATGATAACCTCATTTGATAACAGTGAGAGAACCGGACTAATTTGCCGACCTGGATCGAGGATCTCGATCGTGTCGATCTCGAATCGTTCAACCGATATAATCGGCGAACTGATTTTGGGCGAGAAGACTGCTAATATTCCTCTTAACATCGGTGACTGCCCCTTGAAATTCATTTGGCTCCTCACCACATTGGGCGTCCCGACTACAGCTCGGTTCTGGTCGATGATAGTGGAGATGACTCTCCATCCTCATGAGAGTCATAATCACCCCATCTGAGCTGTATGTCTATCCGCTGTCTATGGCCGGATAAATCTTTTGATTTAGCCACGAGACTAGGCTTTGACATAGGCCTTTATTAGATAGGATGTTCCACCGATCTCTAAAGATCGCCCCTATGATGTAATCAGACCTTTAATGTAATCCGATCTCTAGAGATCGCCCAAATGATGTAATCCGACTTTTAATGTATTCCGATCTCTAGAGATCGCCCAAATGATGTAATCCGACTTTTCGGAAATAAAATTTTATTTTGACAACTATCATTTTATTATTATTGCATTGATTATTTTCCGATCTGGTTCCTAACTGAACAGCCCTTAACCGATCCGCACTTCCAAACATCCGCCTTAATTCATCGATCTCTTACTAGCCGATCTCTCCTTGTTATGGAATTTCTGGAATATTCGTGAGACGTGTCAGAAAAAGCTGGCGAATCCCGCTAACCGATGCATCGCTTGGGACACCGTGAGCATTAAATGCTCAGACTAGTATAAATAGGGGATGAGTCCGCCAGTTGTCCCCTTATGTCATTTTCAACCTTTCGCGAGCGATTCCAAAATCCTCTCATTTTTTTAAGTTCTTCCGACACCGATCACACTCCGGTAAGGATTTTGATTTTTCTTTCAGTTTAAATTTTCTCTTTTCTTTGAAAATGAGCGGCGCCGAGGGTCAGAGAGCGGCAAGCCCCCCTTCCGTTCAGATCTCGTGGTCGTCAGATGTGGTAGAAGTAGTCGGAACAAGCGGGGGATCTGAACCTCCTAGGACCTCTATTCCAGCCCGCAGTCAAGCAGCACCCTCGTGGCAAACACATTCTTCAGGGAGAGAAAACCTCCCCATGGATGAGCTGCCATCAATTCTTCAAGAAAACCGACCTGCAGTCATTCAGCCAAGAGTATAACATTCAGCCCGATTCATACGAACTCATTAAGTGTCACGGCGATCTTCGAGCCGATCACTTCTTCGAAGAGAATGATATGATCATGGTATACAAAGAGTAATTAAAAGTCGGGCTGCGGTTCCCTCTCGACGACTTCTTCAAGGAAGTTCTAAAATTTCACCAAGTGTGCATAGCCCAAGTTCACCCGAACTCATGGCGGATCCTAGTAACCTTCAGAAGCCTTTGCCGAGCCAAAGGACTCAGTCCTACAGCTAAGGTGTTCGCTGAACTACATAGGCTAACTCGTCGAAAGGACGACGAGTATTGGTTCTTCCAGGCAAAGCCATATTGTGGGCTTTTTACCGATCTGGCCTCCTCCTTGAAGAATTGGAAGAATCGCTTCTTTATTCTGAGGAGCAAAATTCCGAACGACTTTGAGGGTTTCCCTTGCAGCTGGTTGCATCAGGGCCCGTTAATTCCGAAGCGCATCACCCTGAATAGGGAAGAAGGCCTAATGGTGATGGAACTGAAAGATCAGGTGGCCCGACAGAAGTTCTCTTGTTTAGATGTAGTGACGGCCGAACTGCATCACTGGACAATGGAGTTGATTACTGGCAAAGAACGCGGGCTTCAGCTCTCTGACCTCGGCCTCGGTACTTTCTATATCTCTGATCTTTGGGCCTTAGCGATCTCACTGACCTTTTCTTTGTGCAGGTATGGCAAGCGGTGAGGCTTCCAAGGAGAGCCAGAAGCGGAAAAGAGAGGTCTCCCGGAAAGTGCGGGAGATGAAGCGGGCCGAGGCCCTTCAGACGCCCGGGCATGATCTCGGGGAAATGCAAGGAGGCTCGTCTCAACCCTCGGGACCTCCGATCCCTAACATAGAAGTGGTCCGGTCCCCTCCTCGTCAAGAAGAGCCACCACCACCTCCTCCAGTTACTTCAAGCGCGGAAGGGGGTCCTTCCCAACCACCTGTGAGGACCCTTTCCCGCGGCGCTCAAATCCTGATCCACTCGCTGGAGAAGAACCGCACGGTTCGAGAGAATCCAGGCTTTGCTAAGGTCTTGGGGTCCTCCATCTGCCTTCGGGAGGATCGGGATAGGCTAAGCCCGAACAACCTCGATGATATCCTGACCCAAACTATGAGCCTGAGCGTGGAGAGTTTGGTGAACCAATACATTGTCCGGGAGAAGGCTCACCACTTGAGGCAGGAGGTCGAGAAGGTGGGTCAGGAAGCTGTTTCCCTCCGATCTCAACTTTCGTCCGCTCAAAACTACATATCTGAAATTGAGGGGCGGATGAAATTCTATGAGGATAAGTTAGCCGAGCAGGCTCATGTTCTTGAAGAGGTTCGGGCGCTCCAAGCTGCTGAAGTCGCTCGCCTCACTGAGGAGCTCAAAGCAAAGGAAGAAGAGGCAGTGACAAGGGAGGCCGGTGCTTATGTGAACGCTCATGGGGATCTCTTGGCCGAGCTCAGGAAGCGTTATCCTGAGGAGGACTTCTCCTGGATGGTGGACTTGGCTCCCCAGGACGAAGAGGATAGCGAGGAAGAGGCCGAAGGTGAAAGAGGAGGTGAACAAAATGTAGAACAGTGACTTGTATATATTTGAAATGAAATGAAATTCCTTTTTTTTTGTTCAATGCTTGGATGAGATCGGAAAGTATCTAAGTTGCATAAGCACTTGCTTGTCTGAACATATTAGAACCATAGCTAAAGGTGATTATTAATCTAAGTGTAAGAGGTCGGAAAACATTGTAAGCAAGAGATCGGCAGACACCAAATGGGACTTGATTAAAATTGGAAACTTGATTTGAACACTTAAGATCGGAATCATCCTTAAACTGGATTGGAACCTTAACTTTATCAGACGATTATCCCCAAACTTTTAAAAGGGATATTGGTAATAAGACTAGCGGCATGAAGACCTGATGTTGGTTTGGTTTCGCTAGACAAGAGATTGAAAATGTGATTGACTGGGCAGGAGATTTGACAATTGGTTTGAGAGATCGGTGGGGCTTTGAGCGATATGGAGACTTGGCGTCGGTTTAATCTCTATGAAGAGAGATCGGAAACGAATTACTTGGCATTGGGGATCAATTTCAAAGTCTATTGATTTCAAGGATCGACCAAAATATGGTGTCGACACTAATACATGCGGAGTTCTAAATTACAAATTTAGAGAATAATAATACAATTAAGTAATTATTAATAACCTGTGAGGAGATAAGCAGGTTATTCTAAAAAAGTTCTCCTCCTGTCACCTGGAAAAATAAGATGAACAAGAGTGAGCATTCGACTCAGAGAGTAAAATACCAATTTTAACCATAATCTCTATAGTTATCTAAAGCTAATGCATAATGTTGACTGAAATGCAACATCATCATAATTTTCATACACATCACATCATAACAGCAAAAAGATAATTTGGAGCACTCACACACCCAACATTGTTTAAACAGTACATTTATGGGAGCTGATCCCCTATATAACTCTCTTAATCTAATCTCTGCCAGCGAGTGTCTCTCAAGCCGGACTTTCGCTTAATAAACCAAATGCGGGGTCCCAGCGAGTGTCTCTCAAGTCATGTCTATCCCGACTTATCCATAAAGGATCGGGTCCCAGCGAGTGTCTCTCAAACGGTGTCTACCCGTCATGTCCATATCCAATACCATACCACACACACGCCAACACATGCACACTGCTCCAAATTACCACAAACAACATCCATAAAAATTCATCAATTAAGAATGCAATATATATGTTCCTAATGTTTAACTACATAGATACATATTTATAAGTGATGCATGGGCATGCATGAACATATAATAATATTAAAATTATAATTAAAATTAATATTTTACTCACAATACATCAAAGACGACTGTAGAGGTTAGGTGAAGGAAGACGGTTGACTCTGATCACCTACATAATTTTATTGTGGATTTATTAGTGCTAATTCAAATAAAAATAAATTTAAAGAGGCAACACATCCTAATTTATGCCAAAAATTCGGCAGAGTTTCCCCTATACCTATGACCTACCCAACCTGCAAAAAGATTCAAATAACACTTCTAAATCTCAATTTTCACAATCACATCTCATCAATATTATATGGCCCCTCTTGGGATATCCAAATCAGACAATAGTCGTAAACTTGAAAAATTACGTTTTAGTCCCTATAATTAATATTTTGTAAAAATCCACTCAAACAAGTTCTAAAAATTATAAAATTTTGCTCCACGGTCCTTAATAAAGTTAGAAAGCTATCAAAAAAGGAATTGTAATTTTCTAATCACCCATGAATATTTTATTCAAGAATATTACTCAATTCGATAAGTTTCTAACAGTTAACATATTCTTAATTCAACACAATTCAATATTCACATATTTAAACCTCTATTCTCAAGCTTCAACCAATCATATAAAATTTAAGTATCATAATTTCAGATAATCTTATATGCCCATATGCTAAAAATCTAACTAAAATCCATCTATATTTTTCAAAAATATTATACAATCACTTAAAAATTCAACAAACACCATAGAATATCTCTAAATAATTTTACTTTCATCATATATTTTTCTTAGAATTTTTCTCCAATTTTTTCTATTTAAGAAACACTGCATTTAAGCACCACATGCTAAGAAATAATGAAAATAATCTTACCCAAAGCTTATCTGTGTCTCAAAAATTTCAAAAATTTATGAGGAAGCCTCTGAAAGTTGAATCATCCCCAAAGCTCGCAGGAGCCACCGCCAGAACCACCGCGCACAGTGGCTAGCCGCGGTCGCCGGTGACATCTGTCGTATCTGATCATACCATCATGTTCCTCTCCTCTCCCTAAGTCTATAGGTAGTCTCGGATCATCAATCCAACGGTCAGATCGTTCTAGATCTTACTCAAAAGCTTGAAAAATTCAAAACTTCTCTCCTACATATCTCACTCATTCGACCTCCATTTGCTGCAAAATTAGTATCAAAAGAAAGCTCTCGGAACAAGCTTTCCAACGCCACCTGAATTGCCTCGATCGGACGTCAGATGATTGGTGGAATGGCCTGGAAGTTGGACCACCTGCGCGCGCATTTCTCTCTTTTCTCTATCTCTTGCCGCCGCGTCTGGTGGTGTTGCCGGCCGGCTGGTGGTGCGTCGGCGACGTCCAGGGTGGGGGGACCTCTCGCCAGCCGGCCGTGGTGGCTAGAGGCTCAACGGTCGAAAGAAAAAGGGAGGGGGAGGGAGAGTGACGGGAGAGAGAGTTTTAAGAGGGGGGTTGCTGGGTTTTGTGTTTTTTTTTTTTCTTTTCGAAAATGAACCTGGACAGACATTTTGTTCAGATTCATTCCTAGAAAAATTTTAAATATTTAATTTAATTTTTAATTTATTTATTCTAACTATTTTTCTTTATTTTAAAATTAATTCAAATAAATCTTATAATATTAATAACATAATATTTTAATTTTATTTTACTTATAATTTATTTATTTATTTATTTTTATTATTATTAAATTTGGGTTGTTACAAGGGTCTTTACAGAATTTGATTTTGGTGTTGATGGAGAATCACTAGCGAGTACTAATTTAGGAAATGAGATGGGTTTGTGATTGAAATAGAGCCAATTATGGGATAACAATGAAGATGTCATTCTCCACCAATTGGGATGTTACACGATGAAAGAGCTGTCAAAGCAACCAAAAGCAATTGCCAACGATGCCATAACCTAGGGTCGCTGCAAAGAGTTTGACGGTTTGCTCCCTTGGTTAGTGCTAGTTTACTAATGTAGCTTGTATATTTTTCAAAAGAGGAATAAAACAGGGCATTAACTCAGACCCTTGGGTTTTTATTCTAACAAGCATAGTACCCATGTCGTGAATAATTTTTATTTTTTATTTTTTTAATTTAATTTTTAATTATATTTTAAATAAAATAAATTATTATTATTAAATAATTTTACATTAAAATTTATATAATAATAATAATAATAATTTTTTAATTAATTTATGATATAATTAATTAAAATACCTATTTCATTCTTTATACATGTAGTAGTTTTCATGATTATTTCATTTAAAATGTAATAAAATAATTTATTTAAAAAATAATTTTAATTTTATGAAATTTTTATATTTTATCTTATAATTTATGTAAATCAATATTTATTTTTTTATAAATTACAAATAATGTATTAAATTAATGAAAAAATAATATTATTTTAAAAATATATAAATATAATATTTTTTGTTATTAATAAAACAGAAAAATTAAATTACTAATAATTAATTAAATTATTTAATTTTAATAATAATGAAAATGCATAACATTATTATTGATTAAAAATAACATTATATTATATTATTTTTAAAAAATACTAAACTTAAGTGTAAATTTTTTTTATTAATCTGATATAATTTTTATAAAATAATTTTTTGATAAAAATGATTATCACTTTATATAAATTTATAATATAAAATAAATATATTTTATAAAAATTAAAATTTTAAAATAACGTCATTTTCTATTAATATAATAAATATTAAAAAAACATACTATCTTTATTTGTAACTAAATTTTTGATGCAATCATATTTTTAATTTATTTTTGAAATTATACTTCTATATAAAAATATAGTTGAGAGATAATTTATGCATAAAAATTAAATATTTAATTAAAATTTAAAAATAATTTTGTTGAAATTAATGATAATAAAATATGAATAATCAAAATATTAATTATCATTGCATTCAATGTATAATTGCAATGAAATAAAATATTCAAAAGTTTAAAAAATATTAAATAAGAAATTTATAAAAATTAATAATTAAATGAATATTAATTAAATATATTTAAATAAATAAATTTTAAAAATGATAACTAATAATTTTTGAAAGAAATAATAAAACAAGTATAAATAAAAAAAAATTTAAGAGTATTTAAGTGAAATGAAAAATATTTAGTAAAAAGAGAGTGTTTTGTAACACCCCAAAATTTTATTAATTATGAGTATTTTTGATATTTAAATTTTATTTAAATTTTAGGAATTTTTTTGAGATTTTTCGGATTTTAAAAATCGGGTTCGATTTTCCGAAAATATAAACTTTGATGATTTTTAAAAATTAATTTAAAGACCACGTGGCAAAACTAAAAATATATTTGGAGTCTACGATTTTTCTGAATTTTCCGAATTTTTGAAATTTTTGGACCTCGCTTTTCCCCGAGGCGCAGTAAAATTCAAAATTTTGTATTTCGAATCGAACCGGCCGAATCGAACCGGACCGGATAGGACCGGTCGAATCGAACCGGCTCCCTTTCCTTTTTCTTCTCCCGCACGCGTCTCTCTCTTTTCTCTTTCTTTTCTCCTCTCTCTCCCTCGCTGCCGCTTCTAGCTTCTCCGGCCAACCGCCGATCCGCCACCGATTGGACCGGTCTTGTGTCTAAAATCATCTACTCGTGAGCTTTCCATAGACACCAAGAACGCCAAATCCATCGAGCGGATTGTCCGATTTTTGCTCGGAAGATTTTCGCCCATTTCGACTTTTGGGCTAGATTTCTCGAAACCGTGAATCCCACGAGAAAACCGAGGCTACCAGCACGCTCCACTCGGCGAGAGCTTCATGGGATATTAATTTCAAAATTTTCCGACAACGTTTTTGGTGGGTCCCACGGAACTCGCAGTGTTTTTCCGAGCATTAAATGAGCTTAGAAAATTCTGAAAAATTTATGTACTAACCCCGTGTTATGGGCTTCGTAGGTATTCTCAATTCGCGGAAATTCGGATTGACCGGTCTGCGAAATTCCTACGCATGCACTGCACGAAAAAGTCTCCGAATGCGAGATTTTGCCTACCCCATTGTCGACGCCCCAGCGCCCCGAGGTCGGAATCGGCAAAGGTAAACCCAACCTTGTTTTTTCGTAATTTTCTAGTGCTTAAATAGGATTAAAAATCCGTAAAATATTCGTGGTAGCTTAGAAAATTACGATTCTTTTTGCAATAGCTTAGTAATATTGCTAAGGACATGAGGCAAAGTTTTATAATTTTTAGAGCTTGTTTGGGCGCTTTTGCAAAAATGATCAATAATAAGGACTAAATTGAAATTTTGCGTATTGTGATGGATAATTGATTTGATGGGCCGGGAGGGGCTGTGTGATATGATTGAACTGTTGATATATGGATTGTGAATATAGAAGTGCGTTTTTAGCCCTTTGCAGTTGGGTAGGTCCTAGGTATAGGAGACTCTGCCGATTTTCGCACGACTTAGGACGTAATTGGTCTTTTCTTTGTTTGTATTGAGTCGATTGTATTAATTAGATGTAATGTAATTGTCGTGAGCCGATGCCTTTCTTCCTCCGCCCACCGCCACAAGAATTTGTCGTCAAGTCCGTGAGTAAAATATTAATTTTAATTATAATTTCGATATTATTATATGTTCAGATGCCCATGCATCACTTATATGAATATATTTATGTAGTTAAACTCTAGGCACGATTTATGTTGCATTCATAATCTAATGTGCCATGAGTGTTGTTGTGGTAATTTGGAGCAAGCAGCGTGCGTTGGCGTGCGTGTGATGTGGTGTGGACTATGGATAGGATCGGTAGTCACGCTTGAGTTCTTCTTGGGACCCGTTCCTTCGAGGGGTAGTCACGGCTTGAGTTCTTCATTTGGACCTCGATTTGGTTTATTAGCGAAAGTCCCGCTTGAGTTCTTCATGGCACTGTGTTGGATTTAAGAGAGTCTGCAGGGATCGGCTCCCAATATATTATGATTGATGCTACAGAGTGCGTGAGTGCTCCAAATTACCTTTTGATGCTATGATGTGAATATGATGTTAATGTTGCATTTCACTCTACAAAGTTGCATTAGTTTTGAGATAGTTATAGAGATTATAGTTAAGATTGATATTTTACTCTCTCGAGTCGAACGCTCACTCTGTTCAAAAATTTTTACAGCCACAGGAGGATATTTTATTCAGGTTAACTTCGCTTATCCTTCGCAGTTGTTTGTCCATGTTTGTGTAATTTTAATTACTCCTAGAATTTCCGCATGTGTTAGCGGATTTATTTGAATTTGGTCTGTAATATTTTTATCATGTTGGACCTGTAAACTTAAATATGTTATGCATGTTGATGGATTGGATGAGGGAGCTGAGCTCCCATTTATTTTATGTTGATGAGTATGTGGAGGGTGAGCTGAGCTCCCCAATTGAGTATTTATTGTGTTTACAGTCGGGTGAGTCAAAACTCCCGTTGGAAAGTCCATTTTATGGCGGACTGTCCGCTTGGTTTCTTGAATTTGGGCCCAATGGGCCTTAGAATTGGGTAAATGAGCTTAAGGCTTACTACGGGCCTGGGGCTTTAGGGTCGCCCAGTCCTAGTGCCGGTCCGGCCCATAGGTTGGGTCGTGACAAATGTGGTATCGAGCTTAGGCTCCAGCTTCTTCGGGAAAATTTGTCTAAGTGTTGGGAAAAGTCTACTAGGAGTCACATGCGGAAAATTAGGGTCCACATTCGTCTTGCATTGTCGTATTTGCTTCTAGTTTCTGCTTCATATATTGTGTGTAAATATGAGTCTATAGAGCTATGTAATGTGCAGTTTTGAATTTTGTGGGCTAATGTCTTGAATTTCGGGAAAATGCGTAGAAGGTGAGAGCCGCCATCGCACTGAACCAAATGTGCTGACGAGGTGTCGACAGATGAGGCACCGCCCCAAGGAGGCGGGGTAGGAGGCCTAGAGTCGCTCAAGTAGAGGAGCAGCCACCCCCTCTGAGATCGGTCCTTTATGGCACAGGTTCCATGGACCCAATGGCGACTACCCTAGTCAAGGTTACAGAGAACCATCGACATGATGGCTCAATATATGGTCCGCCCCACAAAGAAGATAGCTCACCGCACCAAGAGAAGAACCTTACAAAGCAGTTGTAAACTTCAAGAAGTTGGTGCTGGTATTTTGATGTGTCGATGACGCATATCGGTTTTTGGATTCTCGCAGACAGCAGAATGTAACTACAGATTGACTGATAGAAGACGATAGAGTGTGTACAAAGATGTCATGGGGCCTATGCCTAGGCAATGGATGAATGACTACGTGTTACCCCGGATGGAGGGTTTGTCATGGGCTCGGTTGTAGAACTTTTCATCAATCGATTTGTGCCGAAAGCTACAGAGATCGAAACAAGTGGGCTTTTGAGGCCTTAAGACGTAATGGCCGTCAGATGAATATGCTCTGAGTTTCTGGAATTGAGCAGATATGCCCCTATAGCTGTTGCTACAAAAACTATGAAAGTGAAGAGGTTCTTAAAGAGGCTGGACAGGAGGTATGCGAACCTGGCCATGATGTCTGATCAGTCTTTTGACGTGGTGGTTGACCGAGCAGCAGATAGAGATCGATTCTGCTGCGGATGACAATGGAAGAGCAAAGAAGAACAAAGCGTAAGGTTCCTCGTGTGTCCTCCCATGGGTACTCGTGATGGTGGCCAGAGTAATTACAGAGGAAAGAGTAGAAATAAGAAAAGTGGATTTAGGCATAAACCTCGAGGATTCGCACTGTGCGGATCCAAAGAAGGGTCGAGTTCAGGTACAGTAGTTCAGGTCCGATCAGATCCTCTTTGGTACCTTGTGCACAATGTGGAAGAGGGCATTCAGGACCTTGTTTGATGGGATCAGGAGTGTGCTTCAGGTGTGGCCAACCAGGTCAGTTTGCTAGGGAATGCCCCGCTGTTGAGCCACGATGGGGTCACAGGTTCTGCTGCCAACGCTCGCCACCGTATCCGGTGCTTCCCACATGGCAGCCGGGCCATTCGACAGGCCGAGGACAAGGGGGACGTGGATATGGAGGCGGTCGAGGTAGGAGTCGATGTGGTTACGCCACTCGGGTAGGGGTCAAGCTCGGGTTTTCACCCTGACCCACCAGGATGCTCAGGCCTCAAACGCAGTTGTGGCAGGTATTCTTCTGGTCTGTTCTTATGAGGCTCGTGTTTTAATAGATCCGGGTGCTACGCACTCATTTGTCTCCCCTGTATTTGCCATGAGATTGGGTAGAAACCCTGCCACTTTAGAATGCCCTTTGTCTGTAGCTACCCCACTTAGTGACAACATAGAGGTAGATATGGTTTTTCCGGGTAGCCCAGTAGTAGTGGATGGAAAGATCCTCCCAGCAGACTTGGTTCCTTTACCAGTAATGGATTTTGATGTAATTTTGGGGATGGATTGGTTGGCAACTCATTACGCCACCTTAGACTGCAGGAACAAAAAGGTGTACTTCCACATACCTGGTGTGGAAGAGTTTAGCTTTGATGGTGACAGGAGCGTGGCTCCATATAACTTGGTGTCGGCAATTAGTGCTAGGAAAATGTTGAGGCGTGGATGCCAAGGGTATTTGGCATTGGTGAGAGATACATCTGTAGAAGGTGTCAGCATGGAAAATGTTCCTGTTGTCAGAGAATATATGGATGTCTTCCCAGAGGAGCTTCCAGGGTTGCCACCAGGAAGGGAAATAGAGTTTTGCATCGATGTTGTGCCGGGTACAAACCCCATTTCAATGCCACCTTACAGGATGGCACCAGCAGAACTGAAAGAGCTGAAGGAGCAACTACAGGAGCTTTTGGACAAGGGTTTCATACGTCCGAGCACTTCACCCTGGGGTGCTCCTGTTCTATTCGTGAGAAAGAAGGATGGGTCGTTGAGGTTGTGTATTGACTATAGACAGCTGAACAAAGTGACTGTGAAGAACAGGGTGTTCAAGCCATTTTTGGACCGTTTTGTCATCGTATTCATTGATGACATTCTGGTATACTCTCGGACCGAGGAAGAACACGTGTGGCACTTGAGAAAAGTGTTGCAGACTTTGAGGGAGCACCAGCTATATGCCAAATTTTCAAAATGTGAATTTTGGCTAGAAAGCATCTCATTCTTGGGACATGTGGTTTCTAGTGACGGCATTCAAGTGGATCCCAAGAAAATTGAAGTCAGAATCGATTGGCTTAGGCCTACAATCCACCGAGGTGCGAAGTTTTCGGGTTTAGCCGCTACTACAGCGTTTTGTGCAAGATTTCTCCGTGATAGCGGCTCCTAACTAAATTGACTAGGAAGAATGTTCCATTCATTTGGACAGATGATTTGTGAGGAGAGTTTCCAAGCTCAAGGAGTGTCTAACCACCGCCTCGTGTTGACACTACACCGTGAGTGGTGAAGGATACACCGTGTATTGTGACGCCTCGAGTTGGCCTAGGTGTGTTTTGATGCGAATGGAAAGGTAGTGGCTTATGCTTCAAGGCGTGAAGAGGCATGAGCGAACTACCCCACCCATGATTTGGAAATGGCTACGTAGTCTTTGCACTAAAAACTGGAGACACTACTGTATGGTGAAGTGTGCGAGATATACACCGACCACAAGAGTTTGAAGTACATCTTCCAACAGAGGGATTTAAATTTGAGACAGAGGAGATGGATGGAGCTCAAAAACTATGATTGCACCATCGGTACCACCACTGGAAGGCCAATGTTGTAGCAGATGCTTTGAGCAGAAAATCTTCTGGTAGATTTGCGAACATTTCAGCAGAAAAGAGACCACTGATTCAGAGGTACATGAGTTGATGGATCAAGGTTTAATCCTAGATCTTTCGGATGAGGGGTATTGTTGGCTCACTTTTCAGTGAGGCCAGACTTGAGGGACAGAGTTAGAGTTTCCCAGCACAGAGACCAACAATTGATGAAGATCGTAGAAAAAGTACAGCAAGGTGAAGGTGGTGAGTTTGGATTTGCCAATGATGGCGCCCTAGTGCAAGGTTCTAGAATATGTGTGCCCGATGTGGACAATCTCAGGAATGAAATCATGCAAGAGGCACACTACACACTGTACAGTATCCACCCAGGTTCCACCAAGATGTACCATGATGTGAAAGATAGCTATTGGTGGAATGGCATGAAGAGAGACATAGCAGACTTTGTGTCCAAGTGCTTGACTTGTCAGAAGGTGAAGTTTGAACACCAGAGACCGTCAGGGAAGCTGCAAGAGCTCCCTATCCCAGAATGGAAGTGGGAAATGATCACTATGGATTTTGTGACTGGGTTGCCTCGTACCACGCGAGGATATGATTCGATATGGGTAATTGTGGACCGCTTGACCAAATCACCACTTCTTACCTCAGAAGACTACATACTCGGGCACAAGATGCCCGGCTCTACATTCGAGAAATAGTCAGATTGCATGGAATTCCGGCTTCCATAATATCTGATAGAGGGCCCCAGTTCACTTCTCGGTTTTGGAGAAAGTTGCAGGAGGCACTTGGCACACAGTTGAACTTCAGTACGGCTTTCCACCCTCAGACAGACGGGCAGTCCGAAAGGACAATCCAAACACTGGAAGACATGCTCCGCATGAGTGTCTTGGATTTTGGAGGTCAATGGGATGAGCAGCTAGCTTTGGTGGAGTTTGCCTACAACAACAGTTATCACTCCAGCATAGGGATGGCACCCTATGAGGCATTATATGGAAGAAAGTGTAGGTCTCCTCTGTGTTGGACAGAAATGGGGGAAGCGAAAGTGCATGATGTAGACCTAGTGCAGTACACCTCAGAGGTAGTTCCTTTAATCAGGGAACGACTGAAGACAGCTTTCAGTAGGCAGAAGAGTTATGCAGACCCCAGACGGAGGGATGTGGAGTTTGCAGTGGGCGACTATGTATTCCTGAAGGTATCTCCAATGAAGGGAGTCATGAGATTTGGAAAGAAGGGCAAGTTGGCACCTCGGTATATCGGACCTTTTGAGGTTACTGATAGAGTTGGAGCAGTTGCCTACCGGTTGGAGCTACCACCCAACCTTTCTCACGTTCATCCCGTGTTTCACATCTCCATGCTCAGGAAATACATTCCCGATCCTTCTCATGTACTGCAGCCGGATGTGATAGAGCTAAAAGAGAACTTGACATTTGAGGAGCAGCCTGTAGCCATAGTGGACTACCAAGTGAGACAGCTGAGATCCAAACAGATCCCTATGGTCAAGGTTTTGTGGAGGAGTCAGTCAGTGGAAGAGTGCACCTGGGAGTCAGAGCGGGACATGCGTAGCAAGTACCCTTACTTGTTCAATGTATAATCATGTACTTTATTCTGCCTTGTGTAAAAATTCGAGGACGAATTTTCTGTAAGGGGGGAAGAATGTAACACCCCAAAATTTTATTAATTATGAGTATTTTTGATATTTAAATTTTATTTAAATTTTAGGATTTTAAAAATCGGGTTCGATTTTCCAAAAATATAAACTTTGATGATTTTTAAAAATTAATTTAAAGACCACGTGGCAAAACTAAAAATATATTTGGAGTCTACGTATTTTTCTGAATTTTCTGGAATTTTTTCGGAATTTTTGGACCTCGTTTTGGTCCCCGAGGCGATAAAATTCAAAATTTTGTATTTCGAATCGAACCGGCCGAATCGAACCGGATCGGATCGGACCGGTCGAATCGAACCGGCTCCCTTTCCTTTTTCTTCTCCCGTGCGCGTCTCTCTCTTTTCTCTTTCTTTTCTCTCTCCTCCCCTCCCTGCTGCCGTCGCTTCAGCTTCCTCGGCCAAATCCGGCCGATCCGGCCACCGATTGGACCGGGTCTTGTGTCTAAAATCATCTACTCGGCGAGAGCTTTCCATAGACACCAAGAACGCCGAAATCCATCGAGCGGATTGTCCGATTTTTGCTCGGGAAGATTTTCGCCCATTTCGACTTTTGGGCTAGATTTCTCGAAAACCGTGAATCCCACGAGAAAACCGAGGCTACCAGCACGCTCCACTCGACGAGAGCTTCGCAGGATATTAATTTCAAAATTTTCCGACAACGTTTTTCGGTGGGTCCCACGGAACTTCGCAGTGTTTTTCCGAGCATTAAATGAGCTTAGAAAATTCTGAAAAATTTATGTACTAACCCCCGTGTTATGGGCTTCGTGTAGGTATTCTCAATTCGCGGAAATTCGACAGTTGACCGGGTCTGCGAAATTCCGGCCAGACAGACCCGTTACCGGAAAAGTCTCCGAATTGGGCCGAGATTTTGCCTACCCCCCCATTGTCAGACGTCCCGAGCGCGTCCCCGAGGTCGGAATCGGCAAAGGTAAACCCGAACCTTGTTTTTTCGTAATTTTCTAGTGCTTAAATAGGATTAAAAATCCGTAAAATATTCGTGGTAGCTTAGAAAATTACGATTCTTTTTGCAATAGCTTAGTAATATTGCTAAGGACCGCGTGGCAAAGTTTTATAATTTTTAGATATTGTTTGGGAATATTTTTCAAAAATGATCAATAATAAGTACTAAATTTAAATTTTGCTTATTGTGATGGATAATTGATTTGATGGGCCCAGGAGGGGCTGTGTGATATGATTGAACTGTTGATATATGGATTGTGAATATAGAAGTGCGTTTTTAGCCCTTTTGCAGGTTGGGTAGGTCCTAGGTATAGGGGAGACTCTGCCGGATTTTCGGCACGACTTAGGACGTAATTGGTCTTTTTCTTTGTTTGTATTGAGTCAGATTGTATTAATTAGATGTAATGTAATTGTCGGTGTGAGCCGAACCTTCTTCCTCCGCCACCGCCACGTAATTTGTCGTCAAGTCCGTGAGTAAAATATTAATTTTAATTATAATTTCGATATTATTATATGTTCAAGATGCCCATGCATCACTTATATGAATATATTTATGTAGTTAAACTCTAGGCACGATTTATGTTGCATTCATAATGTTAATGTGCCATGAGTGTTGTTGTGGTAATTGGAAGCAGCGCGTGCGTTGGCGTGCGTGTGATGTGGTGTGGACTATGGATAGGGCCAGGGTAGTCACGGCTTGAGTTCTTCGCTGGGACCCGTTCCTTCGAGGGGTAGTCACGGCTTGAGTTCTTCGCTGGGACCCTCGATTTGGTTTATTAAGCGAAAGTCCGGCTTGAGTTCTTCGCTGGCACCAAGGTTGGATTTAAGAGAGGCATGCAGGATCAGCTCCCAATATATTATGATTGATGCTACAGGGTGCGTGAGTGCTCCAAATTACCTTTTTGATGCTATGATGTGAATATGATGTTAATGTTGCATTTCACTCTACAGGTTGCATTAGTTTCAGATAGTTATAGAGATTATAGTTAAGATTGATATTTTACTCTCTGAGTCGAACGCTCACTCCTGTTCAAAAATTTTTACAGGCCACAGGAGGATATTTTATTCTGGGTTAACCTGCTTTTATCCTTCGCAGGTTGTTTGTCCATGTTTGTGTAATTTTAATTACTCCTAGAATTTCCGCATGTGTTAGCAGTATTTATTTGAATTTGGTCTGTAATATTTTTATCATGTTGGACCTGTAAACTTAAATATGTTATGCATGTTGATGGATTGGATGAGGGAGCTGAGCTCCCATTTATTTTATGTTGATGAGTATGTGGAGGGTGAGCTGAGCTCCCCAATTGAGTATTTATTGTGTTTACAGTGGGTGAGTCAAAACTCCCGTTGGAAAGTCCATTTTATGGCGGACTGTCCGTTTGGTTTCTTGAATTTGGGCCCAATGGGCCTTAGAATTGGGTAAATGAACAGTTAAGGCTTACTACGGGCCTCGGGGGCTTTAGGCTGGCCCAGGTCCTAGTGCCGGTCCGGCCCATAGGTTGGGTCGTGACATGTTTAATGTGTATTAAATATTTCATATGATAATATATAGATAAACAATGAAAATCATTTAATTAAAAAATTAATTTATAATTAAATATTATTTAATTGAAAAACTGTAACAAATATTAAATTTAATTTTTATAACAGTAAAATGTTTATTATTTACTTGACTATTTTAATTAAATAATAATAATAATAATCTTAAAAAAGTGAAATAAAAATAATATTAAATTATTAACATAAAAAATAATATATACTAATTATAAATAAGTTAAAACTCTATATTTTATTTTTATTACTTTTTATGTAAACTATATTTTTTCTCAAAATTTTTAGTAAAGATTTCGTAATAAAAATAACAGAAAATATAAAAATATAATAAAAATATTTATTAAATATATAAAATAATTAAAGTTGATTAAATTATATCATACTTGATTATAAGATTATAAATTAATAGACAATTTTTTTTAAACTAATGGCCATCAATAATATATTATTATTATTATTATTATTATTATTATTATTATTATTATTATTATTATTATTATTAACCCGTGATAAATAATATTTTTGTGTAAATGAATTTATAAAAAATAATATAAATAATTTTTAAATATTATATTTAATCATGAAATGTCTTAATTTTTTAAATTAAATTTAAAAAAATAATAATTTAAATCATAAATGTTAAGGTAGTATTATAAATGATAATAATAATTAAAAGGGAAATTAAATAATTAAATAAAATTAGTATTTATAAAATAATATAAATAATTTTTAAATATTATAATTAATTATAAAATATCTTAATTTTTAAAAATTAAATTAAAAAAATAATTTAAATCATAAATGTTAAGTATATTGTAGGTAACAATGACAATTAAAGTAGAAATTAAATAATTAAATAATAATTAGTATTTATAAAATAATATAAATAATTTTTAAATATTATATTTAATTATAAAATGTCTTAATTTTTAAAAATTAAATTTTAAAGAAATTAATAATTTAAATCATAAATATTAAGGTAGTATTGTAAATAATAATGATAATTAAAAGATAAATAAAAATTAAATAATAATTAATATAAAAGATAATATTTATAATTAATTATGAGATCACAAATAATAATAATTAGTATAAAAGAGAATATTTATGATTGATTATGAGATCACACATTAATAATCAATTTTCTTTAAACTAATAGCCATCAATATTATTATTATTATTATTATTATTATTATTATTATTATTATTATTATTATCTTTTAAATTATTTTTCATTTTAAACTATTATTATTATGAAGGTAATATGTGGCAAATAATCTTTGTATAAGTAAATTTATAAAAAAATAATACAAATAATTTTTAAATATTATATTTAATCATAAAATATTTTAATTTTTTAAAAATAAATTTTGATAAAAATAATAATTTAAATTATAAATATTAAGATAGTATTGTAAATAATAATAATAATTAAAAAAATAAAAAAAAATAAAATAATAATTAATACAAAAAAAAATATTTATGTAAACTACCACGTGATAAATTTTTTAAAAAAAATATTATTTATTATATTTTTTGTGAATAGCTCTTTACTTTATATAAATAGATAGATTACGATATTCAACTAAAAGTCATATTTAATTAGGTTAATTTATTATAATCATATTTATTTGAGAGATAAATGCAGCTAATGTAGTATATCTGTTATTTTTTAACAGCAGCATTAATAACAGGTTTAATTGTAATTACATCTAAAGTTTAAGCATCTTTGTTAATTTTTAACAAAAATGTTAATCGCAAGGCGTAATTGTAATTACGTTTAATGTTTAGGGTATATTTATTGAAAAAATAATTTGAAGTAAAATCGAAGACATTTGTCCTTTTAAAAATTTGACGTGGTTGGTTGATTAGATTATGAGAAGTGTGGGCTCAATTGGAGAACGACATGTCGCAAGGAGAAAAAAGAGGTTCTTAAACGATTTTTATGGGTCGCAAGGTCACTGGCCTAACCTTATGCACCGATGGATTGTAATTTTGGCCCATAATTGTTTACTGAATTGTCCACCAGCCAATATTTTGGACTAATCCGGGTGGCTTGGAAGTGGGAACTTGGAGCTTGGTTGGGTGGGCTCAGGATTCCTCAAGGACGACTCCGATATGAAGTTTCAAAGCTCCGGCTGGGAATGGGATCGACTATTGCGTAATTTCAATTTTTTTTTTTGGGAACCACATGTATTATTGGAGGGGCCATGACCCCAAAATTGTGTAATTTCTATCTTTATGTGCATTTTTTTTTTCTAATATCTACTTGCAGTCTCTTAAAATTTTGAAAATATTTCCTATAACCCTTGGATTTTTTAAAATTTTTATTAATTTTAATTTTATGTCCCTTAAAATTTGGAAATTTTCCCTTGACTGTTGAAAAATTTTTCATATTCGTCCACAGAAAATCTAAAAATTTTCATTTTGGCTTTTAAATGTGTAATCCTTTCATTATTATTATTATTATTATTATTATTATTATTACACTTGGCCCCCCAATAAAGTTTTAGTGATTTAATTTATGTTTAAGTCAAAATAAATAAAATTACCTTTAATTTCAAGTTATGGTAAGGAACGACAAATTGTAAGGATTCTATACATACAAGTCACTCGCTAGAAAAACGGAAGCTACCTAATTAAAGAGAGTTTTTCTGCAAACTGTATAATTCGGGTTTTGCCCTGTGTAATGACTTCAACGTGTACTGCAGGCTATTGTGGAATTATTCGCTATAGGCTAATATATAGAGTAATAATTGAATTGCTAGGGTCTTACAGTACTAAAGGGGAAGAAGAGAGCCAGAGTGAGTTGCCCGAAAGTGGAATCAAATCAATAAGATAATTGAGTAAAGGATCGATGATGACTGGAGTACTATGGAGTAGTAGTATTATGTGGAAACACATCTGTTTCTTCTGCTCAACCCAAACTTCCAAGCATATATAATAGACAATAAAAATTAAGAAGGTGATTCATGTTCATTTACCATTCTATTTCCGAAGCTAATAGACGCACAAACAAATAGAAGAATGCAGAATAAGGCATGTACAAAGCAGAATATTCCACCAGTAGACAGAAAATGACTATGCAAGGCTGTACATGACCCTCTTGATTTGGAAATTTCTAATGTGCCTGTAATAAGCATAGGGAATCCAATGGCAGCTACAATCCTGTAATTAAAGAACGTTAATGTTAATCCATACCTTTTCATATAATTAAAATAATAATAGTGGTATTTCATATGTAGAAGGTGGGATATTAATTATTGACAATGGTTACTCAAGAATTGTACTCTATTACTACTTGTACCTTAAATTAGTAACACAAATGATATTAAAAACAATATCATCAATAACAATATCTTTTTTATATATATTAAAAATAAATTCAAACTCGTTTTCTACTAGGTTCGAGTCCCACTGCTTCAATCCCCTACTAAAAAAAATTCAGACTCCATACTAAAATAAATCTTCAATTGTTGGCCAGTGTACTCTCATATCAGGTCAACCCCAGCAATAGGTCCAAGCTAAATGAGTGTATTCAAATTGCAGTACTTTGGGACCAAACTGGGTGAATCTCTACCTGATTAATTAGGATTGAAGAACTGCAGCGGAACTTATCTCCACATTATTTAACGACCAATGGTGTTTTTGCAAATTGCAACAGAAGCCTCTCTTGAGGAAAAAAAATTTTGGTATATTTGAAATTTTAAAAGAAAAGAAGTTGGCAAGGGTATGCAGTCGATCGTTTAATTACTAGCTCCTATCAAGAAGTTTGAAAATATTGCAAATGAGGATGACAATCCCTAATTTTCCAATCTGTTCAATTTCTATTCTCTCTTGTTCTGTCTAATTGCTTTTCATTTTCAGTGACATTCTTTGAAAATTCCTGAATGATTTAAGTAAGGAATGAAATACGACACCATTCAGCTAATTACCCTCCATTGATTTTTCTTTGCCTTCTGCGCAAGCAAGGCGTACGTGTTGAGAACTAGCCAAGCTTCATTAGCTGTCACCATAATTACTATACTTGCGTAATTCAGCTATAATTTCTTCTTTTTCCTTTCCTAGCTACCTAAATAGCATAGAAAAGTGGAGGGGCCCGGTGAAAAAAAGACATTCACAGAAGAGTTCACTCAAAGTGTCAACTCAAACCGTAGAATTATGTTCCAAAAGTTGTTATATAGTACCCTGATCTTGAAATTTCCCAATTAGTTGTTAAACTGTGTTAGTGATGATCTCTAGCTACTCAGTAACAAAGTTAATGACATTATATCTTGAAGCTCATGGATATATTTCTAATTAATTAAATAAGTTTTTGTTTTTATATCTTCACATTCTTTATACGAGAGATATGACAAATGACTAAAATCTACAGAAGCACTTGCGTACCAGGAGAAAACGAGACATGCAAACCATAGTTGCCTGTTACTGGGCGATCTTTCCAGCTGTTCCATGCAACAAATGCACATAAAGCCACCATGCAAGTTAGCTGCAAGGTGGGCTACTGCCAAAAGTGCTGTGGCAGCTACCCCAAGCCTGAATCCGTCACCTTTTGTTTCTCTACACTGAAAACTCCCTGTCTTCCCGTTTGGGACGATCATCTGTACGCTTCAATATATAACATTGAGCCAGAAACGATATAAATGATATATAAATGTAAAAATAATAAAATTTCTATTGGTGAATTCTTTATTTGCAATCGAAAGGAAAATTAAATAAGATTAAAGATTATTACCTTGTTTCTATCTTGTTCGGCTTGAATGCCGAAAATTCCAGCAACAGCATCTATTCCCACAAGCACCAGACAAACAAGAAAAGCACCAATTCTTGCCATATCTTTTTCCAATCTGGAAGCCGATGAGCAAAATTAAACAAAAAGCTTTATAGAGAAGAGGGAAGAAACGTGAACGAAAAAGAGAGACAACTTTGTGGGAGAATTTCGCTCAGGAAGTTTCTGGTTCGAGGAAAGAGAAGAATAACGATGTACGATAAAAGCTAGTAGCATAGAGGCAGCTGACTGAAGGAATGTATTTAAAATTATGTGGTGGGAGTTTTTGTTAGTAGTTAGACATATGGGCTGAGCTGGAGCCAGAAAGTCATGGATTTTATTGTAACTGTTTTAGCCTTCAGATTGAACATTTCATCGTGTCTATAAATTAATAAAGCCAAAGGAAAGGATATAACTGACATTTCTCTTCCATTTCTTAATCTCATTCAGTTATCTGCATTTTAGCACTGACAAAACCAAAATTTTAGCACAATAAAAAGGTCCCACGCTGAGGGTACTGCACACCATGTTAAACATGGTTAGGTTATCCGTAGAGCTCTGACGAACGAGTTTTTTGTGTGGGTAGATAATTTTCTTATTAGAGTTTTAGGTTAAAAAGTTTACCTTTGAGAAGGGAGATGCGCTTCTTATATATAAAGAGATAATGAGAAGTGAATGCTAAATTAATATGGGTCTGTTTGGTTTAACTGTTGAATACAACTGATAAGTATTCTTGTTGTGATAGTTGATAATCGATAATGATGATAAATGCTTTATGTTAAGTATTTGGTAAAATTATATTTAGCTTTTGCTGTTGATATGTCAAATGACTAATAAGGGTATATATCATATAATTTATTTTTATATTTAAATAAATATAAAATTATAAATTTATTACATTATATTACTTATTTTATTATTAAATTAAATATATAATTATTAAATTAATATATTATATTATTTAAATAAATATATAATTATTAATATTTTATATTATATCATTTATTTTATTATTGGAATAAGAAAATAATTATTTTTTAAGATAATTAAATAATTTTAAAAATATAAATAAAATAATAAAATAATTATTATTATTAATAGAAAAATTTATAATTAATTTTAAGTTTTTAGATATAAATAAATATTTTATATTTTATGTTATTAATAAAAAATATTTTATCAAAATTGAAATACGTTAATTAAAATGCTAAAATTACAAATGAAAAAATAAAAATATTAATAATATTAATTTTCAAGTTAGATAAAAAAGGATAATATGGTCAAAATAAAAAATAAAACCAAATTAGCTATCAGCTAATGAGAAACGGCTCTAAAAATAGAGCTGATATAAACTGCAGCTGATGGGTATCATATCAGTTGCCCATCAGCTATCAGCTCTATTTTTTTAAACTTGCCAAACACTATAATTTACCTGTTTGGGTGTCTATCAGCTATCAACTGCACCCAACAGGTAAACCAAACACCCCCTATATGATTATTAATTTTGTTGTGCCTTTGTGGACACTTTGTATAGAGGTCAAGTTATGCAGGATAGATTTAGAGAAATCAGGCGATACAAGATAGAACCACTAAGATCGTACATTATAAATTTGGTATGTTGATTTGTCTTAGATACACTAGATGAAGTCATGTCTGGTGAGGTTAAGCTATATACGATAGACTTAGAAGACGTTATTAGGTACACCTGATACACATGTACTATTTTTTATAATCATGTGAGATCTATTTTTTATATTACAAGAATGATCCACTCTTTTATGAAAGAGAAAACACTACTTTTATATGTATTGAAAGTATTCTGTAATCTTCCTACATTTAGTACTGATAATATATCATATGAGGCATCTATATATATAAAGTATATTTATACTTCATCAATGCAGGATTGACTTGATGTTATACCTCTGTAAACTTATTATTCTACCTCTGTACATTAGTCTTATTAGTAATCTCTACCTATGTAAGGTAGACTTGTACTATATAGATGCGAAGTAAATTTGAAATATTTTTCCACATTTTAATTAGGGCGGCTCTCATAACTCAAAAATTAATGATTCTTTTTACTATTTAAAAAGCATGAGTTTGACTTGAGCTCTTTAATTGTCTAATTAATTTTATATTTTCTTCAATATAAGCAATTATTTGTGCGCAATCATGCTTTCCGTTTTATGGCCTAAAAGATTTAATGCGACAAAGAAATACCAACTTCTTTTGTACCCCAAGTTTTGTCCATTATCCCATATGTATATATATATATATATATATATATATATATATATATATATATATATATATATATATATATATATATATGTATATATGTGTGTGTTCTTTCTTCTCGTGATATATTTATTTTTTGCACGGTTAGTTCTACCAACCGATTATCGTAATTTCTGTGATCGCATGGATGGACAACTACAACTGCAATTGCTGCTCCTCTGGTCAGTATTAATTATTATAGGAGTGTGTAAAACAGACATAACAAATATAGGCTTTTAATGGAACTTTCTTGTTAGGTATGGACTTTGTTCTGCGAGACAAGGAAAGGTATATAAGCTACCGTAATCAATCAAGCAGCTATTTTTTTGTTATGTTTAAATGATTTAATCTTGCATTATGTTTGGAGGAATGAGGAAAGTATGCTGAAGCCACTGAAGAAAAAAAATGTCAAAAGGCAATCACTTAAGGTGTAATTATTGACTTTATGCTCATTTAACAACACTTACTAAAACATATTAGCATTTAAATAATAAATATTAATTTTATTTCTTTTCATTTTATTGCATTATTATTTTTTAAAATATTAACAACGCTTTATTAAATGCATTAATAAATGCAGAATATTTACTCATATTTATTTTATTGAGTTGTTATATGTTAACAAAAATCATGTTCCTTTTATCTTAGCTCATTCTCTGTCCGCTCGCGATTTGACTCTTTCCACTCTTGAAATTTCGCTCATTTTCCGCTTTGAACAATGTGTTAGAGTTTTTAGGGTTTGGCCCTTTACATTGTTAAACGTTAAAAAAAAGGGTTGGCATAGGCCACCTTTATTGAAGTGAGAAGGCAAATATATATTTATATATAATTAAATTGAATATACAAATAACTCTTTCATTTCATAATTAAACTTCGTTAATAGATGTGATTTAAAAAAAATTCAAAAATAAAAATATCAATTAAATTAGTATAAATTTTTAAAATTGAATTAAAGGTATAAAAATTTAAAATATTTGAATTTTTTAATATTTAGAATATAAGAACATGAAACTCAAACATATAAAATAATATTTTTATTTAGTTAGAAGCCATATTATAAAGATATATTCTTAGTTTTGATCGTGAATAAGAATATTATAAATATTTAAAATTAAGTTAAAATTATTAAAAAAAAAGCTTAAGCATGTAAAATTTAGATTTTTTTGCAATTAATAAACTTATTATACATTATATAATAATTTTAAAATAAAAAATTAATTAATTAACATTGTTAAAAAAAATTATAAATTTTCAAGATGCAACTTTTTTTTCCCCCTTTTTAAAAGAGGAACCGACGTTGTCATCCTCACCAACCACAACCGTTTTCTTCCATACCCTATTTATGACTTTCTTTTTAGAGTGAGCATTCGGTTCGAACCGAATTAAATTATAAAAATTAAATTTTAAATTTTAGAAATAGAATCGAATTAAAATGAATAAAAAATTAAATTCAATCGAACCATTCTATTTTGATTTGATTTGATTTAAATCAATCGGTTTTAATTTTTAATTAATTTTTTAATTTAGACTTAATTTTTAAGTTATTTGATCTAATTTTGACTTTGATTTGAATATAATAACTATTAATCAATGAAATTAAACAATTAATATATATAATAAAATATAATTCATAAATTTTTTATAAAAATAAATCAATTCAAAAATTGATTCGGTTCAATTTCATTTGATTTGAATATATAAATTACTATTCGATTCGGTTCGGTTTAATCAATTTTTTTCTCTTCAAAACCGAACCGAAATAACCGAAAGTTTTATAATGTAAAATCGAATCAAACCGATTAAATTATAAAACTAAACTGATTGAATCGAATTGACTCAATTCGATTTAATTTTTTAGTTTGAACTAAATTCTGCTCAGCTCTATTTCTTTCTTTATCGACCTTCGAATATTATTGGTAGAAGCACGTGATATGTTTGGGTTAATTGACTTCCCGGATGACTTTTTTTTTTTTTTTTTAAACAAAAAGTCTATTTAGTCCGTTAAAAAATAATTGAATAATTATATAAATTCTATCGAATTAAATGGACAATTTGGACTTACATATTTATTAAAATCAGCTCAATTTTGACAGAATTAAGTTTCCGTCCAACTGTCTCTGTGTAAATATTACCGCTTTGTCATGCATTTGGCAATTGGGATCAAAAATTGATTCTAGTGATAAGTGGAAAATATTTTCCGACAATTTTTCTGTAACTAACATTACAGAGGAAAATTCAATTGTAATGATATCTTTATAATAGGATGACAATAAATCAGTTTTTGTGAGTGTTTAATTCGATCGAATCATAATATGATGGATTTAGATAATAAATAATCAGATTTGGGATGGATTCAAGTTTTATATGTTAGGTATCCGTTATTCGAATTCGTTTATATAAATATTAAATTAAATATAAAAAATATATTTTTTTTATAATAATATTTATAAAATTTTATATATTTTATTTTATATAAAAATAAATTGAAATATTTTATAAAATTATTAAAATTTTAAAATATCAATTATTGATAAAAATTATTTTTTATATAAATTATTAATTAAAATATATAAAATTAAACAGATTCGTATATTTATCATTTAATAATAATCGGATTGGAACTAGTTCGGATAATTAAAAATAAATTTTAATTAAATTTGAGATAAATTCAAAGTTTAAAAATATTAATCAAGTTTGGGTTGGATTGCCATCCTTACTCTGCATTTTCACCTCACCTGAAGCAATGTCTACTTTGTTTTTCCATATACCCTGAAGACTTTGACATACAAGCTGAAAAATCTCCACTTTGGACAAAGTGGACCTAAATTCATGAACATCAATGGCTCCCCTCCTAATGGTTGTCTGCCTGCAAAGTAATTGAAAAATCACATCAATTACTCCCTCCAATGGATCAAGACATAAAACTCTAAAGATCTCCTCTTTTGACAGAGTGTACCCAAATTAAATTCATCAACGCAAATACATTGTACATCTTTTCCCAACGCCCGAAAATTTCATCACATTTTTTTAGTTCAGCACACTATTGTATTCCCAACTGAAAATTGAACAGCTCACTTCTTTCTGTGCTATTCTCAAAAGTTCAGTCTCAAAAATTTCCCTGAAGTTCACTGCTGCTTCTGGAGAGGTCTCGACATGAGCATGTGACTGGTTTGAAATATTTTCAATTAGGGTGTCCTTATTCACACAGTTGTCGACTCTGCAAGTTGAATTCAAAATAGATTTTTGACAAAATGTGTAATGTTAAGGCAGAAATACGTAAGGGGAAATTAGAAGTTATTGCAACTAACATGAGGTGAGAAAATTCAAGATCAATGATAATTTTTAGACCGAGGGTTTTGGCTCCGATGAGCCTCTGGATCTTGCTTTCTCTTTCCTCAAGCCATTTCTACATTATCTCCTTCCTGAGCTCTCTTCTCGACTCGACCAGCGTTAAACTTTCCTCTTCTAGACGCCGGCGAGGGTTTCCTCCCATTCCTTGTGCTTTCTCTCCACCTCTTGTTTTTTAATTGAGGCCCTTTTCTCTGCTTTATTGGCTTCATATTTCAGCTTTTAACAGCTTCGTTTAGGATTTTTTTTTTAAAGATAAATTTAATAATTGTTTCTGAAATTTAAGAGTTGTAACTAAAAAAATATAATATAAAATTTTTTAAATTTTAAAATTTTTGTACGGTAAAATCAATTTAACTTTTAATAATTGATTTATATAATTTAAATTTACAATAACACGATAATTCTCTCCTCTATGGTAAAATTGACTATAATTTACCTTTACGTATCAACTATAAAAAAAATTTTAGATAAAATAAACAATGAAGCACTGGATGTATATAACTAATAAGAGAAGTTCAGAAATATTTTTATTATAAAACTTAAAGTGTAGGGATAATTTTTAAAATTTATTATTTTTTCTTTTTAGAGAGGAGGAGGTGTTGCTCATCTCGTGGAGGACTTGGCTGGAAATCCAACAGGTTCTCAATGGCATTTTGATCAATTTGCGTGGCATCGCTCGCAGTTGTAATGGTTGCAGTTGCAAGCCCTTATACATTTTTCTGAATTTAAGCTGAAAAGGGGGTTTTAGGGTTTCCATTTCTTCACTATGTAAGTTGACATTTATTTGATCAAGAAAGATTAAAGAGCTCTTTCTATTCTTCAATTAAAAGAACCAAGCTAACAAAATTTTAGATGGCGTTAACAGAATTTTTTTTTTCTAATCCTGAGAATATTAAGGTTATTTTAATAAGTTTTAATATATTTAACTTGTTAAGAGTTTAAATGATTATTGAATTATATTTTAAGAGTTTAAATAAGTTTTTTATTTTTTTATCTTTTCTTAATATATTGCCTGACGGCAATCCTATCTTTTTCTTTTCGAATTCCTTTATGATGCAGTAAATATATATATGCTTTTTAAATTTAAATTTTCCTTTTTTTTTCATTTACATAAAAAAGTCATTAATAAAGATTAATGAAGAAGGACTACAAACAAAAAATGAATTTTAATTTAGTGACACTCTAATGATTTCAAACCTATAAATTATTAAATTTAAATCATTATTTAGTACGTAAACTCTTTTTTTTTCTTAAAAAAAAACTTTTCTTAAAATATATATCAAAGAAAAATTATAGCATATATTGAAAGCATTAAAAAATAATATTTTATTAGATATAAAGTTTTAATTATTTTCTTATTTATAGATAAGTGAGATCTATGTATCACTCTAAATTGGAGATCTCAAGCACTTGTAATTGAGCCATGGATTAGTTTAAAATTGAGCCTATCAAACCTAAATTGGGATCGAATCATGATTTTAAATTAACTTAAAATCGAAACGTAAAAGTTAGAATGTATTTTGTTTAACTTATAAAAATTAGCTTATAAGTATCTAATTAATTTAAACTTATAAGTATTTAAAATTTTAAATAATTATATGTTATAAGTAGTTGACGTGATTAATAAAAATAACTTATAAACACATTATTATTTTATGAATATTAAAAAAAATATCAAACAAATTATTGTTTCAAAATCTATTAAAATTATCTCAGTTTTGATAATCGCATTGCTTCTTTATTTGTAAATTAAATTAAAAGCAATGTCGAGTTAATAATATAATAGCAACTAAAAAATATATAAAATATTGTTCTTAGAGGTTAAATTTAATTTTTATTTAATTAGGATTTTGCAATAATATATATTTAATATGAAATTTTGTGAAAAATCTGTTATTTAAACTTTGAAAAGTGAGAGAATAAAAGAAGAAAAAAATGAAAACGATGGATTGGAACTTGGAAGGAAGATTCTGTGTGCAATCGTAGCCTTCTGCTCCATTGCAGTGTGGTGTGGGACGCAAGGCCCAACTAGCCATCATGGGAAGCTGGGTCTCGGGCTGGCTTGTTAATTCCGATGATAGAGCAAAGGGTTGGTGGGGTGGCCTTTTGGATACCATTAACTCATAGTTTGTTGATTTATTGTTTACCATAGGCTGCATCTAATATGAATTAGATAATAATTATTATATTAAATATTAATATTAAAATTTATATAAAATTAATTAAAGTATATATAATGAATATATAAATCTAAATGCTCGTCAATTCGAATTTTCCATAACTGTACCCTTCACAATATGCTTTGGTATAAATAATTTTAAAATATTACACATTTGAATGCTATTATACTTTAATTTTTTTAAATAAAAATTATTTATTTTAATTTTTATTCACTTTAAAAAGATCAAGAAACGACTATGTTTAATTTTTTTAATTTATTCAATTCTCATTTAGACTTAATTCAATAAGTCATAAACACAAAAATTACTGCAACACCGATAAATCAAAATTCATTGATGATTTTAAATAATTTTTTGATAAAAATTTAAAGAGAAGAAGATAATAATATTTTAATTTTTTTATATCTCACATTACAAAATAAATATTCGATTACTTAATAATTAATATGTAAATGTGAACACTTTTGTTAAGCAAAGATTGCCCTTGATTTTTTTTATTTTTTTTCACTAAAAAATTAATAAAAGAGTAGTAGAATTATAGAAGAACAAGTCAATAAATTTACATGTGATGGGCAAAAATTAATTGAAAACCTTAGGGGCTAATAAATGTGGAAGACCAACATGTGTTAGCATTTATAAATAAGTGTACACAAAGCACACCAATATGGCTTTTATTTTGTGGATTGGGGCACTACCATCGCTGCTTTCATGGCTCTTGTTAGCCAATTACTGAAAGAACAGCTTGCAGAGTCCAGACTGAATAAATACTATGTTTTTTCATGGTGTATTCTTTAATCTTCAATTCGTGGTATGATGCCTCTTTTTCACCACTTTTTGCTTACCAAAAAATAATGGGAAAGTTGCATTGAGATTAGTGTTCAAAACTAATAATGAGGTAGCTCTTCTTTTTCATTAATCATGTCCATTTAGTGGTCCTGGGAAAAGGGTCGATCATTGAATAAGAAAACCAACTAAATTGAAAATCTACAATGAGACTAAATTATTGAGATTATATGTATAGTAACATTATTAGTAATAATTAAAGGATGTGTCTATTATAGCTTTCTTATATGAGAATGAGATTTTTTTCAAGGTAAATTCTTTAATAGAAGGGAGAAATATAAATTTATGTCTAAAAACTTAAACAAAACCCCATATGCACAGAGAGAACAAACGAAACTTGAAACTTAAAAGGAAAAAACCTAACTTTTAAAAAATATAAGGTCCAAGTTCTACAACGAATTCTAAAATAGGCTAAACAATCAGAAACTCAAAAATAGCATCGTCCAGAGTGAAGGGTAGGGTTGAAAAAAGTAGAGACCTTTTCCCTAACTTCCAACCACTTAGAAGAAGAAAAGCTAGCAAACATCCAAAGATGCCCGATCTTTCAGTTGCATCTATAAGAGCCTTAAGATGAGAAGCAGAACAAAGTCTCTTAATGTCTTAGCGGTAAGAGTCGAGTGATAGAGCTCTATCAGTATTGCAGTCTTCGAGGGTTGGCAGGCCAAAATCACGTTTAGGAGAGAGACTCCAAAGATACCACTCCTCATGGCGAAATCATACACCCTCCCGCAAGCTTCCAATAGATCAGGCATGTTAATTCCATCTCCCTGAGTCGACGGCATAAGCACATTTAAAGCAAACAAGAAAAACCTCCAAGCAAATCAAAAGGAACCCTCTCTGTTAATATTACTCAGATCTATTCAAAAAATTATTAAATCCAAAAAAATATTCATATCCCACTTGGTGATGGAGAGGGCCACTCACGATTGGATCCCTACCCACCTCCTGTAAAGGCAAAGAAAAAAGCACCCAAAAATCGAAGGAAAGTAGAGGGGAAAAAAAAGTCATTCTTCTATATAAGAAATAAAGAGAATATTAATATAGGAGAATGGATTTAATAATAATCAAATTAAATATTTCCATCTTGATTCATGTATTTGTTATGTAAATTTTAATTAATTTTAATATAAAAATTTAATTAAATAATTATTAAATTTATTTTTTTATAAAATTAAACTTATATTAAATCCATCCATAATTAAAAATTAACGTTGAATGATTCAGCCAAATTCAAATTTGCACCGATTACTACGATTATATATCTAGATTGTGATAACAAATGTTAAAAAAAAAAAAAAGAAAGTGGATTACTACGATTATATATCTACGATTATATGCCATGTAACTGCTTCACATTCTTGCATTGTTGTTCTGTTTCAGCAGTGCTTAACAACTTTAAATGCAGCTAACACAGAAAGTCCTTTTGTCTTGTTTTTTTATTTGTTTTTGGCTGTGGCCTATCCTTTTCCACTTTTTCACCTCCCAATCTATATTTCCACCACTCTGAATCTTTACTTTCTTGATATGAATCAATTTTTGGTCTGCCCTAATCTTTTTAAGCTATAAAATTTTCACCTCTTATCCTGTGATTATCACTGCTGTCCACTTCATTTTCTTTGGTACAATCAAAGGCCTCGCAAATGAACAAACCGATGAGGAATGGACAATAACTGTGGTCCTAATATCTATAGCGTAGGTACAATAATGAAATTGCCTGCTACATGACTTTCCAAGCTAATACTAATATTCCTAGAAATTCTCTCCTCATTTGTCAACAAAAAATTTATTTCTCTCATCACATAATTGATTCAATTAACAAGTAAATTCACTATTTATTTTAATGACTAGAGTTAAAATCTTACTGTTTAATATATATCAACTAGATGGCTACAAATAATATTTAATAATCTTTTAAAAGTTTTATCTCAATTTTTTTTTATAATAAATGCATTATCTCAATTTTCACCATTAATGTTTTGCAGTCATTTATTTTAATTTATAATAAAAAAGAAACATATATATGCACAAAAAAAGAACAATTTAATGTTAACAATTGGGAATGTACTTGGAGGCATCAAGTAAATTTGGACATATTGAAATTTATACCCTTCAAGTTCAAGTAGAGCTTTAGACCCACAAAAAGGTAAAAATCAACTTTAATCTTTAGAATGTGATTATAGAAGTTTTATTCTGCATGGAGTTTAATCATTTCAGATAATTTAGAAGATGGCTTTGTACTAATTTTATATTTGATAAAACTATATCATTACTGTACCTCCAAAATCTTTCAAAAGGTAAAATAATATTTACTATTCCTTCCAAAATCTAAAATCAAAACTGTACTTGACATAAAAGCCCATTTCTGAATCTCTTTTTGTGACTTGTTTTTCTCTGTATTCCTTCTACACTACTTGCCATTTAATAGTGTCATCCCCTCTGGCTATGTCTTTTCTTATTTTTATGTTTGGTTGTCATGTTATCCAAGGACCAAAGATTCTCTAAAATTTTCAATTTCTCTTTTTCCTTTTGTCTTTTTCTTTTATAATGGGATTTCTTGTCTTTTTGTTTTGTTTTTGTGCTCCTCCCTCTTCTTCTCCTCCTCCTTCCATGAAAACCCACTTTAGTAAAAGCTCCAAATTTTTCTCAATGTGATGAAGGTTATGTGGGTCTCAATATGGAATGCATACAGCACCACTGTGCTTGAAATTTTCGGATTTTTTGTGGGAGGTTGATGATAAAGTTTGATTCTTTTTATTTTTATTTTTTTGCCTTTTCAATGTTTCCGGCATGCTTATTTGCTAAAGTTGGTTTATATTGTACCGTCTGGTTGGTTTATCAAAGTAGAAAGGAAATTGCATAAAAAGAAAACTTTGTACCGAAACTAGAAAGTAGTATACATAGATGGTATATTCAGATTCTTCTTTTCAGTTTCCATGGTGGAAAAGCAAAGAAAAGGTAATTAATTCAAAGTGATACGCTTTCTAGGAAAATGGAAAATGGAGAGGAAGAGTATTTACATTGAGAGGTTGTGATTTCAGAAACTTTCTTTAAAGCCTAAAAAGAAAAAGAAAGTAGAGAAGGATAATAACGTGAAGCATGCCAACAGTGTGGTTCTCTTTGAAGAAATCTCTACACTGCAAATCAGAGCCATCAGAAGTTCATGACCCAAAATCAAGGAAGCAGTTGAGTACAATTTTGACAAGAAAAGCAGGCAGGTCAGGGTGTTCAAGGTCCATAGCGAATCTCAAAGATGTCATCCATGGAAGCAAAAGACACACGGAGAAGCCACCGAGTTGCAGCCCAAGATCCATAGGGAGCAGTGAGTTTCTTAACCCTATAACCCATGAAGTTATTTTGAGTAACTCAAGGTGTGAGCTCAAAATCACTGGTTTTGGCGGGTTCCAAGAAGGGATTGGTAATGGTGCTGCTGTTGGTAACAATGGTGGTGTTGGTTCAACTTTTGTGGGCACCTTAAGGCCTGGTACACCTGGGCCTGGAGGGCACCCAACAATGCACTATTTCAATCCTTCATTTAGGAGCTCAGCTACTCCTCCAAGAAAGTCTCCATTTCTTTTATCAGAGAGGGAAGGGTCTGGATTTGGCGGGTCTGGCATTTTGGGTGGTGGTGGACATTCAAGCACTAGGGTCTCGCTGGATACAGATTCTAATAGGTCTTCAATCACTTGTCATAAATGCGGAGAGCAGTTTACCAAATGGGAAGCTGCTGAAAATCACCATCTTTCCAAACATGCTGGTGAGGAACTCTTCATTTTAGCCATTGTCCAAATTATGCGATTCTATTTTTAGGTATTATTTGTATTTTTGTCCAAAGCATCTTTGTGGATTGTTGCAGTGCTTCTGCCTCTTCTTTTTTCTCCTATCCTTACGGTATCAACGCATATACATTCTTCTGTCCACAGATTTGAGCGGCCCCTTTTACTCTTTTCACTTTAAGAAAAGGGATGCAATAGTCTAAGATAATGGTGAAGCTTTTTTTTTCTTTCAAATTTTGAAACCTTACATGCTTTATTATTATTATTATTATTATTCAACTGAGTTTTCCTACTTCATTTGCTTTTAATTGGAAAAAGAGATTCTTAATTATCTTTCTTTTCAGCACTTATAGAAGCTTGCTTATTTATTTTTCTGTTTCATGGGAACTGAGCAGTACCCATTTCTGTTCGAACTCAAGTTTCTCATCCGAAATGTTCAGATTTTAGTGACTTGGAAAAGAATGCTTAAGTTGGAAATGAGTCTTTGGCACACCCCCAATCTCATTTATTGCTTTAATTAGGGACTATATATCTTGTTATTCTGATCTTTTTTTGATTTTGATAAATGATTTGCTGTACTTATATTCTGAAGTAGCTTTCTCTCTCAGCACCTCATTTGATTGCTCTACTTGACAGTCACTGAACTTGTGGAAGGTGACTCATCAAGAAAGATAGTTGAAATCATATGCCGGACTAGTTGGCTAAAAAGCGAAAACCATTGTGGTCGAATTGAGAGAGTATTGAAAGTTCACAATATGCAAAGAACTCTAGCTCGGTTTGAAGAATATAGAGAGATGGTGAAAATTAAGGCCAGCAAACTCCCCAAGAAACACCCTCGGTGTATTGCTGATGGGAATGAACTTTTGAGATTCTACGGTACCACTGTTGCATGCTCTCTAGGCCTAAACGGGTGCTCGAGTTTATGCGTATCTGAGAAATGCTGTGTTTGTCGAATTATTAGAAATGGGTTCTCTGCCAAGAAGGAGCTTAAAGGTGGAATAGGTGTGTTCACAACTTCTACTAGTGGCAGAGCTTTTGAATCTATTGAAATATTTGAGGGAGACCCATCAATAAGGAAAGCTTTGATAGTATGCAGAGTAATAGCCGGGAGAGTTCATAGGCCTTTGGATAATATACAAGAAATATCTGGCCAAACGGGGTTTGATTCATTAGCAGGGAAAGTTGGTCTCTACTCAAATATTGAGGAGCTTTATCTTCTAAATCCTAGAGCTCTCCTCCCTTGCTTTGTGGTAATCTGCAAACCCTGAAGAAAAGTATAAGAAATGTGAATCCCTTTTTTAATCTTTTTATAGAAGATTCTTTCAGTCTGAATCTTCTATTAGGAAGAATTTTGATTCTTCTTCTTATAATCCTTCTGTCACTTGTTAGTATATCAATTTGTTTTTGCTTATTTCCCTTTATTACATTTGCATACCTTATGCTTCTGTAATTTCTTCCTCTTCATTTAAGCCTCGTCTTTTTTTCTTTTTTAATGAAAAAACTTTTTTTTTTTTTTAAGAATGTTCATCTTTTTTTATCTTGTCCATTTTTAAGCTATATGCTTCATATTTCACAAACTAGATTGCATCTACTTGCAGATAGACATATGCACGTGGAGACAATTCAGCATTTAAGCAGAATATGGTCATCTGTGTAGATGAAGAAATTAAAGTACTTGATAAACAATTTAACTTCATCTAATATTAATATTAAACATAACTTGTGACAGAGCTAGAGCATCAAGCCACAATGCACATGTAGGCATCCCACCCCAGTTATGAGCTGGCAATATAATTTGAAATGTACTTGTAACACTTTGATTTATATGCAAATGCAATAATAGTTGAAAACTTCAAAGGTCTTCAACACAGGAATAAAAAATCTAGATAATACAATTAAACAAATTAATTAAACCATTTAATATAAATAGAAAAGGTTTATGGACCTTTCTTGATTCAACACAATTTTCAGTAGAATTCTTCTATATGCCTGTTTATGACTTATTATGCTTGCTTACAAGAATTATAAATGTTAATGTCCACAATTTTGCATGTGGTCCTTGTTGGAGAGGTATGGTTGAAACAAAGGTTAATCCAAATCAGAGGACAAAAATTTAGATGTTTTATGCTCACTCTTTGACAAATTGATTTGTCAGTTCTTTTCCCATCCCTATATGAATTTATATCTTTATTTTGTTTTTTTTTTTTAGTTTTTCCTCTGTAGCTTCGTGCAGATCGTATTGGTGAAGAAGCTGTTAATATTTAAGATAAGGTTAGGGTACTCTCTCTCTCTCTCTCTCTCTCTCTCGTCTTGGTAACTTTATTATTCACTGCAGAAGGGTCTAACTGCAACATCCGTAAAGCTTTTAATGCTGGCACATGCACCTCATAAATGTAGACAAACACTTGCAGAATTTCTCTGAATTTACAATTCCGGAAAATTGAATGGAATTCAATTGTTAGTCTTAAATATTTGCGTGGGAGTAGTTCTGGAAGCAGATGAAAGCAAATGAAGATATTTAATGCAGTTGGTATGGCCCCCATGGTTTACTCTTCATTTGGCGGGATGCCACTAGCTCACCCACACTCAGATTACTATGTCATTCTTCTAGGAACATCATACGGGAGTCTTACAAAAATCTTCTATGTAGAGACAATGTTTGCCTAATGGAATTTTCCCAGAAAACAACAGAAATTTTTTTTTTTTAAAAAAAAGAGACTAATGACAGTCGACAATGAAAATATTTGTCATTTTGCTCAATTTCCTGCTTCTAGCCACCCTCCTCCCCCCTTCTCTCATTGTTTCATTGTCTGCTTCCAGGTATAAATTTAGCCATATTCCTAGCATGTGTACGCTTGGTTGAAAAGAAAGACAGGTCCTTTTCCAACAAGGATCAGATAAACCAGAACTGAAAGAGGTCTTGGACCAAAATATTTGATTGCAATCTCATGAGCTCTTGAATAATATTGTCGTCTGTCCAAACAGAGATGTAACTCAAATGTAGCCTCCTATAGAGCACTATAAAATTCTGAAAGACACGTTCAAGATAATAAAATAGGCGTTACTTTAGTTAGCGGAGAAAACAGTTGAGGCTGCATAACTTTTAATTGATCTAATTTGCAGATGCTACTGGCATGTTTTATAGTTTCCTATAATTGCTGTCATAATTCTTGCTGAATCTTCTAGTTATGGGTCAACTGCATTAAACTAGTCTACTGGCCCCACTCCAGAATCAAATTTCTATTCTATTAGTGTAATTGCTCGCCTGCTTTAAGGTGCCTAGACCAAATGTAGAAGTCTGCATTTGGTTATCTGCATCTTATTAGCATTCAATTTATGATCATCTCTATCTGTTCTGGTAAATGAATGATTATTCTAAGTCTGTCCATTTAAATGACATGGAGTTAAGGCAGCCATGATTGGTGCCTTTGGATCAAGTTACTCATGCAGGTCACAATTCCATCTTTTGGGCAATAGATCAATGTCTTTGAGCATTTATAACAACAATGAATTTTGAGAAGAGGAAGTCTAGGGTATTGAGAAAAGGTATTCCAAGATAGTTATGGTTTTGGTCATTTTAATATTTGCTGCTTCATTCATTTATTTCTGTTTGACTACTCTGCCTGTGCCTTGTTTAAAATGCCACTTACATAAATCCTGCAAGTAACTGTCACTAAAAATTTCTCTGGCATTCTTACTTCTTAGCAGCATTATACAAGTGATCAGTTCATATTGTTTGGTTCATTATTTCCATTCATCTTTTTTAAATCCTCCATTTCGAAACTTCAAATTCTTCTTCTTGCAGAGGAAAAGTAAGTGTTTAGGCGGCTGTGCTTGTACTTAGTGGAGTTCTTTGAATCCTCCATTTTATATTTGCTGCTGCTGTATACAATATACAATATTATTATTTTTTACTTGTTTTGTTCGGTGTGCTCCAGCTTTTTCTATGGTAATCTGCCTTTTCATTTTTATATGCAGATTAGGATTTTATGTCACCCTTGTACAGGCTTTTCTCACCTTTCATTTTTAATTTTTTATTGGATAAATTCAATAGAAGAGCAGAAGCAATCGAACTAGTCAGAACTATTATAAAAAAAAAAAAAGTCAGATAATAAATAAAATAATAACTAATATACAAATATCGACACAGCCAGATAATAAATAAATAAGATAAAACTTAATCTACAAAAATCAAAGCAAACAGGGTGTCAGCGGCTGCCTTGAAAAGGACTTACAAACGATGAAACCTCCAAGGCAACATTATTTTGCGGAGATAGTAAGGGTAGAAATTACCAAGGGAGAAATTCCTTTTTTTTTTTTTAATTTATTGTTAATAAAATATTATTTTAATTAATTGAACATAATTATAATTAACTTATTAAAATTCAAACAAATTATTAAATTTAAAAATATAATAAATTTTTTAAAAATTTGAAAAGGTTAAAATTTATTTTAACCATTAGATCCTTTGAAAATATATATTTATTTGTATAATTTTTTTAAACAATTAAAGAAAATTGAAGTTAGAAAACGTAAAATAAAAATTTAAATTCTTTACGTAATAAGCAATTCTATGTCCAAACGTGGGCTTACCTAACTGAGCTTAACATTTTTTTTTTTTGGGCAATGAGCTTAACATGTTAAATCTTGGCCTGAGTTCTTTCTGTAAATTATTGGGCTTTGCCTCTACACTGCCGTCGAAATGACAGAAAGTAACATGGTGAAAACTGAAAAAGCATGCATAATGTATTTATTATCCATGATTTTACATTACAGCTATTTTGTGAACCTTATTTCTCAAGCACAATACAGGTTTCCAGTTTAGTCTTTACTCTTCGCCATGTTCTATTCTTAATGTATCAAGGTAAGATTTTGATCGAAGTTCGCGAGAGAATAAGCCCTTGAAGAACTCCTTAACCGTGATTCTTTTAAACATTGCCGGCGTTTCCTTGGTAATCAAGCTCCGTGCTGGACTTATTTCACCATCAAACCTCGGAGAATGGAATGCAACAATTGAGAGCCTTTCCTTCTGAGAGTTCACTGTTGCACGATGCAGGATGCTACGATATGTGCCATTGGTTATGATCTGCAATGTAACATGTAATATATAGCATCATTTGCCAAGTCATTTAGCTTTGTTTTATTGAAAAATAGAAGCCAATCTCTTGGAGATTAATTTATAGCAACTTCTCCAAAATCACTGCAATATCAATCGTTTCTTTTTATAAATACTTGAAATTAAGATATTTATTGCCGCTTAAGTTGGAAATGTAATTTATTACCTCCAAAATGTCTCCAATGTTGATAACAAAGGCATTTGGTAGGGGCTTCACATGAATCCACCTCCCATCTTTCCTAATCTGAAGACCTTCAACATCATTAATTTGTAGGAGAATGGAGAGACCCGTGCCATCTGAATGAGGGGTCAGGCCAATGACCTTCTCTGGTTGAGGACAAGGCGGATAATAGTTCATTCTCATTGTTTGCCTTATGCCTTCAATGAAGATCTCTCTCATTTCCTCATCTCTAATTTTCAGCACTTTTGCCATCTGCTCAAGGATGACCACAGCTAAATTTTTCACTTCTGATGAATAACTCTCCAAGGTGTCTCTGCATGTAACAGGAGATGAAGCTCCTCACAAACAGAAAATACATATATGATATATGCCAAAAACAAGAGAGAGAGAGAGAACCTGAAAGGAAGAGGGAGCTTTGGAAACAAGTGAGGCTTCCTCAAATGAACTGGTTGAGTGACCATGAAGAAAAGATCAGCCCAGTCAAGCTTCTGCTCTTCAGACACAACAAAGGCCTGACCAAATCCCTCTACTTCTCCAGGATACTGCCAGAATTTTTTCTTCTCCTCCATTGGGAGGTTAAAGAAATCCTGAAGTTCTGTCTTCATTCTCTCCAACAATGAAGAGCTTACTCCATGGTTTATCAACTGTGATAGTTCAGCAAATGAAGCATGCACAAAAACTATGGCAAGCTACAACAGCTCTGAATTTTGAGCATTTACACCACTTGTGAAGATTAAAAATTCATCACAATTCCATTGAACTCTGTCAAGATGTTGTAGAATTTCTATTTGTTTACGCTAAATTTCTTAGCTTGCTCTCCTCTCGTGTAAGTTTCCAATCAATTTTAAGAATTTTGATTTTCCAAAGATTAGATCCTTGGTTTTTGAATTTTCTATTTGTTGATTTTTTATAGCAGCAGTGAGAACATGGTCCTACTACTACAATTTCCTGAGCGAGTAAAATAAGCAACAAGAAAGTAAAGCAACTGGCATTTTCTTGTACATTGGTTTAACGATGTTTGCTAAGAAAGCTATTTCTTGCAATAGCAAAACCAGTGAAATTGTTAACCATTATCAATGAACCCAAAGTGCAATTGTGAGAATTGAATTGTTTTTGGGTTGTCTTCTTCCTTGTCAACTACTAATCATAGAGAAGACTATGGTAATGATCCTGCGTTTTACTTTTCTTGCTTTGAAAAAGAAGAAGAAAGAAGAGTGCGTATACCTGGAAGAAACCCCATTCCTTGCAAGCAAAATGGAGCTTGGCCAATTCAGAATCCACGGATTCTTCGTCACGTAATCTCTGCATATCGATAACAGGGACCTCTGGCAATGATGCATCATCCCCAGCAGCAACGATGGGATGATCTTGATCAGGGCGTATGTACCTTGGTGGGACAGCAACCAAGGGCTCCTTAGCCAATTCTTGGACACAAGGTACCAGCAGAGAGCTTCCAATACTGCTTCCTTTTGATTCCATACTCTTCTTGCCCGATAGATCCTCTGTTTGCTAATTGCGCTTCCTCAAACAAACAAAGAGGGAAGAGGTTCATAGAGGGACATAAGAAAGTTTGATGTCAAAGGCAAATAAAAAGAGTCAGTCATCAGTGTCAGTTGACTATCGGTGGTCTGTGATTGGGATTTAAGGCCATCTTTTCAAACCCTTACCCCAATCTTATTCTCAGTCTCCATGGTCGAGTTTTTTTACAGGTTTCTTAATTGCATTTAATTTCTCCCTTCTTTAGGGTCATATTTGGAGGCTTGGGTTGTTTTTTTATTTCTCGGTTGTGGGGTTTCGGGTCGTATTCTTCTAGAAGTTCAGCTTCAAGCCAATTGTTTTCACTACCTTGCCACTTTTTTCCCTGGCCACGAATTAATGTAGCTTCAGGTCGTATTTCTTCTAGAAATACAGCATTCTAAGTATGTTGGCCAGGCCAATGAAATGCTACTATAATATGGAATGAAATCTGAGGGCCTGTTTGATATTTAAACTGTTATTGAAAAAATTATTATTTTTTTAAATATATTAAAACTACTACAACTTGCAATATTTTTAGCCTACAAATCTTATCAATTGGCCATACAACCAGTGGTCCGGTGGCTTTCGCAATATAATGAATTAACGAAGGCATCGTGCCAAAATAATTTTACCCGAATAGAAGAAAAGCATACACAACTCGCCTAGAGCTCTAGAACCTAAAATAATTGCCCACTCGTGTATTATGTTCCTATGAAGCAGCAGCTGCTTCAGTTTTCTTGCTCTGTTCTTCCTTCAAAATTTTCCAGTTCTCTGTGCCATCAATTATTTCACCAGTTTTTATTAGATAACGAACTCGCTTCCCATTGTCAAGAACTTTATGACCCACCCGGCTTGCTACATTCTGTTCTTTAGAGTAAAGCATCACATTTGAACTGTGAATAGGTGCCTCAATCTGCAATACCAAATTGTCACACCATTTGACAGGCAAACAGAAATCAGATTAATAATTAAGTAAAATGTACATGAACTAATAATCTATTAACAAACACAGAAAAATATCTAACTTTTTTGGTAATTGTATGCTTTCTAGACAAATTTGAAATAAAGAATAGAAAGCAATTTCAAAACAAAAATTTTGAGATAAATTTATAACAAGTTATCTATAAGTAATATTCTCAATTACTAAGCATGCCCCTTACCAAAAAAAAAAAAAAAGAACTTTCTATGATTAACAGGTGAAAAAACCTTAATAATCTGCCCAGGCTCTCCCACTTCTTTGCTCTTCACTTGCTTTGTCTTCAGATTTATTTCATTCACTACTACAGTGTTGTTATGCCTGAAGATCTCAGTAACTTCTCCATCTAACCTTCCCCTTATCATCTCCAGATATTACTTTAACTGTGTCCCCTACCTTGACATGCATTTTGTGTAAAATTGGAAGGCTGTTTGGCTTACATTCCTTCCGCTCCCATCGCTTAAGCTGTAATAGGGGGAAAAAAAAAGGAAAACGGGCTCAGCAAAACCTGGTTAATCGATCCCCACAAAATGTGAATCATACTACCAAACAAAATAGTGTATTAATTAAAATGGAAAAAACGAATGTTCATGTAAGTTTGTCAACTCATAAGCCTTCATGTTTTAACTCTCAGCTAGTTGGTGGAGCTACTAAGTACTGACCAAGATTTATGGTATGCCACAAATGATTCAGATACAAAAAAATACACTGACTAAAGTTTTCGTATTCCTTTAGATTCACAAATATTTATACAAAATTACATCTCTCTGCAGCAGCTTCAGTGAACATATTAACTACAACATACACTGGAAATCACAAAAAAAAGGTCACATTCATAAGAGATTCTAGAAGTACTCATCTGACATTTTATTGCAAGAAGCATGTATTATACTCTTATCACTCGTGTATAGCTTTTCTCATTCAGGTTATTTACGCTACACTTCTCTCTCTCTCTCTCTCTCTCTCTCTCTGAAAAATCACTTCTTCCTCTCATTGCTTTGCAGTGTTCCTTCTTGCAGTGCAAACCTCAAATGTGTTCACCAACAAACAAAAAGAGAGGGAAAATGGAATTAGCATAAGAAGGATCCATGATACCAACCCCCACAACAAAGAGACATGTATTCTCTGGTGACTTGACCTGCATGAAAAACAAGCAGAAAGATTGTTATGAAGCAAGTATAGCAATAAGGAAGTACTACCTAAATTGAGTGGATTGCTGAAGGTCACAAACTTAACATATGAGTTTGACAACAAAATGGTTCTAGCAACAAAACCACAACAAAAAGTAAGACTAAAACTACTTTTATATCATAAAGGCAAAATTTACAGGCAGAATATAAGGACCACATTATATAAAAAAATAATGAAAATTGCACACACCAGATAATAAAAAGACATCTATCTCCAAATATTATCCACAAGAAAACTACAACAATGCAATGAAGCAGACTGCAGACTCACGAAGGCACAAAAATTAGAAATTTACTCCATCAGCCTAGTATTCATTCATCATGTGAAATAATTGAAATCTGCTCTAGTGGAAGTATATTTTAGCTTGTCAGTTAAACAGCTGCAAAGATGATCAACATTCACAGGCATCCATTCGATTGTGGGACTGCTGGTATGGTTTACCACAAAAGCATTCTTAAAAAATTAAATAAAAGATCAAAATAATTAACAAAAAGCTAACACCTATGAGCTTAGTAAAAACTACTATTAAGATATAAAAGAATCAAAATTTTACGATCCCTCGTGTTCCTCTACGAATCTCTCATTTAGTTAATGCTAATAACCTACTCCAATAATTGGAGTATTGGGTTCATTTTGGTGAAAACCCAAGAGGAAACCACCATCAAAAGTCCATGAAAGACATTGTAGTTGGACAAAAATGATAATTACTTTACAGGATTCTATCCATTAACCCAACAGAGAACAGTGATGCGTCCCTACCGCAAGTGCACGGGTGCTACAAGTAGTATAGAAAAGATATCGATCCCACGAGGAGTCGTGTTAATGATTGAATTTTTGATATAAAAGTCGACTAAATCGAAGTATTTATGAAATTAAAGTAATGAATTGATGGGTAATGGAGTGTGAAATCTATATGTGCAAAATCAATATTCTATTCAACAATGTATTAATTAAACTAAAATTGCATCAAATTGAAATAAGCAAGTTCAAATATGGCAATATTCAAAATGGCAAGTGATTAAATTCGATTAGAATTTAACAATGGTAAAAAGGCGATTCCAGAGTTCGGGATTTCATATTCGAGCTATTTTGAGATTTTAAATTGGTTATCCAATCTTATGAAACTTATGGGTTTTAAGGAGATTAATTCTTAAATCCTTTGAATTCCCTTTCGAGTGAGACAAAGAGTGCCTTAATCAATCTAATCCTACTTTCGTGGACTTAGAGTTAATTAAGACCCATTAAGTTCTTTAATTAATCTGTGAATCCTCTTAATCCTTAGCCTATTTCTAGGTCTAAATTAATTAAGTCCAATTTCTTGATTATCTATCACAAGGCCTTCTCTTTTCGGTGCTTCAACCATGGATTATGAACATCACTTAATGGGATCCTACACTAAGCATGTCATTAAACACACAAGAAATGAATAAAACTCATTAAGACCACAAAATATGGATTACCCAATCAAAATCCACAAAATATCTCAAATATTACAACCCTTACTCCAGAATCAAAAGTAAACTACTCACTATCCATAATGCTTACAAGATATGATGAGTTTAAATGGAAATAAAGCTTTAATCTAAGCTAAGAAGTAAGAAATTAAACACTAGAAATGTAGAAAAATGTAAGGAAAGAAAGAAATCTGCAAATCTTGGTTGAAAATGGTGTGGAAGGTGAAGGTGACTCTTCAAATTCTGCTCAGCCCCTCCTTTCCTTTTTTGCTCCTTGTCTCCCCCTTTCTAAAATGGGAAAATGAGACTATTTATAGCATTTTTCTGACATGGGGCCCTAAAATGGTATGTTATAGGAGGAATTATTTGAAGGAATCTTCTGCCAGCTCATTAATGAACTCTTTATGAGACTGCATAAGTGGATAAGTTATAAGGTGCATAAGGAGGCGAGAATGTGCATAAGTTATGATCTTTCTCCTTATGCAAACTTGTTTTGACATCTTTCAATGTCAAAATTCTCTTCAGTCCTTCAAAAACACCATTTTTCCTACAAAACAAAGTAAAAATCACAAATTAATGCAAAATTGAAAACTATGAAAAACTAACTAATTAACTAATGAAATTAGCTAAAAATGACTAATAATCAAATAAAAATGATTATAAAATTAGACCTAAATGACTATGCAAAATGTGTGCATCAAACAGTTAACTCCAGTTCAAGCAAAACCCTTCATAATACGGCAAACAATTAAGCAAAGCACGATAGGAAAAATCAAAATTGAGAATCGATAAGTACAGTACATATGAATGAAAACATATATAAACAAATAGAGAACTGAGAAGATTAAAAACAAAAATAAGTAGCAGAGAAAGTTTGAGAAGATAACGTACGGGTACATGGGAAACTGAGCGAAACGAGAGGTGTTGGCCAAAGAAAGAGTTGTAAGACATAGAAAGTGAGGTCATTGAGCTCTGAAGCGCAGCAATGGCGCCATTTTTCGTTTCACTGGAGCTATGGGAGTTTTGAGGACGGATGATAAGATTAAGAACGCCTCCTTTACTAAAAAAAAAACGTAAAAATAAAAATTATTTACAAATTTGATATGAATTTAAAATTATTTATAAAAATAATATTTATTTAAAAAATATTATTGAAGAAAGAGTATTTTTAACTGGTCTAATTAATAATTTTTATTCATATATTTTTAAAAATTTTAAATGATATATATGGTTAAAAACGTCACTTAAAATGATATTGTTAGAAGTATAATTAATAAAGAATAAAATTATTTTTAAAAATATTATTTTCAATAATATTTTTAGAAGTATATAATTATATATTTTAAAAAATATCATTTTTAATAATATTTAAAAAAATATATAAAATAAAAGATAAAATTATTTAAAGATATATTATTATTATTATTATTATTATTATTATTATTATTATTATTATTATTATTATTATTATTATGTTTGTGTTATTTCTTTTATTTTTATTCAATTTTTTGTATTTTATAATATTTATTATTTTAATCATAATATTATCATTTTATTTTATTATTATTTTAAATATATTATAATTAAACTAAAATAATTTAATTAAAAATATTATTATTATGCTATATTTTATAATTAATAAAAAAATAATAATTTAGACACTTTCACATCTATATATGTCCAAATAGAGATTAATGTATAAATTTTACTAAAACTTATGAATTAATTTATAATTTACACATAAACTCGATGTACTTTTTAATAAAAAAATTAACCTCAAGATGCTAGTTAAGAAATATGTGAAATCACATGTAATTTTTTTTTTAATAATTTCCTATTTTCTTTATATATATGTGAGGAGAAATTAAATCAAAATCTTCCAAATTTAACATACATTCAGTTATCACCAAAGTATGCCATTGTATTTGCTAAAAGCTCTTTTAATACATTATAATTTAACATTTTCCTTTTCTCAATAAAATATTTTGATTATATTAAACTAATCTCTTCAATTTAACAAAAAAAAAAAAAAGATTAACCAATATAAAACTTGGAATATGATCAATAAAAGAGAGAGTTAATCCACTTATCAACTCCTAACTCTTGAATTTCAACATTGAAATAAGCATATGATACAAACTCTTGAAATAAAGGGTAAAAAATAAAGCCAAGTTTACAAGAAAAAGAGTAATTTTTCCTTCATTTCCATTTCTCAAAAAGTAATGTACAAGATAGATATAAAATTTTTTTTTAAAAAAAAAACCCTAATTATGTTACAAAAAAAATTACAAGACGACATAATTGAATCCTTTCAATCCTCACTCACTCAGGCAGAAATCAATATTTCAGTATTAGGATGGATCTGCTTTGCCTCTAACTCCTTTTGGAAATCATGTATGTATCACAAAACAAATAAAAGAAAAAAAAAAAAAACCATCATCTAAACTTCACAATTGTCAGCACTTTCAACAGACTCCTCTCTCCGGTGGCACTCGGAGACTGGAGTCTTGATTTCTGGTTGGTCCAAATCGATGGAAACCTCATCCGCTGTGGCCGAAAGGGACCTTCTGTGATAATGCCTTCCATTGTGCCTCAGTTTGATAATCCGTGTGAGTACTTGCACGATGTCCCTCATGGAAGGCCGTTTTTTGGGTACACGGTTGATACATTTATATGCAAGAGTCCCCACCTCATTCAGCTCCTGCACATCAAATTTCCCATCTAGACGAGAATCCACGATTTCCTCCCACCCCACTTTCCCCTCAGTATTCATTGCTGCCTATTTATTACCACAAACCATTTTAAGTTAATAAAAATAGCATAAATATGAGTGCGTTTTGAGGACGAGAATAGGGAGACAGCTTACGAGTTCAACATGTTCCATGAGACCTTGTTGAGGATTTCTGCCAGCTATAAGTTCAAAGAGCAACACTCCATAGCTGTAGACATCACTCTTCTTTGTGAAGTTCCTTGTAGATATGTACTCAGGATCAAGATATCCAAAAGTTCCCCGTATGTTAGCCGCATGTCTGTCTACCATCTCTTCTCTTGAAAGACCAAAATCTGCTACCTACCAGACCAGGGACAACAAATTAGTATGACAGACTACGGACTCATTGATGGACCAACAAAATATACTGCTATGCTTAAAATAATAAGCATTACTTTAAAAGGGTCCAAAAAAAAGGAAAAATAAAATAACAAATCATTTAAAAAAAAAAGATGCAAGAGTTCATTTGGATAGATGAGGATTTGAATTGAAGAGTGCTTAAATTTGATACAACTATCCAAACCCCAAAGGTATCCTGCAGATGGCTAAATCTTTAGGCAGACCTTCAGCGTACCATTTACGCACAGATTTGACGTTGCACAACATACATACCCTGGCTCTCATAGAATGATCCAACAGAATGTTGGAAGATTTAATATCCCGGTGAATCACAGGAGGAACTGCCTGAAGCAAAAAAAAAAGTAAACAAGTTTTTAGGGATTGATCTAATAAATATATTTCATAAGTGCAGAAAGACAGGCATGCACAAATACACATACATGCTGTTGTATAAATAAAGTGGAAGTTTACCCCATCATGAAGATACTCCAAACCCCTTGCTACATCTAAGGCAATATAAACCCTCAAATCCCAGCTCAATGGTTCATGGCTTTCACCTGCATGACAAAGAAAAGCATGTAATTCTTCAGAGAAGTGGCACATATGATTTAGAAAATAAATGTGCTGCAAACAAATATTTGCCTTCTCTCTAATTCTTAGTTTAATCATTGAAATGCAAATTATAGCTTATTGATTATGTGAATGAATTTTCAATGTTATTATGAACAATGTTACACACAAGAAAGGCTCAGTTCAACTAGCAGATATAAGAGGTTTTATGCAAAACTAGATTTATGCAATAAAAAGGTTTAAATTAAGCTTGAGTTGGGGTTTGTGAAAGTTGGAAACTTCTGATCATGTAAAAGTAATAGAACAATAGAAACAAAGATGGAACTTTTGTCCACGTCCTTTGATTCATAGCAAATTAAGACTCTTTACGTCCTATTTGGCCTTCTGAAGAACTGAAAAACAAATCCTAGGATAATAGAAGGCATATCTATTAATTTAAACCCACCATGAGGATTGGCTTTAACTTTTCACCATAAAATGAGACATTTAGAGGATCATAAACACAAAATGCAGAAGCCTTCTTCTTACTAGCCATCCCTTTTCCAGCATTGCAAAGACTGTGCATTACCCAACAGTCAGGACTTGGGGCTACCCTTATTTGGTATCTCTCAATGGTGTTTCACATTTTCACACATGGTGTCCACAATAATTCATTTTCTGGCCGGAATCTGGCAAAAGGAGGATAATGCATATACAACAAAGAGGTTTTCATTTTAAGAGCAACTCCAAATAGGAACAAAATTCTTCAATTACTGAAATCTTAGCTATGACAAAGGTTCACAAATCACAAGTGATGCATTTCCTGTAGTAAAGTGATGCCGATGATCATGCAACCTGGGATGCTTAGGATTGTTATCCAACTACAAGTTCCAGAATGCAAATCAATTTTCCCATCATACACACAGTTAATGCTGACTTACTGTACAAATGAGAAGCCAAGCAGCCTTTACTCATATAGACATATACAAGCATATGTTGGCCCTTTTCTGCACAATATCCAACCAAGTTCACCAGGTTTCTATGATGCAACCTTCCCAATAGCATAACCTGAAAAATAATCAAAAGGAGTTCAAATATTGAAATTGATGAGCAATATTGAGTACAAGAATAAGTGAATTAATTGCATATATATAAAACACATAAAATGCATTTAAATTGCAGAAGTGATGCATGAAGGCAAAACAAGCACAAACTTTCTGCAGAATAGAGCAATTTACTTGGCATATTTATGACATGGTGCTTTCTGGGTAAATTTTATTTCTTACACTTATTCTACTTTTTTCCTATTGAGCAAAAAAAAAAAAAAATCAGCAAAGTGGGCTTTCCTAAAGTTGCCATCCATTCATCAAGCTCCTACTACTTCAATGCAAAGCTCCAGCCATATTAATGTTCAAAGTGATAGAACTATTGTCTACTGTTTTACTCATTAATCTTGTCCTTCTATGCCTGGCTTTTAAATTTCTTTTTGCTTATGGGAAAACTTTCACTAAAATTTATCTTCATCCAGCATCTCTCATTCATTTGAAAAGAAAAACATACAAAGTCAAAATGATTAAATAATGGCAGGAAATTGATAGAGTCAGACCTTGAACATATAATTAAAGACACTAATTCAGGAACCAGATCTAGTGATGCTCAAGACATGTCTGATCAAGTTGTCATATTTTTAACTGAGCTTTAATATTAAACAGATACATTTATGTTCATTGGCATATGCTTTGTGCAACTATTAATATGTTTCAATAATAAAACATTTCTTGGAGTGCCTATGCAAGTGAGACATCAACTGTTAACCAATGATACCTCTGTGTGAAACTCTTTCTCCCCTTGCTTGGAATTGGTTGCAAGCACTTTAACTGCAACCGTCTCGCCAGTTGACATTTGAGCTTTATAAACAGGACCAAATGCTCCTTGTCCTATTAGTGTTGTAAAATTATAGGTTGCTTTTTGCAGATCCCTGCGTGAGTAGCACCAGGAACAAAATTATAAACATGAATGAAAGAAATAAAAGAATCTTCCGTATTAAAAGGAATGGCAGATGATAATTTTAGTCATCTTTCTATAAAATGTTAATTATTCGTAGCAACCACAAATGTATGCATTAACAATGTCACATTACCAGTTCAAGGAAAACATACTTGTAAGAATACTCAGGGATTCCAGAGACTGCCATCACATTGCTCTTCTTAAATCCTTCAAGCCACAAGGGCATGCCGTTGCGTCCGGATTTAACGGGTGATTCAGGGGCAAGAGTTGAATCTGATAATATAGTACACGAATCAGCACCGTTTGCCCGGATAGGGATGGTGGCGGCCCTCCTCGAACTACTATTACCTATCTGCGAGCGTTTCCTATGACACCTAAAACAGAAGAGTGACAAAACAGCTAGAAGCACTCCAATCACCACCCCTATTGAGATTCCAATGATCAACCCAGATGACTCCCCTTTCATTTTCTTGGTTCTTTTCTATTTGCTATAGACCCCAGTCCATTGATCGAACTGCAATAGAAAGTAAAGCAGAGTTCAATTTGCATTTTATACATAGGTCAAACAATGCTGTATTGCCTCTGAAAGAGTTGCAAAACAGAACAAACTTTCCGAATTTGACCTTTCAATTATCAATTTCAAGAGTTATTTATTGCAATAAAATCCATAGATTGGCTAATAAATATTTAATTGAATAATGAAATGTCAAATTAAGGAAAAAAAAAAGTCATTGAAAGACAAATGCTGAATTGGTAAAAAACAAACAAAAGAACAACTATGCATTCAAACAGAAATAGTCATATTGCAGAAGCTGATTCAATACGTCTCTACACTGCGTAAGGAACCCATAAAAGTTATTCAGTTTTGTCCTTAATTGGTCCACCATTAAACACATTGTGATCTGTTTGGTTCAAGAGAAAAGCACGGGAAAAAAATCTTGTCTTTTAGAAAGTTTTCTCAGCAATCAAAGAATCTTTAAAAGAAGAAAATTATAAGCAAATTGAAATCCACGTATCGAAGTAATAGCAAGACAACCAAATGAAAGTAAAAGCTAAAAGCAAAAGCATGTTTTTTGAAAAAGAATAAACCTTTAAGTTAACATATTGATGAAAAAACACACACCCACAACTACAAAATCGAACATTTAATTCCAAAACTCACCTGCTAATAGTTGAGTGCCGAGACAGTTACAAGTTTCTTGGAATCAGAAACAGAGAAAAAGAAACAAAGAAAGCCAGAATAGGAAACGAAAATGCTCGAGTGAGATCCGAGGCTAGGATTAATGAGAGAAAATAATCGAAAAGCGGAGATGAAGAAAGCTAATGATAGGATCTGTTTACAGAAAATACAGAGAAAGCAGAGTTTTGGATAAGAAAATGAGTGTGTTGAAGAAGAACCAAGAACTAGAAACAGTTCTTCTGTTTTTCGGTTTTTTTTTTTTTTTTTTTCTAAAAAAAAAAATTCCGTGAGTCGCCGTTTGCGTTTTGTAGTAATAAAACGCACAGAAGATGTCAGGAATGAGCAGAGAGAAGCCCTGTAATAGCCTCCGATTTTATGTTCTGACGAATGTGTCCCTTGGATAAGGAATTTATGTTCGGATGTCTTGGGTTGGATTGGGTGTGCTCAGGGACCAGTTTTAATTTGAGCAACTGGACACGTGGGACCTGTAGGATTAAGTAATTATTACGAAACACCAAAAACCCAAAATAATAATAATAATAATAATAATAATAAATATAATAAAAGAAAGTTAAATGCTACACCAGTCAAATCCAATACAAGTAATGATACTTCATATTAGCATGTTAGGATCTTACTCAGTTAATATGACTCTTCAGCATAACGAGGATTACAGATTCTCTAATAGCAATTAGAAGGGTGAATTAGGTGGCCTTTAATTATAATAATTTATTTTTTAAAAAATTTGTGTAAATATGAAAAAAAAAAGAGTTGGTGAGACTGTTTGCTTGGGTATGGGTTTGCAATAGAGTAGAGTAATAGAAGAGGAAAGGATAAGTAGGAAGTGCAGTGGCAGTTGGTGTAGTGTGTGTAGCTTGGGAGTTAATAGGTGAGAAAATTTTTGGTATTTGGTAAGGAGCAACTGTCAATCTAAACCACTCAAACCTAATATAAAGGGAAAGATTGAAAACATAGTCCAACAAGCTAATTTCAGGTGATGAAACTGATAAACCCCACACTCACCTCAATTAGCTGAAAGTGACTACTATTAATCCTAGTATTTAATTTGCAATCAAGATTAAGACAACTCTCCTTTTTTTTTTTTTCCTAATTTTAGATAATAATTAATGATAATATCATTGTTGAGTGTTAGATATGGATTATTTTCAACCCCTCATTTATGTAGCCCTGGCTAAGTCAAATTGGTTTTATTATTGAGATTTAAAAAAGAGAAAGTCCCATATCCAGATGGATATGCATAGAAGCTGCATGCTGTGATGAGTATAGTGTTGGTGGGTGTCACGATGGGTTTGATAAAAATAGCAGCAGAAACAAGTCAATGGCGAGGGTAAATTAGTCATTTGGAAGAACAACTGATTCTGAGCAAGGAGCATGTGGGATTATGAAAATTAGCAAAAGTGTACATTTCTGAAGAAAAGAGCAAGGTAGATCCCAATTCTCTGCACATGGTCCCTTGCACGTGCTTTAGTTAAGTTTTCTTGCTCTCTCTGTGCGTGTTTCTGAATTTATCTGGGTAGAGGAAACTTCTGCTGATGTTGTTTTCTTGCTTTATCTCGATGTACTTTCATTAATAAAATACTCACAAGAATCTAAAGACTTCAATCAATTAAGAAACCATTGCATAAAAATGATTAAGGATTTCAATTGGGTATATATTTCACTAATTAAATTTAAATTCCAATATTTACATTTTATTAAAATTAAAAATAATATTAATACCACTTAGAAAAAGCTTAATTGATGCCGTTATGTTCTTAAAATATAAAGAGTGAGGAGATTTTGAATTCGATTTTCACTGTACTACTTCTTTAAAGATTATTTACGGATTGAATAAATTTATATTATACTTTATTTTATTGAATTTAAATTTTAAAATTAGATTATAAGAATCATTAGATTATGGGAAGAAAAGCAATATCAGATCTGATTAATTATTTGGAAAACGGTCAAATGAGGCAACACAAATCACAAAAAGGAACTTTAGTTGGTGAAGGAAACGTTAATGTTTGTCCCCAGCCAACAACTGGCGAGTTTCGAAAGCAAAAAATATTATTTTTCATTTTTTTAAGAAAAACCTTTTTGTAATTAAATTTCAATTTTAATTACTTTTTAATATATGTGTGTGAAGATTTCTATTAACTGATTTTAGATTCTTTCTTTATATATGAATATAATTTAAGATGCCAAAAGAAGTATAAACAGACAAAACAGAATACATTTTAATGTGAAGTTTTTTTTAAAAAAAAAAAATGAAAAATTGAAAATTTAATATGAAATAATAAAAAAAAGGACCTACAAAGTACATAAAATTTAGAAATCTGAAGATGGTTTGACAATTGATTTGTACACAGTAGTAATGTTAGCTTGGAGCCAAAGATTATGGTGGCATAAATTAGAAGCAAGCAAGTCTGCCCACTTGGGTCACGAGGCATGTGAGCATGTGCATTTGTTCTCTCCACATTTTCGCTCCATTCTGGGAAGTGTTTTGCTTTTTCTTTTCTGAACCCAAATCTAAAAACCTAAACCCATTTAGAAGTTTTAAGGTTCAATTAGGCCTTCTAGTTCCACATATGCAAGCGAGAGGCCTGGAAATTATCTTATCGAAGTGGGTTTGGGCTGAAAACATTAACAATGCTTTGAAAAAAAGTTGGCGGGTTTTGGGTTGGGCTCATCTTATAATATGGAAAATAAGTCCAAGACAATGCTTAGTCAAAGGAATTCATATGTTTTGACTCAATCAAAAGTCAAAGGGACCCACTATATCTACCAATCTAGATCACTCAGCGGATCAGGTGGGGACGTGTGGATTGTATGGCTTCTGTAGACAAAGTGAGAAATGGGAACACACTCTTTCTTTCCGGCGTTGGCGTCTCCGCATGTGAATTGTGTGTGCAATTCCTCGCAACGTTGAGGTTTGACACAATGAGATGAGCGTCGACTGAATGGTTCCGCAAGCACTTCTTTATTCATTGTGTTTATTTCAAAATTTTGGTTGATTTTCTAATTTTCTCACTTTCAATAGAATTTCAAATCAATTCCTCGTTTGGAAAGAGTGTATTAAAGTAATGTCAGTGGGCGTGCAGGTCCATAGAATAATTACTCAAACTCAATTGTCCTATCACCAGTTTGCTGTCGTAAATCATAATCATTCGCTTTTACATTAAAGATGGCAATGGTAAAGGCTGATAGGAATAAGGAAATGATATCCATCACATATTGATGGTTACAGCCAATCACTACCTTATTAATGAGTGCTTTGTTAGCTGGAGGGGAGAACTTTACCCTTTTTTCTTTTAATTTAAATTAAGATTTTATTTATTTATTTATTTATTTTTTAATTTAGATGTGAAACTTAATTCCTAGCATTCCCAAAAGAGAAACCAATTCCATTCCATGTATTCAAATTCAATTCCTCTTCTCCTAGATGCATGATGTCCCTATCCTTTATAGAAAAATAATCCCAATATCTTTGCTTTTCTTTGCTTAATCTTATCCTGTTTGTGATAATGATTAATGAATGCCCAATGCAGAATCCTTATGCTTCGTCTCTTCTAATATATATATATTAATGATTAGATTAAAGAAAATTTACATTCTTAAAATTTAAATAATCAATTAGACTTCATATCCAATGGTAATTAATTGAAGATTGTATTCAAAATTCCCTTGAATTTTTGTGAATCAATATGCATGCATCATGATTCTTCTTCAGCATCTCCATACAAGTATCATGGAATAGAAGAAATTGTAAAAGGCCACATATGATGACCACAGTCCAGCCCAGGTCAAGCAGGTTAGGTCCTTAACTTCCAAAAAACTAAGATATATTCGTCTTTGCCATCAATTTAATTAGGTAGTAAAATGATTATTGTGAAATTTACTCGCTTTCACATCATTTCTAAGATGAATTTCACCCATCTACGCTTCCAACTCGTCACATCTAAATTGGTCCCATGGATCATAAAAAATCAATACCATGAGTTGTTTGATTGGAAGGTGATAAAAAAATTCTCAACACTTTTTTTTTTATTTTATAAAAATATATTTTATTAATTAAAAATATAAAATAAATTTAATTATAAATTATTAATTAATATATTAAAATTATAAAGATTAAAATATAATATAATATAAAATTTAAAAATAAAAAATTAAAATTTTAAAATTTAAATATTAAAATATAATATAAGATAAAATTTAAAAGCTCAATTGTAAATTTTTTTTGAATTATTCTTGTAGTTGGTGCTTAGAACGCGTTGAGGTAGGGGCAGTAACATCAGGTCAAAGCAGTCAAACAGAACGAAAGTAAACTTCCACGTGTCATCCTAAGTTGTCTATTAGTGTCCCTGACGAGGTGGCCTCTCTACGGTCTCATTTACACGGCCTATAAAGGAAGTTTGTGACGCTCATCCCAGGTCTCACTTTACCGTCCCGTTTGGCTTAGATTCCATCTACTCGTCTCGTGTACGTGAGGAGGAGCAACTGTGAATGTGCAACTCCCACTCTCTCTCCATCGTCGCGTGCTGTCATATTCATTCATTATATTATTATTTTAAAAAAAATATTAACTTCAAAACAAAAGAAAAATATTTTGTGCAAAAAGTATAAATTTATATATATATATATATATATATATATTTTTATAAACTCATGTTTAATAGAATACCTAAATCCAATAGATTTTAAAAGTAAATTTCAGGTGCATCCCTTATTATTTAAAACCTATAATTACAATTTTAATTTAATTATAATACTTGTAATGAGTTAAGTTATTTTTTTAGTGTAGTTTATTATTAGTTAATTACATGAAAATGCAAATTATATATATATTTTTTGTTTTTCTAATTATAATTAATTTAATTATTTATTTTAATTTATTTAATTATATAAAAATAAATTAAATTGAATATATCTAATAAATTGAACTAAAACTTAAAAAATTTGATGAAAAAAATCTATAATAATAAATTTATAGGGACTCAAATAAAAAGATTAAAAGTTCAGAACTAAAATATACGTTTACCTAAATTAAATATTTTGATTGATATTTATTTAATTTAATTTAAAATATTAAAATAATATGTGCTTGAAGAAAAATTCATGAGATGACACGTAGCGCTGACGGAGCTAATAATAGCGCGTGGGTTGGGAGACGCGAATCTAAAGAAACCAAAACATGGAAACAGGCGCGAATGTTCAACGTAGTTCTTACAAATGGTCGGCGAGGTTCGCCGTTACGTCGTTAATGACGCAGTACAATAGTGACCCCTCTTTTGTCTTTGAACCTTGTCCTTACTCGTTTCCGTTGAATGCCGTATAAAATCTCCGTCGACTCTCTCCGCTTTCACAGTTCAGTTCTACTCTATATATAAACTTGAAACTTGGTTTATTGCTTTTTAGAAACTCTGCATCCAACTTAAAAAATCCCATCGCTAGAATTTTTTTTTTTTAAAGAAAATTTAAAGGCCGAATAGGTCGCAGTCTTCAATCAAAGACTAGAAAATTTTGTTTCTTCTTCTCTTTCGCAGAAAGTTTCAGGTAATTACAAAATTTGCTGCTCTTCTTTCTTGTATGTTTCATTTCTTAATCAAGTTAATAAGCTTAATTGGATTGGAAGTTGATTGCGTTTTGTTTATTGGTATTTGTTTTCTCTGTATTTCATCTCAAGTTTTGGTTTCAGTGTTGCGTATGATTCTATTTGTATTATATCTTCGTCATAGGCTCGTGAAAAATTCAACTGGAAAATATAGAAGAAGCGGAGCTTTATGATGTTTATTGTTGGTATTAGGCTCCATTTTAGAGACATATGCTGTTTTAAATGCTTGGTTCTTCTGGGTACTTAATATTATTGAATAATTATGCTTGTTTTGAGCTTAGGCTCTGTTTGTTTGAATGAAAAGTGATTCCTTGAAACATTGATAAATAAGAGGTTTCCCGAATGCTTCATTCCATTTATTAATGATGGATATTTGTATTTCTGCTATAAGCATGCTGGAAATTCTTTTACTTTCTTGAAAACAAAGGGAGCTTTCGAAGTTCTTCCTTCGTTCATTTCTATGTCCTTGTAGCAAATTGTCGTTTCTCTTGCTTAATACATGTCAATTATTAAGAAGCAAATTCATATAGTTTCTCTGATAAAAAAAAAAAAAATTCATATAGTTCCAGATGTGTAATAACAAGGAAAATCAGTGTTTGTAAATCTATACAATGATAAATTATTCTTTCTTTTTTTTCCTATCCTAATAATTTATGCTTTGTTGGATATTAATAATCATTCTATGCACGTAGTCATAAAAATTCAATAGCAAGGAGTTGGATAAATAAAAAGCATATAGGTATTTGATATGCTCAAAGTTTGATATTCTACTTAGATGTCTTCCCTGCGTGTGCGCTTGCTGTTCTTAGTTTTCAAACTATAGACATCACAATAATGGATTAATTTTGCACTGGGAAATAAAGGGGAATCTAGAAATAACTAGTTATGTTACAAGATTGAATACACTTTGTAAATTGTAATTTCTGTTGTATAAAGTACTAATTATGTTTTTACAAGCCACTGTTGACCATCTATCAACAAACTACTATAGTGGGAAGTGGGAACTGATGAGGTTATTGAAGCAGTTCATGATGCCATCACTTTACTTTGCAACCTTCTGCTGGGCGTAAAAACATGCTTTAATATCAATTCAATTTGTGATATCTTGTTCAGAATGTCTGTTACCATTTGTGTCACTCTTGTGTGCTGTCTTCCTAAAGTGTTGATGTAATAATCAGTACTCCTTAAGCATGGAGTCGCTTGTTAAGTTAATTGAAACTGTGATTTAGCTGTTTCCTACTTTTTTGTCTTGTTTTTTTTCATTACAGGCTGCTATTGCTTTCAAACAGAAGTTTGAGGTCTGCATAAAGATTCTAAATCTACTGGTAGCTGTTCGGAAGATTGGGCAGAACAAGCAGCCAATCTCTTTCTGAATCAGTAGTGGAACAACAGATGCTACACTCGTAGCATGGAATCACACCAGTTTTTCAGATACGGTGTCACTGGTGCGGGCTTATCCTATTCATCTTCTTATCCAATTGCTTCTTCAATACCTAATAGACTCTTTGGGTCCTTCAAATTTGATATAGGAAACTCACCTAGCTCACCCTTCTCAAATCAATTTGATTGTGATACTATTACCACATTGAGTGACAGCCAGGAGCAGTATAGTTCTACAGATAATCTTTCAGAAGCCAGCCCTTCTTGTAACTCTTCACGTGAACCTGGTAGTTATTTTCATCGGCAGAGTCCCCCATTGTCGCGAGATGCAAACTCTAGCCAGAACATAAAATACAGATTGCTGCAATTGGAGACTGCTCTTATGGCACCTGATGATGATGAAGACATGTCAATAGCTGATACTTCTTTGGGGGAAAGTAGTAGACCACAGACATCAGGTCAAAGGACTGGGGCCTGGAGCCAGGAGCACCATGTTTCTTGTGTGATTCCGGCTCATCCATCTATTGATTCTAGGCATAGGCAATCAGGTGAAGGTGCTGCTGTTGAGAAACATCAAAAACCATTGGAGGAAGCAAAATTTCAAAGTATTCCACCAGGCAGTCTGAAGCAATTGCTCATCACATGTGCTAAAGCTCTGGCAGAAAACAACGTAAATGATTTTGGTAAGTTGATTGAAAAGGCTAGAGGTGCAGTGTCTATCAGTGGAGAGCCAATCCAGCGCCTTGGTGCATACTTGGTTGAAGGCTTGGTAGCAAGGAAGGAGTCATCAGGCAATAACATTTACCGTGCCCTTAGGTGTAGAGAGCCTGAAAGCAAGGACTTGCTTTCGTATATGCAGATCCTGTATGAAATTTGTCCTTACCTGAAGTTTGGTTACATGGCAGCCAATGGAGCCATTGCTGAAGCTTGCAAAAATGAGGATCGCATCCATATCATTGACTTCCAAATTGCTCAGGGTACCCAGTGGATAACTCTCCTTCAAGCTCTTGCAGCAAAGCCAGATGGAGCTCCACACGTGCGTATTACAGGTATTGATGATCCTGTTAATAAACAGGCCCGTGGTGATGGCTTAGAGGCAGTTCACAGAAGATTAGCGGCAATCTCTGAGAAATTTAATATCCCTATAGAGTTTCATGGTGTGCCAGTTTTTGCTCCAGAAGTCACACTGGACATGCTTGATGTCAGGCCTGGGGAGGCTCTGGCTGTAAACTTTCCCTTGCAGCTCCATCACACTCCTGATGAGGGCGTCGATGTGAGTAATCCAAGGGATGGGCTACTTCAAATGGTCAAATCACTTAATCCCAAGGTGGTGACTTTGGTGGAGCAAGAATCAAACACAAACACAACTCCTTTCCTCACAAGGTTCATAGAAACTCTTGACTACTACTTGGCAATGTTTGAGTCCATAGATGTGACACTGCCAAGGGACCAAAAGGAGCGTATTGGTGTGGAGCAGCACTGTTTAGCCAAGGATATTGTGAATGTCATTGCTTGTGAGGGGAAGGAGAGGGTGGAGCGTCATGAGCTCTTTGGCAAGTGGAAGTGTAGGCTCACAATGGCTGGTTTCCGGCAATACCCTTTGAGCTCCTACGTCAACTCTGTGATAAGGAGCTTGCTGAGGTGTTATTCAGAACATTACACACTGGTGGAGAAAGATGGAGCTATGTTGTTGGGCTGGAAGAACAGGAATTTGGTATCTGCTTCTGCATGGAATTGATGTCAGAGGAGATGGACATAGATAGATGATACAACAATAACTACACGTACCTTTCATAGTTGGGTATCGTGGTACCTTTCATAGTTGGGTATAGTGCAGTCCTATAGGATAATGAAACACGGTGATAGCAGATTTAAGAGGGTTAAATGATTTTGCAAGTCACAATTCATTTCATGTAATACAGTCTAAAATTTGAATATCTTCTTCCTGTATGGGGTAATTACTACTGTTGTTTTCTAGGGGATTGCATTCGGTTCTTTAATTGCTGTTGACTTGTTAATCCATCAGATTCAGAAGTATATTCTTTCTAATTGTTTACCGAGCAGGCGATGCACTCTGCTTTCAACTGTGATGCGGAATAAATTCATCATTTCTGTAGTTTACTAGTTTTGTATTCATTTGAAAGAAATTTCTGCGTTCGTTTTCTTTTGAGTGAGTGGTGTCACGGAAGAAATATTTGTTGCGTTCATATCCACTTTTCCCGTGCTTGTTCCATCCGTCTTAGCATTACTCTCTTTCAACTGATTCAAAACATGATTTCAAAAAAATAAAAAATAAAATTTATTTATATTAATTTTTTTATTATATATTACAGAAGCATGTAAATTAAAAAAAAATAAACATAATTTCCTTAATCATGAGCTTAGGAATTTCATTTACATGAGAGAGAATCTCCTGAATCAACTAAGATTTTAGGTCATAAATATAATATCAATTAATGGTTATGTGATTTGTACTCATATGTATATCTAATATCAATTAATTGTTATGTGGTTTGTACTCATATGTATACGGATTATTCAAGTCGTAAAGAAAATATATTCTCCTATAAAGATTTGATGTTTGAATATCAAACTATAAAAGTGTATCAAAAAATTAAAAGATAAGATGTAATAATTTAAATTGAAATATGAGAAAATAATAATAAAGCAAGCAATTTAATTCCTAAATAAAATGCTAATTCACTAAATTAGCAGAAAGTAAATAAAGACTAAATTAATTAATGGCTAAGTTGATTCCAGAGTTGAGGTTCATAAAGTAAATTTCGTTGGGATTTGAATAGGCAAAACCAATTTTAAGTGAAATACAAGTTTAAAGGAAATTGATTTCGATTTACTTTAATTTCTCTTTCAAGCAAACTAAAGAATATTTTAAAAGAAATTAAACCTCATTCTTAGGCGATGTTTAATTATCCAAAACCCTTTAAACACTTTAATTAATTTAAAATTCCTCTTAACCCACTAGTTTATTTCTAACACCTGGTGATTAAGTTCATTATCTTGATTATCTATCATAGTTTTCACCTCTTGGTCATTCAATCTAAGATTAAGAATAAAACTCAAAGGGAACCAACAATGGATATATAAATAAACACACAAGATAAATATCAAAACTTATATGTATTAAAATCTGGTTAAAACCAGTCCAAATCTATAAATAAATTTTAAATATTACACTCAACTCTTAAATTGTCACGACCCAACCTATGGGTCGGACCGGCACTAGGACCTGGGTCGGTATAAAGCCCTCGAGACCCGTAGTAAGCCTTACTGTTCTCAAATCCATAACTAGGCCCACAATTTAGGCCCAATATGCATATAAAATAATTTAAATCAAACTGTTTAAATACCATATAAATCTTCATTTATTAATCTTAAAAATTTAAATTAACACAATTTCTAACAAGGTCCACACTATTACTAACACATGCGGAGTTCTAGATTTTAAATTTAGAAAAGATAGTAAAACAATTAAATAATCGACGTTAAACCTACGAGGAAGAAAACAGGTTGCTCTGTAAAATAACTCCTCCTGTGGCCTGGAAAAATATTGAACAGGAGTGAGCGTTCGACTCAGAGAGTAAAATATCAATTTTAACTATAATCTCTATAACTATCTAAAACTAATGCACCCTGTAGAGTGAAATGTAACAACAGCAATAATTTCACATCATAGCAGCAAAAATGTAATTTGGAGCACTTACACACCCAGTAATATCAATATAATATATGGGAGCTGATCCCCTATACAGCTCTCTTAAATCCAACCTGGTGCCAGCGAAGAACTCAAGCCGTGTCTACCCCGAAGGACCAGGTCCTAGCGAAGATCTCAAGCCGTGTCTACCCGTCCTATCCATAGTCCACACCATATTACACGCACGCCAATGCACGCACACTGCTCTAAATTACCACAACAACATCCATGGCACTTAACAGTTATGAATGCAACATAAAACGTACCTATAGTTTAACTACATAGATATTTACATATAAGTGATGCATGGGCATGCTTGAACATATAATAATATCGAAATTACAATTAAAATTAATATTTTACTCACAAGACAATCGATGACTATTGTGGTCTTTGGATGCAGAAAAATAGCTGATCTCGATCACCTAATAATTAAATTATAAATCTATTATTACTAAGTTAGAATAAAGCTCTAAAGAGGCAATAGACAGTCTAATTTATGTCGAAAATCCAGTAGAGTTTCCCCTATACCTGGGACCTACCAAACCTGCAAAAAGGCTCAAATAACACTTCTAAATTCAACTCATATCTCATCATCATTATATGGCCCCTCCTGGGCCCTCCAAACCAAGCAATACTCAAAACCTTAAAAATTACGTTTTAGTCTCTATAATTGACATTTTGTAAAAATCCACTCAAACATGCTCTAAAAATTCTAAAATTTTGTCCCGCAGTCCTTAATAATATTATAAGGCTATTGCAAAATGAATTGTAATTTTCTAATATCCCATGAATATTTTATTCAAGAATTTTACTCGATTCCATAAGTTTCCAACATCTAACATATTCTTAATTCAACCCAATTCAATATTTACATATTTAAACCTCCATCCTCAAGCTTCAACCAATTATATAAAATTTAATTATCTTAATTTCAAATAATCTTATATGCCCATATGCTAAAAATCTAACTAAAATCCATCTATATTTTTCAAAAATATTCTACAATCACTCAAAAATTCAACAAACACCATAGAATATCTCCAAATAATTTTACTTTCATCATATATTTTTCTTAGAATTTTTCTCCAATTTTTCCTGTTTAAGAAACACTGTATTTATGCTCCACAGACAGAGAAATAATAAAAATTGTCTTACCCGAAGTTTATCTGTGTCTCAAAAATTCCAAAAATTTATGAGGAAGCCTCTGGAAGTTGAATCATCTCCATAGCCCACCGGAGCCACCGCCGGAACCACTGCGCACGGTCGCTGGCCGCCAGTCGTCGGCGACATTTGCTGGATCTGATCATACCACCATGTTCCTCTCCTCTTCCTGTAACACCCCCGTTTGCATAGCCTGGTAGATTTCACTGTTCCGGTGACCGGTGTCGGTCCGGACAATTAGGGGATTAGAACCACACTTAAGACAACTAGAGAAGCTATAAACACAAATAATTAGTAATGTCCAATTAGTTAAGTATAAACAAGAAAAATAGAACATAAGAAGTTAAACGAGCCGAGAGTCACAGCGATGGGTGACCTTCTCGGGAATGACTGCGAAGTCGTTTTAAACTCAAATTTCGAACCGTCAAAAGTGACGCTGCGGTCTTTAAGACCCTTATGAACACAGTGGAAAAGAGAAAATCACGAAAAAGAACTGTTAAGCCAGTCAAATAATTAGGTCAGGGAGCCGGAAGAAATATGGAATTACTTGCAAACTGGGATGAACCGGCGAGGGGCAATTTGGTCAATTGACCCCGAAAGCTGACTCCTGACCTAACTGTCAAATAAAAACGGAGAAAAGAAAATTTCGGAATCAAGAATTAAATTAAAGAACTAATAGAAAAAAATAAATAGAAAAAAAATAAATAAAAACCCTTCTTCTCCCTTTGTTGCCGCCCCATTTTCTCCCAAAACCCTCCATGAGAATTCCTCCATTTAAGCTTACACTTAAGCTTTAATTCCTCCACTCAACCTTAACAACTCCCCTAAAAACCTTACTAGAGCTTACTATTGCAACTTAAGAAGAAGATTGAAAGAAGAAAGGAGCACAAAAGATTGAGATTTGAGGATCTAAGCAAAGGTTAGTCTCTTAACTACCAATTAGTTGATTAAGTGCATAATTAGTTGTTGAAATGAGCTTAGAAACTAGTAAAATGAAATGAAAATATGTGGATAGACCAAACTGAAATTTTGGCCTGTTGAAGGAGAGTATGATTTTGTATGGTTTGATGGATTTAAATGTGTTAGTAAACTTGCATGAGAATGGTAGTAAGTTGGAAATGCATAAATGTGAATAAATGCAACATTTTAGTGTGATTAGGGTTTGGAGGCCTAGGGTTTTGAGGCAAATTTTGGAGAAATGCATAAATGATGACTTTGACCTATTGTGAAGTGAAAAATGGTCAATAATGACCAAAGGAGATGTGTGGGAATTGTTAGAATGGAAGTCAAATTCGTAGGTTGAATGGTCATGCTGCTGGCAGCATGACCAAGTCAACTTTGAAGGACCAAAACGGAAATTTTACAAGTTCAATTGATATGACACCAATTGGGGATGAAAATAGACATAAAATAGCACAATTTTCATTAAGGAACCATGGCCAAAAACTGACCAAAACTTAGTGAACCAATTGACCAAAGTGAAATGAGAGCAGGCTGCCACTGCACAAATTGACCAAATGAACAGTAATTATTCATTTAGTCATAACTCAAGCTAGAAAGGTCAAAATGACCTGAAATTTTACCAGTAATTAGATAAGATATAGATCTAAAACTTTCATGAAGAACACCACCCCAAATTATGCCATTAACCTAATCAAATGATTGAGCAAAGTTGAGTTACTGAACCTGCAAAACTGCAAATTTCCATTTGAACAGTAAAGTTCCAATGGCTATAACTCTCTCTAGAAAACTCCGATTTAGGCGATTCTTGAACCGATGGAAACCTAAGATATAGTAGAACATTTCGTATGAAGGAAATTAGACCAAATTATGGACTTAACTTGATCAAATTACTGAATGAATTTGGATCAAAAATCTGCCAGAACCAAAATTGCAGCATGAACAGTGCACATGAACAGTAATTGTATTTTGGCTATAACATGAGCTACAAAACTCCAATTGGGGTGATTCAAAAATGAGAATACACTTAAGACAATAAGGAACATTTTCTATGAAGGAAGGTTTGCCAAATTCCAACAGTAAAAGGACCAATGAAACAGTGCAACTTAGGACTCCAAAACCAAAAATTGACAATTTTGCCTAAAAGACCTAAACTTTGAGAAAATGACCAAAAACCAACAAATTTAATGACCAAAATGTGGTATGTGGGTGAAGTTGGAGTTCCCATACTTATTAAGCCTTAGAAAGTCAACTATTTGACTTGAATAGTATAGTGAATAGTAACCCGAAACACAAAAATTTCGAGAACGTTGAATTTAACACGTTAGAACTAGGTAAATGTGAAGCTAAATTTATTTTGGATTTGTGTTAAGTTCTAGTACTGAAACATTATAAAATTGTGTGTTTCAGTTGAAAAGAATATCGGGAAGGAACCCGAGGAACCGAGTCGAGGCTAAGGGACGACTCGCTTGACGTTTGTGCACAACATCTCCATGCTTTAAAATTCATTGATAAAGTGAACGAAATATGTATTTTACTTGTGATTTGGAATTGTTCAAAGTTTATTTGTGACATTATTTATGATGTTTTGATTTAAACTGTGAAAGTTATTATGTATATTTGAAATAGCAATGTTTAACAAATCGTTAAGATAAGTTTTGAAACCACAGTGTCATGACCATATATTTGAACACCTCACTAGCACGACTAGTGGGGGTAATTAGTTTCGAATTTTGATTCCTTCTCTGGAGAAGTGTTGAGGTGTGCCAGTAGAAGAGGATGTGAATGGATATCCATATATTTGAGCTAGCTAGCCTTGTGATGTGATTTCTCTTTAGCCTCTGGCTATTGAGATTCTATTTGTTTCGAATGGCATGATCTAACTGTGGGATTTATGAAATGTGTTTTGATACTTTGAAATGAACTTGGTTCGTATTAAAATCTCATGATTTATGTTTTGTGTTTAATGCACATGTTTAACCAAAATTTTGAATAAATGTGATTTTAGTTTTGCATAAAGGTTATTTTAGTATGTTGTGCACCACTGAGTCCTAGTACTCAGCGATAGCTTCTATTGCTATCGCAGATACAGAGACTAGAGAAGCAGCAGACTGAGCTGCTGAGGTGTGAGGAGTCATCAGCTTGAAGTCTCCGGGTATAATTTATACCCTAACTGTAAATATTTCTTTTGATGTATATATTGCACATAAATGTATGGACATGTAAATGGGTCTTGAGCAGCTGTACAAAAATTTTGTACGAAGTAATAAAGTTTAGTTGTATTTCTTTTGATATAAATTTTGTAAGAATGCATATAAATTATTTTGTCTCTAATGAAATATGAGTACAACTATTTTATTTAATTTGAATGAAATTGATAGCTAATATTTTGATGATCATTGGATAGTGGATTTGAAATTTGAAAGTTGATAAATGTGTTGAGAAATTGATTGGGATTGAGTATGAAATTGAAGTAGTGGTTGAGAAAAATTTTTAGAAGTGCTTTTTACAGGTATTTGAAGAACGGTTTTCTCAAAATACAGAGGAAACTCTGTCAAAATTTTTATAGAATTTATGAAAAACTAAAATGGACCAACATATTAACTAGTTTTAATTTTAACTAAATATTTTAAGTACTTACTAGAAAATGCTCACTACTTGTCAACAATAAGAAAATTGTTTTAAAATCCCTTGTAGGGTACCTAATGAGTTATCGGTAGGTGAAGTTCGGTAGTTCATTAGGTATTCTACGGGATCATGTTATGCCTTACAGAGAGGTAAGGTGTGACACTTCCTCAATCCATAGGTGGTCTCGGATCGTCGATCCAACGGTCGGATCGTCCTAGATCTGACGAAAAAGCTTGAAAAACCCGAAACTTCTCTCCTCCATATCTCACTCATCCGACCTCCATTTGCTGCAAAATTGGTATCAAAAGAAAGCTCTCGGAACAAGCTTTCCAACGCCACCTGAATCGCCTCGATCGGACGTCGGACTAAGCCGGAATCGCGCCGGAAAACCGCTGCCCACTGTGCGCGCGTTTTCTCTCTCTCCTCCCTCTCTTGCCGCCGTTTTTGGTGGCTCTTGCCGTGGCCAGAGGCTCGCCGGTCGGGTGGGGAGCCTGTTGGGAAGTCGGCGGCCGGTCACCGGAGAAAGAAAGAAGAAGAAGAGAGGGGAAGAGAGGAGAGAAGAGAAAAAATGGGGGAGGGGGGGGGGGTGTCCTCCTCTCGTTTTTTTTTTGAACCTTTTTTTTTTTTTTTTTTTTTTTTCTGGGTTGTTACATTCTTCCCCCCTTTAGAAAAATTCGCCCTCGAATTTTCGAAGAAACAAGAGATATGGAAAAGAAGATTATCGAAACAAGTGCAATCATTACTCCTCCAGCTATGCAGAGATTGGTAAAACATTTATTCTCCAAACTCTTTGTATATTATATATGACATTCTATCGCTCTCTGATTCTACTATAGTGTCCTATTTGTCATCATCTTTTTCTAGAGGGCTTTTATCTTGTTACTATTCATTGACCATTTTTCTGACATTTCAAGTATTCGCAATACCTCACTGTTCTTGACTTGATGTCTCATAACTTCAATCAACTTTGGTGCTTACCTCACTTTTATTACGCCCCAACATGTCTCTTGGTGACTTCAGTCATCATTCCTTTTTTTTAATAATTTCTGTTTTCCCAATGACATAACTTATGTTCCTTATTCCATGGTATCCTATGAGTAGCTTTCCTGTAGCACCTAATCTAGGCATCTTGTTCGAGATCTTCACTCTTCCTATGACCTCAGTGGTCAACACCTATAAATCTTCTTACTCCCATGCTACTTCAAATTCTTAATCTCTTTTGAGTCATTACTAAGGTACTTAGACCAATCCTCTATCCATCTTATGTAACTAGTCAGGTAGAGTCTCCTCCAAGGGCCAAGTGTATCATTTATCAACATTGGAAAGTAAACTGGGTCTCTCCTTCTAGGTAACAAAAGTGTTTATATTCCCTGACAACTCAATCCAATGTGACTTTATCAATTCTTACTCCTTCTTTGGAATGGAAATATCTAGACTTCTTCCTATGGCTTCTTAGTATGTGGCCTACTTCTGACACATTAGCACTCAGATCGAGGCTCTATTACTCCTTTAATCTATCATCTCATAATAACTTATTTTAAAAATCTCTTAGTGTGTTCCTAGCATACCTATTCCTCCTTATCCTCATCATTATAACCAGCTATACCGAGCTTTCTTCTTGTCCTTTGGATCTTATTCACTTCCTTTTCCTGTTTCTACTATTGTTGATATCTTTCCAACCTACTGTACTTATTCTTTAACCTTTGTTTTCTCTCATTCTTATACTTTTTCCTTCAAGGATTCATTTTATTTCTTAGTCTTATCTTGATTACTAATTCTATTACTTCGGGAATTCTAACCTTACGATTTACTCCAACAAGCACATTCTTCACCTTATGTAACACTTATAATTACCTATGGAAATTTCTTTTTGTATCTCCTTTTCCAACTTAACTATTAGAACATTATCATCCCCTACTAGCATTAGTAGGAAATTGCTCATCCTGGATGGATAGGAGCCCTATAAACTAGAAGTTCCATCTGAACTAACACGGCTGTGGGAAATATGTGTCATGCCTTAATTCCAAACAAGATACTTCATGTGTTCATTCTCCTTAATATAATCACATATACTGCCCACAGCTTTCCAAACTTCAACCTCAAATTACCCATCAGCAACAATTTCATCTATTGAAACTCATGCATAAATAGTACTTCATCTAGCTCATAGTTTAAAACAGTTGCAAGCCTTAGTAGCTAACTCAATTTAACTTTTGTCAGTACTCTGATCGTCCTTTCATACTTAACACTAGGTATGCACTTGCTGTCATTCTCATATCAGGAAATTGTATATGAATTGGTGCCTTTCAAAATCTCAAATAACTAGGTCTCATTGCCTTAGTCTCTGTTTTTTATATAACCCTCTAGAACCAATAGCACAAGCTAAACTTGAAAAGAAAGAAAAATATTCTCTTATATTCAACTACGCCCGATTGTCCATATAATAACGTTTAACCTATGTTTCTTGGTCTTTCTTTTCAAATTTCGTCATCTCCTAGCACAATTGTGCTCTACCTATAAGGTATCATTTGCATGAACCCTTTACCGTACCATTGTCCTTCCTGATATAATATTTTATAATTTATTAACTTTAATTATACTCGACCTATGATTCATATCTATCATCGTTTATATTGTGCCCTTAACTTTTATTGATTCCTGAAAGATTTCTCTTACTAATAGATTCTTCCAACACTAATTCCACCCTTATCTATGGTCATTAATTTGATCATTGAACTTTCTAGTGATTTATAACCACCCAGACTCGTCACTTTTCGTTCTACCCCTACTGTTGTTCTGTCGTTATTGCTTCACTGCAAGGTGATTCTGTTGATCACACTAAAAATGTTTGCCTAACATTCATAACAAACCTCTAACTACCTTCTCACTATCTCAAAGGTCTAACCTAAAGCCTATGTGTCATTGTCTATCATTTTTTTTTTTTCCTCTCATCATACCTATTTAATCCCTTAGATTGACTTTTATTCAACTTACTACTTACTAACTCATTTGTCTCTGCCTAATTAGATAGTCTGCAATACCACTGCACACCTTCTAGCTTTTGCTCATTATTATTGTATCCCTCGCCTAATCTTCTTGATACTGTTAACAAGTTAAAAGAATCTTGCCCCATTGCTATCCACTTCACTTTAGGAATAAGGAATAGATAAAGTATGATCTGATCATGTAACTCCAAGCTCTATATTTTAGCCCCTGGCACTACCTCAACTACATCATGCTATGAGTATCACATTACTAGATTCCATATCTCCATCGCTATTCTCACTAATGTGGTCCCATTTTGGGTTCTCCGTCCTTGTCATTTACCTTGCCAAGAATAACACTTAGCCTACCCTACATCTTAATTTTGTTCCTTTTATTATGCGCCCTTCAGGTTGTCCTTTCATTAATTTCTTTTGTCTTACTCAAAATAGAACTTGACTATTCTATCCCTGGTTCCATTCTTCTTCCTAACATGACAGCTATACTTGCTAACTATATCTTTCAGAGTCTCTACCACGTTATCATATGTCTGTGCTACTCAGATTTGGTTCTTTGACTACTCTAGCTAGTACTTCTACTAGCATTTAGATTATATTGCATCTGCAATCAATTGTCCAAACCTTTATTCTGCACTTTCTTTATCCGTTGGCTTTCTATGATTTATCTTTGCCAATATATTACTCTTAACACTATTATAATTAGATTATACTATTGTTTTGAACAATATGAAGTTAGAAAAGAACTCAGGAAATTGTAGTCATACTTTTATCGTATGATTTCTATTCTTATCCTTTAGCTTACATAATACCCTTATTACCTCGAGAACTGATTCTGTAGCAATTTTATTTATTTGTTATTATTATTATTATTATTATTATTATTATTATTATTATTATTATTATTATTATTATTATTATTATTATTATTATTTTCCATGTTTACTCAATTAGCCAAAACTTAAGATTCCGGGCACCCAAACCCGTCATCCAATTCAAAGGATTTACATCCATTGTGATCTGATTATATATGATTTCTATAATGGAACTTGTATCCTCCGCAGGATACCCGAGCCAACTACTCTCTACCACACTCTACAGTCCCATTTGGGGTACTATTTTGTTGGTCACCATTATTAGTAATAACCTTCGATCCCTTCTAAAAAGATAGGACTATACCCTAACTTGCTGAACAAAGGTACTACATTTACCACCTTGCTAGAACCATGTCAAGTTAATGACTCTTTTATCATATCATACCTCTGTAAATCATCAATTCATACTTTCGACCTTCGCTAGGTAGTAGGGTTATACTTTACACCTTACTGATACACACAAGGTATACTATTCTCACTAAACTCTAAGCAAAACGTCAGTCGTACTACAAAAATGATCCAAAATTCCATACTGAAGACTAGATGATCTCACTCTATAGGTGTCACCTTTACTTTACAACTAATCCGAAACCTCTGGTCTGATGGCAACTCTTGATGTAACTCTAGCTCATGTTAGGGTAACTGAGTCACTGACTCTAGTTATCACCCCACTGTGACCTTTCAATATTCTAACTCTAGACTCCTAATTAGGAGTTCCCAACTCCTCTGCAGATATAGGACTGCTCGCATAATGCATTTCAAAATGAAGCCATCCGCAAACACCCTCATTATGGAGCACTACGGGATGCACGCAGCTCTACACAATAATCCCATATCGGATCAGAATCGCAGCTACAGAGCGGACATTGAGAATATTGTATAGTTACTACGATACGCCCCGATGCACTAGGTCTCTTAATCTCTTATCTCTCTTGAATCTTCTATTATCATAAACTTATTCTCGACCGGGTCATCCACCGATGATCGCCAAAGAATGGTATCCTCATCCTTATCTAGGGTAATCAGACGTTCAAGACTCACCTTTATGTACTCGTGCCTTACACGAAATGGGCACACCATTTAAACCCATACTGACAAAAATATAGTATTTATTGGAGTACGTGTTTCCATGGTAGACCTCAATAAGTTTGCTAAATCTATTTTATGTTTCTATGTACTCCACGAAAATCAAGACACTAACTAAGTTACTTTTATATTTCTCGAGGTATAACGCAGAATCTAGAAACAAGGAATTACAGAAAAGACGAAACAGAATCCTATACTCTGCATGTAACATCCTAACAAGACTCATTTTACACTCCCAATTATATTATTTCCCATGAATCTAGAGCCTAAGCTCTGATACCAACTTTGTCACGACCCAACCTATGGGCCAGACCGGCACTAGGACCTGGGCCGGCATAAAGCCCCCGAGGCACGTAGTAAGCCTTACTGTTCTCAAATCCATAACCAGGCCCACAATTTAGGCCCAATATGCATATAAAATAATTTAAATCAAACTGTTTAAATACCATATAAATCTTCATTTATTAATCTCAAAAATTTAAATTAACACAATTTCTAACAAGGTCCACACTATTACTAACACATGTGGAGTTCTAGATTTTAAATTTAGAAAAGATAGTAAAATAATTAAATAATCGACGTTAAACCTGTGAAGAAGAAAACAGGTTGCTCTGTAAAATAACTCCTCCTGTGGCCTGGAAAAATATTGAACAGGAGTGAGCGTTCGACTCAGAGAGTAAAATATCAATTTTAACCATAATCTCTATAACTATCTAAAACTAATGCACCCTGTAGAGTGAAATGCAACAACAACAATTTCACATCACAGCAGCAAAAAGGTAATTTGGAGCACTCACACACTCAGTAATATCAATCATAATATATGGGAGCTGATCCCCTATACAGCTCTCTTAAATCTAACTTGGTGCTAGCGAAGAACTCAGCTCGGACTTCCACTTAATAACCAAATCGGGGTCCCAGCGAAGAACTCAAGCCATGTCTACCCCGAAAGACCGGGTCCCAGCGAAGATCTTAAGCCGTGTCTACCTGTCCTATCCATAGTCCACACCACATCACACGCACGCTAACGCACGCACACTGCTCCAAATTACCACAACAACATCCATGGCACTTAACAGTTATGAATGCAACATAAAACGTGCCTAGAGTTTAACTACATAGATATTTACATATAAGTGATGCATGGGCATGCTTGAACATATAATAATATCGAAATTACAATTAAAATTAATATTTTACTCACAGTACACCGATGACTATTGTGGCTGCTGGATGCAGAAAAATAGCTGATCTCGATCATCTAATAATTAAATTATAAATCTATTAGTACTAAGTTAGAATAAAGCTCTAATGGCAATAGACAGCCTAATTTATGCCGAAAATCCGGCAGAGTTTCCCCTATACCTGGGACCTACCCAACCTGCAAAAAGGCTCAAATAACACTTCTAAATTCAACTCATATCTCATCATCATTATATGGCCCCTCCTGGGCCCTCCAAACCAAGCAATACTCAAAACCTTAAAAATTACGTTTTAGTCCCTATAATTGACATTTTGTAAAAATCCACTCAAACATGCTCTAAAAATTCTAAAATTTTGTCCCGCAGTCCTTAATAATATTATAAGGCTATTGCAAAATGAATTGTAATTTTCTAATCACCCATGAATATTTTATTCAAGAATTTTACTCGATTCCATAAGTTTCCAACATCTAACATATTCTTAATTCAACCCAATTCAATATTCACATATTTAAACCTCCATCCTCAAGCTCCAACCAATTATATAAAATTTAATTATTTTAATTTCAAATAATCTTATATGCCCATATGCTAAAAATCTAACTAAAATCCATCTATATTTTTCAAAAATATTCTACAATCACTCAAAAATTCAACAAACACCATAGAATATCTCCAAATAATTTTACTTTCATCATATATTTTTCTTAGAATTTTGCTCTAAATTTTCCTGTTTAAGAAACACTGTATTTATATTCCACAGATAGAGAAATAATAGAAATTGTCTTACCGAAAATTTATCTGTGTCTCAAAAATTCCAAAAATTTATGAGGAAGCCTTTGGAAGTTGAATTATCTCCATAGCCCACCGGAGCCACCGCCGGAACCACCGCTGCACGGCCGCTGCCACGTCGCGACATTTGCCGGATCTGATCATACCACCATGTTCCTCTCCTCTTCCCTTAACACCCCGTTTGCATAGCTGGTAGATTTCAACATTCGGTGACCTGTCGGTCGGACAATTAGGGATTAGAACCACACTTAAGACAACTAGAGAAGCTATAAACACAAATAATTAGTAATGTCCAATTAGTTAAGTATAAACAAGAAAAATAGAACATAAGAAGTTAAGCAGCCGAGAGTCACGATGGGTGACCTTCTCGGAATGATGCAAGTCGTTTTAAACTCAAATTTCGAGCCGTCAAAAGTGACGCTGTGATCTTTAAGACCCTTATGAACACAAGATGGAAAAGAGAAAATCATGAAAAGAACTGTTAAGCCAGTCAAATAATTAGGTCAGGGAGCCAGAAGAAATATGGAATTATTTGCAAACCGGGATGAACCGGCGATGGGCAATTTGGTCAATTGACCCCGAAAGCTGACTCCTGACCTAACTGTCAAATAAAAACGGAGAAAAGAAAATTTCGGAATCGAGAATTAAATTAAAGAACTAATAGAAAAAAATAAATAGAAAAAAAATAAATAAAAACCCTTCTTCTCCCTTTGTTGCCGCCCCATTTTCTCCCAAAACCCTCCATGAGAATTCCTCCATTTAAGCTTACACTTAAGCTTTAATTCCTCCACTCAACCTTAACAACTCCCCTAAAAACCTTACTAGAGCTTACTATTGCAACTTAAGAAGAAGATTGAAAGAAGAAAGGAGCACAAAATATTGAGATTTGAGGATCTAAGCAAAGGTTAGTCTCTTAACTACCAATTAGTTGATTAAGTGCATAATTAGTTGTTGAAATGAGCTTAGAAACTAGTAAAATGAAATGAAAATATGTGGATAGACCAAACTGAAATTTTGGCCTATTGAAGGAGAGTATGATTTTGTATGGTTTGATGGATTTAAATGTGTTAGTAAACTTGCATGAGAATGGTAGTAAGTTGGAAATGCATAAATGTGAATAAATGCAACATTTTAGTGTGATTAGGGTTTGGAGGCCTAGGGTTTTGAGGCAAATTTTGGAGAAATGCATAAATGATGACTTTGACCTATTGTGAAGTGAAAAATGGTCAATAATGACCAAAGGAGATGTGTGGGAATTGTTAGAATGGAAGTCAAATTCGTAGGTTGAATGGTCATGCTGCTGGCAGCATGACCAAGTCAACTTTGAAGGACCAAAATGGAAATTTTACAAGTTCAATTGATATGACACCAATTGGGGATGAAAATAGACATAAAATAGCACAATTTTCATTAAGGAACCATGGCCAAAAACTGACCAAAACTTAGTGAACCAATTGACCAAAGTGAAATGAGAGCAGGCTGCCACTGCACAAACTGACCAAATGAACAGTAATTATTCATTTGGTCATAACTCAAGCTAGGAAGGTCAAAATGACCTGAAATTTTACCAGTAATTAGATAAGATATAGATCTAAAACTTTCATGAAGAACACCACCCCAAATTATGCCATTAACCTAATCAAATGATTGAGCAAAATTGAGTTACTGAACCTGCAAAACTGCAAATTTCCATTTGAACAGTAAAGTTCCAATAGCTATAACTCTCTCTAGAAAACTCCGATTTAGGCGATTCTTGAACCGATGGAAACCTAAGACTTAGTAGAACATTCGTATGAAGGAAATTAGACCAAATTATGGACTTAACTTGATCAAATTACTGAATTTGGATAAAAAAATCTGCTAGAACCAAAATTGCGGCATGAGCGATTGCGTGAGCGAATTGTATTTTGGCTATAACATGAGTTACAAAACTCCAATTGGGGTGATTCAAAAATGAGAATACACTTAAGACAATAAGGAACATTTTCTATGAAGGAAGGTTTGCCAAATTCTAACAGTAAAAGGACCAATGAAACAGTGCAACTTAGGACTCAAAACCAAAATTGACAATTTTGCCTAAAGACCTAAGCTTTGAGAAAATGACCAAAACCAACAAATTTAATGACCAAAATGTGGTATGTGGGTGAAGTTGGAGTTCCCATACTTATTAAGCCTTAGAAAGTCAACTATTTGACTTAAATAGTGTAGTGAATAGTAACCCGAAACACAAAAATTTCGAGAACGTTGAATTTAACACGTTAGAACTAGGTAAATGTGAAGCTAAATTTATTTTGGATTTGTGTTAAGTTCTAGTACTGAAACATTATAAAATTGTGTGTTTCAGTTGAAAAGAATATCGGGAAGGAACCCGAGGAACCGAGTCGAGGCTAAGGGACGACTAAGCAACGTTTGTGCACAACATCTCCATTCTTTAAAATTCATTGATAAAGTGAACGAAATATGTATTGTACTTGTGATTTGGAATTGTTCAAAGTTTATTTGTGACATTATTTATGATGTTTTGATTTAAACTGTAAAAGTTATTATGTATATTTGAAATAGCAATGTTTAACAAATCGTTAAGATAAGTTTTGAAACCACAGTGTCATGACCATATATTTGAACACCTCACTAGCACGACTAGTGGGGGTAATTAGTTTCGAATTTTGATTCCTTCTCTGGAGAAGTGTTGAGGTGTGCCAGTAGAAGAGGATGTGAATGGATATCCATATATTTGAGCTAGCTAGCCTTGTGATGTGATTTCTCTTTAGCCTCTGGCTATTGAGATTCTATTTGTTTCGAATGGCATGATCTAACTGTGGGATTTATGAAATGTGTTTTGATACTTTGAAATGAACTTGGTTCGTATTAAAATCTCATGATTTATGTTTTGTGTTTAATGCGCATGTTTAACCAAAATTTTGAATAAATGTGATTTTAGTTTTGCATAAAGGTTATTTTAGTATGTTGTGCACCACTGAGTCCTAGTACTCAGCGATAGCTTCTATTGCTGTCGCAGATACAGAGACTAGAGGAAGCGATGAGCCGAGGTGTGAGGAGTCATCAGCTTGAAGTCTCCGGTTATAATTTATACCCTAACTGTAAATATTTCTTTTGATGTATATATTGCACATAAATGTATGGACATGTAAATGGGTCTTGAGCAGCTGTACAAAAATTTTGTACGAAGTTGGTAATAAAGTTTAGTTGTATTTCTTTTGATATAAATTTTATAAGAATGCATATAAATTATTTTGTCTCTAATGAAATATGAGTACAACTATTTTATTTAATTTGAATGAAATGGATAGCTAATATTTTGATGATCATTGGATAGTGGATTTGAAATTTGAAAGTTGATAAATGTGTTGAGAAATTGATTGGGATTGAGTATGAAATTGAAGTAGTGGTTGAGAAAAATTTTTAGAAGTGCTTTTTACAGGTATTTGAAGAACGGTTTTCTCAAAATACAGAGGAAACTCTGTCAAAATTTTTATAGAATTTATGAAAAACTAAAATGGACCAACATATTAACTAGTTTTAATTTTAACTAAATGTTTGAAGTACTTACTAGAAAATGCTCACTACTTGTCAACAATAAGAAAATTGTTTTAAAATCCCTTGTAGGGTACCTAATGAGTTATCGGTAGGTGAAGTTCGGTAGTTCATTAGGTATTCTACGGGATCATGTTATGCCTTACAGAGAGGTAAGGTGTGACACTTCCTCAATCCATAGGTGGTCTCGGATCGTCGATCCAACGGTCGGATCGTCCTAGATCTGACGAAAAAGCTTGAAAAACCCGAAACTTCTCTCCTCCATATCTCACTCATCCGACCTCCATTTGCTGCAAATTGGTATCAAAAGAAAGCTCGAACAAGCTTTCCAACGCCACATGAATCGCCATGATCGGACGTCGGACTAGCCGAATCGCGCGAAAGCCGCCGCCATGTGAGCGTTTTCTCTCTCTCCTCCCTCTCTTGCCGCCGTTTCTGGTGGCTCTTGCTGTCGCCGGAGGCTAGCCGGTCGGGTGGGGAGCCGCTTGGGAAGTCGCCGGCCGGTCACCGGAGAAAGAAAGAAGAAGAAGAGAGGGGAGGAGAGGAGAGAAGAGAAAAAATGGGGAGGGGGGGGGGGTCCTCCTCCAGTTTTTTTTTTTTTGAACCTTTTTTTTTTCTGAGTTGTTACATTCTTCCCCCCTTAAGAAAAATTCGTCCTCGAATTTTCGAAGAAACAAGAGATATGGAAAAGAAGATTATCGGAACAAGTGCAATCATTACTCCTCCAGCTATGCATAGATTGGTAAAACTTTTATTCTTCAAACTCTTTGTATATTATATATGACATTCTACCGCTCTCTCATTCTACTATAGTGTCCTATTTGTCATCATCTCTTTCTAGAGGGCTTTTATCTTGTTACTATTCATTGACCATTTTTCTGACATTTCAAGTATTCGCTATACCTCACTGTTCTTGACTTGATGTTTCATAACTTCAATCAACTTTGGTGCTTACCTCACTTTTATTACGCCCCAACATGTCTCTTGGTGACTTCAGTCATCATTCCTTTTTTTTAATAATTTCTGTTTTCCCAATGACATAACTTATGTTCCTTATTCCATGGTATCCTATGAGTAGCTTTCCTGTAGCACCTAATCTAGGCATCTTGTTCGAGATCTTCACTCTTCCTATGACCTCAGTGGTCAACACCTATAAATCTTCTCACTCCCATGCTACTTCAAATTCTTAATCTCTTTTGAGTCATTACTAAGGTACTTAGACCAATCCTCTATCCATCTTATGTAACTAGTCAGGTAGAGTCTCCTCCAAGGGCCAAGTGTATCATTTATCAACATTGGAAAGTAAACTGGGTCTCTCCTTCTAGGTAACAAAAGTGTTTATATTCCCTGACAACTCAATCCAATGCGACTTTATCAATTCTTACTCCTTCTTTGGAATGGAAATATCTAGACTTCTTCCTATAGCTTCTTAGTATGTGGCCTACTTCTGACACATTAGCACTCAGATCGAGGCTCTATTACTCCTTTAATCTATCATCTCATAATAACTTGTTTTAAAAATCTCTTAGTGTGTTCCTAGCATACCTATTCCTCCTTATCCTCATCATTATAACCAGCTATACCGAGCTTTCTTCCTGTCCTTTGGATCTTATTCACTTCCTTTTCCTGTTTCTACTATTGTTGATATCTTTCCAACCTACTGTACTTATTCTTTAACCTTTGTTTTCTCTCATTCTTATACTTTTTCCTTCAAGGATGTCCATTCCATCATCAACTTTAACTTTCATTTTATTTCTTAGTCTTATCTTGATTACTAATTCTATTACTTCGGGAATTCTAACCTTACGATTTACTCCAACAAGCACATTCTTCACCTTATGTAACACTTATAATTACCTATGGAAATTTCTTTTTGTATCTCCTTTTCCAACTTAACTATTAGAACATTATCATCCCCTACTAGCATTAGTAGGAAATTGCTCATCCTGGATGGATAGGAGCCCTATAAACTATAAGTTCCATCTGAACTAACACGGCTGTGGGAAATATGTGTCATGCCTTAATTCCAAACAAGATACTTCATGTGTTCATTCTCCTTAATATAATCACATATACTGCCCACAGCTTTCCAAACTTCAACCTCAAATTACCCATCAGCAACAATTTCATCTATTGAAACTCATGCATAAATAGTACTTCATCTAGCTCATAGTTTAAAACAGTTGCAAGCCTTAGTAGCTAACTCAATTTAACTTTTGTCAGTACTCTGATCGTCCTTTCATACTTAACACTAGGTATGCACTTGCTGTCATTCTCATATCAGGAAATTGTATATGAATTGGTGCCTTTCAAAATCTCAAATAACTAGGTCTCATTGCCTTAGTCTCTGTTTTTTATATAACCCTCTAAAACCAATAGCACAAGCTAAACTTGAAAAGAAAGAAAAATATTCTCTTATATTCAACTACGCCCGATTGTCCATATAATAACGTTTAACCTATGTTTCTTGGTCTTTCTTTTCAAATTTCGTCATCTCCTAGCACAATTGTGCTCTACCTATAAGGTATCATTTGCATGAACCCTTTACCGTACCATTGTCCTTCCTGATATAATATTTTATAATTTATTAACTTTAATTATACTCGACCTATGATTCATATCTATCATCGTTTATATTGTGCCCTTAACTTTTATTGATTCCTGAAAGATTTCTCTTACTAATAGATTCTTCCAACACTAATTCCACCCTTATCTATGGTCATTAATTTGATCATTGAACTTTCTAGTGATTTATAACCACCCAGACTCGTCACTTTTCATTCTACCCCTACTGTTGTTCTGTCGTTATTGCTTCACTGCAAGGTGATTCTGTTGATCACACTAAAAATGTTTGCCTAACATTCATAACAAACCTCTAACTACCTTCTCACTATCTCAAAGGTCTAACCTAAAGCCTATGTGTCATTGTCTATCATTTTTTTTTCCTCTCATCATACCTATTTAATCCCTTAGATTGACTTTTATTCAACTTACTACTTACTAACTCATTTGTCTCTGCCTAATTAGATAGTCTGCAATACCACTGCACACCTTCTAGCTTTTGCTCATTATTATTGTATCCCTCGCCTAATCTTCTTGATACTGTTAACAAGTTAAAAGAATCTTGCCCCATTGCTATCCACTTCACTTTAGGAATAAGGAATAGATAAAGTATGATCTGATCATGTAACTCCAAGCTCTATATTTTAGCCCCTGGCACTACCTCAACTACATCATGCTATGAGTATCACATTGCTAGATTCCATATCTCCATCGCTGTTCTCACTAATGTGGTCCCATTTTGGGTTCTCCGTCCTTGTCATTTACCTTGCCAAGAATAACACTTAGCCTACCCTACATCTTAACTTTGTTCCTTTTATTATGCGCCCTTCAGGTTGTCCTTTCATTTATTTCTTTTGTCTTACTCAAAATAGAACTTGACTATTCTATCCCTGGTTCCATTCTTCTTCCTAACATGACAGCTGTACTTGCTAACTATATCTTTCAGAGTCTCTACCACGTTATCATATGTCTGTGCTACTCAGATTTGGTCCTTTGACCACTCTAGCTAGTACTTCTACTAGCATTTAGATTATATTGCATCTGCAATCAATTGTCCAAACCTTCATTCTGCACTTTCTTTATCTATTGGCCTTCTATGATTTATCTTTGCCAATATATTACTCTTAACACTATTATAATTAGATTATACTATTGTTTTGAACAATATGAAGTTACAAAAGAACTCAGGAAATTACAGTCATACTTTTATCGTATGATTTCTATTCTTATCCTTTAGCTTACATAATACCCTTATTACCTCGAGAACTGATTCTGTAGCAATTTTATTTATTTGTTGTTATTATTATTATTATTATTATTATTATTTTTATTATTATTATTATTATTATTATTATTATTATTATTATTATTATTATTATTATTATTATTATTATTATTTTCCATGTTTACTCAATTAGCCAAAACTTAAGATTCCGGGCACCCAAACCCGTCATCCAATTCAAAGGATTTACATCCATTATGATCTGATTATATATGATTTCTATAATGGAACTTGTATCCTCCGCAGGATACCCGAGCCAACTACTCTCTACCACACTCTACAGTCCCATTTGGGGTACTATTTTGTTGGTCACCATTATTAGTAATAACCTTCGATCCCTTCTGAAAAGATAGGACTATACCCTAACTTGCTGAACAAAGGTACTACATTTACCACCTTGCCAGAACCATGTCAAGTTAATGACTCTTTTATCATATCATACCTCTGTAAATCATCAATTCATAGTTTCGACCTTCTCTAGGTAGTAGGGTTATACTTTACACCTTACAGATACACACAAGGTATACTATTCTCACTAAACTCTAAGCAAAACATTAGTCGTACTACAAAAATGATCCAAAATTCCATACTGAAGACTAGATGATCTCACTCTATAGGTGTCACCTTTACTTTACAACTAATCCGAAACCTCTGGTCTGATGGCAACTCTTGATGTAACTCTAGCTCATGTTAGGGTAACTGAGTCACTGACTCTAGTTATCACCCCACTGTGACCTTTCAATATTCTAACTCTAGACTCCTAATTAGGAGTTCCCAACTCCTCTGCAGATATAGGACTCTGTTCTGGCATAACTGTACTAAAACAGAAGCCATCCGCAAACACCCTCATTATGGAGCACTACGGGGATGCACGCAGCTCTACACAATAATCCCATATCGGTACTGTAATCTGCAGCTTACAGAGCAGACATTGAGAATATTGTATAGTTACTACGATACGTCCTGACAGACTAGGTCTCTTAATCTCTTATCTCTCTTGAATCTTCTATTATCATAAACTTATTCTGACTGGGTCATCCACTGATGACTGCCAGCAATGGTATCCTCATCCTTATCTAGGGTAACTGTACGTTCAAGACTCACCTTTATGTACTCGTGCCTTACACGAAATGGGCACACCATTTAAACCCATACTGACAAAAATATAGTATTTATTGGAGTACGTGTTTCCATGGTAGACCTCAATAAGTTTGCTAAATCTATTTTATGTTTCTATGTACTCCACGAAAATCAAGACACTAATTGAGTTACTTTTATATTTCCTGAGATATAACACAGAATCTAGAAATAAGGAATTACAGAAAAGACGAAACAGAATCCTATACTCTGCATGTAACATCCTAACAAGACTCATTTTACACTCCCAATTATATTATTTCCCATGAATCTAGAGCCTAAGCTCTGATACCAACTTTGTCACGACCCAACCCATGGGCCGACCAAGACTAGGACACTGGCATAAAGCCCCCGAGGCACGTAGTAAGCCTTACTGTTCTCAAATCCATAACCAGGCCCACAATTTAGGCCCAATATGCATATAAAATAATTTAAATCAAACTGTTTAAATACCATATAAATCTTCATTTATTAATCTCAAAAATTTAAATTAACACAATTTCTAACAAGGTTCACACTATTACTAACACATGTGGAGTTCTAGATTTTAAATTTAGAAAAGATAGTAAAATAATTAAATAATCGACGTTAAACCTGTGAAGAAGAAAACAGGTTGCTCTATAAAATAACTCCTCTGTGGCTGGAAAAATATTGAACAGAGTGAGCGTCGACTGCAGAGTAAAATATCAATTTTAACTATAATCTCTATAACTATCTAAAACTAATGCACCCTGTAGAGTGAAATGTAACAACAGCAATAATTTCACATCATAGCAGCAAAAAGGTAATTTGGAGCACTTACACACCCAGTAATATCAATATAATATATGGGAGCTGATCCCCTATACAGCTCTCTTAAATCCAACCTGGTGCCAAGAAGAACTCAAGCCATGTCTACCCGAAGGACCAGGTCCTAGCGAAGATCTCAAGCCGTGTCTACCCGTCCTATCCATAGTCCACACCATATTACACGCACGCCAATGCACGCACACTGCTCTAAATTACCACAACAACATCCATGGCACTTAACAGTTATGAATGCAACATAAAACGTACCTATAGTTTAACTACATAGATATTTACATATAAGTGATGCATGGGCATGCTTGAACATATAATAATATCGAAATTACAATTAAAATTAATATTTTACTCACAGTACACCGATGACTATTGTGGCTGCTGGATGCAGAAAAATAGCTGATCTCGATCACCTAATAATTAAATTATAAATCTATTATTACTAAGTTAGAATAAAGCTCTAAAGAGGCAATAGACAGTCTAATTTATGTCGAAAATCCAGTAGAGTTTCCCCTATACCTGGGACCTACCAAACCTGCAAAAAGGCTCAAATAACACTTCTAAATTCAACTCATATCTCATCATCATTATATGGCCCCTCCTGGGCCCTCCAAACCAAGCAATACTCAAAACCTTAAAAATTACGTTTTAGTCCCTATAATTGACATTTTATAAAAATCCACTCAAACATGCTCTAAAAATTCTAAAATTTTGTCCCACAGTCCTTAATAATATTATAAGGCTATTGCAAAATGAATTGTAATTTTCTAATCACCCATGAATATTTTATTCAAGAATTTTACTCGATTCCATAAGTTTCCAACATCTAACATATTTTTAATTCAACCCAATTCAATATTCACATATTTAAACCTCCATCCTCAAGCTCCAACCAATTATATAAAATTTAATTATTTTAATTTCAAATAATCTTATATGCCCATATGCTAAAAATCTAACTAAAATCCATCTATATTTTTCAAAAATATTATACAATCACTCAAAAATTCAACAAACACCATAGAATATCTCTAAATAATTTTTCTTTCATCATATATTTTTCTTAGAATTTTTCTCCAATTTTTCCTGTTTAAGAAACACTGTATTTATGCTCCACAGACAGATAAATAATGAAAATTGTCTTACCCAAAGTTTATCTGTGTCTCAAAAATTTCAAAAATTTATGAGGAAGCCTCTGGAAGTTGAATCATCTCCATAGCCCACCGGAGCCACCGCCAAAACCACCGCGCACGGTGGCCGGTCGCCGACGACATTTGTCGGATCTGATCATACCACCATGTTCCTCTCCTCTTCCTCAGTCCATAGGTGGTCTCGGATCGTCGATCCAACGGTCGAATCGTCCTAGATCTGACGAAAAAGCTTGAAAAACTCGAAACTTCTCTCCTCCATATCTCACTCATCCGACCTCCATTTGTTGCAAAATTGGTATCAAAAGAAAGCTCTCGGAACAAGCTTTCCAACGCCACCTGAATCGCCTCGATCGGACGTCGGACGGTTTAATCGCTACTGGAAAGCCGCTACCCATCAGGCGCAGAGTTTTTCTCTCTCTCCTCCCTCTCTTGCCGCCGTTTCTGGTGGCTCTTGCCATCGCCGGAGGCTCGCCGGTCGGGTGGGGAGCCGCTTGGGAAGTCGCCGGCCGGTCACCGAAGAAAGAAAGAAGAAGAAGAGAGGGGAGGAGAGGAGAGAAGAGAAAAAATTGAGGGGGGGGGGGTCCTCCTCCCGTTTTTTTTTTTGAACCTTTTTTTTTTTCTGGGTTGTTACATAAATCTTAGGTATTTGCTCACTTATGTTTGCATTTACAAGTAGAAAATATGAAATAAAGCAAGAAAATATGAAAATAAGATTAAAAATAAAAACTTAGAGGAAGAGAATCCAAATCTCTGAAAATAGAGGTTAGAAAACGTCACTTTGTAGATATTGTTCTTCCAAAGATGGCGTTTCTACTTGCCTTTTTTTTTTTTGAATTTTTCTCTTTCTTTCTCCTTATGGTAAAAATAAGAATATGATGCTTATATACTTCTTAAAGTTTTGCCTTAAAAGTAATCTCAAAAGGGATAAAGACAAAAGGTGTAAAAGGTGTGAAATGAGGGAATTTTTCCATGTCAGCAAATGTATCAGCGTCTTCCAACATGCCTCATATTGAATTCAGTGATTTTAACATGCCTAATGTTGGTTCGAAAGAGGAGCTTTAGGTTCTACACGGGGCATGTTAAGATCCCTGAAATTTTCAGCGAGTTTGGTTCCAAAATTCTGGTTACACGACCCAGTGTTGAATATAACATGTCTCATGTTGGTTTCTGCTCACTGACTCTTGTCTTTACACGTTTTTCAACACAGGACATGTTGGGGTCCCTGAATATCTTTGCTGGTCTGCTTTCTTAAGTGAATTTTCTTCAATTTTTTCACAACTTTAAGCTTTTAAATTGCCTTGAATTTCTCCTATTTGTATATTTTTGCCTTTAAAATATATTAAAAATATTAAAAATCCAAAAATCAAATATAATTAAATTAAAATTAACAAATTAATTAAAATAAAATTAATATAAAAAAATCAGTAAATTAAAAGGGGAAAAATGAATATAAAATTACTTTAAAATACTTATATAAAATGAGTTTATGGGTCCATTGTTCCAATTAGTCCTTCTCTGTTTTGCAGCCAGCTGGCATGTATTGCTATTGCAAATGAAACATTATGACGAAGCTGGAGCAGAATCAGAAAAAAAAATAAAAAAATAAAAAACGGGAATTTCGTCAAAGATGCAAAGTTTCGAAACAGGAAAACTTTCCAGTTGACTATACATATATGAATCCGAGGGCTTATTACAGAATAAGCACCTAATTTATTGATTAATGCCAAAGTCTCAAGAAATCTATATCGCCTTAGCAGTACTACAAGTCAGGAAATGGAAGCAGGTAGTTAATTACTCTTTTTTCTTCCAAGTCATTTTATTTGACATATAGCTTCTAGCATATGTTTTTTTTTTAACCGAAAACATGATAACACCATATATCATACATTGTCAAAAGCTCAAGCAATTAGGCAGGGAATGACACACACACAGTAGCAAACGAGTGCAAGGTCCTTGAACAATGAGGCAACATAGTCTTTCGAAACGTGAGAATGTGTATGAGTGTATCCACCATCATCCTTGTATTTAACATCCGCGAAGCGTGCAAGATTTCAGCCCATGCCAAAAAAGGAAGTGGCCACAAGCATTGGATCTATACAGGCATGTTGGAATCCCACGTCGAAACAATACGAAGTAAAAGGGCAATATATAAGTGGTTAGGTTGTAATATTCACTTGATTAGTCATTTTGATGTGTAAAGCAATCTGAGTTGTGGGTTTCAGCTGCCTGTAAAGCTGTATAATTGGGCCCGTATTGAGTTAAAAATAAAAAATACAAAAGTTAGGTTGCAACATTGACTTGGCTAGTCATTTTGATGTGTAAAACAATTTAATCACTTATATAAGCCTGAATTAAAATGAATTGATTATAATTTGACCGACACTCTCTTAGAATTTAACAAGGCACACAAATCTAAAAACACACACAATCACATAGTATAAAAAAGAGAAAAAGAATAACACAAATTTAGAGAAAAAGAATAACACAAATTTGCATTGTTCGATTCCTAGATCTATCAAATCCTAACCCAAAAACAAAATATTGCAATTCAAGACCACCAAAACATATCTAAAATCCAAGCCATATAAAAATATCATTTTTTTGTCCAAAGATATTTCATTGAAAGAAGCACCAGACCAAATGGTCAAATTCAAAGTAGATTTGAAGCATGGGATTACAAACGAAAGACACATCATGTAGACATTTAGAGGCAAGCTCATGAGCTGTTGAATTACATTCCCTACCAATGAAACAGTAGTTGACCTCATGAAAACTAGGAGCTAAGGAAAGAATGCCTTCAATCACGTTCTTGCTTTCAATTGGAGCAGGACAAACTTGCAAGGATTGGATAACTTGGAGAGAGTCCCCTTCAATGATAATTCGAGAAAAACCTTTTGCCTTGGCTAGAAGCATAGCTTCCCTGCACGCAATAGCTTCACAGGTCAGAGGATCATGGATAGCTGGGAGACGGTTGCAAGACCAGTCACATATGGTGCCTGCATGATCTTTTGCTACTGCTGCATATGCTCCAATTTTAAGGTGTTTAGAAGCTGCTCCATCAAAGTTAATTTTATCACATCAGGAGGAGGGGGTCTCCATTGTTGTGGAGATTCTGTAGTGAGATGACTGAGGGGTTTGGAAAAGGTTGAACATTGGAGAAATCTTCCATATGGTGTAGAGCTACAGAGATCACTTCTTGAAAGTTTGTTGATTCATTTCTGAAGATGAGACAGTTCCTGGATTTCCATATTTGCCACAATAGGAAAACCAACATCGGAACAAAATCTTTGTGATTCCTCTGATCAAGCTGCAAGCATTGGATAACTAGTTACAATTGAAACTTTCATATATTCCTCCATTGTTGGAATTTCGCCTTCGTCGCGCCACTTGTTCAGCCAAGTAATTTCGCACTACTCTCTTCATCCAGGTACACACAAACGCGCACAATAATTTAAGTTCAATTGCATAGGCAGCACTAAAATCAACTTTGGATGACTCACTGCTGCTTTCAAATAATGCAGGCAATATGATCTTTCATCTTTTGCGAATGGGCCGGTTCAGGGCATGGCTAACTTGTTCTGCGAGGTCCGGGCTTAGTTTAGGTAAAATTAACTGGAGTTTTGTGGTGGTGAAAACCATGGCTTCATCCAAGATATTCTCACCTCGTATGCCAAGATGTGCAGCCTCATATAAACTTAGCACACCAACCACATCCTCCATCAAGGGCTCCTTGAATTTTCCTTCACGATCATTGAATTTTTTCAATGTATCTGCAAGAAAAGAGACTTTTGTAATCAGCTACCTTCACCTGATCAAGTGTGTTTCTCCTAGTAATAATGGCTTAAAGAAGGGCTCACCACATGAAGCATTATTGATCATTCCTTTCTAAGTAATATTATTGATCATTCCTTTCTCTCTAAGTAATCGGAATTGAAAAGAGCAATAGTGCAGAGATCACTCTGATTGTAATTGCAGTCATGCTATAGTTTTGCCAATGCACCTTCTATCTCTGTCTTGAAATGATAAACAACGCCTAAGCGTGGCACTGAATCAATCAAACCCAGTTCTTGGCCAGGCTGATGAGTGCCACTCTCGATTTGCATTCTTCTCACTTGTGGTTTTAGTCCTTCAAACTGCCCTTCAATTGAACTATCATTCATCTACTCAAGAAAATGGCAAAAATAAACAATTTGCTGTATCGAAAATATTAAGTTTAGAAATTTAACCTTGGGCGGCCGTTATTAATTATCAATCATCTTCAGCTGAAAAGTAGCTTGCTTCTCTCCTCGATTGGACTGATGGCGGCCGGCAATGTAGTGGTTGGCCTTCCGACCAGCAGGCCTCGTTGGTCGGAGAGCCCCGTTAATTACCACAAGTAAAATGAAACTTTATTTAACCCTCGTCGATTGTTTAATTTTATACGATTAATTTAATAAATTAATTAGAAAAATATAAATAAATATCAATTTAAAAGGTTACCATTAAAATGAAAAATTAATCTGAAAGCCAATTGGATAAAAAATACTTAACATATACATAAATTTATAATTATATCCAATCATTTTAATTTTGTAAAAAAAAAAAACTAACACAAAATTGATTTTTAAAAAATTAATAATAAATTATAATATAGTCCCTAAAGTTTATTTAATTAATAAGATAATTCATTATCTTAAATTTTATATTTAAATATTTTTTATTTATTATATAAAATATATTTATTAAATAAAATATATCTTATATTTATTTTTAATTGAAATTTTATAAAAATATTTTTATTGCCTGAAATTAATTTAATTATTTTTTAAATCAAGTAAAATAAATTAATATATTCAAAAGTAAAATGTAAATATTTTAAAAACCTCTTTTGTCATGATTGATTTTCATTTGTATTTATTCAACTTTTTTTAAGCAAAATCTACTGAATCAGTTCAATTTGAAATCAAAACTGATTTTGAATTGAACTAAATCAAATTAAATTCAATCAGCCTATTTAATTTTATTTAAAATCAAAATTTTTAAATAAAATAAAAAAATTAATCATTAAATTTATCAAAATTAGAATCAAATTAAAATTAAAAAAATCAAAGATTCTGAGATTCAGATCAATAAACAGTCAGTGAGTCACCTCTAATATGACTTCTTGCAATATATAAGGTATTAACTTATTTTGTTTGTCCCGAAAGCAATTATTGCAAAGGTAATTTTGATTTTGATGTTGCCGTGTTACTATAATTCCAATTTAGATCTCAAATTTGAGGTTTCCACTTACAACTTGTTTTGTAGGGTAAGGGACCAAAAAGGAAAATAATGAGATGATTATCCTCCAAGCCTTGTAGTTGTTTTGGAGAGAGGTTTGTATTTTTACATTATATTTTTGATACATGGATTTGTTTGGCTTAATTAAAAAAATAATTAAGTTACTTTCGGTCAATAAAAATATTTTTCAGTTTAAAATTTAAATTAAAAATGAATATAAAATATATTTTATATAATAAATAAAAATATTTAATTATAAAGTTTAAAATAATGAACTATTTTGATAATTAAATAAAATTTCAGGGGACTATATTATAATTTATCAGTTAAACTTTTTGAATTCAATTGAGTCATTTAAATACAATCGTGACAAATATTAAATATTTGATATTTTGCATGAAAAATTAAAAAATATGGATATAATTGTAAATTTGTGTAAATATTTAGTATTTTTAATCCAATTGGCCTAGTTTGAATAAGAAATTAAAGCAAAAATTGTTATTATCTAAATTTAATATAAGGTGATACAAGCCTAACCTACTTAGTAGTTGAAAGCATATAAGTCACATGGCAAATTTAGGTTTGAGTTCCCATTGCTTAGTCCCTACTCAAATTATATATATATATATATATATATATATATATATATATATATATATATATATATATATATAATGAATTATTATAATTATAAAATTAAAAAAATACATATGCAATTTTCCTTTTTAATTTGTTTTGTATAATTTTAACTCAATATTTTTAATTTTAATATGACTTTTAAATAAAACTATTAAATTACATGTCGTAAAAATCAACAATGATTCTAAATAATCAAAATTCCTCATAGACTCAATATAACTTATTAATTTCCTTTACTTCGCTTATTTATATAAAATTATTATTTGTGTCATTCATAGTTTACTAAATGATTTCTTTGCTATTTGAAAGATAAATAAATAAAAGAGGAAAAGGAAAAAAAATTAAGATGAAAGAAAAACAAAAAGATAGACATGATTAACTCAAAACTTCTTTTTGTAAATAATCATTTTATTAAAAAATAGAAAGAAAAAAAAACTTAACAGATTAGATCCAAACTAAAGCCAAATCAATAGATCTCTTTAATACACTAAAACCTAAGATTCAAAGTATCAAGTGAAAAAACTTGAACCAACATTAGAAAGTAAAATATTGCATAAAAAATTTGGAGGCTTAGACCACTAGCAGGGGTGAGCAATATTTGATTTGAATCGAATAAATCGAATCAAACTGTCTTAATTTGGTAATTCGATTTGATTTTTAAAATAATTTAGTTTGGTTCAGTTTTGCATTTTAAGAATTTTGATTATTTCGATTTGATTTGATTTTAAAGAAAAAAAAATTGGTTGAACTGAATTGAACTAAATCGAATTGTTTTATTGATTTTTAAATTGATTTATTTTTATAGGGAATTTATGAATTATATGTAATTATAAATATAAATTGTTTAATTTTATTGATTAATGGTTATTAGGTTCAAACCAATGTCAAAATCAAACAAGATAACTTGAAAATCAAGTCTAAATTAAAAAAACTAATAAAAACTCAAAAATTGATTGGTTCAAAATGAACAGAATCAAAATAGAGCGGTTTAATTTTATTTAATTTTTCATTCATTTTGATTCGATTCGATTTCTAAAATATGATAATTTGATTAATTCAATTTTGTTGATTTAGTTTGGTTCGATTCGAACCGAATGCTCAACTCTGACCACTAGCATGTAAAATAGCCGCCATTGCTAATGAATGAGCTACTAAATTAACTTGCCGTCGAATCCAAATCAAAATCCAACTAGACTTTTGTAAAAGTAAATTTCTGCAGTCATATACAACTTGATCAAACTCAGAAAAATCTTTCTCAACATAATAAATAATAATAACAACTTCTCTAAGATCCATCTTAATATTCACATTTCTCATATTTGAAAAATTTTGTTAACCACAACAAGACTTCCCTTAGCCCAACATTTTTTGCAATTTTTGGAGTAAGAACACCATATTAAAAGCTCGACATATCTACTAGGAATGACCGATTGGAATCCTAAAGGATCACACCAAAATTGGTTTGCTAAGATTGTTGAAACATACTTGCATCCAAATTGCATTTAACACGACCTGCAGGAGGAGTTAACCAGTGAACTTGACGTGAAGGCACAACAACTTGGTGATTGTTACTACTTGGTAATTGAACTTGCTCCTAATCAAGCAAAAACTGCAACACCAACCTAACAATTTCCTACGAAGCAATATCTTTGCCCTGCTAGATTAACAAATTGCAACAATAACGTGAATACCATAGCAAAATACAAGTTTTTCCTTGCAACATTAGAGAAAATAAAATTAAAAAAAGTCACATATACTGAAAAAAAAAACTTATGACTGAATAGGGATGCCAAGGAGTTGTCAACAATTTTGAGCATTCGAGCAATGAATAAAAACATTAAGATCATTTTCTTCGGACCCACAAATAGGACACACAGAATCCATATCAATACCTTTACGCCACAAGTGGCCTTATTAAGATAGACACTTCTAAGTGCTCTCCACACAAAGTTTTTTACTATGTGAGGTATATGAAACTTCCAGATTCATTTTCATTCCGCAGAAACAACAAATTGTGACAAATCAGTATTGAAATTAATCAAGGCATGATACTCGAATTTTACAGTGTACTTAACCATTTTTGTATGGTGCCAAATTCGTATATTCTCCTCGCGAGACAAACTAAGAGGAATCCGAAAAATAAAATCAACTCCAAACTTCTGTTATATTAAAAAGGGAAGAAAAGAAAAATTGATGCATACCATACACCACTATATAGAAAAATATGAGCTAATTATATAATTAAGCTCAATTAAAATATTTTTATGGTTAAATTACAATTTTAATTGACCCACACTTATATATACTTATAGTATGAAATAAGTTAGGACATTAATATCATTTGATCTTCGTTTTTTCTATATTATCATAAAAATATTAAATTTAATTAATTTATATATTATCATATTGCCAAGTGGGATAAGTACTTAAAAATTGTACTTATAATATGTTGCGAGGTTGCAATATATATATATATATATATATACACACACACCCGTGTGTTTGTACATATTATTTATTATTTTATTTATATAATATAATAATATTTATTTCTTATAATTTATATTTTTAGAATTACATTATAAAATTTTATTAATGGTAAAATTTTTAATTAATTATGCTAAAAATAATTTAAATTTATATTAAAATTTTAAATAATTATATAAGTATTAAAATTAAATTAAAATTTTATTTCTGAAATAGTTATTAATTATTTTTCTTTAAATATTCATTCGTAAGAATATAACCATATAATGCCTTATATTTTTAAGTAGTAAATAATATAATTTTGTATTTGATATATATATATATATATATATATATATATATATATATATATATATATATATATAATATTATTTTTATTAATTTTTAAAATTATATAAATTTAATATTCACTCATAATAAATTAATTTACATTATTTTAAATTTTTAATATTATAAAAAAGCAAATGTTGAAAAGTTGTCTCTGCCATACAAACAAAAGGGAATATACTTACTTTAAAAAATTAATAAATTATTATGAAAAACATAGAAAAATAGGGCAAAGAATTTGACGTTCTCATCAAGTGTGTGTCTATATGTTGCATTTCCTCTTCCTCTCTCTTTATTTGTTTCCATAGTAATTGAAATGATTTTTTTTAATATTACTTATATTTAAATTGCAAAATAATAAATATAAATTGTTAGTTATAACTTAATTATCCTTTATATCATTGATACAATTTTAAAATTGTAAGTTATTTTATATATTTATATTTTCAACAATATTTATATTTTATGATTTCTATTTTTAAATATTATATTATAAATATAATTTCATATTATCAAAATTCTATTTCATTTATTATAGAATAACACTTGTAATTACCAAATTAATCCAAATGGCAATATTTTAGCGTGATATTTTTCGCCTAATGGTAAGTATTTGTGAGTCAATTATAGAGTCTCAGCTTATAATTGTGAGACTCTATAATTTTAAATAATTATTCAATAATTAAAACTTTAATTTATTCAATAATCAAAATTGAATTTAATTACATGTGTTTACGTGACAATTAATTAGGATAAAAAAATTATTTTTTAAATTGTGAGATCCTTATAATTGTAATTAAGATATTATTTTTGAATATTATGTGCCAATATCATAGTCAATTGTTAAATAAGTACACGCAGTTTCAATTTTAACTATTAAATAAATTTATAATTAATTTTGGGCTCCATTTATTTCATAAAAAATATTTTTTTAAAAAATATTTTCTGGTGTTTGGGGATACTCAGAAAAATTGATCAACGAAAAATATTTTTCTGATCAAAAGAAAATTAAATTATTTTTAAGAACAAGAAGCCATTTCTTGTTTCTTAAACTTTATAAATCTTATTAAAATGTATATATATATCATTAATTTAACATTACAACAAAACACCGAAAAATATTTCTTTTATAAAAAATATTTTTTTAAAAAAATATTAAAAAAGATATTTTTTATATACAAATTATTTTCTGTGAAATGAATAAGACATTAATTGTTAAAAATTAAATAACCAAATACAATAATTGAAAAAATTATGTTTGACTATTATGCTTGATTTATAATAATTATTTATGATTGAGATTAAAATTTAATCTAAAAAACTTAAAAATAATTATTATAAAAATATGTGCATTTTAACTTAAGAAAAAAAAATTAATTGACATGTTTACAAACAATTCAATGTAAAATTGCTTTATTCTTAATCCATATGGACTCGAGAAATGAAAATAAATGAGCTAACTGCCCCCATTATTTTAGTGCTATGAAAGAAAATTTACGAAAACTTCAAGAATAAGGGTCAATTTGATATTAATAATTATTATCAAGAAAAGTATTTTCATAAGCATAAATTTAATATTTTTCATTATAATATTTAAAATAATATTTTTTTAATCTCTCAATTTGGCTTGGCCAAATTTGTCAACAACAGTGGCCCACATGCACCATGGAAAATGGAACGTAATAATTAAATGCTCAAATTAATATCGCAGGATGCTAATTCACATTTTAGACCACTCATTATTCAAGGCACGTTTATTCCCTGGTAAGAAAGAAAGGACGTTTATTCAATCCTTTTCTTGCACCAATAATTGTACGTGGAGCAGATATTTTATGAGGCATTGTGTTAGTTGACAAAGGCTCGCTACTCGCTTGACGTTACTCACTACCTACCTTAAAACGTATATCAAATTCAAATATTCATTCCATTTTAATTTGAAAATTTTAATTGATGTGAAGAAGTAGGAACTTAATTTCTTACTTATCATCTATAATTATCTTTTAAAATATATAAATAATTTTGATTTCGTCCAAGTTAATAATTTTCTTTATGTATTATCTTAATTTTAAAATATATAGGAGTGTTACACACTCATATTCTTAATAACTTAAGAATAGAATTTTTAATAAAATATCAATGAACCTTTTCTATTATATACATAAGTATATTATGTAAATGAAAAAGTGAAATTGCCTTTTATTAATAAAATATATACAATATACATACTAAATGATATGTTCTATAGCATACTACTAACAGAAACATACCTACATCCAAATTGCATTCAACACGACCTACAGGAGGAGTTAACTAGAGAACCTAACGTTAAGGCACGACAACTTGGTGATTGCTACTAGGGCTATGCATGATTCTTAGGCGAATCGAATCAAACCGAAGAACCGTACCAAACAGACATGAACCGTACTAAACTAAATTTATTTTGATACTTTGGTTCAGTTCTAGTTCTTCACTAAGAATCGAACCAGAATCGTGTCGAAACAGAATCGAAACCGTACCGAACCGAGAACCGAATTTATATATATGCTTTTCTATATTTTTTTTAAGATGTATTATATACTTTCAATATAATTATATATATTTATGTATGTATATATAATTATAAACTAAATATAACTTAATATTATATTTCATTTTTCTATATTTTCTTAATAATTTTAGTTATAAATACATTAAATTACCTTATCAATTTTAATTATAAATATACTATTATCTTATATTAATATATATATATATTAATTATTAATTATATTTATATTTTATAGATAAATATTATATGATTAATAAATAGTTGAAATGTATATTATATGATATACTATTATATTATATAATATATTTAATTATAAGTTATATATGCACCTTATAATTAAAGATTATATAATTTAGGTATAGCTAAAAGATATATTATATGATATATTATGTATTAATAACTTAATTCAAAACTTAAATGATAATTCAAGTATGACTTTTTAAGGAAATAATTACATAAAATTATTTTAAAAACGAGAACCGAGCTGCAATCGTGCCGAACCGAACCGGAATCGTACCGAACCGAATCGAAACTAAAAAACTGAGAATTGTACCGAGTTGAAACTGAAACAATGAAGAACCGAACCTGAACCATACCAAAATTTCGAAATTCCGATTTGGCTCTGGTTCCTAGGCAAATCCCAAACTGAACTAGAACTGAATACCCCTAATTGCTAATACTTGGTAATTGAACTTGCTCCTAATAAAGCAAAAACTGCAACACCAACATAACAATTTCCTGCGAAGCAGTATCTTTTCCTTGCTAGATTAACAAATTGTGACAATACCGTAAATACCATAGCACAATACAAAATTTTCCTAACAACATTAGAGAAAATAAAATTAGAAAAAGTCACATATACTGGAAAAAAACTTATGACCGAATAGGGATGCCAAGGAGTTGTCGACAATTTTGAGCATTCGAGCAATGAATAAAAACATTAAGATCATTTTCTTCGGACCCACAAATAGGACACACAGAATCCATATATCAATACCTTTACACCACAAGTGGCCTTAGTAAGATAGTAAGTGTTCTCCACACAAAGTTTTTTTACTTTGTGAGGTATATGAAACTTCCAGATTCATTTTCAATCAAAAACATTAAAATCATTTTCTTCGGACCCACAAATAGGACACAAAGAATCCATATCAATACCTTTTACACCACAAGTGGCCTTAGTAAGAGACACTAAGTGCTCTCCGCACAAAATTTTTCACTTTGTGAGGTATATGAAACTTCCAGATTCATTTTCAATCCCCAGAAACAACAAATTGTGACAAATCAGTATTGGAATTAATCAAGGCATGATACTCGAATTTTACAGTGTACTTAACCATTTTTATATGGTGCCAAATTCGTGTATTCTCCTGGCGAGACAAGCTAAGAGGAATCCGAAAAATAAAATCAACTCAAAACTTCTATCATATTAAAAAGGGAAGAAAAGAAAATTTGATGCATACAATACACCACTATATAGAAAAATATGAGCTAATTATATAATTAAGCTCAATAAAAATATTTTTATATTTAAATTACAATTTTAATTGACGCACACTTATATATACTTAGTATGAAATAAGTTGCGACATTAATATCATTTGATCTTCGTTTTTTCTATGTTATCATAAAATATCAAATTTAAGTAATTTATATATTTAATTGCATAATCGTACATCTATTATTATATGAATTAAAAAAAAAGGTGTAGCCGCTAATTTAAATTGGCAGCATTGCTATTTAATTTTAACTTAAGAAAAAATTAATTGACATGTTTACAAATAATTCAATGTAAAATTGTTTTATTCTTAATCCATATGGCATAATTAAGCCATAAGATGCTTATTCTGCAACTCCTCTAATTTTTCTTATATATGGACTCGAGAAATGAAAATAAATGAGCTAACTGCCCTATTGTTTTAGTGCTATAAAAGAAAATTTACGAAAACTTCAAGAATAAGGGTCAATTTGATATTAATGTTAAAATTATTATCAAGAAAAGTATTTTCTTCAGCATATTATTTAAAGATATTTTTTTAATCTCTCAATTTGGCTTGGCCAAATTTGTCAACAAAAGTGGCCCACATGCATCATGCAAAATCGAACTTAAAGATAATTCACATCTCACGTTTATTCTCCGGTAAGATAATTGAACTTAAAGATAATTGAACTTAATAATTCACGTTTATTCAATCCAACAATTTTACATGGAGCTGATATTTTATGAGGCATCGCGTTTGTTGACAAAGGCTCGCTACTCGCTTGACGTTATTCACTGCCTACCTTGAGACGTATATCAAATTCAAATATTCATTTCATTTTAATTTGAAAATTTTAATTGATGTAACTTAATTTCTTAATTATCATCTATAATTATCTTTTTAAATATATAAATAATTTTGATTTCGTCTATTATGCTTCCCATCTCAAATATATAAGCACGCCCAAGTTAATCATTTTTTTTTTCTATAATTTTGTCTCTTATAATAAATTAAAAATAAAGAAAAAATTAAAAATTTCTAAATATTATAGTATTGTAAGATTTGTGTTCGGGCTTACAAGCTTATTTTATTTATTAAATGTTAAATTTAATTATTCTCAAATAATTTTAATTGTTAAATAACTATTTTTGTAGAATAATTAATTTTTATATAATAATTATAAATTTACAAATCGTGCTCGCGGAGAATGATGATTCATGTGCGCGAAAGTTTCTTCTAACATGGGGATCTCGCAAGGATTCAGCTTCGGCTATAAATAAGGCTCCACCCAAGCAGTCCCATGTCCACAAAAGTTGAGCACACCAAAGTCACCAGCTTTGATTTGTATCATTTCCATTCAACCACACATACCCCAAATCATCAGTTTAAGAAAATGTCGATTCAAGTGTCAGCTGTTGCTTCTGTTTCTACTCCCCCTTCCAAACCTACTGAAATTGAACGTCGATCTGCAGGTTATCACCCTAGCATTTGGGGTGACCATTTCCTCTCATACCACTCTCACTATTTGGTAAAAAATGCTGTATAATTTCTGCTTCCACTTCAATTCTGTTCTTCTGCTTGTAGCCTTTCTAATCATTTTATTTTTTCTAAATCGATATTTATACGTAATAAAAAAATTGGTCAATTGAATAGAAAAGGTTGTCTTTCGAAATTTCACATTGCATGTGAAGGGTGTGTGTATAATACTTATATGAGATGAGGGGTTTGGGTTTATTAAAATATCGAGCTCTATCACTGAGCGTTGGATGTGTGTTCTACCTATTTAAAAAAAATAAAAAAAGGTTAAATTTTTATTCTAATTAATAATTAATATGTCCAAATATTTTAATTTAGGTTATGTATCCTAATATTTAAGATTAAAAATGATTGTAGCCAAATTTCAAAATCTATAATAACATAATACAAATTTTAAAGTATTAAACTATTATTTAAGTTTATTTTATTATCCACAATAAAATGTATTGACTATAAACTTTTTATTTTATCTTTTATTGTTAACAAAATTATAAATTTCACAAAATAATTTCGAAATTTTAGTTACAATTACTCTCGTATTTGGTAATAGGGGTTGAAACATCAATGCCCATTCACTCATTCTGATAATTTAAGGGCGGAATTACAGATAAAGAGAATACAGGATCCCATAAGCACGTTCTTATTTTCTCTAGTTTTTCTTGATGTAGGAAACAAAAGACGAAATAGATGAGCCTCATAAAAAACTCAAGGAAGAAGTGAAAAGTATGCTGATGATCAACGGAGATAAGCTTTCACAGAAACTGGATTTGATCGATGCAATACAACGCCTAGGCGTCTCTTACCATTTTGAAAGTGAAATTGATGAAATTCTAAAAGAGATGAGCTCTGAATCTGATGATGATAATGATGACCTATATGCAATTGCTCTCAAGTTTCGGCTAGTTAGACAACAAGGCTATAACATGTCGTGCGGTATGTTCTCTTCCCTCTTCCTTCACTTGCTTTCTTGCTCTTAAATTAGGCTATGTTAAGAATTTTCTGATATTCATAAGTTGTCAATTTATAAATACAGATGTTTTCAACAAGTTCAAGGACAGCCAAGGGAACTTCAAGGATTCCCTTGTCAATGACCACAGAGGAATGCTATGCTTTTATGAAGCTACGCATCTCAGGTTGCACGGAGAAGACATTTTAGACGAAGCACTAGCTTTCACTACTGCTCACCTTGAGTCCATGGTTTCGCAAAGTTCGCCTCTGGCAGCGCAAATTACCCATGCTTTAAAGCTGCCTATTCACAAGGGCCTACCCAGACTAGAGGCAAGGCATTACTTCTCTATCTACGAAGAAGAAGCCTCATGTAATAAAATTCTGCTATCTTTTGCTAAGCTGGACTTTAATATATTGCAAAAACAACATCAGAAGGAATTGAGCGATATTGCGAAGTAAGCACTAAGCACCCTGCTAAAATGCAAGGTTTATGTTTCTCTTTTTAATTAGCTTGTGCACTTGGCATTGAAAATGAACTGGGTTCTGTATACTGATTATGTTGATTAGGTGGTGGAAAGAATTAGACTTTGCAAACAAGCTTCCTTTTGCAAGAGACAGAGTCGTAGAATGCTACTTCTGGATTATGGGGGTGTACTTTGAGCCTGAATATTTTCTGGCCAGAAGGATTCTAACCAAAGTGATTGCTATGACCTCAGTCATTGATGATATTTATGATGTCTTTGGAACACCTCAAGAACTTGAGCTCTTTACAGCAGCAATAGAAAGGTTTGATCCATCGCATCCTCTCTCATTAAGGCCATCTAAGGTTGGAATCCATAAATGGGATTGCGGAGGAGCTACCTCATTGTGTAGCTCATAATAATAATAATAATAATAATAATAATAATAATAATAATAATAATAATAATAATAATAATAATAATAATACTCTATTTGGGAAAAAAATCTTGCATATGTGGTCTTCATTGATCCGAACATCATTTTACTGCGTAAATTTATTCCAGGCACAGTTTAGATACACCACAAATTATTCCAATTGACACGGTGCTATCTTATCTTGATCAGGTGGGATATTAGCGCAATAGATCAGCTGCCGGAGTACATGAAAGAATTTTACAAGGCATTTCTGGATGTATATTCAAACAGGGAAGATTATATCGTTTCTACTATGCAAAAGAAGCAGTAAGTCTCAGGCAGGCGAATATATAGTTGAAACCCCATAATTCATAGTAATTATATAGGGTGTGAAATATTGATTATTTGTTTAAGAAGGCGTGCAATTCCCTTGTTTGGCAGATGAAAAAACAAGTTAGAGCTTACTTCATTGAATCCAAATGGTTCCACCAGAAATACATACCGACGATGGAGGAGTACATGTCCAACGCATTAGTTACCTCAGGCTGTGCAATGCTGGCAACTACATCCCTGGTTGGAATGGGAGATATAGTAACGGAGGACTCATTTGATTGGTTATTTACTGAACCTCAGATGGTTACGGCCTCAGCAATCATTGGTAGGCTCATGGACGACATTGTATCCCATAAGGTAATAACCAGTTAGGTGTGCTATCTGACCCGCATGCATATATTTTTGTATGATCTAAATAACTCATCTCCTGCATATTATGAAACATATATATATATATATATGGATTTTTTTGTTGTATTTACGGTTCCTTAATTTTTATGATTTAATTTTTACTTGTGTATTTATGTAGTTTGAGCAAAAGAGAGGGCACGTTGCCTCCAGCATCGAGTGCTACATGAAACAACATGGTGCTACAGAAGAAGAAGCTGTCCAAGAATTTCAGAAACAAATTGTGAGTGCATGGAAGGATATTAACGAAGAGTGCCTGTACCCGACTTCCGTCCCTATGCCTGTCCTAACAAGAATTCTCAATTTTTCACGAGTAATAGATGTTGTGTATAAGGATGAAGATGGTTACACACATGCTGAAGATGTGTTAAAAGATTATGTGTCTACTCTACTCATTAATTCCGTAATAATATAAGCTTGGGATTATTAGGGCCTTTTTAGTATTTGTTTTTTTACTTTTTGTTTTTAAGTAGTTGGTATAGTAGTTTAATTAAGAATAAACCTACCTTAATTATTAATTTCAATCCTTTTAATTTTAATAATTTTGTTTGAATTTCAATTTCATAACTTTAAATAAATTTATAATTAATATTTAGTTATTAAAAATTAAATGATTAGATATAATTATAAAAAAAAGACTTTGTTTGACTATTACGTCTAATTTATAATTATTTATTATAGAAATTAAAATTTATTTAAAAAAATAAAAAATATTATTATAAAACAATATGAATATTAATCGAAAAAATTTAATTGACATGTTTGAAAACAATAATTGTATTGTGTTGTAGTGTGATTCTCAGATTTTTTTTCACTTAACTTATACACCATCTTAAGAAAGATATATTGAAGCGTCCAACCACATGGTCAGTTAGATGTTATAAGTTAAGTTTTCCTTATTTTTAATAAAAAATTCTTTTGTTATATATTAAAAAAAAGTTTCAATAAAAAATTCTTTTGTTATATTGAAACTGTGAAAATAGTGATTATTATATTATATTATTTTTTATAGTCCCTTTGCAATATTAGTTGATCATGCTTTGATTATATATCATATATAAGATTCTTATTTGAAAACTTACAAAAACTTCAAGAATAAGAGTCGATTTGATATTAATGTTAAAATTATTATTAAGAAAGTATTTTCTTAAATAATATAAAAATAAATTTAATTATTAAATATTAAATAATATTTATAATAATATATTTTTTAATCTCTCAATTTCAATGCTGACTTGGCCTAATTTGTCGACAAAAGTGGCCCACTTCCACTTGCATGGAATATAGTAATTAAATGCTCAAATTAGTATTGTAGGATGCAAATCCACATCTTACATTTAAAAAAAAAAAAAATTACATTCTACACGACCCGTTATTCAAGGCAAGTTTATACATTCAATCCTTTTCTGTTGGACCAATAATTTTTAATGGATCTGACAATTAATGAGGCATTGATTTATTACTGTATCCCATCATCATAAGAATCCAATTAATACATTCATTCACGGGCTCAAAAATAAGAGTCCAAATTATCCCATTATATATGTACATGTGAATGTCAAATTAATATCCTGAAACAACCCTGTTAAATATTGCAAATCATGCTTGAGATATGCAAGTAGCATGATGTATGTGTATCAGATTCAGTGCAGCAGCCATGATTAATTGGATATATATTATACATTCTGTCTGGTATTTGACAAATTAAAGTTGCATGCTTTTATCATTTAATTGTATGTATATGCGAACCCTAAAGAATTTCATGAATATTATTTTTATTTGGTATACATGAGAACATTCGAATTCCACATCCTACACTTCCTATAATAATTTAAAGAGAGCCTTGCCCCCCCTCATTTAAAAAAAAAAAAAAATTGTATGTAAAGTTAAAATAATACATGTATCCTTGATTTTGGCATGATTCAAATTGTTTGCTGCTTTTTTATTTCTCTTTATTACTTTACTTTTTGACTCAATTCTTAAATATTGATTCCTATAATTTTTAACTTTGATTTATAGATTAGGATTTGTAATTTTAAATAGTTACTAACTAAGATTTAAATATTTCATAATTTTTGGTGTTATCTATTGTTTTAATACCAAATTAATATTTTTTAACATTTTTTTTCTCATTTTCATCTTTAACATATTTAATAAAATGTCTTAATGAATTTATGCTTTAATTGATAGTATTTTTATAACATCTAGTAGGTTTTTTATCACTAAAGTATAATTAGTCTAATATTAAAATGATTATTTTTTAATTTAAGATATGTGCTTCAGTAAATTTAAGTAGTGGTTCTCATAAAGTTTAAGTGATTGTCTATTTATATGAATATTATTAAATTTGTATTATTTAAATATTTGAATATTATTATTTATTTTAATTAATTGCATTTCTACATTAATAAAAATTAAATTTATATATATATATATGTATATTTTAAAACCATCTATAATTAATAAAATATATGATTTATTAAAATATAAATGTAAATTATGTTGTTTGATAAAAATGTCATTTATAAATTTTATTTTTTATAAACGTTCCCCAATTATTAACATCAATATAAAAAAAGGCCAGAGGATGCGCATGTTGATCATAACAAACATAAAACCAATACCAACACATGTGACAAGTGACATGACACTATCAAGACAAGCTTTGGGCACAAAGCGGACAATTCCAAATGCCAAAAATGATATTTGGCAGGATGGTTATAGACAGTATTGTTAATTATGGTAATCACATAACTTTTATATTTTACCCTTCACATTCAATCTTGCGTTCGCTCCCCTGCTTATAATGATTTCAACTGAAATAGATGATTTATTAAAAATGAATTTAATTAAATTTTTACACAATTATACTTGTTTATTTATTTTTTTAATTAAAAAAATAAATTTTTTATTTTAAATATAAATATTAATAAAAAATTAATTAAATTAAATTATTATAAAATTCTAAATTTCAAATTGGAAGAATATATAGTGTGAAAATATATAAAAATGCACATATATTCAATAAAAATAAAAATAAAGATAAACTTGTTAATATGAGATTTAGATGTATGAATTATAAAGTGAAGATTAGTAGCCACAAATAATAGGTGGAAGGATATTCTTTTTATCTCCTTTTAAGATTGTGGCCATCAATATTCGATCATTTGCACCATGTCTTACTTTTAGGCCCTTGTCACTTCAAAGTTGATGAAGGCTCACTGCTCTTCACCCACTACTCCATCATTTATATCATTTTTTTCCAAAAATTTTGATTTTAATTATGTCGATTATGATTTTCATCTTAAACAAAAGATCGTGTCGCTACTTACTACTCACCACTTATATGTTTTTTTTCAATAATTTTAATTTTGATTTCGTCGATTATAATTCTCATTTCAAAAAGATTTTTATCATATTTAATGAAAATATCACGATATCTTAATTTTAGGCCCTTGTCACTTCAAATTTGATAAAGGCTCACTACTCTCTATCCACTACTCAATCACTTATATCATTTTTTTCCAAAGATTTTAATTTTGATTATGTCAATTGTGATTCTTAACTTAAACAAAAGATCGTGTCGCTACTCACCACTCGCTACTCACCACTTACGTCTTTTTTTTTTGCAAAGATTTTAATTTTGATTTCATCAACTGTGATTCTCATTTGAAACAAAATTTTGTCATATTCAAAGGCCCGCTAGTCACTACTCACCACCTACACATTTTTTTTGATGATTTTGATTTTGTCAATTATAGTTCTCATATAACACGCCTAAGTTAGTAATTTTCTTTTTGTAATTTTATCTCATATAATATATTAAAAATAAATAAAAAAATTAGTAATTTCTAAATATTACAGTATTGTAAGATGTGTGTTTGTATGAAGGCCTTATAAGCTTATTTTAATTATTAAATGCTAAATTAATAATTATTCTCTAATAATTTTATTTGTTAAATAACTATTTTTTGTAGAATATATAATAGAATATACAATAACTATTTTTGCATATATTTTGCCCCTATATATAGGATTTTTTAATATACTTTTAGTAGTGTTTTAGTTTAGTTTACTCAATTTTTATAATTTTATATATATATATATATATATATATATATATATATATATATATATATATATATATATATATATATTGGCCTTTTAGGTGAAATTGAAGTACAAAAAATATTGGGAGCAAGTAAAGAAGAAATTTAAGTTGATCTATAAGTTCATAAATCCTGAAAGCAATAGAGAAATTTAAAATTTTAGAAAAGTAGAAGGTTATACGAACTTCAGCACAACCTATACTTCTAGTCGTGTAACTGCAAATTTGCCAATGCACATGCTTTACTTCTCGTTACACAAGTAGTGTAATCTTTAGTTTCACTTGCACATAAGGAGCCATGCTGAAACATAAGGGATAACACAAGCAATGTTTGCGATCGTGTAAAGACACTTCATTATGTTACACCATCCTTGTGTAAAGTTCACGCGACTTATGTTTCTCTAGGTTTGAAGAATGACAGAGCCAAACAAGTTGCAAGGGTTGTGTAAAGTGAGCCTTGCATTTACACAAGTTGTGTAAATTAACCATGATGTTGACATGGACTGTACAAATTTTGACTTTTCCAAATTCTTCTTATACTGCTTCTCTGACCCAATAGGAGGTAGCAATTTGACAGTATATGAGCATTCTTTTCATTTTGGCTTAATTATTGCTTCTAAATTCCTCATCTTGGCTTTGATTCTTTAGCTTATATTCATACTTATTGTTATTTTCTACGTAGCTTTCGTTGTAAAGTTGAACATGAGTGAGTAATTCATTTAGATTTCAGAGTTAGGATGCAATACTTGATGCATGCATTTTAGATCATCATTTAGGTGTAATTTTTGCACATAATTTACCATTGTTCATAGCTATTATTATAGATATTAGCATATATTTAGTCAATTTTATAATTTTCACACTTCTTAGTTTAATTTTTGGAATTTATTTGTTTTGTAGGTTAAATTTGGAGAAATTTGATGTATTTTGATCAGAGTAGCCATTTGGAGGAGATTAGAGTTGAATTGCAAAAATTTATGAAGTTGAGTAAAAATGGCCGAGAGCGACACAACCTGCAGCACAACCGAGTTAGCTTATGTCGTAAGTTGTGTCGATCGTCAGATATTCAGGCCGAGAGCTACACAACCCGCGACACAACCCACGACACAACTGACTCGGCTTATGTCATTTTTACTGGAAATGGTTGACGTGGCATTTCCGTTACTCTGGCTTTTTACCTCACTTTCTCTGGAACCTTCCCCCTTTTACCCATTCTAGGGCAGTCCCAAGGGAGGCATTTTTGGCAAGAAAAGAAAGAGAGAAAGAGGGAGCACGGGTTCTATTTCTGCAGCAGCAGCAGGAGCTCGTTTTCTGCACTTCTCTGCAGCAGATTCTGCTGCATATTTCTGGGTTTTTCTACTCCTTAGCTTACATTTCCATTATTTCTTCATTTATACACTTGGGTTTGTCTTGAAACAATGATTTGTGAGTAGTTGTTTGAGATTCTAGAGATGGGTTTGTAAATATTGATTTGTATTGTGGTTTTGAACTGATTTAGCCATTTAAATGGGATTTGTTACATTTTGATTTATTGCTTGTCAGCCTTGCTTGATGAATGGGCCCTCATTAAGTTAAACTTTAATCCTTAATAGATGGACTGAAAAGTGAATATTAGGGATAGATAATCTTGCAATAAACTTTATTTTCTTGGTGTTAGAGATAAGCTAAGAGGATTAAGGGGAACTTTCCAAAAATCAATTAGAGCTTTAAATGGGTTTTTGTTAGGTTTGAAATACCGTGAAAACAAGGTTTGATTTAATGAAAACCAACTTTGAGATGCTTGAAAAAGGTTTCAAAAATTTAAGAATTGATTTCCCTCAAAATTGCAATTCTCATGTGTTTGGCTAAATTAGGGATAAACCACATGCAAACAATATTGAAAAATCCAATCTCTAGAATCACTTTAATTTTTATTGAATTTAGATTTAATTCCTCTCAATTTCATAAATAGAAATTTCAAATTAATTTTTGGTAATCTAGTTTAATTAATTTTAGTTAATTGTTTGATTTAGTTTTAATTCCTCAAATACCAATTTTAATTCCAAATTTCATTTTACATCTTTAATTTTTGTCATTCTAATTAGCTTATACTTTTATTTCCAATTTAAGCACAATTCCCTGTGGGATCGATATCATTTTTTAAAACTATACTACTGTGACCCGTGCACTTGCGGACACACCGTATCAAGTTTTTGGCGCCGTTGCCGGGGAATTGTTTGTTTTTAAGTTGGATTTTAATTGTTTTAAGCTAATTAGAATTTTTATTTTCTTTTATTTTCACTACTACTCCTTGTGTTTTTCAGGTACTTTAATTGTTTATGAGACGATCGAAAAGCACAAGTGATACCGAATTGTTGTTCAATCCTGAAATTGAAAAATTATGTCGAGCCAACAAAAAGGAACACAAAAGAAGAAAAGAAGCAGAAAAAGAAGAACAACAAAGATTTGAGCTAGAGGAGACAATTGAAAACATGGAGAATCTCAGTGATGAGATCTATTCTTTTCGGCAAATGACGGATGTCTCTTTTCAAACATTAAGGGATTTAGCTGATATATATTTGGATAGAAGTGCTGAAATGCAAGACGAGTTGAAAGTCATGCGAGCTAAGCTGGAGCAGATCGAAATGAACCAGGCAATGATTTTGAGCATCATCTCTCCGCTGCAACCACCAAAAGCACCACCACCTCCACAAGATGGCAAGGGCAAAGGACTTCTCATACCTGATTGACCAGCTTTTATTCTCCATTTACATTTCATGTCTTTATTTTAGTTGCTTAATTAATTAGTATTTTGAACTTGTTTAGTTAATATTTTGCTTGTGTAGTTTTTTTTTTAGTTCCTCATAAAATACATTTTTCTTTTATATCTTTAGTACATTCCTCACTTGCTTTGATTTGCTACTTCGGTTTACACTTAATGGCTATATTTTTGAGCTTAACCTCTTTATTCCAACTTTTAGAGTTTAATTGATTTAATGGCTTCCATTGCACTGTTTCTTTTGCAATGAGTGCAGCAGCTGTCCAAATTTTACTTAATTAAATTGGCTGCACTTCAATGAAGTAACAATTCTCATCTCAGCTTGTGTCACTTTCAACACAAGTTGTGCTATCGCTTATGCAACAGGGTAATAATTCTTTATGCACATATGAGCCACCCATTTTCTGCACATATAGCCTAATTATCCCATTTCTTGCATTCTTTTAACATTGAGGACAATGTTCATTCTGAGTATGGGGGAGAGGGTAAATTTTTTGCAAAAATTACTTTTTCCTTTTTCACTTGCATATAGTGACATACTCATTCATCACTTCATACTTGTACATATTCACATACATACACTTGCATATAGCTTCATATACTTAGTTATGCATACTTAGTTGCATATAGGTTGACTTGACATTTACACTCATGCATTTCATTCATTCATTTAAAATTTTTTGGATTTTTAAACCAGTCTTTGAATTCCATAAGTTGCTTATTCAAGCAATCCAACTTGCCTTTAGATGGTTAGTGGAATGAAAGTTCCAGCTGGGTACAAAGTCTTAAGCATTATTCTTTCTCTTACTTAATAGCTGAAAATTAATACATTCATCTAGGTATGCAAATTCTGATTAGTTATTTTAAGTTTTGAGTGTCTGGATAAGCCTTTAAGGAAGAAAATGGTCATTGTCGTCTCACCATTCCTAGAACAAGTATCTTAGATCTTTCAAAGCGAAATTTTTAACTTGCATTTGATAAGAATATGATTTAGGCATTCCTTCATATTTTAAACCTCACATTTAGCCTTAACCTCCCTTAATTTCATTTCAACCCTTGCAAACCCCCCTTGAACCTTAATTCCCTAATTTCTTTGGAATCCAAATCATTTACCTAACCATTAAACCTAAACACTACCACCTATTATGAGAATAATATTTTAGCAATTAAGTGCATAAAAAATAAAATAAATAATGATATATATATATAAAAAAAAAACTTGGAGGATTGAAACATCTTGAATAGTGCTAGAGTAATTGTGAAAAGTTGATAAAAAAAAATTGTCACCAAAATATCCCAAAGGTAATTTTGGGTGTGACATGAAATAGGGACAAGTACACAATAAAATATAAAAATAAAATAAAATAAAAAAAGTAGTCCCTTTATTGTGATAGCACTTGAGATTCATTGTGAATTTCTTTCCTCTTTATAAAAAAATAAAAAAAAAATTTGAAAATGAAAAAAAAAAAATGGATGCACTTTGAGTTTCATGATTAATATTATTCTCATATTTTGTTTACCTTATTCCCTTTCTTTGTTAACCACAATTTTACCCTATTAGACCCCATTACAACCCTTAAAAAGACCTAATGATTCTTTGAAAAATGCTTGTTACATTAGTAGAGTTAGATCTTTTATGCTTGCATATGGGTTTGGCAATATAATCTTCCATACATTACTCACCATCTATTTGAGACACATTGACTATCTATTTCATTTAGGTTTGTTTTGGCACAATTGACTCTTGTAGCTGGTTGGTATTTGTTGCTTGGGTTGATTGGTTAATTCTTAGCTATTCTGTAATTATTGAGAGTGCTTGCTTCATTCTTTGTGCTTTTGCTGGTGGGAACTTGGAATGTTGGTGGCTAGAGGTAAGTTGGTGGTTTGAATTAGTGATTTTTGTGTTTTCAAAGACTGATTCTATTCCCTTCCAAATGAGTTTTAATGAAATTTTGCTTGGGGACAAGCAAGAGTTTGAGTATGGGGGAATTTGATGCATGCATTTTAGATCATCATTTAGGTGTAATTTTTGTACATAATTTACCCTTGTTCATAGCTATTATTATAGATATTAGCATATATTTAGTCAATTTTATAATTTTCACACTTCTTAGTTTAATTTTTGGAATTTATTTGTTTTGTAGGTTAAATTTGGAGAAATTTGATGTATTTTGATCAGAGTAGCCATTTGGAGGAGATTAGAGTTGAATTGCAAAAATTTTTGAAGTTGAGTAAAAATGGCCGAGAGCGACACAACCTGCAGCACAACCGAGTTAGCTTATGTCGCAAGTTGTGTCGATCGTCAGATATTCAGGCCGAGAGCTACACAACCCGCGACACAACCCACGACACAACTGACTCGGCTTATGTCATTTTTACTGGAAATGGTTGACGTGGCATTTCCGTTACTCTGGCTTTTTACCTCACTTTCTCTGGAACCTTCCCCCTTTTACCCATTCTAGGGTAGTCCCCTCACCTATATAAAGTCCCCTTTATCATTTTCTTTCCAAAGAGAGCAAGGGAGGCATTTTTGGCAAGAAAAGAAAGAGAGAAAGAGGGAGCACGGGTTCCATTTCTGCAGCAGCAGCAGGAGCTCATTTTCTGCACTTCTTTGCAGCAGATTCTGCTGCATATTTCTGGGTTTTTCTACTCCTTAGCTTACATTTCCATTATTTCTTCATTTATACACTTGGGTTTATCTTGAAACAATGATTTGTGAGTAGTTGTTTGAGATTCTAGAGATGGGTTTGTAAATATTGATTTGTATTGTGGTTTTGAACTGATTTAGCCATTTAAATGGGATTTGTTACATTTTGATTTATTGCTTGTGAGCTTATTGCCTTGCTTGATGAATGGGCCCTCATTAAGTTAAGCTTTAATCCTTAATAGATGGACTGAAAAGTGAATATTAGGGATAGATAATCTTGCAATAAACTTTATTTTCTTGGTGTTAGAGATAAGCTAAGAGGATTAAGGGGAACTTTCCAAAAATCAATTAGAGCTTTAAATGGGTTTTTGTTAGGTTTGAAATACCGTGAAAACAGGGTTTGATTTAATGAAAACCAACTTTGAGATGCTTGAAAAAGGTTTCAAAAATTTAAGAATTGATTTCCCTCAAAATTGCAATTCTCATGTGTTTGGCTAAATTAGGGATAAACCACATGCAAACAACATTGAAAAATCCAATCTCTAGAATCACTTTAATTTTTATTGAATTTAAATTTAATTCCTCTCAATTTCATAAATAGAAATTTCAAATTAATTTTTGGTAATCTAGTTTAATTAATTTTAGTTAATTGTTTGATTTAGTTTTAATTCCTCAAATATCAATTTTAATTCCAAATTTCATTTTACATCTTTAATTTTTGTCATTCTAATTAGCTTATGCTTTTATTTCCAATTTAAGCACAATTCCCTGTGGGATCGATATCATTTTTTAAAACTATACTACTGTGACCCGTGCACTTGCGGACACACCGTATCAATACTTTATTTTGATCTATGTTATTAATATGATTTTGTTTTATGAAATGAATAGTTGTGCTTTGATTCTTTTCCATGTGACTTGATTACATGCTTTCTCTCTAAGTTACGTTTTAAATCATTAATTGATGAACTAAAAGATGAAGATTAATGGTTGAAAAATGAAGATATATAAATAATGATTTTGGGTCTAGAGATAGACTAAAATTATGAAAGGGCATTTATAAATTAGTTATCTAACTTAATGGATTTTAAATAAATCAAGAGTCAGGAATGTAGGAGTTAGTTTAGTTAAAATATATCTTGGATACCTTAAAAGAGAATTTTAGAGATCTTAGAATTAATTTCCTTCAAAAACACAATTACCTATTCATTAAATCATTTGGAGAAATACCGATTAATTGGAGTGTAAACTCTCAACTTTGAAATTGATTAATACCTGTTTACTTAGGTTGCTATATTTAGTTATTTTTTTTATTAATTTTACTTTTTATTGCTTTCACTAAATTCAAGTCTAAATAGTATGTGTTCAAAGTTTAGTAATTAACACGATTCTCGTGAAAATAATATTTTTATACTATTGTTGGATCCGTGCCCTTATGATTGAAATTATTGTATTGTTGTTTTACATGTGCTATATTTGTTGGCCGAAATAAATTAAAGCCAGAGGTATATAACATAGCTGTCGCAGGTAATAATTAACAGCAAAACAATAACGTTTTGAAAACGAGTTGTAGTTGTCTATATTTGAATGTATATGTTTGTTTAATTTATAATTAATATATTATTGAAAATTATGATTGATGTATAAATTATATGCAAGTAAGAAAGTTTCTTTTAGCTTCGCAAAGATTCTGCTTCGGCTATAAATAAGGCTCGACCCAAACAGCCCCGCAAGTCCACAAAAGTTGAGCAAACCAAAGTTATCAGCTTTGTATCATTTCCATACAATCACATAGCCCTTTAATAGAAAATGCCGTTTCAAGTTTCAGCTGCTGCTGCTGCTCTTTCTACGCCTCCGGCCAAACCTACTGATATTAAACTTCGATCTGCGGGTTTTCAACCTAGCATTTGGGGTGACCATTTCCTCTCATACCAATCTCACTATTTGATAAAAAATGCTGTATAATTTCTGCTTCCACTTCAATTCTGTTCATCTATAATATGTTGCTTGTCGCTTTTCTAATCATTTTATATGTTTTCAAAATCAATCTTCATATATAATAAAAAATTGGCCAATTGGATTAAAAAAAAAAGGCCAAATTTTTTCGTTGAAACATTGTATTAAAACCTTTAAAATTGGCAACAATTATAGTCATATTTCAAAATTTATAATAATAAAATATAGATTTCAAAATATTAAACTGTTATTTGACTTCATTTTGTCATTCATAATAAAATGCATTGATTATAAATTTTTTAATAGAGTTCAAATTTCTCAAAATTAAGTTCGATATTTGACTATAATTACTTCAATTTTAAATATTCAGATATTTAATTTTAAATTAAAATATTTGAATATAATTATTAATTAAAAAATGTTTAGCTTTTTTCTATTTAATATGCATAAAAATTTTAATTGGGAGTGTAGCTGAAGCCATATGTAAATATTTGGTTGCATAATAGTTGCGGCAGTGTTTCAAAATTCAATAACCACTTTCTAAAAATTAAAAATTGATTTTCAATAAAATTTCTCACTCATTCTGATAATTTAAGAGCGAAATCATAGATAAAGAGGATGCAGGATCCCATGAGCACGTGCTTATTTTCCCTGGTTTTTCTTGACGTAGAAAACAACTGACAAAATAGATGAGCATCATAAAAAGCTCAAGGAAGAAGTGAAAAGCATGCTGATGATCAACGCAAATAAGTGTTAGAGTCCAAGTCCAATTGGAATTAGGAAGTATAATTAATTTAAGAAGTATAATTAATTTAGAAAGTTTAGTAGAATTTAAATTATAAAGTTTAATAATTAGAATCCTAAAAGGATTAGGTTTTAGTAGCCTATACATATGAATAGTTGGTTGGCTATTATATGAAATGTATAGCAGTGAGCCCACAAAGAGGAGAGGTGTATTGAATTTCTTGAGTTTTATTTGAGTGATTTTGAGAGTGAAAAAAATAATTAGTTATTGTAATTATTTTTCCTTGATAGTGAATTTGTTTGGTGGAGTAGGCTTAAGCCGAACCACGTTAAATTTTGTGTTCTTTATTTTGTATGAATGTGATTTTTTCACAACAAGTGGTATAAGAGCTATGGTTCAAGATGGTGAACACAAAATTTGAGATGGAGCCGTTCGATGGGAAAAATAATTTTAGTTTGTGGCAAAGCGCCATGAAGAATGTCATTATATAACAAGGATTAATTAAAGCATTGAACGAAAAGCAACCGGCGACCATGAAAGATGATGATTGGGAGGAGCTTCAACAAAGGGCTGTGAGTATGATTAGATTGACGTTAGTCTCAGATGTGAAATACAATGTCTTGGAGGAGACTTCGCTAGTTGTTTTGTGGAAGAAATGAAGAGCTAGTATATATCAAAATCACTCACAAATCGCTTGTACTTGAAGAAGAAGTTGTATCAACTCAGAATGGATGAAGGTACTGATGTGATGTGAGTGATTAGTTTAATATTTTTAATAAATTAATTACCCAATTGGCTAGTGTTGGTGTAAAGGTTGATGAAGAAAATAAAGCCCTCTTGCTTTTAACCTCTGTCCCACACTCTTATAAAAACTTGGTGACAGCTCTAACAGTTGGGAAGGAGACTTTGAAGGTTGAGGAGGTCACTGCAGTTATCTTGGATGATGAGAAGTTTAAGAAGATAGGTAGTAAAAATGAAGGTGGAGCTTTTGTTGCTAGTTCTAGCCGCGGTAGAACCAATCCACGTGGAAACAATTGGAGAAGGAATAATAGATCGAGATCGAGACCATGAATAAATCATGAAGATAAAGAATGCTACTATTGTCATGAAAATGGCCATATTCAATACCATTGTATGAAGATGAAGGAAGATCTTGTATAGTTTAAATAATTCAAGAAGAGTCATGGAAAAGAAAAAGAAGAAACTACTGCAATTGCAATGGATTATAGTATTAATGGTGAATGTTTGAATGTGGATGATGATAAGGAAAATGCAAAAGATCCATAAACTTGAGAGCAATTGCATATAGGTCATTATTATCATCATCAGATTCAGAGCTCATCTCTTCTAGAATTTCATTAAGTTCACTTTCAAAATGTCAAGAGATGCCTAGGCGTTGGAGTGCATCGAATCCAGTTTCTGTGAAAGCTTATTGTTGTGAAAAAATCACACCAATACAAAAAGAACACAAAATTTAACGTGGTTTGGCATAAGCCTACTCCACCAAATAAATTCACTATCAAGGAAAAATAATTATGTTTACACACCCTCAAAATCACTCAAACAAAACTCACAGAATTTAACACACCTCTCCACTTTGTGGGCTCACTGCTATACATTCCATATAATGGCCAACCAATTATTCATATATATAGGCCACTAAAACTTAATTCTTTTAGGACTCTAATTATTAAACTTCATAATTTAAATTATACTAAACTTTCTAAACTAATTATACTTCATAAATTAATTATAATTTCTAATTCCAATTGGACTTGGACTCTAACAATCTCTACCTCTAAGTCAAATAGAATTAGTTTTCATAATTTTTGCAAAAGTCAATTTTTTCTTGGGTACTTCCTTGCACTCTTGATTGTTGATGTTATCTCTTGCTTCCACTTGCATTCTTCTAATCAATGTGTTTCCTTCAAATTTGTAGAGATTCTTTGTACCAATCTTCTCACTCTTCATAATCACAAAAGCACCTCGACTAACTCTAATGACTCCACCATGAATCAAACACCCATAACCCAAAGAATCCAATTTACTCAAGGAAATTAAGTTCTTTTCAAATTTAGGAACATATCTCACTTCATCGAACATTTTTACTTGATCACCATGCAGCTTGATTTTCACTTTTCCAATACCTTCAACTTCCATCTTATTCCCATTGGCTAGCTTTACTTTTTCTCTTTTCTTTTCTTCAATATATCAAACCACTTCTTTTTTGAGCAAATATAGAATGAGCAAGTAGAATTCATTAAACACTCATCTTGTATCTCAAGTTTCGGCTAGTTAGACAACAGGGCTATAACATGTCGTGTGGTATGTCCTCTTCTCTTTTCCTTCACTTGCTTTATTGTTCTTAATTTAGGCTATGTTAAGAAATTTTTGATTTTGCTTATAAGAAAAAAATAATAATTTTTTTTATGTTCATTGATTGTGAATTACAAGTGCAGATGTTTTCAACAAGTTCAAGGACAGCCAAGGGAACTTCAAGGATTCCCTTGTTAATGACCACAGAGGAATGCTAAGCTTGTATGAAGCTACGCATCTCAGGGTGCACGGAGAAGACATTTTAGACGAAGCACTAGCTTTCGCTACTGCTCACCTTGAGTCCATGGTTACCGGAAGTTCGCCTCTCGCAGCACAAATTACCCATGCTTTAAAGCAGCCTATTCGCATGGCCATAACCAGACTAGAGGCAAGGCATTACTTATCTATCTACGAAGAAGAAGCCTCATGTAATAAAGTCCTGCTATCTTTTGCTAAGCTGGACTTCTATATATTGCAAAAACAACATCAGAAGGAATTGAGCGATATTGCAAAGTAAGCACTCTACTAAAATGCAAGGTTTATATTTCTCTTTTTAATTATTAGCTTATGCACTTGGCATTTAAAATGAACTGAGTTCTGTATACTGATTATGTTGATTAGGTGGTGGAAAGAATTAGACTTTGCAAACAAGCTTCCTTTTGCAAGAGACAGAGTCGTATAATGCTACTTCTGGATTTTGGGGGTGTACTTTGAGCCTGAATATTTTCTGGCCAGAAGGATTCTAACCAAAATGATTGCTATGACCTCAGTCATTGATGATATTTATGATGTCTTTGGAACGCCTCAAGAACTTGAGCTCTTTTCACCAGAAACAGAAAGGTTTGATCCATCGCATCCTCTCACACTAAGGCCACCTAAGGTTGGAATCCCTAAATGGGAATGACGGGGAGCTACCTCATTGTGTAGCTCATAATAATAATAATAATAATAATAATGATAATGATAATAATCTATTTGGGAAAAAATCTTGCATATGTGGCCTTTATCCGAACATCATTTTCAGTACGCAACTTTATTCCAAACACTGCTTAGACTTTGGATACACCACAAATTATTCAAATTGACACGAAGCTATCTTATATTGATCAGGTGGGATATTAGCACAATAGATCAGTTGCCAGAGTACATGAAAGAATTTTAGAAGGCATTTCTGGATATATGTATAGAAATTGAAGAAAACATGGTCAATCAAGGAAGATTATGCCATTTCTGCTATGCAAAAGAAGCAGTAAGTCTCAGGCAGGCGAATATATAATTGAAACCCTATAGTTCATAGCAATTATATAGGGATGAAATATTGACTAATTGTTTAAGAAGGCGTGCAATTCTCTTGTTTTGTCAGATGAAAAATCAAGTTAGAGCATACTTCATTGAATCTAAATGATTCGCTCAGAAATACATACTGAAAGATGGAGGAGTACATGTCCATCGCAATAGTTACCTCAGGCTATGCAATGCTGGCAACTACATCCCTTGCTGGAATGGAGATATAGTAACGGAGGACTCATTTGATTGGTTATTTACTGAACCTAAGATGGTTACAGCCTCAGCAATCATTTGTAGGCTCATGGACGACATTGTCTTCCATAAGGTAATAACTAGCTAGATGTGCCATCTCTAAACCCGCATGCATATATTTCTGTATGATTTAAACAATTTATCTCCTGCACATTATGAAACATATATATATATGACTTTTTTTTTGGTATTGATGGTTCCTTAATTTTTATGATTTAATTTCTACTTATGTATGTATGTAATTTGAGTAAAAAAGAGGGCATGTTGCCTCCGTGCTACATGAAACAACATGGTGCTACGGAAGAAGAAACTATCCAAGAATTTCAAAAATAAATTGTGAATGCATGGAAGGATATTAATGAAGAGTGTTTATGCCCGACTTCCATCCCTATTGTCCTAACGAGAATTCTAAATTTTACATGAGCAATAGACATTCTGTACAAGGAGAAAAATGGCTACACACATGTTAGATATGTGTTAAAAGATTTTGTGTCTTCTCTACTCATTCATCCCGTAATAATTTAAGCTTGGGGTTATTAGGACCCTTTTAATATCTTCGTTTTATTTTTGTTTTCAAGCAGTAGCCTAATAAAGAATAAACCCACCGTAATTATTAATTTCACTCCTTTTAATTTTAATACTTTTTTTCAATTTCAATTTCAAAACTTTAATTTATTCAATGGTCAAATTAAAGGTGTGTACCTGAATTGATTAAGATAAAAAAAATGTTATTTTTTAAATTATGAACCCCTTATAATTTTAATTGAATTATTCTTTGAACATAAGCCCATATGAATTTCTCATAATTAAAAAATATTTTTATTGTAGTCAATTAAATAAATTTATAATTAATAATTAGTTATTAAAAATTAAATGATTAGATATAATTATAAAAAGAAAAGACTTTGTTTGACTATTAGGTCCAATTTATAATTATCTATTATTGAAATTAAAATTTATTTTTAAAAAGTTACTATTATGAAAATATGTGAATATTAACATAAAAAATTTAACTGACATGTTTAAAAACAATAAATAGGCTTTGTATTGTGTTGTATTGTGATTGCGTGGTTTTTTCACTTGCATTGCCTTATGAAAGGTTTATTGACGAATCTGATGACTTAAATAGTCAGATGTTACAAAGTAAGTCTTTCTTGGTTTTTAATAAAATTTCTTGTTTATACACTACAAGAAAAAAAAAAAAAAAAAAAGCAAATTTCATTTTTGAATTGAAGATTTCCATTTCTAATTTGGTTTAGAAATGAGAAAAATTCATTTCTAATTAATTCATCGCTAATAACTATAAAAACATAAATTCCTATTAGTTTCTAAAATAGAAATGGATTAGAAACAAATAGCATTTCATTTCTAAATAAGTTAAAAATGGAAACAATCCCATTTTTACTTTTTTTTTTTGTTTCAAATTTGTTTCTAGTTAGCAATGGATTATAATTCAGAAAAAGAGATTATACCGTTTTGAATTAGAAACGGATTCCTATCCGTTTTTAATCCGTTTCTATTTTGAAACGGAATTTTGTTTATAATAAGAAAAATTATTTAAAAAATTAGAAATAAGTTTTTTTTTTCGTTTCTAATTAATAAAAGCAAAAAATAAAAAATTAATTTATCGTTAAATTATTTATTTTAAAGTCATTTTAAGTCCTTAATTAGTTCAATTTTATGGTAAAATTCATTTCATTTGCAAATGAATTTCATAATATAATTCATTTACAAATGAATTTCTTTATTTGGTATATTTTATATTAAATGTGAAATTCATTTTAAATGAAATAAATTTTGTATTTGGAATAAATAAAATAAAGTAAAATAATATCTAATAAGAGGATAATTTTATCACTTGAAATATATATGATTTATCAATTTGTAAAAAAAAAGGGCTTATTAGTAAATAATTATAATATTTAGAGATTAATTTGTAAAAATATAAGGACTTATTTGTTAATAATTATAATAATTTGGGATCAATTTGTAAAAATATAGGGGTTTATTCTAAATAATTATATTATTTATTGACCAATTTGTAAAAGTGTAGGGGCTTATTCATATATATTATAATATTTAGGGATCTTTGTAAAAATATAGGGACTTATTCACAAATAATAATATTTAGAGATCAATTTATAAAATAAAAAGGTTTATTAGTAAATAATATTAAAATTTAGATATTTAATTTTTAATAATATAGGGATGAATTGTAAAAAAAAAATAAAGTTTAAATGTAGGGACTAAACTGTATGTTTTACTAAATCTCAATGACTTAGTTGCTTCATGTTGAAAATAAATGGCATTTTGATCATTTTTACTAAAATTAACAATGATTCTAATAGTAAAAACTAATTTATAGTTTTATTAAAATGTCATTGATACATGCATTTTGCATAGTCATTTAGGTTTAATTTCATGGCTATTTTATTTGATTATTAGTCACTTTTAGCTAATTTCATTAGTTATTTAGATAGTTTTTCATGATTGTCAATTTTTGGATTAATTTGTAATTTTACTTTGTTTTGTAGGAAAAATGGTGTTTTTGAGGGACAAAAAAAGAAATTTTGCCATTGAGGAGTGATTTCTACAGCCAAAGATGTCAAAAACAAGTTTCAAAGTTAAAGTATGCATTGGCCAAATTGCGCATAACTTGTCGCATAAGCTATGCAACAGATAAGGAGGAAGATCACTGCTCCAATCCAAATTAAATGTGCATAAGGAGATCGCATAACTTATGCACATTCTCACCTCCCTTATGCACATTCACGAATTTGTGCATAACCTATGCACTAAGTCATGCAACTGCATAAGTGATCCAGAATCAGCTAAAATCAGATAAGGGATCGCATAACTTATGCACCCACTTATGCATTCCATAAAGAGTTCATTAATGAGTCATGTAAGATTCCCTTAATGTATTCCTCCTAGAACATACCATTTTAGGGCTCCATGTCGAGAAAATGCTATAAATAGTCCCATTTTCTCATTTTAAAAGGGGGAGAAAAAGGAGCAAAGGAAGAAAGGAGGAGGCTAAGAATTTGAGGAGTCATTTCACCTTCCACACCATTTTCAACTAAGATTTGCAGATTTCTTTCTTTCTTTACACTTTTCTACATTTCTAGTGTTTAATTACTTACTTCTTAGCTTAGATTAAAGCTTTATTTCCATTTAAACTCATCATATCTTGTAAGCATTATGGATAGTGAGTAGTTTACTTTGATTCTCGAGTAAGGGTTGTAATATTTGAGATATTTTGAGGATTTTGATTGGGTAATCCATATTTTGTGGTCTTAATGAGTTTTATTCATTTCTTGTATGCTTAATGACATGCTTAATGTAGGATCCCATTGAGTAATGTTCTTAATCCATGGTTGAAGCAATCAAAGGAGAAGGCCTTGTGATAGATAATCGTGAAATTGGACTTAATTAACTTAGATCTAGAAATAGGCTAAGGATTAAGAGGATTCATAGATTAATTAAAGAACTTAATGGGTCTTAATTAATTCTAACTCCACTAAAGTAGGATTAGTTTGATTAAGGCACTCTTTGTCTCACTCGAAAGGGAATTCAAAGGATTTAAGAATTAATCTCCTTAAAACCCATTAGTTTCACAAGATTGATAACCAATTTAAAATCCCAAAATAGCTCGAATATGAAATCCCTAACTCCTAATCGCTTTTTACCATTGTTAATTTCTAATCGAATTTAATCATTTGCCAATTTAAATATTGCCATATTTGAACTTGCTTATTTCTATTTGATGCAATTTTAGTTTAATTAATACATTGTTGAATAGAATATTAATTTTGCACAATTAGATTTCACACTCCATTACCCATTAATTCATCATTTTAATCTCATAAATACTTCAATTTAGTCAACTTTTATATCAAAAATTCAATCATTAACACAACTCCTCGTGGATCGATATTTTCTATACTACTTGTACGAATTCGCACACTTGCGTTGGGACGCATCAAGTTTTTGGCGCCGTTGCCGGGGATGTTGTTTGTTTAAGATTGAATTCTTGATTATTTTAGTTGTTTTTAGTTTTATCTTTGTTATCTTTTCATTTTGTGTTTGTTTGTTCTTTTTCAGGTACTCTTAATCTTTTATGAGAAGAGCTAGAAGCACAAGTGATACATCCTTATTATTCAACCTCAAATTGAGAAATTTTGTAAGGCCAACAAGAAAGAAACCAGAAAAGGAAGGAAGCCTTGAGAGAAATCAATTAGAAGCAAATATGGCTGATGAAAGAATTAGAATTGGTGTTTGTAATGCTGGAAATTGTCAAAACAATGAAAATGAAGCCCAAGGTGAAGAAGTTGTTAATGCAAACGTGCCTAGGGGAAGTATGATGGATCATGCTTTTCCTCGTTTTGATGACTTGAGAGAGAGCATAGCAAGACCAAGGATTGATGCAAATAGTTACAAGATGGATTTTGGAGTTCTTCAAATGATCCAAAACTCTCAATTTGGAGGACATCCTTCTGAAAATCCACACACACACCTGAAGAAGTTTGCTATGATTTGTGACATGCAAAACAACCTAGAGTGTCCGATGATGCAGCAAGATTGAAGCTATTCCCATTCTCTTTGAAAGATAGAGCATTGGATTGGCTTGATTCTTTACCTCACAACTCCATTACAAATTGGGAGCAACTAATCGATGCATTTCTTGCACAATATTTTCCACTGAAAACTCAAGAGCTGAGGAATCAAATGACATCTTTCAGACCAAGAGAAGATGAAACTCTCTATGAATCATGGATGAGATGGAAGGAATTGGAAAGATTATGCCCACATCATGCCATTCCAAAATGGATGATAAATCAGAATTTCTACACAAATGTCACTCCCGCAATCAGAGGAATTATTGATGCTCAAACAGAGGAGAATTTATTATAAAGCATGAAGATGAAGCTTATGAGTTATTAGAGAAAATTGCAAAGAATACTCATCTTTGGAGTAGTCCAAGAGGACCACCCAACTCGTAAAAGGCAAGTCACTGGAATGTATGATCTTGATCCATTCAACATGATTAATGCAAAGTTTGATGCACTTACAAATGTCCTTGCTAAGAAGATGGAAGATTTGAGTATGTTGGTTAGTTCAACATCATCACCGGAAGTTCACAACAAGTGGCTTATGCAGAGGAAACTACCACCGTGGAGTAGATTATGGAGAACAAGCGCATATGTTGGTAATTATGGAAACAAGCAAATGGGGAATCCTTATTCTCAAACTTACAATCCAAATTGGAGGAATCATCCCAACTTTTCATGGGGCAATCAAGAAAATCAAGTTCAAAATCGAATTTTCAACCACAACAAAGAAAGTCAAGTTCCATATCAGCAAAATAGGCAACCATTGCCTAATTTTCAGCAGAAAAATATGAACCTCCACCAAAACAAAGAAGAACGAAATTCCACCATCAAGCTTTATTGCAAATGATTCTTGCCAACCAAAATAAGCATGATGAGGAGATGAGAGAGGTGAAAGCAAGGCCGAACAAATGCAAACACACAAATGTATCGTTGGAAAACCAGATTGCACAACAAGCATCTTCCTCAAGTGCCAAATCTTTTGGAAAGCTTCCAAGTCAACCAGAAAATCCAAGAGAGCATTGTCAAGCTATTACTTTAAGAAGTGGTAAAGTTATAAATGATGAGAAGAGTGAAAACAAAGTGAGAAGAGAGAAAATGAAAAAGGAACGATGAGAGTGAAAAACAAGAGAGTAAGGAGAAATTTGAAGAAAAAGAAGAGAAGTATATACCTCCTGAGCCCTACAAGCCACAACTTCCCTTTCCACAAAGATTTCACAAAGCCAAGCTTGATAGGCAATTTGGAAAGTTCTTAGAGGTTTTGAAGAAACTTTACATAAATGTGCCTTTGTTGATGCTCTTTCACAAATGCCCTCTTATGCAAAATTCTTGAAAGAAATTCTCTCAAACAAGAGAAAACTTGAAGATGATGAAACTGTAGCTTAGACATAAGAATGTAGTGCTATCCTCCAAAGGAAACTTCCTCCAAAGCTTAAGGATCCAGGGAGTTTTTCAATTCCATGCCACATTGGAGAGTCTTGTTCTACAAAAGCTCTATGTGATTTAGGGGCCAGTGTTAGCCTTATGCCCCTTTCTATCTATGAAAAGCTCAACATGGGAGATCTAAAGCCAACCCACATTTCTCTTCGCTTAGTGATAACAATCAAGTATCCTCAAGGGATTTTGGAGAATGTGCCCTCAAGGTTGGAAAGTTCTATATACCGTTGACTTTGTCATCTTGGACATGGAGGAAGATTCTAATATTCCAATTATCTTGGGAGACCCTTTCTAGCTACAAATAGGAGCATTGATTGATGTGAAAGGAGAAAAGCTTACTCTTAGAGTTGGTGAAGAGCAGTTAATTTTCAATATCAATAACACTATGAAAAAGCATCATTCTGAAGCTGATACTTGCTTGAGAGTTGATATTATTGATGAGCTGGTTGAAGAACACTTCAGAAAGAAATATCCAGAAGATCCACTTGAAAATTGTTTGGTTCATGGAGGAGGCATAGACTATGACAACCCTCATGTAGCTGCATATACTCAACACTTAGAGGGAAGTCCACCATTCATTTCTGCTCCAGTTTTTCAACTCACACAAAAGGAAAAAGCTGAATTTAAGCAATCATCATTCAAGGAAGAAGATGCACCTAAGGTAGAACTTAAGCAACTTCCTTCTCAGCTCAGGTATGAATTTCTTGGCACTAATAACACTTATCCAAAGAATTGTAAATGCAAACTTGAGTACTTTAGAGGTCGATAAGTTGTTAAGAGTGTTGAGAAAATTTAGGAAAGTTTTGGGATACACCATAGATGACATTAAGGAATAAGCCCACACTTTTGCATGCATAGAATCACTTGGAAGAAAATTGTAAACCATCTATTGAACATCAAAGGAGGTTGAACCCAAATATGAAAGAAGTTGTTAAAAAGGAAATTTTGAAGTTGCTTGATGCAGGGATCATATATCCATCTCGCATAAAGATTTGGGTGAGCCCAAGACATGTTGTCCCAAAAAGGGTGGAATGACAAAGGTCAAAAATGAAAATAATGAATTAATTCCCACCAGAACAGTGACTAGTTGGCGAATGTGCATAGATTACAGAAAATTAAATGTTGCCACTAGAAAAGATCATTTTCCACTTCCCTTCATTGATCAAATGTTGGAAAGACTAGCTAGGCATTCTTACTTTTGCTATTTAGATGGATATTCAGGTTTTTTTCAAATCCCTATCCATCCAAATGATCAAGAGAAAACCACTTTTACTTGTCCATATGGAACCTTTGCTTATAGAAGGATGCCATTTGGGTTGTGTAATGCACCACCACTTTTCAGAGGTGCATGATGGCAATCTTCTCAGATTTCATTGAAGACATAATGGAGGTTTTTATGGACGATTTTTCTGCTTATGGATCTTCTTTGATATATGCTTGGCTAACCTTTCTAAAATTTTGCAACATGTGCGACATCGACCTTGTGTTAAATCGGGAAAAGTGTCATTTCATGGTTCAGAAGGGATAGTGATTGGAAATTTGGTGTCTAACTTAGGTATATAGGTTGTTAAAGCCAAAGTTGAAGTGATAGAGAAGATGGCTCCTCCTTCCAATGTCAAGGGAATTCAAGTTTCCTAGACATGCCGGTTCTACAGACGCTTTATTAAGGATTTTTCTAAAATAGCTAAACCTTTGTCTAATTTGTTAAGTAATGACACACCATTTGAATTTGACCAAGAGTGTTTGGATGCCTTTTGCAGTTGAAGCAAGCTCATCATCGCACCAATCATGCAACCACCGATTGGAGCCTACCTTTGAAATTATGTGTGATGCTAGCAACTATGCAATTGGGGTGTTCTTGGTCAAAGAAAGGACAAAAAGGCTTATGCTATTTATTATGCTAGTAGAACACCGGATGAGGCTCAAACAAATTATGCAACAACTAAAAGGAATTTTTGGCAATTGTCTTTGCATTGGAAAAGTTCAGACCTTACATTATTGACTCAAAGGTGGTTATATTTTCAGATCATGCACCATCGTATTTGTCTGTAAAAGGAGGCCAAACCGAGGCTCATTAGGTGGATTCTGATGCTACAAGAATTTGATTTGGAGATTAGAGATAAGAAAGGAGCCAAAATGTAGTTGCCGATAATCTTAGTAGGTTGAAATTGGATGGTGAAGAATTGGATGAAATCCCTATTGATGAGTTTTTCTTGGATGAACAACTTTTCTCTCTTGTTGCTAAACTACCTTGGTATGCACTTTGTGAATTATCTATCTTGTGGAATATTACCTCTAGGTATGACATGGCAACAAAAGAAAAGTTCTTGCATGAAGTGAAGTTTTATAGATGGGATGATCCTTTACTCTTTAGGAGATGTTGTGATGGTCTAATTAGAAGATGTATTCCCAAGAGGAAATCCAGAGTATTTTGCATCATTGCCATGCTTCGATTATGGAGGACATTTTGGCATCTCTAAGACAGCTAGTAAAATTTTGCAAGCTGGTTTCTTTTGGCCAAATCTTTTAAGGATGTGAGGAAATTTGTGTTGGATTGTGATAAATGTCAAAGGAGTGGAAATTTGTCAAAAGAGATCAAATGCCCCTAAATAATATTCTTGAAGTGGAATTATTTGATGTTTGGGGAATAGATTTTATGGGGCCATTCCTCCTTCATATGGTAATAGATACATCTTAGTTGGGGTTGACTATGTGTCAAAGTGGGTGGAAGCTATTGCAACTCCAACTAATGATGCTAGAGTGGTAGTAAAATTTTTGAAAAATTTGTCTTGAGCAGATTTGGAGCTCCTAGGGCTATAATTAGTGATGGGGTTCCCATTTTTGTAATAAGCAATTTGAGAGCTTAATGAGGAAGTATGGTGTAGTGCACAAGATAGCTACCCCATACCATCCTCAAACTTCAGACAAGTTGAAATTTCTAACAGAGAGCTCAAGCATATTTTGGAGAAAACAAGGAACAATTCTAGGAAAGATTGGTCTATCAAACTAGATGATGCTTTATGGGCATATAGGACTGCCTACAAAACACCTATAGGAACTACTCCCTTTAGGTTGGTGTATGGTAAGTCTTGTCATTTACCTGTGGAGCTAGAACATAGAGCATATTGGGCCATTCAGACCTTGAATTTTGATCTTAAGCAAGTCGTGAGAAAAGGTTGTTACAACTTAATGAGCTTGAGGAATTGAGGATGGATGCCTATGAAAGTGCCCGTATTTACAAAGAAAGAACTAAAGTTTGGCATGATAAGCATCTGAGGAAAAAGGAATTCAAAGAAGGTGATTCAGTTTTGTTGTTCAACTCAAGATTGAAATTGTTCCCTGAAAACTCAAGTCAAGGTGGACTGGTCTCTATAGAGTTTCTAAGGTTTTCCTTATGGAGCAATAGAAATTTGGAGTGAAAAATCTGGGAATTTTAAGGTCAATGGGCATAGATTGAAGCATTACATAACCGAGACCCAATACTAGGAGCAAGCTGTTACAAGCTCTCCAATCCTCACCTCTTTTCAAGGAAATTCATGAAAAGTCCAGCTAAGGACTATAATTAGCCCTCTTGGGAGGCATCCCAAGTCCTTTTATTTTGCTTTTGTTGATTTACTTTCATTTTCATTAATTTTGTTTTTATCTTAAATCTCCCAAATTCAATTTTTGACATTGTTAAATTTTGTCTCTTGTAGATGTAATTCAATGAAGAAGGGTGAACTATTGGGGAAGTAATTTTAACTTGACAAATTTAGTCCTTCAAAAGAACTGATAAGCTTTTGCTGCATAATCTGTGCAGGAGCTGCAATCTAGTTCATGCAGAGGAAATGTACATTCTGCAGCAAAAAGGGGTGTCTGCAGCAAAATGGCTCATGTTTTGATGAAGTTGGATGTATATCAATGGAGAAAGGTTGGTGAATCAATAAATTGCTATCCGTTTATGCAGAAAGGTAACAATAAAATCTGCAGCAGATTACATGTGTTTTTGGTGAGGTTGGGTGGGTAATTTTCTAATATTTGTGCTTATAATGATATTATGGTGGTAAGTGAGTCATTTTGCAGCTTTGAGCTTCTTTGGGTTGTAGGATACAAGGTAGAAATGCTGCATTTTCTTGGCGAATCTTGGAGAGTTCATTTCTCATTTGTGGTTAGATGCAACTTCATGCAAATTTTATGGAGTTTTATGTGCCAAATGTTGATTTGCAGAATTTGAGTCAAAATGGCATAGCTCTCAAAGGTCTTTTATGTAGGATCCATTTTTACATGCTTGTGTGATGCACTTTTGATGAACTTTGAATATATTGATGTGTTTTTGATGAAAATTTCTCATGGTTTATGCTTCATGGAATTATATTTCATCATTCTAGGTATTTTTCACACTTGCAATCCATGTTCTATTGCATTCTTAATTTTGTTGAATTTGTGCATAAGCAATCGCATAGCTTATGCAATCTCGCATAACCAAAATTCTTGCCATTTTTCACCTTTATTGCAAGTGCATAAGGAGAGTGCATAGCTTATGCAACCTCGCATAACCTCATTTTGTCAAAATTCATATCTCACAAAACTTGCATAAGGTGAGTGCATGACCTATGCACAATTGCATAACTTCAAATCCTTCATTTTCTCTCTCTGCCGAAGTTTGCATAAGGAAGGTGCATAAGCTATGCACTTCTGCATAACCAAAATTCCAAAGCTCCAATTCTGCCGAAGGTTGCATAAGCAGAGTGCATAACCTATGCACTTCTGCATGACCAAAAACCCAGAAAAATCATTCTTGCCGAAAGGTGCATAAGGAAGGTGCATAAGTTATGCACCTCTGCATAACCAAGATCTCCAAAAATCAATTCAGCCGAAGAGTGCATAAGCAGAGTGCATAACCTATGCACTCCTGCATAACCAGAAAACAGAAAATCCCAAAAGTTGCCGAGACCTGCATAAGCAATGTGCATAGCCTATGCACTTCTGCATAACCAAAATTCTGAATTTCAAAAACTACCGCAGAGTGCATAAGCAGAGTGCATAGCTTATGCACATCTGCATGACCACCAACCAAAATTCAAAAAAATTGCCGCAGAGTGCATAAGCAGAGTGCATAGCTTATGCACATCTGCATGACCCAAGTTTCTGAAAAACAATTCTTGCCGAGAGATGCATAAGGGGAGTGCATAACTTATGCACTCCCGCATGACTTCGCTCCTCACCATTTCAGGGTCACCAAACATGCATAAGGACAAGGCATAACCTATGCACTTGTGCATAAGCACTTCTCTCAAAATTAAATCCTTTGAAACATGTACAAAAGAGTGCACAGTTATGCATAAATCATTTTCACATTATGCAGTCTCCTCAAACCAGATTTTCATTCATTTTCAAAAAATTCCCACCACCTCCACTTCCCGACTCTTCACCCCACGACCGCCTCTTCATCCTCCATTTCTTCCCAGATTCTCGCCGCCTCTCTCCCATCTTCTCCACCGCCTAATCACAAAACCCTAAATCCCCCTACATTTCCATCTCTTCTCCAATCGACCATGGATTCCCCTCCACATTCCCGCCCCGCCTCTCCTCTTGAAGTCACTCCATTGTCTTCGATACATCCCCCTTCCAATCCTCCACCACAAACGACACCACCACCACCTCCATCAAACACATACAAACGCAAAATCCGATCCAAACTGCGACCCATGTCCTCTGCTCCTCCTCCGCCCAAACGCAAAGACCCACTCCACCCCATTTTCTGAGCCACCTCCTAAAAAGCCAAAAGCTCCAGCCTCTACACCTTCTTCCAAAGAAAAGACAATTTCAAGAACCCCATTTGTATCAAAGCTACCCTGGCCTCTCCCTAATACAATTCAAAAAGCTGCTTTCAAAAGACTCAAAGATAGAAGGGTACAACCAACTAGGTATATATCCGCTGATGCTCTACAATCTCTGGGTTTATTTGATAATGTAGTTGCATTTCTTGACGGTATGGGTTGGACAGTAATTTGTGCATAAGCAAGAGGTAGTTTATCCAATTCTAGTTTTGGAGTTTATTTCTTCATTCTCTGCTACCCTCAACTTGCATGATGTAGACCATAAGCCAATTATGACATTTAGATGCTTGGGGCAAAATAGAGAGCTGTCATTGGATCAATTTCATAGCATTTTTGGTTTTGCAATTGATGGGTTCTTTAGAGTACCACATACTGGAGTATAGGTAGCCAATAAGGGCATCCGAATCCTCGCCCAATTTTGGAGAATCATAACAAACCAACCCCAAACCTTCTCTCACTGTAGGTCCAAAACATCCCAAATCCTTGACCTCGCACTTAGGTTTATTCATAGGTTGATGGCTAGCACCATATTGGGCGTAGGGACTAGTTCTCGTGTCAGGCAAATCAACTTTTATGTTATGGTGTGCATTTCACAAAGTTAAGGTGTCTCCAAAGTTACTTCTTTTGCGAACATGTGTCATATTGCCACCAAATCCATTGGTGACATTGTTTTGGGTGGACTCATCACCGCCATAGCTAAGCATTTTGGCTTTAATCGCAGAGCACTCAATCCCAAAGACTTGAGGACACTTCCTATTTTGATATCGCACACTTAACCAAAACAGGTTCCATTTATCATATTTTGATGATATCGCCACCTCAGCAGTAAACCGAGCCTATTGCACAACCGTAAACCCAACCTTTCACACCAATCCCACAAAGACCCTACTACCCCTACCCCACCCTCACCCTACTCAGACACTCCACCTCTGCTCACCCCATTCCTCCTACAAATGAACCTACCTCATCCACAAAGACCTCCTCCATTCAACACTAAAGCCTTATTCACCTACCTCGACAAAGTGCTTAGTGATGATATCTACTTTGTGGATAGGAAGCTTGACAAAGGGTCTTGATACACTAAAGGATCGCCATGAGCAACTATTTGACCTTGTCATGGAAACCAGGACAAACAGAAGAATCAAGGAAATGGTGAAGCAACTCATGATCTTCCGGGCATGCCACCCCACCTCCATCACCTCCTCCTGCACCATCATTTCGACAAATTACAGCACCTCACTCTTAGCAACATCCTTGGACAAAGGAAAACAATAGACATAGATTAGTGTTTAGTTTACTTTTGTTCAATCTTGTAGGACCTTTTCTTTGTAAATATGTTCAAACATTTATACTTTGTTTTGGATTTTGTTGATTTGCTCAATTAGTTTCTTCTAAATTGCTTCCTTTGAAGTTTTATTGAATAGCTATTACATTCGCCTTCTTTGATTTTTATTGCACTTATTGCCTTTTTGTACATATTTGCCCATACTGCCTATATTTCCATACTTTTACTGCTGGTTGTACATTTCTTGCCAATTCCTATGCAGCAGCTTTTTGTATACATCGCATACTATGAATTTCTCATGCATAACCTTTGCATAGCTCAGGTAACCCTTTTCGCTATCGCAGAATCGCATGTGTTGTATTTCCTTATGCAACTGTCCGCATAGCCTATGCAACATCTATTGCTTCTTATGCAAAGATCGCATGGCTTATGCACCTTACCTATGCACATGTTCTCGATAAAGACTTAACTCGCATAACTCGTGCAACTTCTTATGCATCCCTTTAACTTGAATTCTCATACTGTAACTCTTTCTTTTGTTCTTATTTTTACAATTCCTGGTCAATATTATTTGCTTTGAGTTTTGGATATCTATCGCTTGAGACATTGAGGACAATGTCCAATTTTGAGTTTGGGGTGCACATGTTGCTTTTTAGCTTTATTTTTCACATTTTGAGTATAAGAGCATCTCATCCCATTTCATTTAGATATATTGTAAATATTTTACATATACATCCATACATACATATTCATTACACATTTACACACACATTATACATCACTTAGAAATTGTACAAATTGCATACAAATAGACTTCCTCCATTTAGTTCATGCATTACTCATTTTAGGAATCATACACCATGCATTAAAATCTTTTGCCAAATCCCTTGAGTATTGAAAATGTGCCTATGAAAGTGATTTGACTCACCTTTTAGTTGGGTTTGTGGATTGAAAGTTTCCTAAAAGGTGCAAGGTTTTGAAGTGTCTATCTCTTGCCTATATCTTCTTAGCCAAAAAGCCACCCAATTAGTCATTTGGAGGTGGAAGTGTTTAGAGGGAATTATTGGATATAAGGTAGTCAAATGATGTCTCACCAATCCTAGAACAAATTTTCTAAACCTTTCAAGGCGAAATACCAGCTTGTACTTGAAAAGAGAGATGATTAGGCATTCTTTGATTTAAACCTTCTCATTTTAAACCTTTGGCCCTTTTTCCCAACTAAAATTTATCCTTGCAAACCCCTTTGAGCCTTTTTACCTCTAATTTTTCTTGAAATCCTTATTGTTACCTAGCCAATGAACCAAACACTCCAACCCTTTTCATGAGAATAATTATTTACAATATTAGGTACATAAAAAAAAAAGAAAAAAAAAAGAAAAGAAAAAATACAATAAAAGGGAGAAGAAATACTTGTCACCTTGTAAAAGTGCTAGTATATGTGCTTTTCACTATTGCCATTCAAAATGAAAGAAATCCACCCAAAGTATCAAAAGAAATGAGTTTGGGGGTGGCAATTTTAGGGACAATCATCAAAAGAAAATACAAAATACAAGTTAAAGTATCAAAATGTCCCTCCATTTTTATGTGTTTTGTAAACTATGCTAGCACTTGACAATCCTCATTGTGTATTCTTCTCTCCCATATAAAAAAAGAGAAAAAAAATATATAATAAAGTGTACCTTATGTTTCAAAAATTGAAAATATTCTCATGCTTTGAATCCTTTTTACCTATCTTTCTTCTTAGTCTCATTTTGAACCCCATGGCCCCACTACATCCCTAAAAAGACCTTTGATCTCTTGATAGTACTAGCTACATTAGTGGAGATAGGAGTAGGGAATTTGCCTATGGGATTGGAAAATTACTCATTCATTCATTCAATTCCATCATTCCATATGGAGACACTTTGACTATTGATTGTTCTAGAATTCCCTTTGAGCATGACTCTCTTTTGATTGGTTGGTTTGGGGATTTGAATGATAATTGACTTGATGGCTAAGCGTGAAAGCTTGATAAGCATTAAATTCTCTGCATTTTGAAGGATGGGTATATGGATTGTTGGTATGGCTAAAGGTGTGTTAAGTTACCTTAATGAGTGATTTTCATAACTCTTGGATAAGGCACCCTTAAAAACTTTGCACCACATTTTAAAGTTTGTTTGAGGACAAGCAAAAGCTTGAGTTTGGGGTATTTGATGCACACATTTTGCATAGTCATTTAGGTCTAATTTCATAATCATTTTATTTGGTTATTAGTCATTTTTAGCTAATTTCATTAGTTAATTAGTTAGTTTTTCATAATTGTCAATTTTGCACTAATTTGTAATTTTTACTTTGTTTTGTAGGAAAATGGTGTTTTTGAAGGACTAAAGAGAATTTTGCCATTGAGGAGTGTCTTCTACAGCAAAAGATGCCAAAAACAAGTTTTCAAGCTGAAATATGCATTGACCAAACTGCATAACTTGTCGCATAAGCTATGCGCTTCGCATAAGGAGGAAGATCACTGCTCAGAACCAAATTAAATGTGCATAAGGAGACTGCATAGCTTATGCACATTCTCACCTCCTTATGCACATTCACGAATTTGTGCATAACCTATGCACCAAGTCATGCATAAGTGATCCAGAACCAGTTAAATCGCATAAGGGATCAGATAACTTATGCACCCACTTATGCAATCCCATAAAGAGTTCATTAATGAGTCATGTAAGATTCCCTTAATGTATTCCTCCTAGAACATACTATTTTAGGGCTCCATGTCGAAAAATGCTATAAATAGTCCCATTTTCTCATTTTAAAAGGGGAGAAAAAGGAGCAAAGGAAGAAAGGAGGAGGCTAAGGCATTTGAGGAGTCATTTCACCTTCCACACCATTTTCAACTAAGATTTGCAGATTTCTTTCTTTCTTTACACTTTTCTACATTTCTAGTGTTTAATTACTTACTTCTTAGCTTAGATTAAAGCTTTATTTCCATTTAAACTCATCATATCTTGTAAGCATTATGGATAGTGAGTAGTTTACTTTTGATTCTGGAGTAAGGGTTGTAATATTTGAGATATTTTGAGGATTTTGATTGGGTAATCCATATTTGTGGTCTTAATGAGTTTTATTCATTTCTTGTATGCTTAATGACATGCTTAATGTAGGATCCCATTGAGTAATGTTCTTAATCCATGGTTGAAGCAATCAAAGGAGAAGGCCTTGTGATAGATAATCAGAAATTGGACTTAATTAACTTAGACCTAGAAATAGGCTAAGGATTAAGAGGATTCATAGATTAATTAAAGAACTTAATGGGTCTTAATTAATTCTAACTCCACGAAAGTAGGATTAGTTTGATTAAGGCACTCTTTGTCTCACTCGAAAGGGAATTCAAAGGATTTAAGAATTAATCTCCTTAAAACCCATTAGTTTCACAAGATTGGATAACCAATTTAAAATCCCAAAATAGCTCGAATATGAAATACCGAACTCCTAATCGCTTTTTACCATTGTTAATTTCTAATCGAATTTAATCATTTGCCAATTTAAATATTGCCATATTTGAACTTGCTTATTTCTATTTGATGCAATTTTAGTTTAATTAATACATTGTTGAATAGAATATTAATTTTGCACAATTAGATTTCACACTCCATTACCCATTAATTCATCATTTTAATCTCATAAATACTTCAATTTAGTCAACTTTTATATCAAAAATTCAATCATTAACACAACTCCTCGTGGGATCGATATTTTTCTATACTACTTGTACGACCCGTACACTTGCGGTTGGGACGCATCAGCAATACAACGCCTAGGCGTCTCTTACCATTTTGACAGTGAAATTGATGAAATTCTAAAAGAGATGAGCTCTGAATCTGATGATGATAATGATGACCTATATGCAATTGCTCTCAAGTTTCGGCTAGTTAGACAACAAGGCTATAACATGTCGTGCGGTATGTTCTCTTCCCTCTTCCTTCACTTGCTTTCTTGCTCTTAAATTAGGCTATGTTAAGAATTTTCTGATATTCATAAGTTGTCAATTTATAAATACAGATGTTTTCAACAAGTTCAAGGACAGCCAAGGGAACTTCAAGGATTCCCTTGTCAATGACCACAGAGGAATGCTATGCTTTTATGAAGCTACGCATCTCAGGTTGCACGGAGAAGACATTTTAGACGAAGCACTAGCTTTCACTACTGCTCACCTTGAGTCCATGGTTTCGCAAAGTTCGCCTCTGGCAGCGCAAATTACCCATGCTTTAAAGCGGCCTATTCGCAAGGGCCTACCCAGACTAGAGGCAAGGCATTACTTCTCTATCTACGAAGAAGAAGCCTCATGTAATAAAATTCTGCTATCTTTTGCTAAGCTGGACTTTAATATATTGCAAAAACAACATCAGAAGGAATTGAGCGATATTGCGAAGTAAGCACTAAGCACCCTGCTAAAATGCAAGGTTTATGTTTCTCTTTTTAATTAGCTTGTGCACTTGGCATTGAAAATGAACTGGGTTCTGTATACTGATTATGTTGATTAGGTGGTGGAAAGAATTAGACTTTGCAAACAAGCTTCCTTTTGCAAGAGACAGAGTCGTAGAATGCTACTTCTGGATTATGGGGGTGTACTTTGAGCCTGAATATTTTCTGGCCAGAAGGATTCTAACCAAAGTGATTGCTATGACCTCAGTCATTGATGATATTTATGATGTCTTTGGAACACCTCAAGAACTTGAGCTCTTTACAGCAGCAATAGAAAGGTTTGATCCATCGCATCCTCTCTCATTAAGGCCATCTAAGGTTGGAATCCATAAATGGGATTGCGGAGGAGCTACCTCATTGTGTAGCTCATAATAATAATAATAATAATAATAATAATAATAATAATAATAATAATAATAATAATAATAATACTCTATTTGGGAAAAATATCTTGCATAAGTGGTCTTCATTTATCCGAACATCTTTTTCACTACGTAAATTTATTCTAGGCACAGTTTAGATACACCACAAATTATTCCAGTTGACATGGGGCTATCTTATCTTGATCAGGTGGGATATTAGCGCAATAGATCAGCTGCCGGAGTACATGAAAGAATTTTACAAGGCATTTCTTGATGTATATACAGAAATTGAAGAAAACATGATCAAACAGGGAAGATTATACCGTTTCTATTATGCAAAAGAAGCAGTAAGTATTAGGCAGGCGAATATATAGTTGAAACCCCATAATTCATAGTAATTATGTGGGGTGTGAAATATTGATTATTTGTTTAAGAAGGCGTGCAATTCCCTTGTTTGGCAGATGAAAAAACAAGTTAGAGCTTACTTCATTGAATCCAAATGGTTCCACCAGAAATACATACCGACGATGGAGGAGTACATGTCCATCGCATTAGTTACCTCAGCCTATGCAATGCTGGAAACTACATCCCTTCTTGCAATGGGAGATATAGTAACGGAGGACTCATTTGATTGGTTATTTACTGAACCTAAGATGGTTACGGCCTCAGCAATCATTGGTAGGCTTATGGACGACATTGTATCCCATAAGGTAATAACCAGTTAGGTGTGCTATCTAACCCGCATGCATATATTTTTGTATGATTTAAATAACTCATCTCCTGCATATTATGAAACATATATATATGGATTTTTTTTGTTGTATTTACGGTTCCTTAATTTTTATGATTTAATTTTTATTTGTGTATGTATGTAGTTTGAGCAAAAGAGAGGGCACGTTGCCTCCAGCATCGAGTGCTACATGAAACAACATGGTGCTACAGAAGAAGAAGCTGTCCAAGAATTTCAGAAACAAATTGTGAGTGCATGGAAGGATATTAACGAAGAGTGCCTGTACCCGACTTCCGTTCCTATGCCTGTCCTAACAAGAATTCTCAATTTTTCACGAGTAATAGATGTTGTGTACAAGGATGAAGATGGTTACACACATGCTGAAGATGTGTTAAAAGATTATGTGTCTACTCTACTCATTAATCCCGTAATAACATAAGCTTGGGATTATTAGGACTTTTTAGTTTTCTTTTTTTTTTTTTTTTTAAGTAGTTGGTATTTTAGTTTAATTAAGAATAAACCTACTTTAATTATTAATTTCAATCCTTTTAATTTTAATAGTTTTGTTTGAATTTCAATTTCATAACTTTAAATAAATTTATAATTAATATTTAGTTATTAAAAATTAAATGATTAGATATAATTATAAAAAAAAGACTTTGTTTGACTATTACGTCTAATTTATAATTATTTATTATAGAAATTAAAATTTATTTAAAAAAATAAAAAATATTATTATAAAACAATATGAATATTAATCGAAAAAATTTAATTGATATGTTTGAAAATAATAATTGTATTGTGTTGTAGTATGATTGTCAGATTTTTTTTCACTTAACTTATACACCATCTTAAGAAAGATATATTGAAGCGTCCAACCACATGGTCAGTTAGATGTTATAAGTTAAGTTTTCCTTATTTTTAATAAAAAATTCTTTTGTTATATATTAAAAAAAAGTTTCAATAAAAAATTCTTTTGTTATATATTAAAAAAAAGTTTCAATAAAAAATTCTTTTGTTATATTGAAACTGTGAAAATAGTGATTATTATATTATATTATTTTTTATAGTCCCTTTGCAATATTAGTTGATCATGCTTTGATTATATATCATATATAAGATTCTTATTTGAAAACTTACAAAAACTTCAAGAATAAGAGTCGATTTGATATTAATGTTAAAATTATTATTAAGAAAGTATTTTCTTAAATAATATAAAAATAAATTTAATTATTAAATATTAAATAATATTTATAATAATATATTTTTTAAAAAAATATTTTTTAATCTCTCAATTTCAATGCTGACTTGGCCTAATTTGTCGACAAAAGTGGCCCACTTCCACTTGCATGGAATATAGTAATTAAATGCTCAAATTAGTATTGTAGGATGCAAATCCACATCTTACATTTAAAAAAAAAAAAATTACATTCTACACGACCCGTTATTCAAGGCAAGTTTATACATTCAATCCTTTTCTGTTGGACCAATAATTTTTAATGGATCTGACAATTAATGAGGCATTGATTTATTACTGTATCCCATCATCATAAGAATCCAATTAATACATTCATTCACGGGCTCAAAAATAAGAGTCCAAATTATCCCATTATATATTTACATGTGAATGTCAAGGTAATATCCTGAAACAACCCTGTTAAATATTGCAAATCATGCTTGAGATATGCAAGTAGCATGATGTATGTGTATCAGATTCAGTGCCGCAGTCATGATTAATTGGATATATATTATACATTCTGTCTGGTATTTGACAAATTAAAGTTGCATGCTTTTATCATTTGAATTGCATATATATGCGAACCCTAAAGAATTTCATGAATAGTATTTTTATTTGGCATACATGAGAACATTCGAATTCCACATCCTACACTTCCTATAATAATTTAAAGAGAGCCTTGGCCCCCTCATTTAAAAAAAAAAAAAAAAAAGAATTGTGTGTAAAGTTAAAAGAATACATGTATCCTTGATTTTGGCACGATTCAAATTGTTTGCTGCTTTTTAATTTCTCTTTATTACTTTACTTTTTGACTCAATTCTTAAATATTGATTCCTATAATTTTTAACTTTGATTTATAGATTAGGATTTGTAATTTTAAATAGTTACTAACTAAGATTTAAATATTTCATAATTTTTGGTGTTATCTATTGTTTTAATACCAAATTAATATTTTTTAACATTTTTTTTTCTCATTTTCATCTTTAACATATTTAATAAAATGTCTTAATGAATTTATGCTTTAATTGATAATATTTTTATAATATCTAATAGGTTTTTGATCAATAAAGTATAATTAGTCTAATATTGAAATGACTATTTTTTAATTTAAGATAAGTGCATGAGTAAATTTAAGTAGTGATTCTCCGAAGGTTTAAGTGATTGTCTATTTATATGTATATTATTAAATTTATATTATTTAAATATTATTATTTATTTTAATTAATTTCATTTATATATTAATAAAAAATTATATATATATATATATATTTTAAAACCATCTATAATTAATAAAATATATGATTTATTAAAAAATAAATGTCAATTATGTTGTTTAATAAAAATATCATTTATAAATTTTATTTTTTATAAACGTTCCCCAATTATTAACATCAATATAAAAAAAAAAGACCAGAGAATGCGCATGTTGATCATAACAAACATAAAACCAATGCCAACACAAGTGACAAGTGACATGACACTATCAAGACAAGCTATGGGCACAAAGCGGACAATTCCAAACGCCAAAAATGATATTTGGCAGGATGGTGATAGGCGGCATTGTTAATTATGGTAATTACATAACTTTTATATTTACCCTTCACATTCAATCTTGCGTTCGCTCCCCTGCTTATAATGATTTCGATTGAAATAGATAATTTATTAAAAATGAATTTAATTAAATTTTTACACAATTATACTTGTTTATTTATTTTTTAAATAAAAAAATAAATTTTTTTATTTTAAATATAAATATTAATAAAAAATTAATTAAATTAAATTATTATAAAATTCTAAATTTCAAATTGGAAGAATATATAGTGTGAAAATACATAAAAATTCACATATATTCTACAAAAATAAAGATAAACTTGTTAATATGAGATTTAGATGTATGAATTACAAAGTGAAGATTTGTAGCTAGGACGTGAGCATAAATTGTAGCCACAAATAATAGGTGGAAGGATATTCTTTTTATCTCCTTTTAAGATCGTGGCCATCAATATTCGATCATTTGCACCCTGTCTTAGTTTTAGGCCCTTGTCACTTCAAAGTTGATGAAGGCTCACTGCTCTTTACCCACTACTCAATCATTTATATCATTTTTTTTTCAAAAATTTTGATTTTAATCATGTGGATTATGATTCTCATCTTAAACAAACGATCGTGTGGCTACTTACTACTCACCACTTATATGTTTTTTTTCAATAATTTTAATTTTGATTTCGTCAATTATAATTCTCATTTCAAAAAGATTTTTATCATATTTAATGAAAATATCACGATATCTTAGTTTTAGGCCCTTGTCACTTCAAAGTTGATAAAGGCTCACTACTCTCTATCCACTACTCAATCACTTATATCATTTTTTTCCAAAGATTTTAACTTTGATTATGTCGATTGTGATTCTTAACTTAAACAAAAGATCGTGTCGTTACTCACTACTCACCACTTACGTCTTTTTTTTCAAAGATTTTAATTTTGATTTCATCAATTGTGATTCTCATTTGAAACAAAATTTTGTCATATTCAAAGGCCTGCTAGTCACTACTCACCACCTACACATTTTTTTTTATGATTTTGATTTCGTCAATTATGGTTCTCATATAACACGCCTAAGTTAGTAATTTTCTTTTTGTAATTTTATCTCATATAATATATTAAAAATAAATAAAAAATTATTAATTTCTAAATATTACAGTATTGTAAGATGTGTGTTTGTATTAAGGCCTTATAAGCTTATTTTAATTATTAAATGCTAAATTAATAATTATTCTCTAATAATTTTATTTGTTAAATAACTATTTTTTGTAGAATATATAATAGAATATACAATAGAATATACAATAACTATTTTTGCATATATATTTTGCCCCTATATATAGGATTTTTTAATATACTTTTAGTAGTGTTTTAGTTTAGTTTACTCAATTTTTATAATTTTATAATTTTTTTTTCTTGCCTTTTAGGTGAAATTGAAGTACAAAAAATATTGGGAGCAAGTAAAGAAGAAATTTAAGTTGATCTATCAGTTCATAAATCCTGAAAGCAATAGAGAAATTTCAAATTTTAGAAAAGTAGAAGGTTATACGAACTTCAGCACAACCTATACTTCTAGTCGTGTAACTGCAAATTTGCCAATGCACATGCTTTACTTCTCGTTACACAAGTAGTGTAATCTTTAGTTTCACTTGCACATAAGGAGCCATGCTGAAACATAAGGGATAACACAAGCAATGTTTGCGATCGTGTAAAGACACTTCATTATGTTACACCATCCTTGTGTAAAGTTCACGCGACTTATGTTTCTCTAGGTTTGAAGAACGACAGAGCCAAACAAGTTGCAAGGGTTGTGTAAAATGAGCCTTGCATTTACACAAGTTGTGTAAATTAACCATGATGTTGACATGGACTGTACAAATTTTGACTTTTCCAAATTCTTCTTATACTGCTTCTCTGACCCAATAGGAGGTAGCAATTTGACAGTATATGAGCATTCTTTTCATTTTGGCTTAATTATTGCTTCTAAATTTCTCATCTTGGCTTTGATTCTTTAGCTTATATTCATACTTATTGTTATTTTCTACGTAGCTTTCATTGTAAAGTTGAACATGAGTGAGTAGTTCATTTAGATTTCAGAGTTAGGATGCAATACTTTATTTTAATCTATGGTATTAATATGATTTTGTTTTATGAAATGAATAGTTGTGCTTTGATTCTTTTCCATGTGACTTGATTACATGCTTTCTCTCTAAGTTAGGTTTTAAATCATTAATTGATGAACTAAAAGATGAAGATTAATGGTTGAAAAATGAAGATATATAAATAATGATTTTGGGTCTAGAGATAGACTAAAATTATGAAAGGGCATTTATAAATTAGTTATCTAACTTAATGGATTTTAAATAAATCAAGAGCCAGGAATGTAGGAATTAGTTTAGTTAAAATATCTCTTGGATATCTTAAAAGAGAATTTTAGAGATCTTAGAATTAATTTCCTTCAAAAACATAATTACCTATTCATTAAATCATTTGGAGAAATACCGATTAATTGGAGTGTAAACTCTCAACTTTGAAATTGATTAATACCTGTTTATTTAGCTTGCTATATTTAGTTATTTTTTTTTATTGCTTTCACTAAATTCAAGTCTAAATAGTATATGTGATCAAAGTTTAGTAATTAACACGATTCTCGTGAAAATAATATTCTTATACTATTGTTGGATCCGTGCCCTTATGATTGAAATTATTGTATTGTTGTTTTACATGTGCTATATTTGTTGGCCGAAATAAATTAAAGCCAGAGGTATATAACATAGCTGTCGCAGGTAATAATTAACAGCAAAACAATAACGTTTTGAAAACGAGTTGTAGTTGTCTATATTTGAATGTATATGTTTGTTTAATTTATAATTAATATATTATTGAAAATTATGATTGATGTATAAATTATATGCAAGTAAGAAAGTTTCTTTTAGCATCGCAAAGATTCTGCTTCGGCTATAAATAAGGCTCGACCCAAACAGCCCCGCAAGTCCACAAAAGTTGAGCAAACCAAAGTTATCAGCTTTGTATCATTTCCATACAACCACATAGCCCTTTAATAGAAAATGTCGTTTCAAGTTTCAGCTGCTGCTGCTGCTCTTTCTACGCCTCCGGCCAAACCTACTGATATTAAACTTCGATCTGCGGGTTTTCACCCTAGCATTTGGGGTGACCATTTCCTCTCATACCAATCTCACTATTTGGTAAAAAATGCTGCATAATTTCTGCTTCCACTTCAATTCTGTTCATCTATAATATGTTGCTTGTCGCTTTCCTAATCATTTTATATGTTTTCAAAATCAATCTTCATATATAATAAAAAATTGGCCAATTGGATTAAAAAAAAAAGACCAAATTTTTTTTGTTGATTGATAATTACATTTAAACATTGTATTAAAACCTTTAAAATTGGTAACAATTAATATAGTCATATTTCAAAATTTATAACAATAAAATATAGATATTAAAATATTAAACTGTTATTTGAATTCATTTTGTCATTCATAATAAAATGCATGATTGTAAATTTTTTAATAGAGTTCAAATTTCTCAAAAGTAAGTTCGATAATTGACTATAATTACTCCAATTTTAAATATTCAGATATTTAATTTAAAATTAAAATATTTGAGTATAATTATTAATTAAAAATATGTTTAGCTTTTTTCTATTTAATATGCATAAAAAATTTAATTGGGAGTGTAGCTGAAGCCATATGTAAATATTTGGTTGCATAATGGTTGCGGCAGTGTTTCAAAATTCAAGAACCACTTTCTAAAAATTAAAAATTGATTTTCAATAAAAATTCTCACTCATTCTGATAATTTAAGAGCGAAATCATAGATAAAGAGGATGCAGGATCCCATAAGCACGTGCTTATTTTCCCTGGTTTTTCTTGACGTAGAAAACAAATGACAAAATAGATGAGCATCATAAAAAGCTCAAGGAAGAAGTGAAAAGCATGCTGATGATCAACGTAAATAAGTGTTAGAGCCCAAGTCCAATTGGAATTAAAAAGTATAATTAATTTAGGAAGTATAATTAGTTTAAAAATTTTAGTAGAATTTAAATTATAAAGTTTAATAATTAGAATCCTAAAAGGATTAGGTTTTAGTGGCCTGTATATATGAATAGTTGATTGGCCATTATATGAAATGTATAGCAGTGAGCCTACAAAGTAGAAAAGTGTGTTGAATTTCGTGAGTTTTATTTAAGTAATTTTGAGGGTGAGAAAAATAATTAGTGATTGTAATTATTTTTCCTTGATAGTGAATTTATTTGGTAGAGTAGGCTTAAGCTGAACCACGTTAAATTTTGTATTCTTTATTTTGTGTGGGTGTGGTTTTTTCATAACAAGTGGTATCAAAGCTGTGATTCAAGATGGTTAAAACAAAATTTGAGGTGGAGCCGTTCGATGGGAAAAATAATTTCAATTTGTGGCAAAGGACCGTAAAGGATGTCCTTGTACAACAAGGATTAATTAAAGGATTGAACGAAAAGTAACCGACGACCATGAAAGATGATGATTGGGAAGAGCTTCAACAAACGGTTGTGAATACGATTAGATTGACGTTAGTCTCAGATGTAAAATACAATGAAAGATGGTGAACACAAAATTTGAGGTGGAGCCATTCGATGGGAAAAATAATTTCAGTTTGTGGCAAAGCACCATGAAGGATGTCCTTGTACAATAAGGATTAATTAAAGCATTGAATGAGAAGTAACCGGCGACCATGAAAGATGATGATTGGGAGGAGCTTCAACAAAGGGCTATGAGTATGATTAGATTGACGTTAGTCTCAGATGTGAAATACAATATCTTAGAGGAGACTTCGCTAGTTGTTTTGTGGAAGAAATTGAAGAGCTAGTACATATCAAAGTCACTCACAAATCGTTTATACTTAAAGAATGAGTTGTATCAATTCAGAATGGATGAAGGTACTGATGTGATGTGAGGGATCACCTTAATATTTTTGATAAATTAATTACCCAATTGGCTAGTGTTGGTGTGAAGGCTGATGAAGAAAATAAAGCTCTCTTGCTTTTAACCTCTCTCCCACACTCTTATAAAAACTTGGTGACAACTCTAACAGTTGGGAATGAGACTTTGAAGGTTGAGGAGGTTACTGCAATTATCTTGGATGATGAGAAGTTTAAGAAGATAAGTAGTAACAATGAAGGTGGAGCTTTTGTTGCTAGTTCTAGCCGTGATAGAAGCAATTCACGTGGAAACAATTGGAGAAGGAATAATAGATTGAGCTCGAGACCACGAATAGACCATGAAGATAGAGAATGCTACTATTTTCATGAAAAGGGTCATATTCAATACCATTGTATGAAGATGAAGGAAGATATTGTAGAGTTTAAATAATTCAAGAAGAGTCGCGGAAAAGAAAAAGAAGAAACTATTGCAATTGCAATGGATTATGGTATTAATGATAAATGTTTGAATGTGGATGATGATAAGGAAAATGCAAAAGATTCATAAACTTGAAAGCAATTGCATATAGGTCATTATTATCATCATCAGATTCAGAGCTCATCTCTTCTAGAATTTCATCAATTTCACTTTCAAAATGGCAAGAGACGCCGAGGCATTGGAGTGCATTGATCAAATCCAGTTTCTGTGAAAGCTTATTGTTGTGAAAAAACCACACCCACACAAAATAAAGAACACAAAATTTAACGTGGTTTGGCATTAGCCTACTCCACAAAAAAAATTCACTATCAAGGAAAAATAATTATGTTTTCTCACCCTCAAAATCACTCAAACAAAACTCTCGAAATTCAACACACATCTCCACTTTGTGGGCTCACTGCTATACATTCCATATAATGACCAACCAATTATTTATATATATAGGCCACTAAAACCTAATCTTTTTAGGACACTAATTATTAAATTTCATAATTTAAATTCTACTAAACTTTCTAAACTAATTATACTTCCTAAATTAATTATACTTTCTAATTCCAATTGAACTTGGACTCTAACAATCTCCACCTCCAAGTCAAATGGAATTAGTCTTCACAATTTTCACAAAAGTCAATTTTCTCTTGGGTACTTCCTTGCACTCTTGATTGTTGATGTTGCCTCTTGCTTCCACTTGCATTCTTCTAATTGATGTGCTTCCTTCCAATTTATAGAGATTCTTTGTACCAAACTTCTCACCCTTCATGATCACAAGAGCACCTCGATTAACTTTCATTACTCCACCATGAATCGAACACCCATAACCCAAAGAATCCAATTTACCCAAGGAAATAAAATTCCTTTCAAATTTAGGAACATATTTTACTTCATCGAACACTTTTACTTGATCACCATACAGTTTGATTTTCACTCTTCCAATACCTTCAACTTTCATTTTATTCCCATTGGCTAGGTTTACTTTTCTCTTTTCTTTTCTTCAACATGTCAAACCACTCCTTCTTTGAGCAAATATGGAATGGGTAAGCAGAATTCGTTAACCACTCATCTTGTATCTCAAGTTTCGGCTAGTTAGACAACAGGGCTATAACATGTCGTGTGGTATGTCCTCTTCTCTTTTCCTTCACTTGCTTTCTTGTTCTTAATTTATGCTATGTTAAGAAATTTTTGATATTGCTTATAAGAAAAAAAAAAAAAAAAGAATTTTTTTATGTTCATTGATTGTGAATTTACAAGTGCAGATGTTTTCAACAAGTTCAAGGACAGCCAAGGGAACTTCAAGGATTCCCTTGTTAATGACCACAGAGGAATGCTAAGCTTGTATGAAGCTACGCATCTCAGTGTGCACGGAGAAGACATTTTAGCGAAGCACTAGCTTTCGCTACTGCTCACCTTGAGTCCATGGTTACCCGAAGTTCGCCTCTCGCAGCGCAAATTACCCATGCTTTAAAGCAGCCTACTCGCATGGGCATAACCAGACTAGAGGCAAGGCATTACTTATCTATCTACGAAGAAGAAGCCTCATGTAATAAAGTTCTGCTATCTTTTGCTAAGCTGGACTTTAATATATTGCAAAAACAACATCAGAAGGAATTGAGCGATATTGCAAAGTAAGCACTCTACTAAAATGCAAGGTTTATATTTCTCTTTTTAATTATTAGCTTATGCACTTGGCATTTAAAATGAACTGAGTTCTGTATACTGTTATGTTGATTAGGTGGTGGAAAGAATTAGACTTTGCAAACAAGCTTCCTTTTGCAAGAGACAGAGTCGTAGAATGCTACTTCTGGATTTTGGGGGTGTACTTTGAGCCTGAATATTTTCTGGCCAGAAGGATTCTAACCAAAATGTTTGCTATGACCTCAGTCATTGATGATATTTATGATGTCTTTGGAACGCCTCAAGAACTGGAGCTCTTTTCACCAGAAACAGAAAGGTTTGATCCATCGCATCCTCTCACATTAAGGCCACCTAAGGTTGGAATCCCTAAATGGGAATGACGGGGAGCTACCTCATTGTGTAGCTCATAATAATAATAATAATAATAATAATAATAATAATAATCTATTTGGGAAAAAATCTTGCATTTGTGGCCTTTATCCGAACATCATTTTCGGTAAGCAACTTTTTCCAAACACAGTTTAGACTTTGGATACACCACAAATTATTCAAATTGACACGAGGCTATCTTATATTGATCAGGTGGGATATTAGCACAATAGATCAGTTGCCAGAGTTCATGAAAGAATTTTAGAAGGCATTTCTGGATGTATGTATAGAAATTGAAGAAAACATGGTCAATCAAGGAAGATTATGCCGTTTCTGCTATGCAAAAGAAGCAGTAAGTCTCAGGCAGGCGAATATATAATTGAAACCCTATAGTTCATAGCAATTATATAGGGATGAAATATTGATTAATTGTTTAAGAAGGCATGCAATTCTCTTATTCTGTCAGATGAAAAATCAAGTTAGAGCATACTTCATTGAATCTAAATGGTTCGCTCAGAAATAAAAACTGAAAGATGGAGGAGTACATGTCCATCGCAATAGTTACCTCAGGCTATGCAATGCTGGCAACTACATCCCTTGCTGGAATGGAAATATAGTAACGAAGGACTCATTTGATTGGTTATTTACTGAACCTAAGATGGTTAGAGCCTCAGCAATCATTTGTAGGCTCATGGACGACATTGTCTTCCATAAGGTAATAACTAGCTAGATGTGCCACCTCTAAACCCGCATGCATATATTTCCGTATGATTTAAATAATTTGTCTCCTGCACATTATGAAACATATATATATATGAATTTTTTTTTGGTATTGATGGTTCCTTAATTTTTATGATTTAATTTCTACTTATGTATGTATGTAATTTGAGTAAAAAAGAGGGCATGTTGCCTCCGTGCTACATGAAACAACATGGTGCTACGGAAGAAGAAACTATCCAAGAATTTCAAAAATAAATTGTGAATGCATGGAAGGATATTAATGAACAGTGTTTATGCCCGACTTCCATCCCTATTCCTGTCCTAACGAGAATTCTCAATTTTACATGAGCAATAGATATTCTGTACAAGGAGAAAAATGGCTACACACATGTTAGAGATGTGTTAAAAGATTTTGTGTCTTCTTTACTCATTCATCCCGTAATAATTTAAGCTTGGGGTTATTAGGACCCTTTTAATATCTTCGTTTTACTTTGTTTTCAAGCAGTAGCCTAATAAAGAATAAACCCACCGTAATTATTAATTTCACTCCTTTTAATTTTAATATTTTTTTTCAATTTCAATTTCAATGTCAAAACTTTAATTTATTCAATGGCCAAATTAAAGGTGTGTACCTGAATTGATTAAGATAAAAAAATGTTATTTTTTAAATTATGAACCCCTTATAATTTTAATTAAAATATTCTTTGAACATTATAAGCCCATTTGCATTTCTCATAATTAAAAAATATTTTTATCGTAGTCAATTAAATAAATTTATAATTAATATTTAGTTATTAAAAATTAAATGATTAGATATAATTATAAAAAGAAAAGACTTTGTTTGAATATTAGGTCCAATTTATGATTATTTATTATTGAAATTAAAATTTATTTTTAAAAAGTTGCTATTATAAAAATATGTGAATATTAACATAAAAAATTTAAGTGACATGTTTAAAAGCAATAAATAGGCTTCGTATTGTGTTGTATTGTGATTGCCTGGTTTTTTCACTTGCATTGCCTTATGAAAGGTTTATTGAGGAATCTGATGACTTAAATAGTTAGATGTTACAAAGTAAGCTTTTCTTGGTTTTTAATAAATTTTCTTGTTTATACACTACAAGAAAAAAAAATGCGAATTTCATATTTGAATTGAAGATTTCCATTTCTAATTTGGTTTAGAAACGGGAAAAATCCATTTCTAATTAATTCATTGCTAATAATTATAAAAACATAAATTTCTATTAGTTTCTAAATTAGAAATAGATAGCATTCCATTTCTAAATAAGTTAGAAATGGAAACAATTCCATTTTTACTTTTTTTTTTCGTTTCTAATTCGTTTCTAGTTAGCAATGGATTATAATTCAGAAAAAGAGATTATACCATTTTGAATTAAAAACGGATTCTTATCCGTTTTTAATCCGTTTCTATTTCAAAAGGAATTTCATTTATAATAAGAAAAATTATTTAAAAAATTAGAAATAAGTTTTTTTATTCGTTTCTAATTAATAAAAGCAAAAAATGAAAAATTAATTTATTGTTAAATTATTTATTTTAAAGTCATTTTAAGTCCTTATTTGGTTCAATTTTATGGTAAAATTCATTTCATTTGCAAATGAATTTCATAATATAATTCTTTTACAAATGAATTTCTTTGTTTGGTATATTTTATATTAAATGTGAAATTCATTTCAAATGAAATAAATTTTGTATTTGGAATAAATAAAATAAAGTAAAATAATATATAATAAGAGGATAATTTTTTCACTTGAAATATATATGATTTATCAATTTGTAAAAATAAAGGGCTTATTAGTAAATAATTATAATATTTAGAGATTAATTTATAAAAATATAAGGACTTATTTGTTAATAATTATAATAATTTGGGATCAATTTGTAAAAATATAGGGGCTTATTCTAAATAATTATATTATTTATTGACCAATTTGTAAAAGGGTAGGGGCTTATTCATATATATTATAATATTTAGGGATCTTTGTATAAATATAGGGACTTATTCACAAATAAAAATATTTAGAGATCAATTTATAAAATAAAAAGGTTTATTAGTAAATAATATTAAAATGTAGATATTTAATTTTTAATAATATAGGGATGAATTGTAAAAAAAAAAATAAAGTTTAAATGTAGGGACTAAACTGTAGGTTTGACTAAATCTCAATGACTTAGTTACTTCATGTTGAAAATAAATGGCATTTTGATCATTTATTGCTAAAATTAATAGTGATTCTAATAGTAAAAATTAATTTATAATTTTATTAAAATATCATAACTTAGTACGTGGGTTTTAAAAATAGTGAACTAAATTGTAGATTTCACTAAATCTCGAGACTAATAATAATTTACTCTAAAAAAATAATAATAAAAAAGAATACCCTATTTGGGAAAAAAAAACATGCATATGTGGTCTTCATTTTATCCGAACATTATTTTCACTTCGTAACTTTATTCCAGGCACAGTTTAGCTACACCATAAATTATTTCAATTGACACGGGGCTATCTTATCTTGATCAGGTGGGATATTAGAGCAATAGATCAGCTGCCGGAGTACATGAAAGAATTTTACGAAGCATTTCTGGATGTATATACAGAAATTGAAGAAAACATGGTCTATCAAAAACAATTATACCGTTTTTACTATGCAAAAAAAAAACAGTAAGTCTCAGACAAGTGAATATATAATTGAAACCCCATAATTCCTAGCAATTATATAGGGGTGAATATATTGATTAATTGTTTAAGAATGCGTGCAATTCTCTTGTTTTGTTAGATGAAAAATCAAGTTAGAGCTTACTTCATTGAATCCAAAAGGTTCCACCAGAAATAAATGCCGACGATGGAGGAGTACATGTCCATCGCATTAGTTACCTCAGCCTGTGCAATGCTGGTAACTACATCCCTTGTTGGAATGGGAGATACAGTAACGGAGGACTCATTTGATTGGCTATTTACTGAACCTAAGATGGTTACAGCCTCAACAATCATTTGTAGGCTTATGAACGACATTGTATCCCACCAGGTAATAACTAGCTAGATGTGCTATCTCTAAACCCGCATGCATATATTTCTATATGATTTAAATAATTCATCTCCTGCATATTGTGAAACATATATGGATTTTTTTTTTTTTTTGGTATTTATGGTTACTTAATTTTTATAATTTAATTTCATGTAGTTTGAGCAAGAGAGCACATTGCTTCTAGCATCGAATGCGACATGAAACAACATGGTGCTACAGAAGAAGAAGCTGTCCAAAAATTACAAAAAAAAAATTGTGAGTGCATGGAAGGATATTAATGAAGAGTGCCTGTACCCGACTTCTGTCCCTATGCCTATCCTAACAAGAAATCTCAATTTTGTATGAGTATTAGATGTTGTGTATAAGAATAAAGATGGCTACACACATGCTAAAGATGTATTAAAAGATTTTGTGTCTTCTCTACTCATTGATCCTGTATCAATATAAGCTTGAGGCTATTAGGACCTTTTAGCGTTTATTTATTTATTTTAATGATGGTAAGCTGGTATAGTAGACTAAATATGAATAAGCCCATCTTTATTATTAATTTCAGTTAGGTTAAAGGCTTGAAATTACGACTTCAATTGGTTTGCAAACGCCTAAGGCTATATAAATGAATAGTCTCAATGAATCGATGTAGATGATTTCCAGAAAATCTTATAGCCCTTTTTGCATTAATAGACCGTGAATGTTAATTGTTGTCCCAAAATAGTCCAAGAGGGAAGTGAATTGGACTTTAACAATTTTTCGGCCCTTGCTTGTAGCCTAATGAAAAATTGTGGCTTTGTTCAACTAGGTGCTTCTCTATATAAAATGAAAGTAATATATGCTTCAACAATGTGTTCCTAAGTTGCAATTCAAGCCTCAATCAATGTATATGGCAATATCTAACAGAGCATGCATCATACAATATATAACTAATTTCTCAACTCACTCAATAAGTCCACAAATTTATCAATTCAATCTATTCAACCAACATTCAATATCATGTATAACAAGAAAAATTTAAATTGCACAAGAGTAAGTAGGTCAAGGTTAGAGAGATCAAACACAATGATTTTTATAGTGGTTCGGCTTAACTAGCCTACATCCACCCTCTCAAAGAACCCACTTTGAGTCTTTTCTCCACTATTTGCTCTTTTGAAGGCAAGAGACCAAAAGCCCTTTACAACTTTTCAACACCAAGCTTTTACAAAGGTAGCTTGAAACCTTCACAAATGCTATCACAAGTACTTTATCTCTCAAGCTTCAATAGGTGCTTGTACAACCTCTCTTAAATGAAATTTAATGTTGTAACACTCACTCTTACTCAATACAAATTAAACTATAAAGAAGAGATGAGTTGATTTGCCAATGTAGCTCAAAGTCTTTAAAGCTCTTGAATGAAAGCAATAAATGAAAAATCAAGATTGGAGTTCAAATGTAAGCTTTCATCAAGTGTAAATGAAGTAAAGAATGTGTATTTATAGTCCCAAATAATTTTAGACCGTTTGAAACCCTTTTGGAACGTTATACACACTGCCCAAGACAAAATAGCCGTTATTTTGTCCTTGTGTGCGAAGTTGAGCAGCTTTGATAAATTAGCAAACTAATTAAATTTTAGGAGCAGTCAGTAAACTGGTTAGTAAACTAACTTTTTTAGCAAACTCATTAGCAAACTAAAAAATTTAGCAAACCAGTTAGCAAACTAAGTCAACAGCTGCATATCTCAACTTGCAATGTCAAATGATTTATACCTTAAAAAATATTTCAATGGTAGTATCCAAGGTCATGATGAGAAAAAGTAATTAGAAAATAAAATTTCATTTTTGAGCTCCATATGACTAAATTCTCATCCATTCTTTTCACAAAAGACCTAAGACTCAATTTCTAATACTATGTCTTTCATACCTTTTCTTTGAGTCTTGGCTTCCATAGTCTTGTTCTTTTCTCATTTTGGATTTGTCTTGAAATGCCTTTGAGTATCCTTTCTCCTTAGATGTAACTTTAAAAGTTCTTTAGCAATAAGACAAAGAATCTACACATCACTTTAAAGTTGGGTTAGATAGATTCCCTTTGAGTTTTGTTATCATCAAAATCAATGCTCATTTTGAGCTACACGGGGTCAACATTAATGTTTCAACCTCCAACTTTCAGCATCATAAGATAAACACTATGTATATGATTAAAAAAGACATATACTAATTATAGATTGAGAGAAATATCTCAACTGAATGAAAGATTATTTATTATATAATTTAAGATTCTTATTAATTTTTAATATTATTTCTAATTGAGGGAGATTAATTTTTGTTAAGATTTTTTTTTATAAAAGATTTGATAATTCATTAATAAAAATGATAAATATATTATAATATTCTCATAATAGAAAAAAAAATATAAATATAAACAATTAAAATTTTTTGTTCATAAATAATTTAGGCTGAGGAGAATAATATTCTAATTAATAATTGATTCTTTTTTTTATTTTGGACAGCTAAAAAAATCTTCTACAATACAGATTTTGTCGGAACTTACTATCTTTATGGCTTGTAGAAAAGATTAAACCGCCAAATGTCAATGAAGGAGTAGGCTACACTAGCAATTTCTATTGATAGAAGCCTATACTTGGAAATTCAAAATCTCAGTAAAAGAAATCAATGATCCACATTGTACTTTGAATTGCTAAAGAGACCATTCAAATATTGAGAAAAAAAGAAAAAAAAAAGAAACCATGCTAACAGGGAGAAAATAAGATCCTAGTAACAGGGAGAATAGGATCCAAACATTGGGAAGAGAATCTCATATCTGTTTCTAAGTGACACAAATTTGAGGAAAGAAACATAGATGTATTCAAACTAACACTTATTTGAGAGTTTATTAGAAAAAACTAATAAAAAAAAAACAAAATAAAACACTCTATGTATCGTGAGGTCACACCATGCTCAGCAAAAACAAGATGTCAAACCCAAATTCTCCCATTCTTCCTCAACCTCCTTCCTCCTCCGTCTACTTTGAAAACTTTTCATTGGACATAGACTCTCTCTATCCGTGGAAGCTTTTCTCAAAGTCTGGGCATCTTGTTGATGTGTATATTCCCAGAAGATTCAACAAATGAAATAGAAGATTTGGCTTTGTAACACTCCATGACTCTCAAAGCTTCCTACCCTTCCTTTAGTATCTTAATAACCTCTAGATAGATTTATCTAAAGCAACAATAAACATCATCATTTTGAAAATTTCAAGATAAAGCAACATGAACATCTTAACAGGATTCCTTTTGACAAGATTACTTAAATTAATTCCAACAATAAGTCACAAAAAAAGAGCAGAAGTTGGCACAAACAAGAAAGGAAAAGAAGCACTTATGTCTCAGAGTACCATTTCTCCTACAAACATAAACCCAACAAGCAATATTGACAGATTTAATTTATGTCCTAAATTACCTAGAAGGTCTTACATTTCTGGAGGGTCTTTTGAGCCTTTGCCTTGGAATCTGGAGTGGCTTCAGCGAAGTGCGGTGGGCATCCTTAAAGATCATGCCTAAGCCCTGACCATTGAAGCTAGTCTCCAAGCCAAAGGTGTTTTCTCGATTTCTATTTCTCCCATGGTTGGCGGTGCAGTATTATTAACCTTCCAATCTCCTGAAGACAGAAGCTTTTACTTCACCTTCAATTGATTAGCTCCTTAGATGGTTCTCTTTTGTCTTGCCATGGGAAGAGAAATTCATGCCCACAAATTGATTTGTCTTGACTTGTTGTCACGACATCCCTCTTCACCTTTGGTATATAGTTTTCTTCATCTAGCTTAGCAGGTTCTGCGATTCTTTTATCTTGCTCAATACATGCACCTCCAAGAAGTTGAAGCTAGATTCGGCAAGGGTTTTGGTCTCCACTTTAGATCTTGATTTCATTCACAAGATCATGGCAGTTGACATTGGTAGCGTCAAGTATCATATTACCTTAATTGAAGATAGCAAAAGTTAAGCTTTCCTCATGGCTAGGAATCTCAATCCACCGTTGCCCTCGGCTGAAGCTATATCTTCTTCTCCCTCCTCATCATCGATCAATTCTCCACGTGTCTCCCCGGGGCACTTGCATGATTATGCTATGTCCCCTTTATCAGGCGCTGCTTCCCTTTTAGAGATCACTATCCCAGAACAAGCAAAAGGCATGCAGCTGACTTCTCCTCTCTATAGTTTTCTGCTTGAGGATCCCTTGGTAGTGGAGCTTAGCAATTGCCCTTTGGAAGACAATTGTCTGCATGCTTGCTCTGCTTTGAACCCAGCTCTATTTGAATAAAAGCCTACCCCTTGTGTTGTCTCCTACCTTTTTAGGCTTGATCCAATTACTAAGCCAGACCCTTCACCCATTGTCTCGTCTTCACATCCAGCCCTTGAACATTTAGCCATCATCCCTTTTAACCCATCTTATAAGGCCCAACCCTTTACCTCCTCCCATCGCAGCAGTATCAAAATCTCTCTTTTGCCTAGACAGAGACGTACGAACAGTCTTGTCTTGGACCTAATTGGATTATCACCTAAGCTTTCCAAAGGAGGGAAGAACAAGAAGACTTGTAGAAAAGGAACCAAAGTTGGGCAACCGTCCAACAGTGATATTAGCAGGATAAACAAGTCCTATAAAAGATCACTTTGCCTAGAGAAACCTTCTGACTTTTCCCTTGATCCAGTGTAAGAAGCATGGCAAATAGTTTCTATCGACGAGAAATTGGGTTTAATTGTCTCTGAGCCAAATGAAGTGGTGGCGCAAGCAAATTCAGGATGATATGGACTTGTTTCTTAACAACAATTGTTAAGAGTTTTTTCTCTTATGATTATGGTTTGTTCTCTCTAGCTATGCTTTCTTTTCTCAGAAAGCCTAGGAGCTGTTCTATTCCCTTATGTTTTCTCTTTTTAATTTCAATTTTGGCATAACAGAGTCTCTTGGTGCCACAGGTTTTGATCTATTTTGAATTGCTTTTGCTTCCCTGTTATTTGGTTTGTAGAGTTTTAGTTCCTTCCTTCGTGGCTTCTTTTTCTTTAGGTTTCCTCTCTGGCTTCTTGTACTTCTTTTGCCAGTTTTCTGGCCCATTAATAAATTTTTGCTTATAAAAAAAATAAATAAAGAAAATCAACTTAGGGGCAGTTACGGGTGAGAAACTCACTAGTAATCACCTAAGGAAGAGATTTTAAAAAAAAAGGAAAAAAAATTACAATTTTATTTAGATTAGTGTTGATGAAACTAACACTATTGAGAGAGTTATTAATTTATCATCTAGTAAGATATTTAGATAGAGTAAATCATTTTATTTACTATGATATAGTATAAACTCATTTACTATAAAAATTAAAAGGCGAATCATATAAATATAATTTACATTATATATATGGTTAATCGGATAACATAAATCAACTTTTAAAGAATTTAAAATCAGAATCCTTAAAATAAAATTATTGAAAGTTCAAAGATAACCTGATCGGTTAAGATGTTTAATTTTGTAGGAGACGTAATATAAAAATGATAAATGTTGTTATAATTATAAAATAAAATAATATTTTTATAATTATAACAATTATATTTTTAGTTACAAAAATATATTATTATATGTGTAAATGGGCTTAATTAGTAAAAAAAAATTATATAGTCAAATTGAATAAAATGAAATTTTAAGAATCCAAATACACATGGCATAAATTAATACAATAGACTTTAGGTGCATTTGGTCAAATAAGAATAAATAAATTAAGAACAATTACGGAAGATAAACCATAAGTTGAGTTGAGCTGGTAAGATTAAAGGAAGTAATTAAGTTATTTAAAAATGGGTATCTACGTTGGATTTTTTTTTTAAACTGCAAGTGCAATTACATTTATAATGCGCAGGGACAACTTAAACATGCTTCTAGAAACAGAAATACAAAGAAAACAGGAGGCCTAAAGTCCAGCTCATAACAAAATAAAATTCATACACAAGACCTTAGCCCAAAACTCCTACTCGGAAAGCCTAGGCATGTTGAAGAAGAGTAGCACTGCAGCTCAGCTTTCTACACCAAAATGAACCATTGACGGGGATGGGAAAGCCACTATTGTCCAAAAAGATTCGAAGAGAAACTGCACAAGCACTAAGGACCCCCAATCGGCAGCTCCAGTCTCCTCCCAATCAGAATTGTTTGTTTCACTAGGAGAGTGACGCGATAGAATTTATAGACCTCTTAATCTCCTATAGCCTGAGGGAAACACCTTCATACAAAAGGAAAGGCTACAACACTGAAGATATCAACGTCCTTCAAATGCTTGAGCCACTCCCATTGAGCAACAGCAGCTTCTAGACTGAAGACACCTGCAAACCTAATAGAGCTTTGAACCAAACTCTTTTGGATAATTGATTAAAACCTAAAATAATACTATCAATAAGTCAACTCGCCAACTTGGAGTAGAGAGAGAGCCCCACATCTCAGTCGAAGCAAAACAGAAACCAGCCAATTAGAGACCACACTCGACTATCTCAAAAAAACTAAAACCCAAGGAAAAAAATTGTGAGAAAATTCTCTCGAGAAGTTTTTTATGTTTTTTATATCTCAGGAAGCTCCTATCTACATTGGAATCTTATAGGAATATATAAAAAAAATTAATAAATAATTTTGGCTAATTTGGCAGAAGACAATTCATAATTGTCAAATTATAGAAATTTTAACTCTTCTATTTTTTTCTTTGCTGCATATGTATGTTTTCTTATACAATGGAAGAAAGATTTTATTAATTTCGAATTTATATTCCAACAGGTGTTATTCTAGAGAACAGATAAAACATCCAGACGACATCTATATCAAATATTACTTTTAGGTATAGTAAGAATAGCAAATCAAATTAATGTCATTTATATATTTTAATTGTAAATTTGATAGATACAAAAGATTACAATTTTTTTTTATGTTGCTGAAAGAAAACTAGCTTAAAAGCCTACTAAAAAATATTTTTAATTTTAATTTTAATTTTAAAAAAGAAAATCTTGGGACCATTACATTGCAATTGACCAATAGTCAATTTTTTTCACAAAATAGTAAAACTCTTCTCCATGGTAAAATCTAATCCAATTTGGCGTTTAGAATGAAAGTTGGCCTCTAGTTAAAAAAATAAAGAAAAAATTAAAAAAAAAAAGATTTCTTTCTTTATATGTATATATAGTTGCCAAAAGTACGAAGATCCGAAGAACATTCCTCTATGGCTTGATCTTCAAACCTGTGGTCCCACTCCATTCCAAAAGAGTCACACTAGCATATCTGCATCGCAATTGATACCCACTAGCCTAAAATCAACGGCTAGATCTACTTCCACGTGTTCTCTGACCCACCTCTTCAAAGGAAAATTTGGATATGTTAATGTTCTTCTCTCTCCGACTCTCCCTCCATTTCCTCTGTGTCTGATGTCTCTGTGATATGCACGCCTAATTCTACCAGTAACCATAGTACTGTGTGTTTGAGAAAAAAACAAAAAATAGTACTGTGTGAAAAACCAATATAAATAAAAAGATGGCTGTGACGTCATCTTCAGATGCGGAGCTCCTGTCGCCGCTGCTCCAACCTTCTTTAAAAAAACAATCGGAGCCGGAGAAGCTAACCATAGATGATATGCTCCAAAAGCACTGCGGCGAATTCGGGTGGTGGCAATTGCGTCACTTTGTGCTGACCAGCTTGGCTTGGGCCCTGGAGGCGTTCCACACCATGGTCGTGATATTTGCAGATCGTGAACCGGATTTCAGATGTCTAGGATCGGGTTGCGACGCAAAGGCGAAGAGCGTTTGTGGATTTGAACCGAGTTCGTGGGAGTGGGTTGATGGTCTGGATACTTTCTCAAAGGAGCATAGATTTTGATGATACCAAAACTCAACTAGAATCAAACTAACATTGTTTTAAGTGTTGTGTATCTCAAAGAAAAAGGACAAAAGGATTTCATGATGGATTCGTGCTTATGAAGAAAGGATGACATTCTAAGGATAACACAAGACGAAGCAAAAGAGATAAAAGAAGAAAAGGTTACCTTCCAAGGCTGTATTGGAAATCAGAATTAAAGTATTAGAGTTAGTTTTACTTCTTAGGATTACTTGTGAAAAGAATTGAGGAGTAAAAGTCAATGATCCTTATTTTCAATCCCTCAAATGATTTTTTCTTTGAAACATCATTATTATTGGCCTAAAAAATGTTTAACTATGATTTGGTGTGAAGTTTTATAGTTTTGAAAGTTATGCAGAAAAGTTTTCCTGGTATGCTAACTGGTTTGCTACTTATTTTAGTATGCTAACTGGTTTGCTATTTTCTCAAATCGCTTAATCTGTTTCAACTCTGCACAACATCGCAGAAAACGACAAAATAAAGGCTATTTTCTTGAAATTCGTATCTGTAACGTTCAAATGAGTTCTGCAATGGTAAAAAACGTTCCAAAGCTATAAATACACCTTCCTTTGGCCATTTTGCACTTAATGAAAGTCCCTCTACTGTTCAAAATCTTTAAAGCTTTCATTCAAAGTGCTCAAAGTGATTTATTGCTCATCATTGGCTTATTTACTCAACTCTTCTTTATAGATTCTGTTGTAATTGAGTAAGAGTGAGTTTTTCAACACATTATTATCATTTGTGAGAGGTCATTCAAGCACCTATTGAAGCTTGGTTGTGATAAGTGTTTGGAATAACACTTGGTAGAAGTGTGAAGCTACTTGTAAAAGCTTTGTTGAGAAGATTTGTAAAGGGCTTTGTCTCTTGCCTTGAAAAGAGAAGAATAGTGGAGTGAAGACTCAAAGTGGGATCTTTGAGAGAGTGGATGTAGGCTAGTTAAAACCGAACCACTATAAAAATTTCAGTGTTCATTTTCTCAACCCTTGCTCTTTACATTTTTGCAATTTAGCTTTATGAATGATATGCTTTTGCTGATATGAAAATTGATATCATATCTTTGTTGATCTTGCCGCTATCCGAGAAAAATAGTTTCTTGCAAAATCTGGCGATATCGATATATTACGCTGGTTATCTTTGTCGGATAGGATATCCGTATAACGCTCTAGTTCTTTGTGATAAAAACGTATTCGATCGATATATTTACTGAATGCTTATATAGTCTGTTATATCAGTATACTGATTGCATATAAGTTAACCTTGAATCAACTTGTTAATTGAGTTATATTGTTCATATTTAGCATTAGTTAATTAAGTTGAACTTAGCTGCAATTTTCAAAGGTTTTGAGCAAGAACCAAAAATTATTTTTAAAGTCCAATTTACCCCCCTCTTGGACATATTTTGGGACATCAATTTGGTATCAGAGCCTGTCTCTCTTGCTTGAGGATTAAATCCCTTAGAGTGATCCACACACATGGCTAGTTCATCTAGAAATTCTGCTAGTATACCTGCCCCCTTAGCTGAAGGTTATTCCATCACTAGACCACCACTTTTTAATGGCACAAATTACTCCTTTTGGAAAACTAGAATGAGAAACTTTATACAATCTGTTGACATTGATGCTTGGAGAATAGTTAAAGATGGTCCTTATATTCCTTATAAAACCAGTGAAGGAACTGTACAAATCCCTAAAGTTGAATTTGATGATAATGATTGGAAGAAAATTTCTACAAATGCCAAGGCTATTAATATTCTTCATTGTGCTCTTGATATTAATGAGTATAATCGTGTTTCAGGATGTCAAACTGCAAAAGAGATATGGGACAAACTAGAAGTCACATATGAAGGAACTGATGTGGTAAAAGAGTCAAAGGCAAACCTCCTCATCCGTGATTATGAATTATTTGAGATGAAACCTGGTGAAACTATTGCTGAGATGAGTACCAGATTTACAGACCTTGTAAATCTACTTAAAGCTCTTGGAAAGAGATTTGAAGAACAAGAACTTGTAAAGAAAATTCTGAGGTCTCTTCCAAAGACATGGGAAGCAAAGACTCACATTATTCAAGACACCAAGGATTTGGAAAATACACCTATGATGAGCTGATTGGTTCTCTCATTGCACATGAGATGATTTATAAGAAAGATGAGAATGACGGTGATCAAAAGAAAAAGAAAGGGATAGCTTTCATATCCGAAAAAGTAGATGAGAAAAAGAAAAATGTTGCTCTTAAAGCTAATTCAAGTGATGATTCAAGTGCTTCAAGTGATGATGATGAAGACATGGCTATGATAGTCAAAAGATTCAAAAGAGCATTTAGAAAAGGTGGAAGCAAATACAAGAAGTTCACAAAGAAATATGCTCCAAAGACTCCAAATCATTCAAGTGAAATAGTTTGTTATGAGTGTAACAAACCAGGCCACATTAAGCCAAAATGTCCTACGTTGAAGAAAAAAAAAATTCAGAAAGGACAAAAGCAAAAAGGCAATGGCAAAGAACTGAGGATGTGATTCTTCATCAAATGATGAAACAAGTGACAAAGAGGCTGCAAACACTTGTATGATGGCAATTGAAGAAAAAGGTGAAAGCTCACACATCGAAGATAGTGAAAATGACGTAAATCTTGAACTTTCTAATGTTGATGAATTAGAACTTGCATTTGTGAAGACATATGATAAATATAGAACTTTTAAAAAGAAATGCAAAATTTTAGTTCATGAAAATTGTGCTTTAAGATCAGAAAATATTTCATTGAGTATGGTTTCAAAGGAAAATGAATTTTATAAATCTCAAATGAAATTATTTAAGAAAGTTAATGATGAACTTCAAAAATCAAAAGAAGTGTGTGAACAACTTCTTGAGAAAAACAGAATTCTTGAGGAAAAAGTTGAATCTTTGACAAGAGATTTATCTAAATTTACAAAAGGAAAAGAAACACTTGATATACTTCTTGGGAATCAAAGATTTACAAATGAAAAATCTGGAATTGGATATGATGGATTTATGAAGTATGGAAAATACAAATAATTTTTTGTTAAAGCTACATCCTTTTCTCAACCGAGTATTACATGCTTTTATTGCAATCACAATGGTCATATGATTAATGCTTGCCCTATTAGGAAAGGAACCTTTAAGGCAAAGAAAGTATGGGTGCCTAAAGGAACCCTACCTAATGTTACTAACATTCAAGGACCCAAAGTTGCTTGGGTACCTAAGAACGATTAAGCGATTTCAGTGCGCCTAAGGAGTATCTTTGAAAGCAGAACATTGGTACATTGATAGTGGCTGCTCTAGGCACATGACAGAAATAAAGGCAAGTTTTCCTCTTACGATGAAAGAAGAAGGTTATGTGAAATTTGGTGATAAAAGCAAAGCTAAAATTGTTGGAAGTGGAACTATTGGTAAAAATCCTTGCATTGAGAATGTTGCATTAGTTCAAGGATTAAAGTATAATCTTTTAAGTGTTAGTCAATTGTGTGATAATGGTTTTAAAGTGATTTTTACTTCTACACATTGTGAAATTCATGGAAATAATGTTATGTTTGCTGGTGCTAGAATAGATAATATTTACTTACTTGATTTAACAAGTCTTGAAGAAAATTGTGAAACATGTTTTATGACTTGGATGATAGTGCATGGTTATGGCATAGAAAATTAGGACATGCTAGCATGAGTACACTTGCTAAACTTTCTAGAAAGAACCTTGTTAGAGGACTTCCAAAGCTAAGATTTGAAAAAGAATTTCAATGCAAAGCTTGTGCACTTGGTAAACATACAAAATCATCTTTTAAATCAAAAAATGTTGTAACTACGTCTAGACCATTGGAATTGTTGCATCTTGATCTTTTTGGTCCAATCACACCTAGAAGTCTAGGAGGCAAGGCATATGCATTTGTAATTGTTGATGATTTTTCAAGATTCACATGGACTTTCTTTCTTGCTCATAAAGATGAAACCTTTGATATATTTGAAGCTTTTTGCAAAAGAACTCAAAATGAAAAAGGGTATTGCATTACATCTTTGAGGAGTGATCATGGAAAAGAATTTGAAAATAATTTGTTTGAAAATTTCTGCTCTCAAAATGGTATTTATCATACATTTTCAGCTCCTAGAACTCCACAACAAAATGGAGTTGTTGAAAGGAAAAATAGATCTTTGCAAGAAATGGCAAGAACAATGCTGAATGAAAATAGTTTACCAAAATATTTTTGGGCAGAAGCTGTAAATACAGCATGCTACATTTTAAACAGAGTTTCCATTAGAGCTATTTTAAAGAAAACTCCTTATGAACTTTGGAAAGGAAGAAAACCCAATATTGCATATTTTCATGTCTTTGGTTGCAAATGTTACATTTTGAATAACAAAGACAGCAATCTTAAGAAATTTGATGCTAAATCCTGTGAAGGAATATTTCTAGGCTACTCAACAAATAGCAAAGCATATAGGATTTTCAATAGAAAAACATTGACCATGGAAGAATCAATGCATATACTTTTTGATGATGCTAACACTTCCTTGCAAAGAAAAGATTCTTGTGATGATGAAATTGAGCAGATTCTAAATTCAAAGAATTCGAATAATGATGAGCTTGAATCAAAAGAACAAGTGGAGGATGATCAAAATGACAAAGAAGAAGAACTACCTTGCTCCACAAATGTTGAAATTCAAGATGACTCCCAACCAAATGTGGAAGAACTACAAATTGAGGAACCTCAACATCAAGATATTCCACAAGAATGGAGATACCATAGAAATCATTCCAAAGATGACATTCTTGATAGTCCATCACAAAGAATGATGACAAGAGCTCAACTTAGAAGATATTTTGGTAATGTTGCTTTTGTTTCTCAATTTGAACCCAAAACATATGATGATGCTCAAAATGATGAAAATTGGCTTTTTGCTATGCAAGAGGAATTAAATCAGTTTGAAAGAAACAAAGTTTGGAAACTTGTTCCTAAACCTAAAAAGCACACTGTTATTGGAACTAAATGGGTATTTAGGAATAAGATAGATGAAAAAGGACATGTAGTTAGAAATAAAGCTAGACTAGTAGCTCAAGGATACAACCAAGAGGAAGGTATTGATTTTGATGAAACCTTTGCTCCGGTTGCTAGAATTGAAGCTATTAGAATGTTGTGTGCATTTGCATGTTTTAAGAATTTCATGCTTTATCAAATGGATGTTAAAAGTGCATTTTTAAATGGATACATTGATGAAGAAGTTTATGTAGCACAACCTCCTGGTTTTGAAGACCCTCACTTTCCAAATCATGTTTACAAGCTTACTAAAGCTCTCTATGGTTTAAAGCAAGCTCCTAGAGCATGGTATGAGAGACTTAGTAAATTCTTATTTCAAAATGATTTTAAAAGAGGAAAAGTAGATACTACTCTTTTCATTAAGAAAATTGGAAAAGACATGCTTATTGTGCAAATTTATGTAGATGATATTATTTTTGGTGCTACTAACCATTCTCTTTGTAAGAAATTTTCCAACATGATGAAAAGTGAATTTGAAATGAGTATGATGGGTGAACTTACTTTCTTTCTTGGATTGCAAATTAAGCAAATGAAAGATGGAATTTTTATAAATCAGTCCAAGTATATAAAGGATATGCTAAAGAAGTTCAAAATGGAGGATATGAAGAGTATTGGAACTCCCATGAGCTCAACAATTAAATTGGAGAAAGATGAAAAAGGTAAAGAGGTAGATAACAAATTTTATAGAGGTATGATTGGTTCTTTACTCTACTTAACAGCATCTAGACCAGATATTCATTTTAGTGTATGTTTATGTGCAAGATTTCAGTCATGTCCAAAAGAATCTCATCTTGTAGCAGTTAAGAGAATTTTTAAATACCTCATTGGCACTCACAATATTGGCTTGTGGTATCCAAAATGTGAATCATTTGATCTTATTGGTTATAGTGATTCAGATTTTGCTGGTAGTAGATTAGACAGAAAAAGCACTTCTGGAACTTGTCAATTTCTAGGTCATGCATTAGTTTCATGGCACAGTAAAAAGCAAACCTCTGTTGCACTTTCTACTGCAGAAGCTGAATATATTGCAGCTGGAAGTTGTGTGCACAGATTTTGTGGATGAAACAACAGCTTGAAGACTTTGAAATTAAATTTGATCACATTCCCATAAGATGTGACAATACTAGTGCTATAAACCTATCAAAAAACCCTGTTCAACACTCTAGAAGCAAGCATATTGAAATTAGACATCATTTTATTAGGGATCATGTTCAAAATGGTGATATTCAAATCGAATTTTTCCCTTCTGAAAAACAGCTTGCTGACATTTTCACAAAGCCACTTAGTGAGGAAATTTTTTGCAAAATAAGAAGAGAACTTGGTATGATTGATGCTTTTGATTAAGTTTTTTATCTATTCTCATGTTTCCATATGAAAATGAAGTGATATATGTTGATTTGCAGTGTTGAAAATGCATTCTGATATTTTTGGTGCAATTTGAAAAATTCTGGGTTATATCAGATATGAACAGTAATCTGCAGAATTTGCTCTCAGTGGCATACTAATCCGTTTGCTAATTTTCTTGTTTGCTAAACGCTTTACCACTGCTCCTACTTTTTCGTTGGCAAACTGGAAGTCAGGTCTGATTGCTCTAAAACTCTAAAATTATTTTTTCTCGAAGCGCCTATTCTGCCTGTTTAAAGCCCATATGACTTAAATACCCCTCTACTTAAAGTATTGCATCATTATGTATTTAAGGGCAAAATGGACTTTTTAACACTTTGATTTGCGCAGGATTTAATTTTTTCTTCTGAACCATCAGTCTTCTCGCCGTCTCTCCTCTGCTACACGCTACCTATTCCCTGCAAAACCTACAGTTGTGTCTTTTCAGTTTTTTTAAAATTCAAAACTCCTCTTCCGTTTCGTATCTCGAACGAGCAGTGCATTTCTCTCTCCACTTGCAAACCCATTTCGGTCGCAAGATTCCAAGCCATCGTCTCCCTTCATCGTTCTCAAATACTTCCGAAACCCTTTGATAGTGAATCGATTAAATTGATTGTTTGCAGAAAGAAAATCCCCAAAATTTTTCGTTTCCTTTATTTCACTGAATCTGCCGAAAGAAATCATTTGCTGTTGGTTATTTTTCTTTGTCGATTCGCACACTCTGTTTCAGTATATTTCAGGTATAAAGTCTAAACCTTTAATGGAATCGTGTTTCATATTCTTCTATGCCTGTTTGTTATGCTTTCGTAATATGCTGATAATTTTTTTTTATTCTGCTTGATTTGCTCTCGCCTGTTTGTTCTGTTTTAGCGCTCTGTTGTTAATTTTTTTTTGGCATTAACACTTCGTGAAATGTGGTATATAATAATGAATCGACTGCCATGGATTCGTAAGAACTCGAATATTTTTTTTGCTGTCTGTTCTATTTTTTTTGTCATTGCGCTCTGTTGTGAAAAATGGATGTTGATATGCTTAAATTGATTATATATATAAATATATATATATATTGGCTGCTCACATCACTAAATTTATAATCTCAGTTCTCTCGGTCATTTCGGCCTAATTTGTTTCTAAGATTGGTTATGGCACGAGACAAAGGAAAAGGGAAAGCCAAAATCACCACATACTCATCATCAAACTCAACTGACGCAAGTATCCCTGCGTCACCACCTCCACAAAAGGATGCTCCTCTGGTAATTGGTAAACCAAAAGAAACAACCAAGAAAAGAACAAGCGAGCCAGTCCAAGAAAAGGGAACCAAAAAGAAAAAGATTTCAAAAGCTCCAGTTGTGCATATGGAGAGGGCTATTCATGAGCCAAGGTACATTTACTAGCCTGCTTTTGTTGAAGTTTCCGTTCCTTTGCAATCTTTGTTTGAGTATCAAAAATGGGATAAACTGTGTTCTGACACTGAAGGAGTGTATGTGGACTTAGTGCAAGAATTCTATAAAAATTTGAGGGTTGATGATTCTGACAAAGATGAGTCTTTTAAGGTGAAAATGAAAGGGACAATTTATGAAGTGACAGTAGCTAGATTAGCTAAAGCCCTAGGAATTCCAAACAGTGGGAACAAAATCTGCTCCCACAAAGATGTTTTTGCTGTTGGTGGATTTAACAAACGGGATTTTGAGGGTGAAGTGTTTAAAGGAGAAGTGAAGGATAAGACTAGCATTACCCATGCTCATAAACACATTAAAATTCTTAATATTATTATAATTTATGTGTTAAATCATAGAACCTAGTCCCAACTATTTGAGTACCCTTGACCTCTGCATAATTTGGCATATAGTGAACCAAATTGAATTTAATCTTGCCTATTTTATGCTGAAGCAAATCATGAAATGGAAGCCACCCTATAAACTACCATATGCCCATCTTTTAAATGGTCTGTTTAGAGACTTTGGGATACCTTTGGAAACTGAGAAACTTAGGACCAATATGATCCCAATCACTAGCTTGCAAAAAGATGATGATGGTAGAAAGCTTAGATTTGAGCAAGGTGCTAGCTCCAAAGATAGTGCAAGTGGTACTTTCAATGTTGAAGGTATTTTGGAGGAAGTAAACAACTTGAGAGAATTTGTTGAAATGGAACTTGGAGCTACAAAAATTTAGAAATTTTCAAACTATTCTTATGAATGCTCTTGACTCTAAAGTTGATGGATCTTTGATGTTGATGTACAAGATTGTGGAAGAATTGTTTAAAATCAAAGTCTATTTGGGTATTTCAACCACTGAGGCTGGAGAAACCAGTAAGGTTGCTCGTTACATTCCTCTAGCAGAGAAAGTGAAAGAAAAGGAGAAAGAGAAAGAAACAGAGGAAGAAGAAGAAACAGAAGAGGAAGAGGAAGAAGAAACAGAAGAAGAGGAAGAGAAAGAAACTGAAGAAGAAGAAGAGAAAGAGGAAGAAAAGGAAGAAGAGGAAGAAGCTGAAGCAGAAAAAGATGAAGATGAATCTGATGATAAGAATGGTAATGGAGGCAGCAAAGAAGGTAGTGGGAAAGATATGAGTGACTCAGTCCGAGGCGTAACACGAGACACTGCCTCCGCTTCCCGCAAAAGGAAAGGGCAAAACAGCTCAACAAGAACAAAAACGCATAAGCAGAAAGAGGAAAGCGGTAAACCCTCCGCAAAAAGACTAAAGCGGCAAAAAGTCTGCGGTGAGTGCAGTACTACCGAGTTAGCGGTGGGCCTATTGTTCCTTTGACACCGGATCGAATTGGTCTGCAATTCTTCAAACTTTGAGTGACAAACCTATCAAGCCCAAAAAGCTGAAAATGGGTGCTCCAAAACCAATCAGGAGAAGTTCCAGGCTGAAAGGATAAACTGAACTTTGATTGAATTTTGTCTAACAGTTTGTCTGTTAGTTTGCTACTTAATTTGCTACTTTTGGTTTTTCTGAACTTTAAATTAGTTTGCTATATCAGTTACTATTTTGACTGTTTACTCACTGCATTTAGACTGATTTTTGACATGCATGATTTCTCCCGTATTCTTTTGATGCTGACAAAAAGGGGGAGAAAAGTAATGAATGGTAATCTTGATACTTGATATAGTTTGTGATTACTCATGGTTGATATAGTTTGTGATTACTCATGGTTGATATAATTTGTGAATAGTATATTATTGATATAATTTTATGATGTGCATATTGTTGATATCACTTGTGAATGATATATACAGTTTGTGATTAGTGTGTATATTGTGCATATTTAGTTAGTATCTTTAGTCACACTTGACTCCTTAAGAAAATGCTTATGAATATTTTATTGAAATTATTAAGGGGGAGTTATTTGTGATTAATTGTTGATATAAGCACATACATAGGGGGAGTTATTCTCACATACACATTCATACACATACTCACACTTACTTATATTTACATGGTGATTCAATTGAGTTTTGTCATCATCAAAAAGGGGGAGATTGTTGACCCCACAAGCTCAAAGGAGCATAGATTTTGATGATACCAAAACTCAACTAGAATCAAACTAACATTATTTTAAGTGTTGTGTATCTCAAAGAAAAAGGACAAAAGGATTTCATGATGGATTCGTGCTTATGAAGAAAGGATGACATTCTAAGGATAACACAAGACGAAGCAAAAGAGATAAAAGAAGAAAAGGTTACCTTCCAAGGCTGTATTGGAAATCAGAATTGAAGTATTAGAGTTAGTTTTACTTCTTAGGATTACTTGTGAAAAGAATTGAGGAGTAAAAGTCAATGATCCTTATTTTCAATCCCTCAAATGATTTTTCTTTTAAACATCATTATTATTGGCCTAAAAAATGTTTAACTATGATTTGGTGTGAAGTTTTATAGTTTTGAAAGTTATGCAGAAAAGTTTTCCTGGTATGCTAACTGGTTTGCTACTGATTTTAGTATGCTAACTGGTTTGCTATTTTCTCAAATCGCTTAACTGTTTTAACTCGCACAACATCGCAGAAACGACAAAATAACGGCTATTTTCTTGAAATTCGTATCTGTAACGTTCAAATGAGTTCTGCAACGGTAAAAAACGTTCCAAAGCTATAAATACACCTTCCTTTGGCCATTTTGCACTTAATGAAAGTCCCTCTACTGTTCAAAATCTTTAAAGCTTTCATTCAAAGTGCTCAAAGTGATTTATTGCTCATCATTGGCTTATTTACTCAACTCTTCTTTATAGATTCTGTTGTAATTGAGTGAGAGTGAGTTTTTCAACACATTATTATCATTTGTGAGAGGTCATTCAAGCACCTATTGAAGCTTGGTTGTGATAAGTGTTTGGAATAACACTTGGTAGAAGTGTGAAGCTACTTGTAAAAGCTTTGTTGAGAAGATTTGTAAAGGGCTTTGTCTCTTGCCTTAAAAAGTTGCCTTAAAAAGAGAAGAATAGTGGAGTGAAGACTCAAAGTGGGATCTTTGAGAGAGTGGATGTAGGCTAGTTAAAGCCGAACCACTATAAAAATTCCAGTGTTCATTTTCTCAACCCTTGCTCTTTACATTTTTGCAATTTAGCTTTATGAATGATATGCTTTTGCTGATATGAAAATTGATATCATATGCTGTTGATCTTGCTGCTATCTGAGAAAAATAGTTTACTGCAAAATCTGCTGATATCTGATATATTCTGTTGGTTATCGGTTGTGCTATCATATAGGATATCTGATATACTGCTCTAGTTCTTTGTGATAAAGCGTATTGGTTCTTGATATATTTCTTGAATGCTTATATAGTGCATTATATCGATTATCACGATTGCATATAAGTTAACCTTGAATCAACTTGTTAATTGAGTTATATTGTTCATATTTAGCATTAGTTAATTAAGTTGAACTTAGCTGCAATTTTCAAAGGTTTTGAGCAAGAACCGAAAATTATTTTTAAAGTCCAATTCACCCCCCTCTTGGACATATTTTGGGACATCACTTCCACAGTGGCACAGTAGGGTTTGGTCTGTGGACAGAAGTTTAAGGTCGGATTGGTTCAGGCCTTTTTCTTCGGTGGCTGCATGACCGGTGAGTCTGTCTCCTTTCTTTTACTTTTCAGCTGTTTAAATTAAGACATAAAAGGCAAGTTTTGTATATGTTTTATATTATATTTAAATTCTTAATTTAATAATTTTAAAGATAAAAATGAATGAGACTTGAAACAGTAAAACTTAATTTGTATAAAAAGATAAATTAAATTAAATCTGATGGATCATTTCATCAGTAGGCTGATTTATTAGCAAACTTGCATGGACAGGGAGCCCGGATGGATAACTTAGAGAAATAATTATTTATAGTCCTTAGCTTTGTGGCCCCAAAATTATTTTATTATTTTCAACCTTTCATCTCCTAAAAACTTGTGGTTTTCAATTTTTCTTTTTTTCTTATCCTAAAGACTTGTGACTTTGTATTCTGTGTAGGCTCTCGATGGCTAATGCACAGATAACAGGATTGGGTGCACCCTTCTTTTTCTCTCTCTCTTTTTAATCAACTTCTTTCCCTACTTGTGAGTGTGTGTGTTATTTTTTCTACGGCCCATCTGCATTTACACTTGTATAAACCACGCCTTGGGCATGTGATCCACTTGCCACTTAATCTTTGGGTTGTCAACCATTGGGTTTTGAAATGAAATATTTTAGTTTAATTATTGTTAAAGCACACATCTTCATGTTCTACGTACTTAAAATAATCAATTTTCAATACCAATTATCTTATTTATCAACGTTTGAATTTTTGAGCTAAATCATAGAATAGGTAATTTCATATTTAGCAAATTCGCCGAGTCTTAATATGTATACCTCTCTTCTTAATTATAATTGAGATTTAAATTTATAGCCATGTGCAAAGAATATTTATGCACAATTCTAATAAGAACAGAGACTTGACGTCCTGATTGATGATTAATCTTGACCTTTTCAGGTGCAGGGATATTTGGCCATCTCTCAGACTCCATACTAGGAAGAAAAGGCTCTCTAATAGTAGTTTGCATCTTAAATGCCTTATTTGGTTGCTTAACTGCATTAGCACCAGACTACTGGACCTATCTCCTTCTCCGTCTTCTCACTGGTTTCAGCACCGGAGGTGTCGGCCTCTGTGCTTTTGTCCTTGCCACCGAGCCTGTCGGACCCACCAAGCGTGGCATGGCGGGCATGGCGGGCATGTCTACATTCTATTTTTTCTCTACTGGAATAGCCATATTGTCAGGTGTGGCATGCATTTTCCGTTCCTGGCGGAAACTTTACGTTGCCTCCTCTATTCCTTCCATTCTATTCCTTGTCATTGTGCTTCCTTTTATCTCTGAGTCCCCTCGATGGTACCTTGTTCGTGGGAGAATCAATGACGCAATGAAACTAATGAGCACGATTGCTAAATCGAATGGAAATCACCTTCCTGATGGACTTATCCTGGCCCTTGATGAAGAAGCAAATAACAGTGCAAGCAATGATGACCAGAGCTGCAAGGAAAAGCCTGCAACAAAAGAAGCAATAACAGGTTCTCTAATTGATGTAATCCGCTCACCACTCACCCGTATCCGTTTGTTCTTAGCTGTGGCAATTAACTTCTTGTGCTCCGTTGTTTATTATGGGATTAGCCTAAACGTTGTGAATCTTGAAACCAACCTTTACCTAAATGTGCTGCTTAATGCTGTAGCTGAAATGCCAGCATTCACTATAACAGCTCTTCTATTGAGCAAGTTTGGGAGGAAACCATTGGCAATTGCAACACAATGGTTCAGTGGACTCTTCTGTTTCATAGGAAGTTTGATGGGAAACGCTGGGATATGGAAAATCATAAAAATGATTTGTGGGATTTTGGGTATTTTCGGGATGGCTGGGACATATAATTTACTGTTCATATACACAGCAGAGTTGTTTCCTACGGTAGTGAGAAATGCAGCTCTTGGCAGTGCAACACAGGCAGCGCAAATGGGGGCAATACTGGCACCATTTGTGGTGGTTTTGGGGGGTGCGTTACCATTTGCGGTGTTTGCATTTTGCGGAATTATGGGAGGATTGCTTGCATTTTACTTGCCGGAGACATTAAATCGGCCATTGTATGACACAATGACTGGAATGGAGGATGGAGAAAGTGGTTGTAGAAGCGTTTGAAGGTGTTGGAAGTTTGCTTCTTGACAAGATGTTTTCAAGAGTTTTTGTTTTATAAAAGCATTTTAGGATTTTTTTATTGTTTTGCCTAAACTTAATCTATTATGAACTCAAAACATGTATAATGAAATCTACATATTAAATAAATAAGTCTCACATGATTGTATCTTATATCCATGATGGATCGAATCTAAACGAAAATTTTCAAGCATTTTAAATCTATGTAATCTCTCCTTATTAGTAACTAATTAATCATTGAGAGACTCTATTTAGCGATAGCAATAAAGTGTCCAACAAATTAAAAGTGAGGTATCAATGTAATGGAAGCAAAATTCATGGCGTCTTCTTGATTGAAATTATCAAACCTTTTTTCTTTTTTTTTTTTTTTTCATTTTGACTTGCTTCATAGATTATTGTCACTTGCAAGTAATTTTTTCCCAATTCTTTGAAATAATAAAGTTCATAGAACAATTTAGATTGTAATGCAAGGAACATTTTCGTCATGAAGGTGTGGCCAAGTCCTCACTTAGGAAACCTCAAAGCAACATTTTTCTATTTTACTTTTTTGTGTTCGTATTATTATTATTATTATTATTATTATTATTATTATTATTATTATTATTATTATTATTATTATTATTATTATTATTATTATTCATTTAACTCTAGAATTCTAACTTGAAATTTTAGTGACTTAAGTATGAATAGAAAGTTCATACATAAATCTATTTGGGGTTTTTTATTTTTTTTTGTTTTATTTGAGTTTTACTAGTATTTAAATTTAAGACTTATAATTTAAATTTTTTTTTTATATATAAGTAGGAGGAAGGAAAAGTTAGAGCTGAGTCTATTAGTTTCAATACATATGAAATTATTATTAGGCTATGCTTATTGCTGTATTTTAGAAATTATTTTAGTATCATTAAATTAAATGCGGTGAGTCGCTTGAAAGAACACCCAAATGAAATTATTAAATTTTTTGATTTACGTGTACGCCTCTAGCAGCACCGTTGCTAATAAATTTAAATGATAATAGCCTAAAATTCCAAAATTTTGATCTATCTATAAATCATAATTAGTTCTTTTTTTAATCATATGTGGATAACAAATTATTTTATATTTTTTAATTATTTTACTCAACAAATTTTGATTTAATAATGTTAAAATTAAAAACTTGAGTACACGTTTAACTCTCAATTGAATCCGATGAAAAATGTTTGCATTCAAAGTTACCATCCAAATATAATTGCTCAAACTGACAAAATAAATGAAAGAATAATTCTTCAGTTAAGAAAAAAAATTCACTTCCATACACTCAGTGCTTCATTTTGAAGGAAAGGGAGAAGAAAAAATCAAATGTGTAATAGTTATTTTACAAGTTATGATAATTTTTATTTAACATGAATAATTAGGAGCTGTTGACCTGAAAACAACGCAATGCGAAGAAATAGTACAGATAGAAATTAAGCCTGCAACTGCAAGCAGAGAATGGAAGAATAATAATGATCATAAGGCAGATTTCTATTAACAAAAGCCACAAAACGCATAATTAAACTTTCATAATCCAACTTTTATGAATTTGCCTAAATTTTATATTTACATCAGATAGAATGGCAAATCAACACTGCTAAATCATGAACGGAGTCGCAGAGAATGTTGGAATTACCGAGAACTGATTACTTCGCCTGAAAAAGCAAAAAAAAAAAAATTGCCACCATATTTCAAGTTGAATTTCCATTTTCCAACCACCAGCCATAAATAAATAAATAAATTGCAAAAGAATGGTTACCGGTAATCTTCGCTGTAGTTAGGAATACTAGCTAGTCCACGGGACCCACCACCACCACCCCCACGTCGTCCTCCACTGCCCTTCCTCTTTACCACTCTTTCCGTTCCCCCTTCCACCACCACCACCACGTTATCCTCAGATATCGAGCAAAGCGTCGGTTTCCAATCAGCCATCGCAGCCGCGGGCGACGCAGATGCTGACCCTACTCTGCCCCTCTTCCTCCTACTTCTCCTCGTAAGCGTTTGCAGTGTCCGCCGCTCCATCAGCGCCCGCTTCTCCTCCGAACGCCGCCCGTTCAGCTCCGGAGTATCCTTTTCGGATTTGTCACCGCCACTGGCCCCGCAACACGAGACGAATTCCAATAAAAACTTCATGTGTACAGAATTTATAAGCCCAAAAAGGAAAAAAAGAAATCCAAAAAGACCAAAAATAAAGCGAAATTAAGAGAGAGGAGGGAAGCAGCTCTCTTCTCTCATCGTCGCTGTTCTTGGGTATTTGGTTTTAGGCTTCATAATTGCAGGCTTCCAGCGGTGGGTGAGCGGGTTAGAGAGTGGGTGGCTGTGAGGAGGATTTGCGAACTTTCACGCTACAGGCGGTTTTTATAGAGAGACATTTTTGGAGTTATCTGATTGGGGATAAGAACGGACATGGATTTGTGATTTATCACACTTATACCCCTCGAATGGAGGAGTGGGATCTGGCGGCGGACCCGCCGGATTGACGTGGGCACCTTGGATGCACATGGCCAAAACTTACCCGACTTTTACTCCTGTTGTTTTGGAGACATGCTGCATCTTACCGTAAGAATGACAGTGTTTCAGGTTTTACACAGAATATTTACCCTGCTCTCTCTTTAACCTTAATAATAATAAAACATTTTTTTATTAAAAAAATTAGATAAATCAAGAATAATAATAATCATTCAGTTATATAAATATAAAATTTATATTTTATAATTTATATAATTATTATTTTTATTATATACAGAAATAAATATTATTAAATTTGTATAATATATAAATATGTGTAAAAAAATATTAACTTTAGCTAAATTACTTTTTATTATTTATATTATTATAATATAATTTAAAATAAAATTTTATAAAAATATCTTCATAATTTATATTATCAAAAATAGTAAAATATTTATTTATATGAATCACTTTTTTTAATAAATTCTAATAAATTTTTATCTTTATCTTTTAATAAATTCTAATAAATTTTTATCTTTATCTTTTAATTACTTATATAAAAATATTTTAATAAAATTATATTTAAATTTATGTAAAAAAATAAGAAAATAAATTAATTTTTATTGGCCAAATATGTGAATTTTTTTATTGATATCTTTAAAGTTTTCTTTTAATTTAATTTCTTATAAATTCATTAAAAAAAGTTTATATAAAATAATATATTTCTAAAATTCTTAATTATTGTATTAATATATAAATTAAATCCAATAAAAATTAAATTTATATTTAATATGGTTGATCCACAGCATAGAAATTTTAGACTTTATATTCAATTCACAAATTATATCGAAACTTTAGTAAAATAGATGGCACTGTTAAATAGACAACCAGCATCAAAGATTAAAAAGAATTATTGTAATTGGACATGTATAATTAATTTTATTAAATAAAATTAAAAAATCAAATAGAAAATAACTAGAAATTTAAAAAAATTATGTGTAACTATATCAAATTGAATTTATTTTACTTTATATGTACAAACCCTCAAGCAATATTGGAAAAATATTTAGATTTTTCATGTTAATTATATTTATTTTATAAAAAATATAAAATATTAAAAAATAATTAGTATTAATAAATTTAACACTTCATTATTAAAAAATTTAATATAAAAATATATGAACCAACAAAATAATAAATAATTAAATTTATATATTTATAACACACTTACATTTATAAAATTATATTATAATAATAAATTTTTCATAATAAATTTTACCTCTATAATTTTTTATTTTTATTAACTTAATCTAAAAATGATAATTACACATACAATATACATATCATGAAAAATGAAAAATTATTATATTATAATAACAATAATAATAATAATAAATATATTATAATATTATTATATTATGTAAAAAATTAACAAAAAATTTTATATAAAAATATTAAATTAAGGGTACATAGAACAGAATATAAAAAACATATAACGCACATTAAAAAAACAAATGAAAAAAAATAAAAAAAAATAAATTTATTTTATTTTTAATTATTATATTCGCAATACATATAATAGATTGTGTCATTTGGCTAATATTTTAAGTTACGGTGTTTGTGAAGTTTGAAATTAATGATGTTAGCCAAAATTGAGGCAAAGTGTATTAATTTAGAGAACTCCACCATGAGGCTGCATGAATTATACATCGTGAGTTGCTTAAATTAATTGAAAATATAATGCTTGCTTACTTGACGACAAGGCAATGGAGGCTATGTGTATAATGGAGCTAATTATATTTAAATTTACAGATACTTAAAAAATGTTATTTGTTCTGATATGCTTTGTCTCGTCTATTTTTGTAGATTTTTTTTTATTTCATGCATTTTTTTTATTAAAACCATATATTTTATTATTTACTTTTTATATAAAAACAAATTTGAGATATTTTAAAATAATTATTAATCATCAATTCAAATGGTAGCATTTTTTTTTAAATTTTTATTTATTGCCCTTTTAGAAGGGAAAGTGTACAGAGGAAGATATTTATTTTTAATTAGTACGTCATTTTTCAACACACAATCTTAATTTAGAACTGCACAACCAATCAGTTTAATTTTTAATGAATTGAATTTGAATTAATAAAAAATAATATTAATAAGTAAGAATTGAATTAATTAAATTAAATTGAAACTTTTTAATTTAATTTATCAGGGAAACTATCGTTGTCTCAAAACAAGCAAGTTGTTCTCTTTCGGGAAGTGTGTGTGTGTATATATATATATATATATATATATATATATCCAGCTCATTGGAGAGCCTTTAAAGGCAAGAAATTTTAAAGGAAATTATTACACACTCAAAAGTCAAAACAATTAAGTTCTTCTTTAGGGGGAAAACATGATTACTAAGCTATTTCTTGCCTCCTTGACCATTGACTTAGTGACAAAAGAGTTGACCCTAAGCTCTTTTATTCGATAAATTTTCAACTGTTAAATATTTAGTGGTTATAAGTTTATAAGATTTTTCCTTATTTATTTATTATTGATTTATCATTTCAAATAAAATTATTTATATAAAATTATAAAAAAATAAATTATGTCTAATTTTATTTTAAAAATTAACTCAAATAAAAAAAAATTATAATATAAACATCTTATTCAAATTAATATGAAATAATAAAAATTACTATTATATTTTCTATTTTTTTTTCCATCCTTAAAGCAGCCTGTTGTTACACTCATTTCATATAGGCATTTTAGGGTAGTTTTGCATCCATTTTGCCCTTATATTTTAGTATATTTTATGTTTTTAGCTTTATTTTAGTTATTTGTTAATTTTAGATACTTTATATTTGATTTTTGTAATTTTGTTGTTTTTTATAGGATTTTGTGGCAAATCGAGGATCAATGAGTGCATTAGGAAGTGATTTGAAGAAATTTGGGATTCTTTAAGCATGGAGAAAAGTTGAAGAAATCAAGCCTTGAAAGAGCAAACCAGCCGAAATTTGCTTGAGACCTTGCTTAAGGTCATGCTCAGGGTGCGGCAATGCTTAAGGTGCAACACAAGTCAAGCATGAGCAGAAAAGTCCATTTTACTATAAATCTGCCGAGATTTGCTGAAGGTCTGCTTAACCTTAAGCAGACGGTCACTGAGGCTAAATTTGCTAAGAAGTCGCTTAGGGTTAAGCCAAACCCTAAGCGGCACGCTTGAACGTGAATAGTGCTGCTGACTTGGATAATTTTACACCTCATTTCCTATCCACTCCTTGGCTCTTATTTACTTTTAGGGTAACTTTTAGGGACGATATAAATTCATCATTTCCTTATTTTTGCCACAAGAGGAAGGAAGGAAAAACAAAAAGGAAAGAAAAATATATAGAAAGAGGGAGAGAAGACGCCATTCTCTAGGAAGAAGGAGCTGCTGCACGAGTTTGGAGCTCCAGAAACCAGAGACCTTGGTTCTTCCACCTGGGTTTTCCCATTTCAGTCCTTTTATCATGTTTTTCTTTATTCTTCCATCTATATTTCTTGTAAATACCATCATGAGTGAGTAATTTCTTTAGATTTCAGAGTTGGGAAATATGTTTTAGATTAATTTATGGATTTGGATTGGGTATTTCCTTATTTTATATGAATATGAGTTTTGATTCCTTCCTTGTGTGCTTGATTTACTTGCCTAATGTTGGTACCCATTGGGTATTGTGTTAATCTTTGATTGAAGGACCGAAAGGTGAAGGTCATTGATAGTTAATCAAGGATTGGAACTTAAAATCACCTAGATTTAGAAATAAACTAGGACTTTAAGAGGAATTAATTATTGGTTACAAAACTTAATGGGTTTTAAAGTAATCAAATACATACGAAAGTAGGTTTGGTTATTTTAGAATACACTTTGATTTGCTTGAAAAAGATATCAAAGGAATTTAGAATCAATTTCCTTCAAACTCTATTTTTCCCTAAAAATTGGAATGCCCAAGACAAATCCCAATTAATTTATGCATAAACCCCCAACTCTGGAATCACTTTTACCATAATTAGACTTTCGTTTAAATTACCCATTGTTAATTTTAGTTTAATTGCGAGCTAGAATTAGAATTTATTTGTTTGCTCTTTACCCATTTCAATTAGATTAATCAATTTACCTTGCTCATTTACATTTACCATTTATTCATTAATCATTAGCCCAAATAATCGCTTCATTCATAGTTTAGTAATCAAACAGCAAATCCTCGTGGGAACGATACTTGATTCATCACTTTATTACTTGAGACGACCCGTATACTTGCGGATAAGTCACATCAAGTTTTTGGCGCCGTTGCCGGGGATTTGATTTTTGCTTGATATTGAACGATTGTTTGTTTGGTTAATTTGGGCATTTTATTTTATTTCTTTTTACAATTTTACTTTGAGAATTTGTTTATTTTTGTTTTTCAGGTGGTTTATTTTATGAGAAGGACAAAAAGTGAAGAAATCAATTTATTCTTTGACCTAAATAGAGAAGACAAAGGCTTTAAGAGCGAATCTGAAAGGAGAAAAGATGAAATTAAAGCTCAACAACAACAAGAAAGAGCACAAGAGCAAGAGCAAGTACAAGAAGAAATGGCTGACAACAACAACAACAACAACAATAACAACCGCTCTGTGAAGGATCATGCCTATCCTAACATTGGAGATTTCATGCCAAGTATCACAAGACCAAGGGTAGAAGCTAATAATTTTGAACTGAAACCTGCACTTTGTCAAATGGTACAACAAGCACAATTTGGAGGAAATCCAAGTGAAAGTCCACATGTGCATCTGGCACACTTTCTTGAGATCAGTGATATGTTGAAGATAAATGGAGTTTCTGATGATGCAATTCGACTCAGATTATTTCCTTTTTCTCTGAAGGACCGAGCTAGAGAGTGGTTACATTCTTTGCCACCGGGTTCTATCACAACATGGGATGAACTTTCTCAAGCATTTTTGGCTCAATATTTTCCACCAAGCAAGGCTAAGCTGAGGAATGAGCTGACTTCTTTTAAACCTAGAGATGATGAGAGCTTGTATGAAGCATGGGAGAGGTACAAGGATTTGCAAAGGAGATGTCCACATCATGGGATTCCTAAGTGGATGCTTGTTCAACACTTTTATAATGGAGTTTCACCAGCTATTAGGAGTACAATTGATGCATCTTCTGGAGGTGACCTTATGGAGAAATCTGAAGATGAAGCTTTTTCTGCTCTTGATAAAATTGCTTATAACAACTACCAATGGAGTTGTGAGAGGAATGAGATCAAGAAACCAGCTGGTATGTTCGAGCTTGATGCCATGAATATGATTAATGCTAAGTTTGATGCTTTGACAAAGAAGATGGACAAGTTAAGTATGAAAGTAGATTCTTCAGCAGGAGGTTCTGGTAATACACTAGAAATTGGAGCTGCAAATGTCAATTGTGCAGCAGATTTTTCTGCACTTAATCAAGATTTTTCAAGTGAGCAAGTGGATTATGTGGGGAACTACAATCAAAGACCAGGTGGTAACCCATTTTCTGCAACTTATGATCCAGCATGGAGAAACCACCCAAATTTCTCTTGGGGAGGTAGACAAGGGCAAAATCAGAATTTTCAAAGAACCTTACGGATATCAACAAAATCAGAACTTTCAGAGAATAGAGGTCCTCCTCCGAATTTCTAAACCTCAAAATGTACCTGCTCCACCTCTACCACAACAAGCACAACTAGACAAGACAGCTAGATTGGAATCTATGATTGAAACTCTACTTGTGAGCCATCAAAGTCAACAAGAAATGATTTCTCAATTAGCATCTAAAGTGGATCAAATGGCAACACACAACAAGATATTAGAGAATCAAATAGCTCAACAAGCTAGCTCTTCAAGTAACAAAGCATTTGGGAAGCTTCCTAGCCAACCAGAAAATTCAAGGGAGCATTGCAAGGCTATTACATTGAGAAGTGGAAAAATATTGGAGAATGGGGATAAAAATATTGAAGAGAAAGTTGAAGAAAAGAAAAGCAGAGAAGGAGATGAACAAACTGAAGTTGAAGTTAGAATTGAAGCTGAGAAAGAAAATTCAGTGGAAGAAAAAGGAAGTAAGGAGAGGGAGAGCAAAGAGGAAGAACCTAAATATGTTGCACCTAAAGCCTACATGCCACCTTTACCATTCCCACAAAGGTTTCAGAAAGCAAAATTGGATAAACAATTTGGGAAGTTTTTGGAGGTATTGAAGTCTTTGCATGTGACTATTCCTTTCACTGATGCCTTAGCACAAATGCCTTCATATGCCAAATTTTTGAAGGAGATTTTATCTAACAAGAAGAAATTGGAGGAATTTGAGACTGTAGCTCTCACGGAAGAAAGCAGTGCCATTTTGCAAAATAAGCTTCCACCCAAACTGAAAGATCCTGGGAGTTTCTCCATACCATGTCACATTGGGGATATCAGTATAGATAAGGCTTTATGCGACCTTGGAGCCAGTGTTAGTCTGATGCCATTGTCTATCTATGAGAAAGTGAAGATTGGAGAAATGAAGCCTACTACCATATCACTACAGTTAGCAGATAGGTCTATTAAATTTCCAATTGGAGTAGTTGAGAATGTTCCTCTGAAAGTTGGGAAATTTTTCATACCAGTGGACTTTGTGGTATTGGAGATGGAGGAGGATGTACACATTCCTATTATTCTTGGTAGACCTTTCCTTGCTACTGCTGGAGCTGTGATTGATGTAAAAAATGGGAGGCTTACATTAGAAGTTGGGGAAGAGAAAGTTGAATTTAATTTGTTTCAAGCAATGAAAAAGAAAGATGATTCAAACTCATGCTTGAGAGTTGATGTGATAGATGAAGAGGTTAGAGAAGTGCTTAAAAGCAACATCCTAAAGATCCCTTAGAAGCTTGTTTGGTTCATAACATCAAAAAAGGGGATGAGATTGAGGAAGCTGCAGAATATGCTACAATTTTGGAAGGAAATCCACCATTGCCTATGGCTGATATTGAAAAGATTGGGAACTTGAAGCGAGAAACGACTTCATCATCAAAGTTTGAAAAAGGTGAAGCACCTAAGGTAGAGTTGAAACCTCTTCCAACAAATCTCGTATGCTTTTCTAGGGACATATTCGACATATCCTGTGATTGTTAGTGCTAAATTGACTGATTGTGAGGTTGAAAAATTATTGAGAGTTCTTAGGAAGCATAGAAGGATAATTGGTTATACCATTGATGATATTAAAGGAATACATCCTTCTGTGTGCATGCATAGAATTTTGTTGGAAAATGACCATAAAGCCTCTCGAGAATCACAAAGGAGATTGAATCCAAACATGAAAGAGGTTGTGAAAAAGGAGATCTTGAAATTGCTTGATGCAGTATTATTTACCACTGCTTCGACGAGAATTGGGTAAGTCCATTCATGTTGTACCTAAGAAAGGGGGCATCACGGTAGTTAAAAATGAAAATGATGAACTAATACCTACAAGAATCAGAATCGATGGAGAATGTGTATAGATTATAGGAAATTGAATAAGGCAACTTGAAAAGACCATTTTCCATTAACATTTATATATCAAATGATTGAGATACTAGCTCATAATTCTTATTTTTGCTACTTGGATGGATATTCATGGTTCTTTCAGATCCCTATTCACCCGATGATCGGATAAAACTACCTTCACATGTCCTTATGGTACCTTTGCATATCGAAGGATGCCATTTGGACTATGTAATGCCCTGCTACATTTCAACGATGTATGATGTCCATATTTTCTGACATGATTGAGGGTATTATGGAAGTGTTCATGGATGATTTTTCTGTGTATGGTAAATCTTTTGATGAATGCTTATCTAACTTGTCTAAGGTTTTGCAGAGATGTGAAGAGTTCAATTTAGTTTTGAATTGGGAAAAGTGCCATTTTATGGTACAAGAAGGAATTGTTTTGGGCCATCTTGTGTCAAACAGGGGTATTGAGGTGGATAAATCAAAGGTAGAAGTTATTGAGAAAATGCCACCCCCAACATCTGTGAAGGGAGTGAGGAGTTTCTTGGGGCATGCTGGATTTTATAGGAGATTCATCAAGGATTTCTCTAAGATTTCTAAACCTCTTACCAATTTATTGAGTAAAGATGTGGAATTTAATTTTGATACTAATTGTATGAATGCTTTTTGCAGGATAAAGGAAGCTTTGATATCTGCTCCTATTATGCAGCCACCCGATTGGTCATTACCTTTTGAGTTAATGTGCGATGCTAGTGATTATGCCATTGGGGCTGTTTTGGGACAAAGGAAAGATAAGAAGGTGTATGCAATATACTATGCAAGTAGGACCTTGGATGATGCTCAAATAAATTACTCTACTACAGAGAAAGAGTTTTTGGCAGTATTTGCATGAGACAAATTCAGTCCTATCTTGTGGGGTCTAAGGTAATAGTGTACACGGATCATGCAGCTATCAAGTATCTCCTTCAGAAAAAAGAGGCTAAACCTAGATTGATAAGGTGGGTGTTACTCCTTCAAGAGTTTGACTTGGAAATTAAAGACAAGAAAGGAGTAGAAAATGTGGTAGCGGATCATCTGTCTAGATTAAGGCAAGAACAAGGAGACAATCTGGGAAAAGAGCCCCCAATAGATGATTATTTTCCTGATGAGCAATTGTTAGCAATCATGAATGCAAAACCCCTTGGTATGCAGATTTTGTGAACTATCTAGTGTGTGGAATCCTTCCACTGATTTAACATGGCAGAAAAGAAGAAATTTCTTTTGATGTGAAGGATTATGATTGGGAGGAACCATTTTTGTTCAAGAAATGTGGAGATGGGCTGATTAGAAGATGTTTAGCTGATGAGGAGATAGGGAATGTTATCAAAGATTGCCATTCTTCACTTTATGGGGGTCATATGAGTGTGACAAAGACTGCAGAAAAAGTTCTTCAAGCAGGGTTCTTTTGGCCACACATGTTTAAGGATGTGAGGAAGTTTGTAAATGCATGTGATAGGTGTCAAAGGATGGGTAATATCTCAAAGAGAGATGAAATGCCCCTCCAAAATATATTGGAAGTGGAACTATTTGATGTGTGGGGCATTGATTTCATGGGACCTTTTCCATCATCCTTGGGACACAAATACATTTTAGTTGGAGTAGATTATGTGAGCAAATGGGTTGAAGCTATACCATCTCCAACTAATGATGTAAGAGTTGTGATTAAATTCCTTAAAAGTTCATTTTACAAGATTTGGAACTCCACGTGCCATTATAAGTGATGGAGGTTCTCATTTTTGCAACCCTCAATTTGAAAGATTATTGCAAAAATATGGTGTGAAGCATAAGGTTGCAACACCCTACCATCCACAAACTAGTGGTCAAGTGGAGATTTCAATAGAGAGCTGAAAAGAATTCTTGAGAAAACAGTGAATTGTTCGAGGAAAGATTGGTCACTAAAGTTAGATGATGCTCTTTGGGCCTATAGAACAGCCTTTAAAACCCCTATCGGAACTACCCCATTTAGATTGGTTTATGGAAAGGCTTGTCATTTACCTTTGAGTTGGAGCATAGAGCATATTGGGCCATAAGGACACCGAACTTTGACTTAAAACTGCAGGAAAAAAAAGAATGCTGCAACTAAATGAACTTGAGGAGCTTAGATTGGATGCTTATGAAAATGCCAAGCTTTACAAGGAAAGAACTAAGAGATGGCATGATAAGCATATTAGGAGGAAAGAATTTCAAGAAGGTGATGTTGTTCTTCTATACAACTCTAGGTTAAGGTTATTTCCAGGAAAATTGAAGTCAAGATGGTCAGGGCCCTACACTGTTATAAAAGTATACCCCTATGGAGCTGTTGAGATAAGCAATGAGACCTCAGGGACTTTCAAAGTTAATGGGCAGAGATTAAAACATTATATTATTGGAGAACCCACGCAAAAGTTTGTAGAGGTTTCATGGCTTGGTTCTCCAGTCAGGGATACTTAGGAGAATTGGAGTGGAAGGTCAAGCTTAAGACCTTAAACAAGCGCTTCTTGGGAGGCAACCCAAGCGTATCCTTTTATAGTTCATTAATTTTCCATTTCATTTTCATTTTAGTTTTCACCCTCATTAAACTCAAAAGTGACATTTGCTTATCTTTTGTAGGTCATTCATGAAGATTGGGCAAGTTTACACTTGTTGCAAAAACAAAGAATTAAAGGGAAGCAAGTATAAGCAACATTCTGCACTTTATGCAGTGCCTGTGAACAGTAACACCTTTAAACTTGTGCTAAATTGCTCAAATTGCAGTCTACTTGATAGCATATGTTTGATTTTGTGTTTTGTGTAAATTCTGTGAAATGCAAGTTGAATGAGGTTCAATTTTGATATTTAGGGTGATGAGGACTTTATTGAAGTGCAAAAATAATGTTTGTTAAGTTTCACCTTTTAGTGTATATATAATTTTGTAGTCTGATAGGAATTTGCATGCTTTTGTTTAGAATTGCTGCTAATTTTTTGCAATCTGCAGATTTTTGCTACTGTTCATGCTGCTAAAAAGGTCAATTTCTACATTTTTTTCTGCAATTCTTGGTTGATTGGAACTTGTCTGAAATGCTGCTGAAAATATGCTTTTGGTGTAAGTTTAGAAAGGAGACCATTTCATTTAAATGTGCAAAAAGGATAGTCACAATTGGTGCCTAAAATGAACAATGATTGCAAAAGCTAAATGAACATGTGCTATGCTTAGTAAGTTTATGAGAGAGATGAACTGAAATCCCTAAATTTTATGGTGTTTGTGTGTATTTGGTAATTGCTGAGGGTTACAATAGCATTCCATAACTTTTGGACTGATTTTGGTAAGCAAAACCACAATTTTGCCCAAAACCTGCCGAAACTTGCTGATGACATTGCTTGTCAAGCAAAGTCTTAAGCAACTTCTGCTGAACCTTATGCCTAACCCTAAGCATGGCCCAAAATACCACATGTCTACCCCACATTTTAAAAGGCCCAGCATTTCCGCCAATTTTCCAAAAACCTCGCCAACACTCCCGATAAACCTCGTCGACTTCCTTCCTCACGCCATTTTTTCCGGCAATTTTTACAGGAAGCCGAAAGGTTTCCTCCTTTTCATTAAAATGGTAAGAACCAAAATGTGGTCCTCTCACAAACCTAAACTCACTGGACTTCGACATTCTGTCAAATCTAAAATGGGTACTCCATCCTCATTACCCATAAACCCTAACCCCAGCCCCAGTCCGCCACTACCTCAGTCCCCACCACCACAAACGCCGCCATTACCACAATCACCACCACCTCAGTCACCGCCCCCGCCCCCAAGCCAAATACCACCTCTCATTCCGCCGACTCCCCTCTCGCCGCAATCCGAGCCGCCAAATGAAACACCAATTCCCGACACCCATTCCCCAGAACCAACGCCTGACCCTGTTCCTACCCAAACAAAAACAAAAGGGAAAACAAAAAGGGCCGCAGGTAGACTCAAAGAAACCCCTGTCGGAAAAAGGAAACGAGTACCCTCTGTCCCTTTCGACTTAAACTCTCCACCTCAGTCCTCTGAACCAGTTAGCAAAAGGACCAGGTCCTCCTCGCAAACCCCAGCACCAGCGGTCCAAACACCAGTAACCCAGTCTCCCTTACATTCTCCAGCACCTGCGTCATCTGCAGATACTATAGAGGAGGTAATTTCTCCATTACCCTGGGCTTTTAGGGATATGGATATGAAAAAGGCCTATGAGAAATTGCTTTCTAAAACTATTTTGGCAAACAAGTATATGGATGAGCAGATTTTGAAAGAATTAGGCATTTATGACTCTGTATTTGCCTATTTGGATGTTATTAGCTGGATTGATTTTGCTAAAATTAGGGAACCAGTGTACAAGGATCTAACCCTCGAATTTTTGAGTTCCCTAAAGTTGAGTTTCAAACCAACAGTGCCTGAACATAAAGATATGATATATTTTCGATGTGCTGGAATTGATAGGGAGTTAGACATAGGTGCTTTGAATGCCATTTTTGGTTTTTGATTCGGTATAAAAACATTGAGTGGCGACAAAGCTGTTTATGACCCTGTTCAGTTCGGAAAGATATTGCACCATTTGGAGGTTATTATAGGCAGAGGACTGCAAAAGCCTCTAGGATAGTTGACCATGTATTGAAATACCTCCATAGGTTCATTACTTACACTTTTTTAGGAAGGGGACACAGTAACAGTATAGTGGGTGCTGGGATTTGTTTCTATTGTGGTGCATGAAGGAGAGAAAACAAGTAAGTACAGCCCATTTCATAGCTACTCATTGGCACCAAATTGTCACCAAGCATACTAAAGGTAGTATTGTTTTTGGGGGGTATATAACTGCCATAGCAAAATCATTTAGCTTTGATGCTAGTCTATATAACTGGCTGCCGGTTTGGGAATCATACATAGACGACACCATGTTGCGCATATGGATGTTTGTGAGAAATTAGGCCACACATATGCTCTGTTACAGACACCTGATACCCATCTGAAAACCCCACCACTTTTGCAAGCTGACCACAACCAACCTCTACCCCACACTTCTCAGTGGACATGTTATCCATCTTAAAATCCTTGGAATCCGTGATAACAAATTTCATTGTCCAACCATCTGCTCCCTCACACGATACCACGAAATTCTTGCTTCCTTGAAAAACTTAGAAATCAAAATTGAAGCCATGGGTCAAGAGCGAGTTAACCAAAAGAAGAAGCTAGAAAAGAAACTTAAAAGAGATTTTTATCTCTTAAAAGAAAGCAGAAGCAACATCAACTTCAAATGCTGGAGCTTTACAACAAACCGCCCAATCCTAAAAAAATTTAAATAATTGGGGCCAAGACATGTTTAAAGAAATTAAAGACTTAACGAAAACTTGAAACCGCTTCAAGCTTGGATCACAATGAACCAACTGCAGAACTGAAGCGGACCACGATGCAAAGAACAAAGGCTTGATAGCGTAACTTGATCAAGATGCTAGTTTTAATTTTTGTTTTTAAGTTTATTTTGTAATCTGTTTATTTTAGCTTTCAAACTTTGGTAATGGTTGTAATACTTTGGTACTTAGTTTTTATTATTATCTCTGCACTTCTTTCCTTTAGTTTACTTTATTTTATTTTATCTTCTGATATGGACATAAACACTCTGTAAATGTTTCTTAGTTTAATTTTTGATTTAACTGTTCCATTTTATTTCTTTACACTTTTTCATTTTCTTGACCATTATTTTTGCACTTTATCTTTTTCTTCAATCCTAATTTTGTTGACATTGATGAGTTGCACAATTTTCTTTGAGCCGCAACTGTTCCACATCAGTTGGAGGTAACAGCTTACCTTTTACAATTTATGCTTATGGTATGTTGCCAATGCTTATGCTTTCGCTTTACCCTATGCAGCAGGTTAAGCAACATCTTAAGCAGTGTAAATTCATACATTTGGGATACCTTTTCACATTTTTCTCTCTAAAGCTTCATTGTTAATATCATTTTGAGCTAATTTTGAAATACTTAAGCTTATATTGATTTAATCCCCAATTGTATATATTTCATTAATTGATTAGTTCACACAATTTTGCCCATCTTTGCATTCATTTTAGACATTGAGGACAATATTTCATTTGAGTTTAGGGGTGAGGGCAAAATTTTTGCAAAATTTTTAAAATTTTCTTTTATTCATTTATTGCATTTCATTCATCCATATATAGATAATCCATACACTTATACATATACCACACACATGTCTATACTTATATACATACATTTGCATATAGTCTTCATATAGATTACACTTAGTTTTAATCTGATTTATGCATTTATTTTAGGATCATGCATATCATAAAAATAAATTTTTACCTTGTCCTTAGAGGATTGAGAGTTGCTTTGAAGAGCAATTGAGCTTACTTTTAGAAAGGTTTGATGGATTGAAAGTTCTAGATAGGTGCAAAGTTATTAGATTCTTGCTTTAGTTTATATCTTCTTAGCCAAGGGCCACCCAATCAATTGCATTGACTTTGAGTGCATAGAGAAAACTCTAGGGTGAGAAGTAGCTAATTGATGTCTCACCAATCCTAGAACAATCTTCCTAAACCTTTCAAGGCGAAATCATAGCATACACCTGAAAAAGAAATGATCTAGGCATTCTTTGAATTTTAAACCCATATTTTAGCCTTAGCCAACCTCACTTCAAAATTTCCTTTGAAACCAATTTGAGCCTACATTTATCCCTCTTATTCCTTTAGAACCCACATTAATGCCTAGCCATAACCCAAACACTTACCTACCCTCCATGAGAATAATTCTTTGAGTGATAGATACACTTAAAAAAATATATAAAAATAAAAAAAATATAAATAACAATTAGTTGGGAGAAGTGGCTAAAGTAAAAAGGCTAGCAATTTCAATTATGGTATGTAAAGTAATTCACCACTCAAGTATACAAAGAAATGAGTTTGGGGGTGAATTGAAAGGGACAATTGTAATTCAAAGTCAATGTTATTTATGTAGTCCCTCTAAAAGCTTCAAAATTATATGCTAGTATTGGTGAATAGTTGTAAAGTTCCTTCTCCAAATTGATTCAAAAAAAAAAAAAAAAAAAAAAAATTTGTGTGTCTTGATCTTTTAATAATTTGATTATTCTCATATTTTGTTACCCTTATCCCTTTCTTGTTAGCCACATTATCACCCCCTTAGCCCCATTACAACCCTTGAAAGTCCTTTTGATCTTTTGATGGTGATTTGCTACATTAGTGGAGATTGGAATAGGAGAATTGCCTATGGGATTGGGATATCATTAAATCCATCCATTTACTTCCATCATTATTTGAGACACTTTAGCTTATGGATTACCCTATAGTCTATTTAGGCATGATTATTCTTTGTGATTGATTGGTTTGGGTTTAATGATATGGATAATTGACCCAAGGCTAAGCGGTGATAACTTTGGTAAGGATTGAATTCTTTGCATCTTGAAAGTGGGTATATGGTTTGTTGGTGGCTAAAGGTAAGCTTGAGAGTTTGGATAAGTAATTTTCATAAATTTAAGGTAAGGTACCCCAAATTGTTTTAATTGTTTTAATTTGCTTGAGGACAAGCAAAGGTTTAAGTTTGGGGGAATTTGTTACACTCATTTCATATAGGCATTTTAGGGTAGTTTTGCATCCATTTTGCCCTTATATTTTAGTATATTTTATGTTTTTAGCTTTATTTTAGTTATTTGTTAATTTTAGATACTTTATATTTGATTTTTGTAATTTTGTTGTTTTTGATAGGATTTTGTGGCAAATCGAGGATCAATGAGTGCATTAGGAAGTGATTTGAAGAAATTTGGGATTCTTTAAGCATGGAGGAAAGTTGAAGAAATCAAGCCTTGAAAGAGCAAACCAGCCGAAATTTGCTTGAGACCTTGCTTAAGGTCATGCTCAGGGTAAAGCGGCAATGCTTAAGGTGCAACACAAGTCAAGCATGAGCAGAAAAGTCCATTTTACTATAAATCTGCCGAGATTTGCTGAAGGTCTGCTTAACCTTAAGCAGACAGTGCGACCAGAGGCTAAATTTGCTAAGAAGCTGCTTAGGGTTAAGCCGAACCCTAAGCAGACTGCCCAGAACGTGAATAGTGCTGCTGACTTGGATAATTTTACACCTCATTTCCTATCCACTCCTTGGCTCTTATTTACTTTTAGGGACGATATAAATTCATCATTTCCTTATTTTTGCCACAAGAGGAAGGAAGGAAAAACAAAAAGGAAAGAAAAATATATAGAAAGAGGGAGAGAATACGCCATTCTCTAGGAAGAAGGAGCTGCTGCACGAGTTTTGAGCTCCAGAGACCTTGGTTCTTCCACCTGGGTTTTCCCATTTCAGTCCTTTTATCATGTTTTTCTTTATTCTTCCATCTATATTTCTTGTAAATACCATCATGAGTGAGTAATTTCTTTAGATTTCAGAGTTGGGAAATATGTTTTAGATTAATTTGTGGATTTAGATTGGGTATTTCCTTATTTTATATGAATATGAGTTTTGATTCCTTCCTTGTGTGCTTGATTTACTTGCCTAATGTTGGTACCCATTGGGTATTGTGTTAATCTTTGATTGAAGGACCGAAAGGTGAAGGTCATTGATAGTTAATCAAGGATTGGAACTTAAAATCACCTAGATTTAGAAATAAACTAGGACTTTAAGAGGAATTAATTATTGGTTACAAAACTTAATGGGTTTTAAAGTAATCAAATACATACGAAAGTAGGTTTGGTTATTTTAGAATACACTTTGATTTGCTTGAAAAAGATATCAAAGGAATTTAGAATCAATTTCCTTCAAACTCTATTTTTCCCTAAAAATTTGAAATCACAAGACAAATCCAAATTAATTTATTTATAAACCCCAACTCGAATCACTTTTACCATAATTAGACTTTCGTTTAAATTACCCATTGTTAATTTTAGTTTAATTGCGAGCTAGAATTAAAATTTATTTGTTTGCTCTTTACCCATTTCAATTAGATTAATCAATTTACCTTGCTCATTTACATTTACCATTTATTCATTAATCATTAGCCCAAATAATCGCTTCATTCATAGTTTAGTAATCAAACAGCAAATCCTCGTGGGAACGATACTTGATTCATCACTTTATTACTTGAGACGACCCGTATACTTGCGGATAAGTCACATCACCTGTATTATAGAAACAAATGTTCTTCCTCTATTAAAGAAGAAAAAGAGTAATCAACGTTAGGACATTAACATATTTGAGGATATTAATATATATTGAGAATATTATTTTAATGATTAACGCTAGTGATCATTATAAATGCTTTTATTATTTATTTTATAATCCAACCATTAAAACTATTAATTTTTTTTATAATTAATACAACTATTAACATTGACCGACAATCGCCAGTTGCTAAACAAAACAGGCTCAAGTTGCCCATAAAATTTTCTTTAGAAACCATGACTGTAGCCAAAACTATATATTTCAAGTCACAATCACAGGGTTGAATAATTGTATTCTCTCATGAAAATAGGGCGTAGAAATAGATGTGTCAATACAAATATTGATTTTGCACCACAAAAATTGATACTATGTACACACTATAACTAGTATCTTCTCCATTTCCCACATTCTCCAAATAAATGATGTTTACTGAATCTTTTTGTCTTTTTTTTCCAGAAATTTCTCTGCAAGAATCCAACTTAATTATTTAAAAAAAAAAAAGAAAAAGAAAAATGAAAACAACCCATCAGAAAACCTTCAAGCCCTACCAAAATTGACAACACTGAAATGTCATAAAACCCAAGTGTCCCACATATGTGTTTGTGAAAAATGTTAGAAGTGTCAAGAAACGAAGACGCATTAAATTTCGTCAACTTATTATAGTTGCCTGCAACAAATTCCTTACAAGTATCATACTCTGCTTGTCCTAGATGGATGATAAAATTGAGATATCTTCCTGTTGAGTTCCTTTCTATATTATAAATTTTGTTGGGTTGCCTCGACCAAGGGGCAAATTCACTTTGTCCATTGGCCCATTTGGACAATAATGTTAAAAATTCTGGGCCACCTGTGATTTTGGTAATTAATGAGAAAATTGGCAATGGGTTTAAATTTTTGTGCTATAGTTGATGTACTCACTCAGCTTCACCTATGATCAATTTCTAGAAGCCTGATGTCGTGCACAAAATTCCTGTTGAAAGTTGAGGCAGAAAATAAGCTTAGAGAGGAGCTGAAATGGGGCAAAGGGAATGCATTTGTGGTCCAATAGAAGACTTGGGTTTTAATTTCCGAGTTTTTTACAATCATGAAGCTACGCAGTGACACCTATTGCAGGTCTTTTTATATAATTGATATAAGTGATAGCATATTCAATCAAAATATTATAAAATTTTTGTTTAAATCTGATTTAACAAATATAATATGAAATTCATTTTACATATAAATTTCACATGTTTTCCTCTAAATCCATATTCATATTAAATGTCAACTCTGGCAAAATCACATAGCCATTTTGATCCAGGTTAATTATACATTTTTGATGCTCTAAACCACACCTAAAAGTTCAGTATGGTAAAAAACTCCAAAGGAAAAAGACTTGGAAGTTGTGTACTTCCCAGTAAATATAACACTGAATTTAGAAACAACTCTTATTTTGAAGCTCAGATGTAATTTCTGTTCGAATAATTCAAACAACACCCCAAACAAACTTCTCAATGGTCCAGTTTTCAGACAGATTTCCTTGGTTCATGGAGAACTTGCTTCGTAAGACAACATGTTTTATGAAAATAGCTAATAAGAGTGTTGTTCCAACATTTTGAATTCACATACTTCTAAGTTCAATTCGCTCATTGTAATGTTACTCCAACGCTTGCAATCGCCAAGCTTTGAAAGAAAAACCAGAGCAACATTAAAGAATTCATAAAGGCTCTTCACGGACTAGAAAAAGTTTGCAAGATGCTGAGCTTGTTAACTTCATATAGATCATTGATGGCCATACTCATTACTGTAAGTAGGATCCATGTTTCCATACACAGGCCCCGAAGCATTCCCACAAGCGGGAGTGGTTGTATTACCATATGCAGGACCATTACTGGACTCATATGCAGGGCCCATGTTGCTCCCATATGTTGGACCACGGCTATAGCTCCCGTTTGCGAAACCCACTTTGCTCACATTTGCAGGCTCTGTGGAACTCCCATTAGGAGACGTATGGCTCACATATGCAGAACCCGTAGTATTACCATATGCAGGACCCGTTGCATTCCCATATTCAGGACCTGGATTGCTCCCATATGCAGGACCCGCAACATTCCCGTATGCAGGACCCATATTGCTCCCATATGCAGGACCAGCGGCATTCCCATATGCAGGGCTTGCATTGCTCCCATATGCAGGACCTGTGTTGTTCTGATATGCAGGGCACGTGTCGTTCTGATACGCAGGACTTGCAGCATTCCCATATGCAGGGCCTGCATTGCTCCCATATGCAGGACCAGTGTTGCTCCCATATCCAGGACCTATGTTGTTCCCAGGTGGGGTAGGTGATGGCCTGGGTCTTGCATACTCGGCGAATATAACCCAGCCATCCAAAAACTGTAGAACACAGTACAATAAGAAAGAGAGAATAAAGGGGGAAAAAAAAAAAAAAGACTATCACAACAATAAAAATCAAAACATTATTCCTAAAATAAGGTAAAATTAACTTTAAATAAACAAACTACAAAACAAAAATAGATTTTTTTTAAAAAAAATTCTCATTTGCATCCTCCAAGGTTAAAGTGGCAAAATAAAGCATCAACAAAATCAACATTGTTATTGAAATAAGTAAAATTAACTTCTTTTAATTTTTGGTACAACTGGTTCCGACGAGACTCGAACTTAATAGCTCACAAGTCTAGAGACTACTTCAGCACCACCAAGTTAAAGCTCATTGGTGATAAGTAAAATTAACTTTCAAGAACAAATATCAACCGATAGGTGGATTTTCAATTAGAGTGATAGGTGGATTTTCAATTAGAGTTCTTAAAATTTTGAAGCTTTGCTGTGTGCCTTGAAAAGCTCATCCACAAACAATATTAAAAAGACTGGGCATTAGGCAGTTCAAATTTTACTATTTGCATTCTGCTATGTCAATAATTTAACTTATCACTTATCATGTCTACTAGGAACTTGCTATAATAATATCTTTTCTAATTTTGTCCAAGAAATGATTCAAATGAAAGCAAAAAATCACATACTGACCTTCCCATCCATGCCTTCTATACCTTTGGCAGCATCTTCCAAGCTAGCATATCTGACAAAACCAAACCCCTTAGAATATCCTGACACCCTATCAGTCACCACTCTGGCTGTAAAAAGCAACATGAAAATTATTGATAATTCACATGGGCAATTTCTTAAACATTTATGGAAAGGAAGCACAAACCATGAACCAGTTCACCAAACTTGGAAAATGCTTCCCTTAGTCCCTCTGTAGTAGTTCGTTTGCTAAGTCCTGAAAATATATTTGACAAAGTACACAATCAAGGTCAAACACATTAATTAAGTTGAAATGACCGTCCCAAGTAAATAAGCAATCTCAAAGAGCAGTTGGTCAAATTTGCAAAAAATTGCCATACATATATATTTAACAAGTCAGGAGGAAACAAATTGATTATATGATCATTGACCACTAGGTCTTATCTAGAAACTCTACATCTCAAGTAAAAATAAGAAATCCATGTCAATGAAAAACCCAAAACATTTAGTACTCTCTTGAGAAAAATGGGAAATAAAACATCAATATAGGCTTCACAAGAATATCTACATTTAAAATAAAAAACAAAGTATGAAGAACTCTGCCTAGCTATGAGTATAGTCTCAATTAGACAATAAACAGCTGGGCCAAAGCCTGGGATGACAGAGAGCTCTAGACTTGCAGTAGTTGACAAACATCATAAAAACTTTGTCACGTCTCATTATATAAACCTAATAACTGACATAGGTATAACAATGGGTCGTTGAAGCTGTAGCTCTAAATGGGAAGAAATGAAAGAAATAGATCCATATAGCCAACCCCAAGTAGATTAGAATTAATCATGATTATGTAGAAGGAAACAAACGACAAATAAAGAACCTTCTTTTTTGTGAGACGTAATAAAGAACATACTCACCTGAAAAAGGCAAAAATTCATAATGATCATAAAAAGTTTTCTGTTTCGCAATTAACATCACATACAGTAGTTATAGTCATCTGATTGAAAGATATTAAACATTGTTTCAAATACATTAATTCAAATAAAAGCTCATCAATATGCATTTATGTCCATCCATTCTAGTAGGGGTGAGCATAATTCGGTTTAAACCAAAATAACCAACCGAACCGAACCAAATTGAATTAGAAATTTGGTTTGGTTTTTTAAGTAATTTGGTTCAGTTTTTATTTTTGAAAAAAATCAGTTTAATCGGTTCGGTATAATTTTGAACAAAAATAATTCGGTTGAACCAAACCAAACCAATATAAGACTATTTTGAAGATTTGCGTAACATGTGGCACCTTTCGGTTTAGTGGTTAAGTCTGTATGATATTGCTTTGATGTCCTGTGATCAAATCCCACCTTCAACATTTTTTTTTTCTTTTTTAAAGATGACTAAATCTAACCATCCATTTGAGAAGATCTGAGCCATCAAAATATCACTATATATTCATAAGAAACATTTCAAACCCTGGCCAACAACTCCTCATATGGCAGTAACTCCCATCTCCTCTTCCTCATCTCATCTCTGCTCACTATTCTCTCTTCATTTTGTTCTTGCAACATCACTCCTATTCCTCATCTTTTCCACTCTTTTCATCTCAGCTCTCTCTTTTTCTTGTTCTCACGACACCACTGCTCTCTCCTTCTTCAACCTCTCGATTTCTTTCCCTCCCCTAATCATTTTATTCTTCGTTTCTTTTTCTTCAAAATCTCTCCCTATTTTGTGCAGCTGCATGTGCAACAGTTGGATTCTTTAAACGGCAATGGGTTTACAATATCTGGATGTTATGGATGCATATTTGTGGACAAGACTTATGCAATACGTGATCCACAAAAGATTCCAGTCAATGGTGATAAGTATGGCAACAAATAAATTAGCATCAAAGATGGATTCAGCAGCAATAACTAATTATTAGCAGAAATAAATATCTCAATTAAGATATTATTCTAATTTTCATTATCTTAAATTATGACCTTAAATATTGGTTTCCAATAGTAGAGAATTCAAATATCAAACAGAATTATTTTTAATTAAATTGAGATCTGGACTCTCTCTTTTCCAATGAGTCTAAAGTTAGAGCTCCTTTTTAACGAGCTCACATTTTCAGCAACAATAGGTCAAGGAAAGAATTGAGGTAAAGCAAAAGCTTCAGCTTTTGAATCAGATTTTTCACTATTAATAGGCCCATGACTCAATCTTAGGTGAGAGATAGTAACAACTTGGTATCAAAGCCGGATGTCATGGATGATACAAGTTCGAGAGAAGAATTGAGGTCGCTATTCCAAGAAGCACAAGCATTGGCCGAAGCAAGAGTAGCACAGGCTGAATCAAAGATGGAAGAATGAATCAAGCAATCAGAGTTGAAACTGGAATCCCAAGTGCAAAATTTGTCCGTAAATTACAAGAGTTCATTCAGGGAACTCACAAGAACCAAGGCAAGGAAACAGAGGGCGGCTCATAACAACTATGAAGGTAGCAATAATAGAGTTGATGGAAAAACAGAAGCGAGACCCAGGGCAAGAGTAGTACCAAGGTATACGAAGTTGGATTTTCCAACGTTTGATGGATCTGAAGATCCATTGATTTGGTTACACCGATGTGAACAATTGTTTTCAAACCAATAGCTGCAAGAAACAGATAAGGCGAGCCTTGCAGCATTCCATATGACGGGATAGGCACAACTCTGGTTCTACAGATTAGAACAAGAAGAACCCCTACTACCATGGAACACGTTCAAAGAATATTGCAATTTGAAATTCGGGCCACCACGCAGTAGCAATCCTTTGGGCAATTTGCCTAATCTGAAGCAGACAGGGATGGTGGAAGAATACCAATGTCAATTCCAGAGCCTCATAGCTCGTGCGACAACAATTCGGGTAGATCAACAAGTTCATTTGTTTACTGCAGGCTTGACAGATTCAATCTGAATTGATGCAGAGATGCAAAATCTCCCGAGTTTGGTGGCAATTATGAACCTGGTAAGAGCCTCCGAAAGAAAACAGCAGCTGGAAGTAGACAAATTCATGGTCCGATACAAGAACAACACCTACTTCATCAATTCTGCCTGTATCCAAGGCTACTAAAACATTACAAAATTCCAGTTTAGGAAGTATTCTTTCTCACTCTATTAAAAGATTGAGCCGTCCAGAGATGGCTGAGCAAAGAGCAAAGGGGTTGTGCTATAATTGTGATGAACCATATTCCTCCAAGCATCAATGTAAGAAGTTGTCTTAGTTGGAGATGAATGATTCAAAGAAAGCAACAGGGCAAAAGGACTATGGGTGATTCATAGTCTTATCCTAATGTTGAGCTTGCGGACAAGCTCTTTCTCCAGGAAGGGGAGTGCTGTTATGGATGCATATTGGTGGCAAGACTTACGTAATACGTGATCCACAAGAGATTCCAGTCAATGGTGATAAGAATGGCAATAAATAAATTAGCATCAAAACTGTATTCAGCAGCAACAACTAATTCTTAGCAGAAATAAATATCTCAATTAAGATATTACTCTAATTATATTATCTTAAATTATGACCTTAAATATTGGTTTCCAATAGTAGAGAATTCCATATGAAATCATATAATAATCTCTTTATAAGGAGATCAAATTATGAATAAAATATCAAGTAGAATTATTTTTAACTAAATTGAGATTTGGATTCTCTCTTCTCTAACGAGTCTAAGGATAGAGCTCCTTTTTAATGAGCTCATGTTTCCAACAATAATAGCTTGAGGAAATAATCGAGGTAAAGCAAAAATTTCAGCTTTTGAATCAGATTTCACTATTACTAGGCCCGTGACTCAATCCTCAGCGAGAGATCATAACACTGGAATTATTGATTCCTAGACAACGATGGTCATGGGTTTTTTCCTTTATTTTGTTAATTTATTTTTCTGAAATTTGTAATATTTCTCTTATTAGTTGTCACAAGCTTCATATTTTGGATATTTCATTTGTTTTTGAGTAATTTGTTCATGTTTAAGGTTTTTTTTTTTCTTTTAACTTTGTAATATTCTTCTTCCTTTCACGTATTTCACTTTTTTTAATGTAGACACATTATGAATGGTATTATCCTTCGGCTCTCCTTGTGTAATGGTATTGTTTTGAGGATCAAAATTTTCAAGAAGACGAATTGCAGGGGTTATTTTTGTGTTTTTTAGTTAATATTTCTCTTAAAAATAATTTAAATTGTCTATAAAAATTGCCTTTGTTCAAAACAGACAAATTGAACTGAATGGAGCCAAATTATTTCGGTTTGATTTAATTCGATTTTAGCGGTATTTCGGTTATGTTTGGATTTTTTATTGGTACAGTTTATTCAGTTTTTCAATTTTTTAGACCGAACCAAACTGACCCAACCGATGCACACCCCTACATTCTAGTTCATAGAGAGACGTACATACTTCACATAAACAATCTGTTGCTGGAAAAGGGTTTTATGGAGTTACAAGTTAAAAAATTCTAGACATGCTATCTGGCTTCTCCTTCTTTCCAAGCTTCTGTCAATATCTATGAAATTAGTGGAATGACTTACAACTAAACATTGCACTTTTCATGGAAATGTGGACATCACTCAATTGTGCTCAGCTTATTGAATATCCAAGTTGAATTGCCATTTCTTTAGCTAGCTGGAGTTGCAAAACAAGAGGTACAGCTTTACTTGAAGGTAATTCTACTGTACTAGCCAGTTTTGTTCAACCACAATGTAATGCTCACGTTGAAGATAAAATATCACTCATTAACTTCAACAAATGATTGACTTACGCTTAGAGAAGAAAAAAAGAAGAGGAAGGGAACTAGACTCTATAAATCTGCATAGGCATAAATGATAAACCCAACTCCAAATTAACACAAATCTAGTGCATTCATTAAAATGGTGTGCATCAATAAATCTGCACAAGGATGAAATTTACACAGCAACCACAGGTGGAAAATTCTGAAAATCAGTGTCAAAAATCACTCAACTATGCAGATCCCAAGTAAAGTCAATTTTAATCCTTTTCAGTTTCACATGAAAATTGAATCAATCTATTTTGAGGTTCACAACACCAAATAGCAATTGATGTTCATACACAGAAAAGAGAGAATATGAGGATATCACTATAAATAACACTAACAGTGTACAACAAATTTAGAGCAGTCACATTGATCAAAGTTACAAATTTTCACTATGACTTTTGAGGACCATTCTCTAAGTTTTCTTTTCTGCAAAAACAGAATTGCACACAAAAGTAGTCCCAGAACATAACAAAGAAAATTCCTCTTCCATGACATCTGAGGAGGTCTTTGATCTCCCATTTTTCAAATGAAATGTTCCAAAAACACATCTTCTTTAGTCCAACAAAATTTTACTGGATTTATGGCATGCTGCATTATTTGTAAATATGCCACAATGACATAAGACAGCAAATAAGGGTAAACTAAACTCCCAAAACTGCTATAGGAAGCAAAAAAAAAGGGCCAAAGGAGAAGGGATGTAATAGTGTAAAATAAGGGTCAATTTGAAGTATGCATACTGTGGTCCAGAGATTTTCAAAAATATGATTGGTGGCCAAGCAACACAACAAATTCCAGGTGATGTTGGCAATGCAAATTTTTTCAATATTGTGAACTATACTGGAAAAAATGTAAAGGAATTTGAAGCTAATTAGTATAGGCCTAGTTAGGTCTTTATAAATGATTTATGGGGTTTGATGAAGAAAAAACACTAAAACAAAAGGAAATTACTTGAGAAAATCAAGAACATTGAGAAGATATGAAACTTCACATGCAAAATTTCTTAGCATCACAACCAAGATCCCGTCAACAACACACCTAGGGCAAGAACTGCATCACACAATTCCAAAAAGATCTAGAAACTTGCAATTTTCTAAAACCTTAAAAATATTAAATTTTTTGCTCAATGCATCACAAAATCCCTTGTCTGCAACCATATTATCCTTTTATACTTTATACTTACAACTACAGCTTTTGAGTTGTTTCATTATCATATAGCTAACACCGCCTGGGGACAGCTGTCTAATGTGTAATATTAATATCCAACATCAACTACATAATTTATTGTGGTATTGCCACGGACAACCAAAGTTAACAGGAGCCACTTTGATTAGGTTGGTTTATCATATAATATAAGATTGAAGGACAAAAATGAAATAGTTGTGTTTCAAAAATCTGTTTTCTGCCTATGCAACACAAATCTTACGAGTAGGAACCAATATCAGCAAATCAACCAAAACAGAAATTAGTAACAGTTGAATACTATCCAACAAGCATCAAAATAATCCTAAAGAACAATATCTCGCATTTTGAATCACAACCAATCCTTCTAGAAGATGTTGCTGTAATATAAAGGTTTTATAATCCAATATTAGCAGATGCATGTCATATCATGTCCTACTTTCACAACAATAGTAGCACAAAAGTATCCATGTGATCTGTAGCCTTACCCTTTCTACACTATATAGGTTTTCAAAATTAAAATTGCAGAGCCTATTCAACTCTCCACGTATCAATTGCTATTGCCATATGTTTGTCATATAACCAACAGAAAACCATGCACTTATTTTCAAGTTATAATGCATCCACAGGCAAACAAGAAAAAAAAATCCAATGATCAAATTCGATATACTAATAACTAATAAGTAAAGACAAACCAAAAGTATTCCAATCAAATATATAATATAGCAGATAACAAATAGTATCTGTTGCTAAACAACAAGTATATAATACCATAACAATATTAAAGTCACCAATCAAAATGACAGAACCCAAAAAACTTATTGTATAAATATAAAAAAGGCAATACTAAAACAAAAGAGCAATCCAATTATGTAAGGTAACCGAAAAAAAGGAAATCATATTTCAAAAATTTTAGACATTTCCTGTCATTTCTAACATTTCCACTGCATTCATTTACTAAGGAGGAAACAAAGTAAAACCAAATAATAACAATAATAATTAACAGAGCCAATTGATGAAATAGATAACACAATAGAAGGCAATAAAGAAAAGAGATATAGAGAGAGACATGAACGTGCCAGAGACAAAGAGATTGGTGTTGGGCTCAGCTTTTTCTCGAGCAGAAGTCTCCGCCGTGGTGGGCGGAGGAATGAAGGATGAAGTGGAGGTTGTTGAGAAGAAGCGCAGCAAGCTGCGGGGAGCTGCCGCCAAAGCCACCCTAGCTCTCATAGCCATGGTGATGGTGATGATAGATAGTGTCAAGGGTTTTAGCTAAAACCCTACCGTTTAGAAAAACCTTTCTTTTTCTTTTCCAAGGGGGTTTTGAGCCAGGCCGCGTGGCCGTTGGCGTGAGGTAAATAAAATGAGACTTTAGTGTGGGGTTTATGGGTCCGCTACGAAATGACAAAAGTAACCTTGTATAATCACGCTATTGTCACGGCTGAAATTACAAAATTGCACCTCACAGGCCAAGATCTCATTTAGACCCTCAAATTAGTAAGGAAAAGTCAATTGAGTCCTTAACCAATTTTTATAATCAATGAAGCCCTTTCATTTTTAAGTTCAGTTAATTGCGTCCTAATTTAAAAGCCGTTTTCTAATACCGTCATCAGTGAGACCCAACGGGAAAGACGATGGAGAAGAAAACAAGCATTGATAGAATCTGTTGATCGAATTGGGAAGTGGAATGGAAGACATGTAGTAGAATGCCGTCACTCTCATTCAACTAATTAGGTAGACCCACCATTTTCAATTCCTATTTAACCTTTTTTTTCACGAGTTTTCTTCTGCTATTTGCTAGTTCCTCTTATTATTAATATTGACAAATTTAATTGTCGTTTAACAAATTACATGTTCTCCTCCTCCTCTCTCTTTTTCTTTTTTTTTTTATCCTTTCTCTTTTAGTTTTTTGTTTTAGTGGCTACTGGTGGGTTTCTCATTGATACTACTCTAAATCAATTTATCTTTTCTTTATATTATTTTTTTCATTTTTTTAATAAACTCTTATATTAGGATTCACTTTGAACTAATTTGAATTTCTCTCTTCAAATTTAGATTTCTTTAACAAATTTGAGATTATCTCATTATTGGGGTCTTTTTTTTTTTCCTTTTCTTTGTGAGATTTTATTTATTTTTTTACAATTTTTGAATAAATTTTTTGACAATTTGAAATACAATGTTATTTTACTTTATCAAAATCATTTCATCAGAATATTTTAATTATTTATATTTATATTTTTTTTCTACTGAACTCATCTTATTATTTTTATTAATGAAATGTCAAATTTTATAAATAAATAAATAATATATATATATATATATATATATTGAATAGTTTTATCCATAAATATAAAATATGATAAAAAATATCGATAATAAAATAATATATATTATGAAATGTATGAATATTAAAAAAAATATTATTATTATTATTGATAAATTAAAAATAATATAATAAATTTTAAATAATAAATTTGATTACGTTATTAAAGAAAATAATCATTTAATCATAAAAACTAAAATAATAATAATAATAATAATAATAATAATAATAGATATAAAAAAGAGAAATAAAATATTAAATAAAAAAATTAATTACTTGTTATAAAAAAAATCAATCAATAGAGTTTGTAGGAGTGGTAAAACATCCTATATCTCTTAGTTATAAATGAAAAAAATCTCACTGAAAGCATTTTATTCTCGTAATAAACCTCCTCGAAGATTAAGCCTAAGCTATTGAGAAAATAAAAATTTAAAAAAAAAAAAAAACATAAGATATGAAGCAAAGAGAGTTGACGTGGATAGTACCAATTCCTATGGCCCAAGTTTTGCCATGATTAAACTATCAAGTTTCAATTATTCCTTAAAAAATAAAATCAATAAATAAAAGGAGAAGAAGAAATTTAATGGATCAAGTAAAGATCTGTTGCTTATCTAATAATGGATCAAGTAAAGATCTGTTGCTAATCTAATAATGGATCAAGTCTTTATCTGTTGCTTATCTAATGTGTCATCACCCAATTTTTTCTGGCGAGTCCTTCAAATTTCCAGGCTCATTTTGTCCTTATCATTCAATGGGACCTGAAATTCCCTGTTCTTTTGTAGCATAATCCGTGTCAATTTATTTTAATATATGTGGTGTATGTGATAACGTGCACATAAAGGGGGCAAAGACAGTTTCCGAGCCAACCTCTCCAAGCCACCCCAACCTATCCAAGGAACACCTTCCAGTGCAAGAGAAACCCAGATGTCTTCTGCGGATTTCTTCTTCAACTGTATTCTTCAACTTTACAACTAAGTAACTAACAATCCCTTTCTCTTATATATATATATATATATGGAATCCACACCTACCCTATCTAACAATCCTCCAATACACACTTCTTTCTTTTAGCTGATAAAATATTCTGCAACTAAATAATCAACCATGGCAATTAGCCTAATCCTGTTCTTGATAACCCATCTTTTTGTACACTCAGAATCCATTAGTAGAGCTGATTTCCCCAGTGGGTTCACCTTTGGAACTGCTTCTTCAGCTTACCAGGTTCTGTTTCTGTATCCTTGTCATGTATTTTGATTGCATATTCCATCAATTAAAAGTGCAGCGCAGAGCAATTTAATGATCGTAGAAGATATGTGTTGGTGGTGGTATTTGTAGTTTGAAGGAGCTGTAAATGAAGGAAATAAAGGAGCTAGCATATGGGACACCTTCACAAGGCAACCAGGCAAGAATTGAATCATTGAAAGGAAAATTTGATATTGCAGAAGGAAAAATTTTCAGAGAACTTTGTAATGTGTTTGAACAGGAAGAATATTGGATTTCAGCAATGCAGATACAGCTGTTGATCAATATCACCGGTTTAAGGTATAATCGGAAACTTTTTTTTTTTTTTTTTTTTTTGATTCTCTGGAATTTTTAAAGGGGAGGAGTGTTAGTAATTATTCGACCATTAGAGTACTGGTTTAACGTTTTTTCAGCTTAGAAGCAATAAGTTTGAAATACAAATAGTCGAGTGATAAACATGTTGATTAAAAAATTGTGGAAAGAAATATTATCATATGGGCGGAGGTTTAGGAGAATTGGAAAAAGAATCCAATTGGATAAGAATCATTAACAAATTGTAACTTGGGCTAGCAAGTATATCCTTGTGAAATGATGACGATGATGTGTCACCAACTTGAAAGAAAATAATTATAATAACACAGAAAAAAGAATTACAAAAAATAATTATTAATAACACGTAAAAGGATTACAAAAGAAGACAATTGGCATAGAGTCAAAAGAACATAGTCAATCAATAACTATATTTTTGTCTTGTCTTTGCTGCAAATAAATAATGATTGGGAATGGAAAATATTAAATTTTTACAGGGAGATATTGATTTGATGAAGGATTTGGGGATGGATGCCTACAGATTTTCAATATCTTGGCCAAGAATTTTTCCAAGTAAGTTACAATCAGTCAGGTCAGATCCTGAAAATTTTGCTTGCCATTCTTGTGGGTCATCATCAACTTGTAGCAAACTGTTTTGGAATTTATATTAACAGATGGAACAGGGGAACCTAACCCGGAAGGAATAGATTATTACAACAGCCTCATAGATGCTTTACTGGAAAAAGGTTGCTTGGCCTAGCATAATTTTGAATTAATTTTTTTTAATATTAAAATAGACATAGTATTAATTGAAGCTGTAGCTGTTCTTTCAATCAGGAATCCAGCCTTATGTAACTTTGTACCATTGGGATCTTCCACAGATGCTTGAAGATAAATATGGAGGATGGTTAAGCAAACGAATAGTGTAAGTATAAAAGAATTGTAGGTGACATTTTTTCTAGAAAAATATATAGTCAAGGCCTTCGAAAAAGCAGAGAGCAGCCTGCATACATGATAGGCGACTCTTTCTTGTCTCTTGCAAAATGAGTAATCTCATGCACTGGGGATGCCCTTTTATACGCTTTAGAAATGAATTGATTTGCTTACAGAAAGGACTTTGAGCATTATGCCTTCACCTGCTTCCATGCCTTCGGAGATAGAGTGAAACACTGGATCACCTTCAACGAACCTCATGGTTTCTCCATCCAAGGTTACGACACCGGTATTCAAGCTCCCGGCAGGTGTTCTATTCTCAGTCATCTGCTTTGCAAGATGGGAAATTCATCAGTTGAACCGTATATTGTAGCTCACAACATCCTCTTGTCACATGCTGCTTCATATCGATGTTATCAGTCAAATTTCAAGGTACTCCTGAGAACAACATAATTATCTTTATATTTTGATTCTAATATTAGATTGAACTGGCCTGATTGATCACCCAGGCAAAACAAGGTGGCCAAATTGGTATAGCATTAGATTCCAAGTGGTACGAACCAATATCCGATGCCGATGAGGACAAAGATGCAGCGCAAAGAGCAATGGATTTTGCAATTGGATGGTAAATATGTCAGGTTCATAACGTTTCAGAAGGAATCAAATTCCATTGTTTGAAACATGATCCATTTGAGTTTTAAACATGATCTATTTGACACACTAAAAAACCAAATCAGGTTCCTTAATCCACTTTTCTTTGGCAAATATCCTCTTTCAATGAAAAAGCTTGCGGGTGAAAGATTACCTGAGATCACTCCAGAGATGTCCAAAGTCTTAGCGGGGTCCCTGGATTTTGTGGGCATTAATCATTACACAACTCTGTATGTTAGAAATGACAGGACTCGGATTCGGAAACTAATATTGCAGGATGCCTCATCTGATGCTGCTGTAATTACTACTGGTAAGATGCTGAACACAATTAATACTTAAACATCTGAAGGGCAATAACATGTGCAATAAAACAATAACCTGATGAACTTTGTGTCTGTCATCTCAATTGTAGCTTATCGACATGGAATCGCTATTGGAGAACGAGTATGTCCCAACAATTTACAGGGCCCTAGGTAGGATTTTGTTATATATTTCAAATAAAAGTCAGCTCACAATTACTTCCTCCTCCAGGCAGCTTCCCGCTGGCTACACATTGTTCCCTGGGGCATTCGTAAATTGGTGAACTATGTGAAAGATGAGTATAAGAACCCACAAGTGATTATAACGGAGAATGGTAAGCAGTTCTTCAGAACCCTAAAACCAAAAAGCTGAAGTTTTGAATTATTACGTAGCTTAATTTCAGAATTGCAGGAATGGACGATGCAAACAAACCATTTATGTCATTAAACAAGGCCTTACAGGATGATAAGAGGATAGAATACCACAGGGACTATCTTTCAAACCTGTCTGCAGCTATAAGGTAATGGCAACAACCTCTGCTGGTTCCTATATTTCTGGATTACTGTGCTTCAGAATTGAATCCATCAGACCTAAGAGAAAAACAATTACAGGGAAGACAAGTGCGACATTCGGGGCTATTTCGTGTGGTCTGTGCTTGACAACTGGGAATGGAACTCAGGCTACACCGTACGATTTGGACTCTACTTTGTGGATTACAAAAATAATCTTACGAGAATACCAAAAGCTTCTACTCAATGGTTCAAAAGTATTCTCAGATTAGACAGTGATATGAAGAGCCAGCTTTGAAGTGTATATGTTACAAAAACATAGGCCATGCACATAATTTACCATGCAATTGATATTGGAAAAAAAATTGTTAACATTCATAGAAAATCATAGAAGAAATAAAACATGGAAGAAATAAAAGGCACACCATGAATCAGTGAAACCTTATATTGCCCTGTTGTTTCTGTTCTGGCAGCTGTTCAATTTGTCTTTCAAATATCACAACTAAGAGGTGAGTTGATATTTCTTTATCCACAAAATATTAACAAAAATATTGTGCAGATTGATTCATTTCTGACCTTGCACATAGGTAAGATCACCTTGGGAGATCACTATTCATTCCATTTGTAATATTATTAAAAAATTTTGCAGCATCACTTGGGCTGTAGAAAGTTATGAAATAAAATGGACTAATATCATACCCCAAAAATTTATTAATTCTTAGTTTGCTTTCATGTTTGGACAGTGCTCCATTTAACTGGGATTAACAATGTAGTCAATGGATGCTTCATAATTTCATTAAACTAGGTATGTAAGAAGATAAAATGGTAAAACATAGAGCCCCAATTCGACACCAGCATTTAAGTGCAAGCACAAGCCATCGAACCCCATAGCCACCGCAATCACAATAGATAATAACAAATAAAGCGACAAGAACACTCACTGGATGATTAGCGAGCATCAAATTGAAAAAACTCGCTCCTCTCTAGTTTCTATAGAGAGAGAGAGAGAGAGAGAGAGAGAGAGAATACTCTCGAGCCTTCGATTTTTGCTCTCAGACCTCGCCGAGCTTTGGTTGCTCCCATAGTCCTCCCCTGCCTCCGAACAAGGGAAGGTGTTTTCTGCTCTCCGATTGGGTTAAGCACCCCTCCCCTGTTTGGAGTGTTTATAGATGGGTTTTGCATTAGCAAATCTTGGGTGCATGGTAAGGAATTTGCGTGATGATCTGCTTGAGGCAGTTGCATGTCTCTTGCTAGATGTATCTTGTTTGCTGGAGTTTAGATGCAATGGTCCACCTGATGCAGTTTTCAAGCTTTGGTTATATATGGGTGTTTGGTGGCTCTACTTCAACAGGAGGTTTATCGCTTTTGCAGTTTGCATATCCACGAATATGCTTCTACACTACGGCTGGGAAAGCCATCCGCATATCTTTAGGTCGCCATGGAGCTTTGAGGCGGCACCACCTTATTCTTGTGGAGCTGCGATGGTTCTGTTTTCAAGTTTTGACTGCTAGAAATGTCAAGTCGGCCTATGACACCAGGTAGAGGTGCGGTGGATGATTGGTTGACTATGGTTGTTTCTTGTCTTGGCTTATTGTTTGCTTTTTCGGTCTTCCTCAGCTCCTCGGCAGTGGCTAGCTTGGTCGAAGGCGGTGATGTTCTGAGGTTGCTCTCCTTTATTTCCCTAGGGTTTTTCCTTGGTCCTTTTGTAGATCCTATTTATTTGTACTCTCCTGCCCATTTGGGTCTTGGTAATGCAATGATATGCATGTTTAAAAAAAAATAAGACTCACTGGATCATTCAAAGACAAATACCAAAACTAATCAAAATAACTACTTTAACTGTAGGAATGTTTGTCCACTGGTTTGCTTAAGAAGATAAGCTATTAGGATTACTAGCAATATATCCATTCAAGGCATCCAAACAGGAAATTAAGTATGGTCTGTATACTCGACAAATTTACAGTTTGGCTTCCTAAATGGAAGCTAACCTCTCCTCAGCACCACCATGACGATAACCATCAATGCCAATGCCATGAAAGAAGCTCTCAAGGTGTTATCAGAAAAAGATGATCGAGAATTTCCATCTGCAGCTCCAGAAATGTTCTCAGCAGCAGAAAAACCAAAAATGTGATGAACAAAAGAAGAGACGTTATTCATCATCTCAACCACAGTGTGCTTGATGTTCTCAAATCTATACTTATATCCGTTCTCAAACTTTCCGGCTTCACTTGCATCATCAGATAATTTAGTAAACTCCCTTGGAGAGCCCAAATCCTGTGACTCATCATCTGCATCAGATTCTGTTGAATTCAAATAGATATTGGGTAAATCAGAGTCCATCAAACATGAAAAATCAACTAAGAGATGCATTTAGTGGTTGAAAGAGGAATAGAAGCTATTTTTACTGGTCTTCTGTGACTGGAGGAATTCCAGAAGAGCCTCATTCTTCATCACAGCATCCCAGACATTTGGATCCGCAGCAATGGAAGCAACAACAGACTGGGTACAAAAGAAGATCAGTAATCATAGCCCCATATATGGATTATATCACTTGATAATATTTAATGTATCTGCATCCCATAGTATCATGCACAGGTTTTACTTCAGGAGAGGCCTCAATTCCCTCAAGAATATAAACCAAGAGACTGAAACACATCAGAGTAGAAGTTGCATCCTCTCCATGATCTGATTGGAACAAGAATTTGTTCCCCCACAAAAAAGTTGGATTCTTTGAGATGAATGGACAGCTACATGCTTTCAAGTGACAAAAGTACAAAACTAACCAATATTAACAACAAATAAATAATTTTTTTAAAAAATGATAGGTAATTTTTAACTGCCAATGATCCAATTTCAGGGATGTTAAATCCTAGGATAGGAGGCACAAAATCAGAGAGTTAAAAAAGGTCAATATGAAGATTATCTATAACAGTATCAGGTGAAAATTTCCCAACACAAAAACACGCCAATGAAATTAGATTCCCTACAACTACAAGCACAACAGAAAGATTAATAATTATCATAAACTAACTAATCATAAAAAAAAAAAAAGATCTATTATATTATGATATGATATACACCAAAATCAGGAAGGAAACAACTGCACAAAGGGAAGAAATATTTGTGAGAACCTGTGCTTCAGGACTTTCATTGAGCAATGCGAATGCCTTTATTGCATAGCTTGATGCAGAATTTGATCTAGGCTCACAAGTGATGCAGCTTTTGTTCTCCAAATAGTCTGAGTTTGTAAGCAAAGTTAGGCCAGACAGCTGACCACCTCCCAATGAACCTCCAGATCCCGGGCGAGGAGAAGATGATGTATACACTCTGTAAAAATCATGTTTGAAACAGCAACAAAGTCAAGGAAAACAAAATACAATAGCCAAAATAAAGATAAATCATAAATAACAGCATAAAAATAAAAATAATAGAATGCAGCTAGTCAAACTTCTACTCCTTATTATGAAGAAATATGTATGGTGATGGTAGTGACTAATCATTACAGCCGAGTACTTCCACTGCTGTGCAAGTGTGAGACGAGATAGCAGATGCAGGTACATGTATGAGCTAGAAGCTTCCCAAATAGATGGTAAAAAACAATGGCTTTTGTTTTTGTCAAGATGTGTCAGGAAATTTCAGGTGGCCACAATGTTTGACAACATAATGAACACTAAGATGGACAATTTTCAACTTAATTTGATGTGGAATATTTACTATGTGGAGATGAGACGTCTAAGAAGCCAGCAATCTATCAAATTTTGGTCCATTTGCATTTTGCACCAGCATGCATAGGTAAATAAATCATTTAAATGCAAGCTACACGATGAAAAAACAGGACCAAAGAATAAGTAATTATAACACTTTTTTAATCCCAACAACAAGCAATTCCTTTGATCCTGTGAAGGGGAGAGGGAAACAAAAAAAAAAAAAAAGGAAAAGGGAGATGAAAGTGAAAGGAAACTAAGGAGGGGAAAAAGAGAAACTCGATGCTTCACATATTTCAATACATTGTGTCATGACTAAAACAACCATCAACCTAAACCAGTATCATCCATCAACGAAACAGGAAAAATCACAGCTTTATTAGCAAGAAACAGCACTAAAGAAAGCTTGTGCGCAAGATTTCATAAAAAGCATAAAAATAACTTGTCGAAAATGTTTTCCATTTATTTTTTATAAGAAAATATTTTCCATCAAAATATTAAAAATATAAGGTTCCAATATATCCAAACAGAATCAATACAAAAAAAACTTACCCTTTGTTTGGATCGAGAGAAATGAGAAGAAGGGAAAAGAAAAAAAATTTAATTTTTTTAAAATTCTTTGAGTGTGTGGATAATAAATAGAAGGAAAAATTAAAGAGAAAGAAAGAAAAATGAAGAGAAATGAAAAAAAAATTTAACTTAAAATATTTATCTCTAAATTAATAAAAAATAAAGAAAAATAATGATTAAAATATTTAAATATCTTTTTATAACATAAACATTAAAAAGAAATTAAAAATATAATAATTATTTCTTCCACAGAAGAAATTATATTTTTTCTTTATTTTAATAACCTATCCAAGTAATATAAATTTTTTTTTTTTCTTAATTTCTCTTCGTTTCCCTGCAAGTTAAGGATCCAAAGGGTTAATGCCACAAACTTGGTTTATAGAATCAAACATTCATACCTATCGTGAAAAAACATTATTAATCTTTCAGAACAATTGATGTTAAACAAACTTAGTTTATGGAATCAAACATGTATGCCTATCGCGCCATTGAAAACTCTCCTTCTCTTTCCCTCTGTTTTCTCCCTACCATCAAAATAATGAAGCATACCAAAGAAAAGAGGAGGCATTTGATTAAAAAGATCAAAATTTTAAAGTATATACTTCTCTAGAGCATCCTTCAACTCATTAGTGGCCGATTTCGCCTCCTGCAGGCTCGGAGCAGGCCCGAACACAACTCTTGGAATGGGGTCGTTAGATTCGAGCAACTGCTCCTCATCTCCACCAGCAAACTCCCAATCGTCAATCTGCAACGCTGGACGCTGAACTCCGGCGATTTCCACGCCACCGGTAGCCCCAGTCTGACAGGACGAGAGGATCGCCGACACGGGACGTGAGGCGTTGCGCACCGACTGTTCAGCCGGAGACGAGACAGCAGAAAACCCTCCCCGGAAGCCGCTATTGACGACGCCGATACCGGCGATCTTACAGGCAGCTTTCATGGCAGCTCCTCCACCCATAGCGATGATTACGGTGATCAAGGGAGAAAAGGAAAGGCCGAATCAAAATTATCTTGGGGAAGCGCTTTTATTACTCTCCGTTTGGACTTTGGAGAATAAGCATACGTGTGACTTGGCAATATTCTGTAGGAAGAGTTCTGAGATTTAAGTATTAATTAATTTAACGGTGATTATATGTTACTTTGCTAAGCGACACAAACTCTTCCTGTGATCGCTTAATCTAGAAGAAAACTGCATAATTTATTCGGTGTGGAAGAGACGCTGCTCTGTTCACTGCAATAATACTAACAGTTTATCTCAAAAACAAAATTACTTTAATTTAATTTAAAATTAAAAATAAGTAAATTTAAATTAATAAAAATTAATTTTAAATTAAATCAAACTAATCAATTAGTTTTATTTTTATTTACAATTTTTATTTAAAAAAATTAAAAATTTCAATAATTAAATTAAATTAAAATTAAGAAGATAATTAATATAATGGATTATTCGGCTTATATCTTTTTGTTTTTATCAAAAGAGGGGGGAGAACCCCAAAAGAGGAGAAAAAAAAAAATGAAACAAAGACAATTCTAGGACAAACTAAACCTTTGCAATCCCACATCAATAGATCCACAACTCCTGCAGGAGGATCACGAAATAGTTGTCTGCCCAAACTAGTATTCACAGCCAAATTGGCTAATCTATCAGCAACTTGATTAGCTTCTTGATAGTAATGCTAAATTTTAACTTGCCATTCCCTAGATAGAAGAGTACGGCATTGAGAAATTAAGTTCACATGCCGCAAATTCGATCTAAAATCAGCCAGAACCAATTCCTTCGACACCAAAGAATTTAACTCAACAATCAACTGTCAGTAATCCAGCTCTCATGCTATATGAAGACCATGTAATAGAGCATTCAACTCAGCCTCCATAAAGGTGCAAATATCTAATCGAATCAAATAACCCCCCATCCAAATACCATGATGATCTCGAGTAACATCACCCCCTCCAACACGTCCTGGATTCCCCTTATACGCTCCATCAGAATTAAGCTTCATCCCACCCATTGCAGGAGCAACCCAAGAAACAGCAACAATAGTACAAGGACAAGTAATTATACCTTGACAATGAGCAGACCAAGCTTTAGAATTAGAAGCAAATTGAGATTGTAATAAGAAGATCTTCGCATCAGTTGAATAAACATGGCCGTTAACAAAATCATTTCTCCATCTGCAAATCCACCACAGAGTGATAGCTAAAATTTGAAGAGAGGAACAATCATTACAAATATGGGGTTGCAAAGAATCACCCTTATTAACTCAATCATCACTTGTCCTGCTACAAAATAATAGAAAGGAATCACCATCCCAAATAGCATAGGGGCAGTCTCTCAGAACATGTTCAATAGATTCAATAGCAATGCCACATAAAGGACAACCAGCATCTATAGCAAAGCTTCTCTTCACACGCTCAAGATTTGTCATCAGCTTATCATATAGAACAAGCCATAAGAAAAACCTAATTCGTTGAGAAACTTGAAGCTTCCACACCTTACGCCATTTATGAGTAGCAGTAGAATCTAGGAAACCTTTTAATATTTTAAAAGCAGATTTGACAGAGAAATTCCCATCTGAAGTCCCTCTCCAAGCAAGAGAATTTTATACATCAAGAGCCGAAATAAGAGAAATAGCTCCTAGACGAGAACAGACTTCTTCAAGTAAAAAACGAGAAATTAATTTCCATCACCAACCATTTCCATCCCAAAACGAAACTAATAATTTCAAATTCAAAATTGACTCCAAGCAAACAGCGGCCATTTCTAGCCCCCCTCCACATTCATTTATGGCAGGATTAAAGAATGTATAAAGATAATTTTCTTTTAATTTATATATTTTTTAATTTATATATTCTTTTTAAATTTAAATTAAAAAAATAATGTAATATTTAAAATTTTATTTTAATTATTTTATTTTTCAAATTTTTTAATAAATATTTCATAATAAAAATAATTAAAATCTATTTATATAAAATATAAATATAAATATATGTAATTAATATATGTTAATATATTATAAGTTGCCTTATAATAATAGTCACTTATTATAATATTAACAAGATAACTATTAAATAATTTATAACTTATACATAATAGAAAATTTTACACGACAATACTATAAAAAAGAATGTCACGTATTAAAAGAAAATAGTCCATGCTAATATATGTGGCTATTAATAATTTTAATTTATATATATCTTTTTAATTTTAATATATAAAAAAATAATATTTTAAATTTTTTGTTAATTATTTTAAATTTTACTTTTATTACATTTATCTCTTTAACTTTTTAATAAATATTTTATAATAGAAAAAATTAAAATCTATTTATATATAATATAGATATAAATATATATATATTTAATACATTATAAGTTACCTTATAATAATAGTAATAATAGTTACTTATTATAGTATTAATAGAATAGTTACTAAATAATTTATAACCTATGCATAACAAATATATATATAAAATTTCATAGGAAAGTTTAATTTAATTAATTTTTAATTTTTATTAAAATTAATTTAAATTTACAGGTTAATTTTTTTTACTTAAATAAATAAATTGAATTTCTTAATTTTATGACTAAAATTTTTAATTTTTTAATTTAAATTTAAAAATCACTAAGCTCAATCTATTAATTTTATTTATTTTTGAGTTAAATAGTGCTTAAATTAAAAGTTATGGACTAACTTAGATAAAAGTTCAAAATGAACTAAATTGAAATTCAAGTAAAATAGTGAAATTAAGATTTAAGCCTTCATTTTACTGCTCTACTTTTTATCAATGAAAATTTATTATTTAATCTTTATATTTTATTAAAATTAATTATTTAATTTATATATTTTAAAAAATATATTATTTAGTTGATATGTTTTACTAAATTTTTCAATCTTTCTGTTAATTTTTTTTTGTTAATTGATGAATTTTAATGACGATTAAAATATTATTTAATCTCTCTATTTTAATAAAATTAATTGATTAACTATTTTATTTTAAAAAATGTTACTGTCATTTTATTTTTAGTGACTAATTAGTTAATCATTATATTTTAAAAAATAACATTTTTCATAAAAAAATAAAAATTTCAATATACGAAAACTAAATCTGAATTTGTATTTTTTTTAATTATTCAAATATTTTTCATTCAAATTTTTAGATATGTTTTTTTTTTCTCTATGGAAAACAGTTTTTCTAAATTACCGGTGAATTAATTAACTTTTTTACGTAAATAATTTATATAATTTTTTATTAAACGGTAAAAAATAAAAAAAAAATGGTACTGGTGAAATATGGGGTAGAGAAACATTTAGAGAAATAAGGAGAAAAAAAAAGATTAAAGTAATTTAAATATAAAAAATAATCAAATGCACTAAAGAGTTAGTGAAATTAAATTATATGAATCATATGAATTAATTAATATATTTTTTAAACTTGAATGACTAATTAATTAATTTTATTAAAATAAAAAAATTAAATAATAATTTAATTAATATTAATTAACATAAAAAATTTATAGAAAAATTAAATAATTTAATATATTAAAATAAAAAACTAAATTATATATTTTTTAAAATTTAAAGATCAAATATAAATAATATACAACGAAAGCACCTAATTTGCATCTAAAACATTAAAATACATATTTGTTTAATCACCCAGAAAATAATAAAAATTAAAAATTTACAAACCGTTAATTAATTATTTATTTAATTTGCAGTAGAGCCTCCTTAAGCCGCTGGCAATCAACCAAGTAAGCGAACCCATAAGCCAAGTTCTTCAGCGTGGCTTCATGCAACTCCAATTCTGACGTCGCAGTAGCATCCGTCGAAAAGAACACCCGAAAACCTCTCACAAACGATTCACGCGCCGTCGTTTCACAGCACAAATTAGTCATAACTCCAGCCACTATAACCTCCGTCACTCCCATCTCCATCAACCTCTCCTGCAGCCGTGTGTTAGCAAATGCGCTATACGTGTTCTTCTCTATCACCTCGTCTTTCCCGGCCAACTGTTCTATCTCTGGCATGAGCCGGGAATCAACAGTGCCATCTATAATGAGGTCATTGTTCCACCACTCCGCAAGCATGCCGCCATCGTCAGGCGGAGATTTATGGCAGTGGCGCGTGAAGATGACAGGGATGGAGGCTCGCCGGCAGAGGTGGATGGTGGAGAGAAGTTTAGGGAGGATAGGTTTGGCCATTGAGGAAAAATAGTTTTGCACGTCAATTACCAAAAGAACAGAGGTTTTGGGGTCTGGGTTTTTCTTTCTGATCTCATATTTCTCGTGTGATGAGAATTTCAGCGAGGAGGTTGCCATTGGAGCTCAGCAGAAAGGAAGAAATAAGGTTTTGGAAAGGGAATCAATCAGTCAGCTAAAAAAGAATTGAAGATTCCCAAAGAAAATCAAGAACAACAAATTAATTGTCAATTATTGTTATAAATCCTACATTGATTAATTTCACTGTAAACCCACTAAGCCATGATAAGTAAACCTAAATTAAAGTTAAAAATAGAGACAAGAAAAGAAATCTTACCTTGATAATAAGCCAAGAAACTCTCTTTATGTGAAATTGTGCTTCATATGTTGAAATTTTATCAGAGCCACCACCGGCCACTGAAGTTGCGTCAGCAGAGTGATGAACGAAGAGGAAGAATAAGAAGTAAGAAGAACCCATAAGTGATATTGATAATGTGCGGGCACAAATTTACAATTTTACCCAAACTTTTTTATTTATTTATTTTTTTTTTTGTCGTAATGTTATAAAAAACCTCACTCTAGCACCATCTTTTACCTTCCTCAGTAATTCTACAATCAAAGGATTCCTTCGGATGGGACAAATGCAACCTCAGGAACGATATTTAGAATAAAATTAAAATAAATTAAATAACCTAAACGTACCATTTTAACTAGGTTCATTTCATATATTAAAAAATAATGTATTTATTATTTATAAAAAAATAATTATTTTTTAAAAATATAAAACACACAACTCTATAGATAAAAATATATATACAGTAAAAGTATCTAATAATTTACCTACACCCAGGGTAAAAACTAACCTACAGTATCATTTTCATCGTCAGCTCAAATGTCCTCCGCTTGATAGTTGATACTTACTACGAGCTGAAACGCAAAATATCTTGTTTGTCGCTAATATTGTAAAAATATTATACCAAAAAAATATACTAAAAAATATTTTTTAAATATATTAAAAATAATTTAAAATTAAAATTAATATATTTTAATTATAAACTTCAAAAGTAATCAAAATCTTTTAATTATTTTTTAATAATATTTAAAATAATCTTTTTTTATAAAAAAACAATTTTTTAGCTTTTCTGTTATGTTTGAAATTTTTTTAGAGGAATTGGAAAATAAAAAGTGAAAATATATAATATTTTTTCTATTTTTTTTGTTTTTTATACCATTTAAGCCTTTTAATCTAATTTAAAAGTCGACTTATGAATTAAAATTTATGTAAGAATAAAAATACAGTTACTTTTTATTATTTAAAAATAAAAATAAAGAGAGAAAAATAAATTTATAATTTTATCATATATATTTTTTAAAATTAGCTAGGGATAGTTATAATTTTTTATATAAAATACATTTTCTTCTCATAATTTTATTATTTTCTTTTTAATTAAAAAATAACAAAAGAAAAATAAAAATCCTCTTTTTTTTTTGGCCTTTTCAAAAGAAAATATTATTTTATTTTTCACCGATTATTTTCCTTCCCATGTATTTTTCACACGTCAGACAAAGGCTAACCTCAATTCAAATGAGACTAAAGACTAATCGTCTCTAATAAAATTTTAAGAATTTTTTAAAACTTGAAGACCCAAATTCAATATTTTCCGCCACAGTCAATTCTCAACATTAAAATACTAAGGGAGTGTTTGGTTCACCTATTGGGTACAGCTGATAACACCCAAACAGGTAAATTAGAGTGTTTGGTAGGTTTAAAAAAATAAAATTGGTAGCTAATGAGTAGCTTATATGGTAACTATCAGCTACAGTTTGTATCAGCTCTATTTTTAGAGCTATTTTTTATTCGCTGGTAGCTGATTTGATTTTATTTTTTATTTTAATCATTTTATCTTTTTTTTATTTAACTGAAAAATTAATATTATTAATACTTTTATATTTTTCATTTATAATTTTAACATTTTAATTAATACATTTCAACTTTGTTAAAATAATTTTTATTAATAACATAAAATATAAAATACTTATTTATATCTAAAAACTTAAAATCAATTATAAGTTTTTTTCTTTATCAACAATAATAATTACTTTATTATTTTATCTATATTTTTAAAGTTATTTAATTATTTTTTAAAAAAATTTAATTATTTTCTTATTTTAATAATAAAATAAATGATATAATATAATAGATTAATAATCTTATATTTATTTTAATAATATAATAAATGATATAATATATTAATTTAGTAATTGTATATTTAATTTAATAATAAAATAAATAATATAATATAATAAATTTATAATTTTATAATTTTATATTTGTTTCAATAATAAAATAAATTATATAATATATACCCTTATTAGTCATTTTACATATCAACAGTAACAGCTAAATATAATTTTACCAAACACTTAACATAAATCAGCTATCATCAGCTACCAGCTATCAGCTAACAGTAACAGCTATCAGCTAATAGTTATCAGCTGTATTCAACAGTTAAACCAAACAAGCTCTAACCCAATGAAACCTATTTACAGGGGATTTTGACCATACTAGTGTTAAACAGAAGAAAAAAAAATATCAGAATAGGTGATCAGCAGCTAATTTACCGAAAGGGGGTGAGGGAGTTGACGTAGAGAACACTGTACATCCGGACGCTTCTTATACGAGCGTGCCGAGCTCGGGACACGGCTATAAGTGGCGTGCAAATGTGTTGCAGGCCACCTAATAGAGATTCGCTTGGGAGACGTCGTGTCAGCCAGTCGGGACACTTCTTATAGTGGCATCCTCAGCTCGGACAATACTAATAGTAGCATTTTGGTGTCACATCCCTTCATGTCAGAGACGACCGTTGCTCCTGGGACGCTACTCATAATCACGTCCTAAGGCACTTCATATTTCCCGCCTGCCTTCCCCTTCATCGTCTCTCTCACTTACCCTCTGAACCCTATGATTCTCTCATTCCTCTCATCCCTCTCTTCTCCATTGTGTTGTCCCTCTCCATTGTCATCTGTGGAGTGTTGTTCGTTGAACCTAGAGTGGTCGACCAGCAACCAGAAGGGAACCGTGGTTGACCAACAGCCAGAAGGAGACAAAAAAAGAACTTTGTGCATTACTACAAACAGGCACATCGTACATTATTTATAGAAATATGTTAATTTTTTTGAATGAAGTTGATAAATTTTTTTTTAAATGTTTTAGTGTGTAATTTATGTGTTTTAGTGTGTTATATTTTATATGTTTTTGTTATGTTTTTGTGTGTTATATTTAGTGTCTTATATTTTAGTATTTTAAATATGTTAATTTGTTTAAATATTTATCTGTTTTAGCATGTAAATTTTTTATATATATAATTTAGACTATAGGGTAATTTTTATATGCATAGGAGTAAAAAAGAAATATAATTTATAGGCTAGCCAAAAAATAAAAAATGATAGAAAGTAATGTTAATAATATAAAAAAATAGAAATATGTATATATATATATATAAGAAATATAGTAAATAGTTTGATAATTAGTAAAAGTTATTAAAAATATAAATTATATAATAGTAAACAATTTTGAGAAATTATAAAATGATTTCATAAAAGTTATGGACCAACGACAATAAATTCAATCAAAATTAGTAATATAAGTTTAATAAAAAAAAGTCAGTTCAATGTAAAATAATATTTAATTTTCAAAAAATTAGTAAAAGGTTAAGGAGCGAAAATTACAATAAGATAAAATTAAAAAATTATAAATAAATATCCGAAAATAAAATTTATATTAATTAAAATGGAATATTTGTCATAAAAAAGTAAATAAATTAAGGTCGAAAATAACCCTTATATATATTAATTAATTAAATTCTAAGTTTCACATAATAATTTAATAAGTTAAATAAAAATAATTAGTTAAAGAAGTATGTATATATATATATATATATATATGAGAAATAGTGTTTGATAATTAGTAGAAGTTATTAAAAATATAAAATATAAAAACAATTATGACAAATTATTGAATAGTTTTATAATAGCTGTAGAAACCATATTTTGGCCGACCTCCGAAGTCAAGAAATTTTAAAATCGATTTTATTATCCGCTCTCAACCGTTGTCCTTAGATCACAAATGACTTTTCCGAACTCACTGATTGCTCGACCATGGAACAAACTGATCTCACGCTTAAGTTAATTGTTCTCCGACCTCTTGGTCTTTGTCAGATGAGTTCGAAATAATATCCGGTCTCCGGACCATTTGATATTGCCTACTGATATTCTCCGATCTCTCTGTACAAATATTGCGAAACTTCATTTGGCTAATGTTATGATCGGGCTTCTCACTTGAATGCCCCAGATTTTCCTTAAAACAAAGTTAAGGTTGCTATCCGATCTGATGACGATTCCGATCTTAAGAGTTCAAATCAATGTCAAGTCTTTACAATTCTAATATTCTAAAGTTTTACCTGGTATTTGGTCATGGCTTAGTCCGATCTTCTGTTTACGTGTAATGTTTTTCCGATCTCTTATACTCTGATTAATAATCGCTTTCAAGTTTAATGTTCAAATACGTTCAAACAATTAAGTACTCATACAATTTGGATGCTTTTGATCTCATTAAGAAATTGAACAAAAAGGATTTTTATTCATTTCAAAGTAAAATATATACAAGTCATTCAGTAGGTGGATCACCCCCAGCCTGCTCCCCAGGTACATCATCTACCCCTCCCTCTCTTTCTCTCTCTCCAGCTCCTCGTCACTCTCCTCTTCGGCCTCTGGAATGAGCTGGTTCATACAAGAGAAGTCCTCCTCAGGATAACGCTTCCTCAACTCGACCAGGAGATCATTATGGGCGTTTACATATGCCCCAGCCGCTTTTGTTGTGCTTTCCTCTTCCTTAGCCTGGAGCTCCTCCTCCTTGGCTTAAAGCTCCTCCTCCTTCGCTCGAAGCTCCTCAGAAAAATGAGCGAGATCGGCAGATCGACCAACTCGGGAGTCTTCAAGTTCTCGCTCCACCTCCGCTATCCTCTCTTCGTAATGCTTCATCCGATCTTCCATTATGGTGATGTAGTCATTAGCAGAGGAGAGTTGAGCTTGTGCAACTGAGGCATCCTGGACCGCCTTAAGAATCTCCCTCCTTAAGGCCTGGGCTTTCTCTCAGATTACATGTTGATTTGTAATAGCCTCCAAACCCAAGCTCATTATTTGAGTTAGAATATCATCGATGCTATCCTCTGCCAATCTGTTTCGATCTTCTTGGAAATAGATAGAGACGCCCATGACTTTGGCCAAGCCAGGGTTCCCTCGGGTAGAATGATTCCTTTCTAGTGATTGGATCAGGAGTTGGGCGCCCTGAGAAAGCGTCCTAACAGTAAGACCAGAAGACTCACCTTCCACATTGGAAGGGATCGGAGGAGGCGGAAGTTCGATCTACTGAGAAGGAGGAATGACAACCTCTACTTCTGGGATCGACTGCTCCTGATGTCGAGGAGGGGGGCTCGGTACCTCTACCAGTTCTCCCTGAGGAGTCTGAGCAGCAGTAACAATGGCCTCCTTCATCGCCCGCACCTTTCGAGAGACCTTCCTCTTTCGCTTGCGGCTTTCCTTAGAAGCGTCGCCACCAGCCATACCTGCACAGGGAAGAAGTCAGTGAGTTCGCTAAGATTCAGAGACTAGAGATATGAATTGTACCAGGACCAAGGTCAGACAGCTGAAGCTTGTAGTCTTCATCAGTGATCAGCCGCATCATCCACCACTTCAGTTCGGCCATAACCACATCTAAGCGTGAGAATTTATGGGTGGACGCCTGGGACTTTAATTCTTTCACCATGGCGTCTTCATCCTTATTTAAGGTGATCTTCTTCGGGATCGAAGCGACCAGGTGTTGCCAACTCCATGGGATACCCTCAAAGCCATTCAGAATTTTACTCCTCAATATAAAGAACCGATTCTTTCAATTCTTCAGCGAAGAAGGGAGATCGATGAAGAGCCCGCAGTTCGGCTTTGCCTGAAAGAACTAAAACTCATCATCCTTCCTTTGGGTAAGCTTGTGCAGCTCGGGAAAGACTTTAGCCATGGGCTTTAGTTTCTTAGCTTGGCAGAGACTTCGGAAGGCTACTAAAGTCCGCCAGGAGTTCGGATGCACTTGAGCTACTGAGACACGGTGGAACTTTAGGATGGCTTTATAAAATTCGTCCAAAGGAAAATGGAGTTCGGCCTTCAGCTGCTCTTCGTATACCATGATAAGATCGCCTTCATCAAAGAAGTGATCAGCCCGAAGATCGCCATGGCATTTGATTAGCTCAAAAGAGTCGATCGGTAGATTATACTCTTGGCTTATAGATTGGAGATCGGTTTCTCTTAGGATCGAAGGCAACTCATCAAGTGGCAGGTTTTCTCTTCTCAAAGATGCTCCTCGCCTCGGTCTGGTGGCTAGACCAGTAATTGGAACGATGGCTGTGTTGGGACGTCCTCTTAGCCCAGTCACATCGCCTTCTTCCGAGGTCCACGAAATATGGACAGAAGGCGAGCTTATAGCTCTCTGACCCTCAGCACCTCTCATTTTTGAAAAAACAAAAGAAATTAACCAAGAAAAGAAATTAAAACCCTTACCGGAGTTTGATCGGCGCTTGAAAACTTGAGAAAACAAGAGAAAATGATGAGATTGCTAGAGAAGCTCTGAAAATGACATAACTCACCTCTCCCCTTTTTATACCCATCTGAGCATTAAATGCTCACGAAGTCCCAAGCGACGCATCTGTTAATGGAACCGGCCGCTTCCTCGACACATCGCAAGAAGGTTCCAGAAACATAATAAAATCAAATAAATGAGATCGGTTAGTCAGGATCATCGAATTAAGCAAACTTCCAAAACCACGGATCGGCTAATAGCGATTCATTTAGAGATCAGATCAGATACACATATAAGAGATCAGAAAATAACTAACGCAATAATAAGACAAACATTTAAATAAAAAAAAAATTTATTTCATTTCCAAAAGATTGGATTACATCATTTGAGTGATCTCAAAAGATCATATTACATCATTAGCACGATCTCTAAAGATCGGATTACATCATTTGGGCGATCTCTAAAGATCAGCACTACATCCTACCTAGCTTAAGACTACTCCGAGGTTCAAAAAGCAGGCCTATGTCAAAACCTAGTCTTGTGGCTGAATCAAAAGATGTGTTTGATTAGAAAGCCAGCCACAATTGTTGGATACATGTACAACTAAGATGGGGTGACTATGACTCTCATGATATTGAGCGGAGTCATCGCCGATGTTATCGACTAGAACCGAGCTGCAGTCGGGATGCCCGATGTGGATGGGAGCCAAATGAACTTCAAGAGGCGGTCACCGACATTAAGATTGAAATTAGCAGTCCTCTTGCCCGAGATCGGTCCACCGATTATACGGGTAGACCGATTCGAGATCGGCACAATCGTCACTTTCAATCTTGATCGATAAATTAGTCCGGTTCCCTCACTGTCATCAGATAATGTCCTCATGATTCTTCGATCACCGAGGTCATAAATTTTCAAGCGGAAGGCGAAGAAAATAGTCGAAAAAAGATCAAAAGCAGCCACCATAATCAGAATTATTACCAGAGAAGCTAGAATTGGAGAAATGGAGCGTTGAAAAATTGAAGGAGGAAAATTGAAGTGCAAAGGGGATTTCCCGTAGGTGCATATATATAAGGCATGGGCATTTATTGCGTACAGAAACCGAAGCGGATGCATCAGTAACTGAAGAATTAATTGCTTTAACCAAGGCAAATCAGATAAAGAGGAAAAATCTAGAATGGGAGAGATCGGGAAATGAGGGGGGACCCGATACGAGAGAGATCGGAAAAGGAGAGGGTCATAATAAGGAGATCGAAAGAAAATAGAGATCGAAAAGTACGGAGAGATTAAATAACTTTCAATCAACTCTCTTCATCATCAGAGCTGAGTTAGTTAAAACGTTGCAGGCGTAATCAAATCCTTACCACACGCCTCATCTGCAAAAACGCCCACCGATGATTAAATAACTGACAAATGCCAAAACAGTTATGGCAGTCTTGTACATCTCAATCTCCACCGATGATCATAATCGTAAGGATGGACCCGGAGCCCTTGGATAAAAAAGCAGGCGACAAGTTCGATGCTTTTTATTCCTAGCCTTTGGATCCATCTTATAAGGCAAGACCCTGAGCCGTTGGATTAAAAGAAGAAAGGACGGATATTCTGAACAGAATCCCGACCCTCCATTTTGATTCTCTTTAATTCTCAGACATCAGATTATGTCCTTTTGAATCTAAACCCTCCGTCTCCCCTGGTGAGATCCTGACCCTTCATTATGGGCACCCGTTCCCTATAAATACCTGTATGCAATACTGTATAAGGGATGGGCAAAAGGAAAAGGTGGTGATTATAGTGGAAAGACTCTGAAATTTGATTCAGTCTTGCTACTTACCATTCTAAGCTTTCATAGTGTTGAGAAAATTTAGAAACCAGTTTTCTAAAGTATTTTCACAAAAAAGAAGCTTTGAACCCTGAGATTTTCATTTTCAGTGTCTGTTCATTGCTCTGTTCAGTTCCATTCTCACTGCTCTATTATCAGCACATTACTCTCTAAGCTCAACTTGGTTTCGATCTATTCCCATTACGTCGGGCAAGTTTGAGTTCTTCTGCCTTCAATTTTCACCTCTGTAAGATTTGTGGACAGCGGAGTTAGCTCATCTGTCTCCTCAACTTCCCACAGGTAAGTGTCTAGACTGTCATTTTGTCGAATACTCATGCTTTATTTTCTCCATTTTTATTCTTAAAATTTCTTTTATATTCAATCGCACTAAAATCTCAAAGTAGATTATCCTGGCTAATAGTTATTTCCCGGGTCTTCTTTTTCTATTCATTCGTAAACTCTATTTATCACCTCTTAGTTTTCATTTCCTTCGAGAATAGACGTTCAGGTTGTGGACGACTTGTAGATAATCTAAAAGATATAGGTAGAAGTATCTTAACATGAGAGTTTCGGGCCTGAATGAATTAAAATTACAAAAGATAGGCGTAGCAAAAGGTCGAATAGATCAGAAATAAGAATGGGTCAAATAAACAAGTTATGAGATTGGGCCTCAGAACAAAACTAGGTGAAAATATGATAGATCGGGAATTAAGATGAGATCGAATCCTGAACTAGCGACAAAAAGAGATCGGATATCGAAGAGTTCTAAAAAAATGATTAGGCGGAAGATCGGCAAAGAGTTCAGTCTTTCATTCACTATCTAGTTATAAGGTCCCATAGGCTAGGAAAGGCTTTACCCGGACTTCCTGTGTCTTCGGTACTCCATTCCCATAAAAGGAGGGAGGGGGTCTAGAAAGACCCTTTTCCTGAATCCTTAGTCCCAAGTTCTTACAAAACTCCATTCTAATTAACATATTAAGAGTTCGGGGGAGAGTTCTTACCCGGACTCAGTTTAAATTTTAACGCAAACACATTAAGAGGTCGAGGGAGAGTTCTTACCCGATTCTCAGCCAAAATCTTAAAAAATACGTGGAAATCGGAGGAGAGTTCTTATCTGAGATCCTTCACTTAAATTTTTAACAGAATACTTTAAGAGATCGGGGGAGAGTTCTTACCCGATTCTCAACCAAAATCTTAATAAAATATGCGGAGATCGGAGGAGAGTTCTTGTCTGAGATCATTCACTCAAACTTTAAATATAATACTTTAAGAAATCGGGGGAGAGTTCTTACCCAATTCTCAGCAAAAAATCTTAATAAAATATGTGGAGATCGGAGAAGAGTTCTTATCTGAAATCTCCCGCTCAAACTCTTAACAAAATACATCAAGGGATCGGGAGAAATTTCTTACCTGAATTCTCTTAACTAAAATCCAAATTAAAATATCACGACTTCAATATACAAAGTAACTCCTAAACAAAAATCTGCTACACAATGCCTACTCACTAAGGGTCATCTCATGTACTCATGTTCTTGGGTAGCCCTGAATAGTGGAATATCAAATTTCCTTTTATCCATACGAAGGATTAATATCGTCACTCCACCCCCCCCCCCCTAATTACCAATTTTAATTTATGAAGAGTACAATGTTAAATTTGCTTACCCTCGTTGAGGGACGAGGTGGGGTGCCTAACACCTTTTCCACCCGTATACAGACCTCGAACCTAGAATCTCTGTTTTTGAAGTGGTTTCTTTTTTTAATTTACTTTTACAAACAGTTTTCTTTAATTTTCCTCAAAATTAAAGTGGCGACTCCTCACTTTTTCCACTTCGGTGAGAACTCATCCAGGCTACCGCAAAAACTCTTGCGACAATAGCAAGAAAAAATTTATAAGAATTATATATATATATAGTAATTACATAATGCTTTGAAAAATAGTAATAGATATATTAATCAAAATGTAATATTTTGTCATAAAAAAGTTATTAAATTATGGTCGAAAATAAGTTGTATATTAATTAAATTCTAAGTATGATATAATATTTTAGTTAGTTAAATAAAAATATTTGAAAATTTGGAGTTGTGATCTGAAATCGAACTGGATATTTAGTTTTCCAACAAATATAATTGAATGTTTTTCGTGAAGCCAACTGTTGATGTTGGTAGTTGTAGCGATTCAAACCTACTGTGAAAATTTTGAGTTTTAATCTAAAATCGAACCGGATCGAACTGCATCGATTAATGTAAAATTTTTTTGTTGCAACAAATATAATGTTAAACAAAACTAGATCTTAATTTCGATCCTTTTTGTTTTTTTTAGATGTTTAGTGAATACTATTAATGATAATTTTTTTGGAAGGCTATTTAAGTAATTGAGCTTGTTTTTTAATCAGAAAATGTCAATTCCAGCTTTTGTTACTGTATATTTGGATGGAGATATTATTATGGATGATGAAGATTATGACTATTATGGGGGTTCATCAACAGTCATTACTATTTGTAGACGCATAGATTTTGGTAATTTAGGTATGAAAATAGTCAGAGGAATTGGCCTTAAAGCTGGACGTGAATTTATATCGAGTATATGTTTCAGACAACCCATTTTAGGGGATGGTTCTGTCAAGTGGGAGTGCATGGGTTTGGCTAACGATGATGATGTCAACATTATGTTTAATTTTATTAATCAAATTGGAGGAATGTCATCGATTGAATTATATATTGACATTTTTCGACCGAATGCATCCGCATGCAATGGTGATGAAGCAGGACCATAAAATGCTGGTTCCAGTGATGCATACAATTGTTAAAGTCAATTAGAGAACGATTCAAAATGTACTGACACTGATTATTGTCCAAATGATGATGAGACCGAAGATGATTCTGATGGGGATTGGATTGACAGTGACAACACGAACGTAATTGATGATGCTGATCATGAAATTGACATGGTATTTGATTTGCCTTTGTACTACAAGACTCATATAGCGAACTCAATAATGCCTATTGTCCCTCCTCCACCTTACTCTGAAATAAAGTTTTCATTACTGACTGTTGATCCATGGTCAAAACCGCCATGTACGTCAATGTGGGATCCATCAAAGGAGTTTGAAGTTGGAATGATATTCCCTTCTAGAGATGCTATCCAAAAAGCTGCCAAAGAATATCATTTATGGAGGCAACAAGAGTTTTGTACAGATGAGACAAAGAGTAGAACATATGCCATCAGGTGTAAAGATACAAGGAGCAATTGTAAGTGGAGATTGTGTGCATCACGACGGGAAGGATGCGACATATGGAAAATTACCAGATATGATGGACCCCATACATGTGTTAATCTATCACTATCAGAAGATCATGTGCAATTGGATAGTAGATTTATATCCGAGTTCATCCAAGCTATAGTACTCGAACAACCAAGTGTCAAAATAGTTGCGTTACAAGCGAAAATTAAAGATAAGGTCAGATATATGCCGAGTTATCGGAAGACGTAAAAGGCTAGACACGATGTAGTTATTAAGATCTTTGGTGGTTGGGAGGAATCTTATGGAAGATTGTGGCAATTCATGAATGCCTTGTGCAAACATAACCCTGAGTGCTCGTTTCTGATTGAAGATGACCCTCTTTTGTTAATAATAAGTTAAATCCCGAATATCGAATTTTCGATAGAATGTTTTGGGCATATAAACAAACAATTGAAGGATTCAAGCACTGTAGACTAATTATTTTCATAGACTCGACGTTTTTATATGGAAAGTACAAGGGGTGTTTATTTTGTGCAACGGCACTAGATGGCAATAATCATATTTTTCCAATTGCATGGGCAATAGTTAATTGTAAAAACACAAGGAATTGGGATTAGTTTATGTCTTGTTTGAGGGTTTTTGTGACAGATCAGAAAGGCATTTATGTTATATCAGATAGGCATATTGCTATAAAAAAGGCAATGCAGCAAGATTGGTGGCCGCTTCCTGATGGACATCATCGATATTGCTTAAGACATATCTTCAGTAATTATAACACGAAGTTTAAAAATACTTACATGAAAGAAGCTCTCTGAAAGGCAGGTTAGTTGTGTAAGATTATTACTTCTTTTCACTAACATTGAATTATCAATGTTATGTACTATAAACAATTGACATTGTTTTTTTACATAGCCCATCAAATTCAGAAAAAGAAATTTTATGAGGCCATGGAGGCAATCAAAAGTGAGCATTCAAACACATATGAATGGGCTTTAAAGATACCATTGGAAAAATGGACACATTCTCATGATGGGGGGAAACGGTATGGCTCGATGACAATTAACACCGTTGAGTCGGTAAATGGAATGCTAAAGGGGATTCGTGCATTACCAATAACTGTTATGGTTGAGAAAATATTTTTCCAGTGTGTTGAATATTTTGACACACGCTGCACAACGTTTCGCGAGCAACTGCAACTTGGCTTTAAATTTATACCAGCATGTCGTCAAGTTTTAATTGAAAATTTAAATGTAGCAAACTCACTTCATGTCCTATTATTTAACCGCGATTGTGGTGAATTTGAAGTTTGGAATGGTGGATCTGGAAAGAAGTATGTAATGAAATTTGATGAAAGGACATGCATATGTGGAATGTTTTAAGAATATCGAATTCCATGTGGCCATGTGATTGCAGCATGCCAATCAATGTCTATTGATTATGAGCAATACGTTTCAAATTATTATACATTGGAACGAACGCTTAAGTCCTATGAGTAGAAATTTCATGCACTTGGACATCATGATGATTGGCTGAAAGACAATAATCCAATTCTAGTACCTGATCCAGCACATAAAAGGTCGAGAGGAAGACCGAAGTCATCAAGAAGGAAGAATGAAATGGATTGGACAGTTAGTGAAAAAGTTGGAGAGACGTCTAAAATCAAATGTTCGCTTTGTCTTCAACAAGGGCACACAAAAAAGAGTTGTTCAGTGGGACAAACCACCAATAATTAATTTTATATAGTTTTTATTGAACAAATCATCTCATTATTTGTAATTTCCATATTATTTTTTCACAAATTGTTTATTGTTATGTTTTCTTTGTATGTGTGTAAATGTAACAGGATTAATGCAAAGGAAGATGAATTGTGTATCATCACATGAGAGACATCCAAACACTTCAAATAAAAAATCATACGAAAATATTGTGGACAAATATACAGACCCTAATGGATGCACATGGTATGGTCATAAAAGAGCTTTTGTCAACCAAAAATATTATGCATGTCTACAACAAGGATTCGCAAATCATATATTTATAGGTAAGCATTCAAGGAGTATTTCAGATTTTGGAAAAGTTAGAATTGCTAAAAAGGATGAATGGGATAGATTATGGGAGACACGTTGTGAATTGGAAGCATATTGTACATTTCATGATTTACCCATCCTAAAGGTTCAATCAGCTGAGACAGAAAGGAATTCAACTGATGGTATCTAGAAAGTTAAAGCACAATTGTGTGTTGAGAATGAGATAATGAATAATCGTCTGAAAGTGTTTCACAAACAACGAATGACATTCATAAATATGGATGAATTTAATAGCATAGGTGAAGCTATCTTAAACATTGAGGATGATGACATTTCTGATTTCAGTGATGATGACGATAGTGATTTTGTACATTATCTCCCTCGTTGCTTACCCCGTTGTTGCTAGATATAGTACAATTCAATGTGAACTTAATTTTTATAATTTCTAATTGTGACATAAATGTAAGGGATTTTTAATTATTATTTGTTTACTTTTGATGTATTTATTTTTTATTGACTGTTAGTAATTTATTTATTTTTTTATTTACGTGTTGCAGTCGTGTTACATTAAAAAATGGCTCGTATAATGCAAACTCCTAAAAGGATAGTCAATCGAGCACAGCGGGCAAGGGTGCATGCTATGATTAAGAATTTGGTTGATCTACCTATGGAAATAACAATCTCAACCACAGGGGATTACCTACTTTGCCTTGTGATGCATATGATAAGGGTGAACGGGCTAATTCAACAAATTATATGGGAAGGAGAACTATTAACAGATAAATATAGATATTTGGCTTTGAGGTCAGCATTTAGTTCTGTTCAAGATAAGGGTATACTCGATCACGTATGGTGAAAATTGGAAGCGAACCGTACCCCATCATATTTACTACTACTTAAACACTTTGTGAAAGAGTATACTAATTGGGTTGCCAACAGGACTATGTGTCAGTCCACTGGTATAAAGATGCATTATAGTAACAGATATAGTCTAGTGAAGCCTATGTTACCTAAAATCGATTATAAATTAGACAAAGACCTTTATGATGAACTAATTAAATCATGTCCAGTGAAGAAAATAGTTAGGCTGACCTAGTTAGTTGTAATATCATGAACAATATGTACATATTTTCTTTATGTATGAAACTATATTTTGCATCTATGTTTGTATTACCTATGTATTGAATTGTTATAATTAAGGCATGAAGTAAAATGTTTGTTTATAAAATTCCTTTGTTAAATGTTTAAAACATTATGCAATAGAAATATATGCATTAATATAGTTGTGAAATTCTATATTTTTAAATGTATATTTGCCATAATGAATAGGTATGGCAAGAGAACAACAAAGGAGAGATTACATAATGCCAAATCCAATTGATCCACAACTTCTTTGTCTCCAATCACAACACCGTTCTAGAGCAATTTGGAATGGTACACTTGAGCATGAAGTGCTTAACTGTAGGAGGCAAGGGAATATCTTACATGATAACATTGACGACAGAATAGTTCTCCATCTAATAGATTCTGGATTTATTGTAATTGCTCAACTAGGATTCTTTACTCTTGATTGGCACCTAATTAGTGCCTTTGTAGAGCAATGGCGACCAGAGACCCATACATTCATGATGCCAATTGGTGAGTGTACAATCACTCTACAAGATGTAGGCATTATTTTTTATTTGCCAGTTGATGGTTCTCCAGTTACTGAGAGGTCAAGGGCTGACTGGCCAGCAGTTTGTGAGATGCTTTTGGGCGTTAGACCACCCCAGGCTATGATTAGAGGGTATACACTAAAATTATCATGGTTAGCTGATGAGCTTTGAGATATTTCACAGTTTGCAGATGACTTAACTGTCTTACGCCATACACGAGCCTATATATTACGACTCATCGGTTCCATTTTTCCTTATTAAACAAACTTACGTGTGAACTTGATGTTCCTTCCGCTTTTAGAAGACTTGAGGGAAACTGCAACATACAGTTATGGGGGAGCATGCTTAGCCTTTCTTTACCGGCACCTATGTCATGTTGCAGTCACTGAAACAAAGGAGATTTCAGGGCCACTTTTTCTATTACAGATCTGGGCCTGGGAGAGATTTAAAATAATATCTCTATCATTAGGAGATCCAACAGCACTTGATGATGCACCACTAGGTGCAAGGTATGTCCCTATACTTTTATATTACTAACAATTAAGAAAGGTTTCATTTTATTTTTATTGCATTACATCTTAATTTTTCTTTTCAACTAACAGGTGGAGTCGGGCTGGACAAATTACTGAAGTTACAACCAATGTACTACCACAAATCCGATACAACCTACTCAAGATGTAAACTACACTTCTATAATTATAGTTAAAACATTCATTTATATTTTTCTTTACATTTATCCTTACTTAATGTGTTGTGACCATTAACTTGCAGATTACATGGGAACCATATACTGATGAATTGTTGGATGACCTTTTAGACATTTGTGTTCAAGGCCGTCCCATGTGGAAGGTAGTGGTGCCATTAGTTTGTTTTCATATTGTTGAATGGCACCGGCCTGATAGGGTGCTTCGCCAGTTTGGATTGGTTCAACCTATTCCACGGCCACCGATGCAAATAGACGAGTTGCACGAGATTACTCTCCGATTGAGTGAGAGTGATTGGGAGCACCACCATGCCACTTACATTAATCGTTGGAATAGTCGACAATAATTTATTGTTCAGGGGCAACAAATGGTACAACCACTCCACCATCATTCTGAATATATGGAGTGATATCACCGAGTTGCTAGACGTTGGATCTCAATTAGTGGAGCTGTTATTGGTTCTGTGGTAATAATTTTGAACACATATTACTATTATTCATTTAATAATTTGGTGCAAAAAAATTTTATTTATTACATATATGTTTTTTTTTAACAGGAGGATGGAATTGAGGATTGTTTGCTAAAATTATAGAACCCATCAACTGAAAATGTGGAGGAAGTTAGGCGTACACTGAGGAATATGATGAATGCTCTAGAGCAAGAAAGTTGCCTTTGTCAGATGCCTCCTCCTCAGCTTGCACCTCAAGCAGACACTTTCATAAATGAATTGAAAGAGGAGCAACCAGTTGAGCAGCCTGAGCCTTCTAAGATGACGTCGATCACGTCCTGCTCGACGTCAACAACAACCAGTTCATCCACAATCGCCCCCTCGTGATGTTTTGCCCCCACCTGTTGCATTCCGCCCTTATTGCCTTGATCCTTCTGATCCTATTCCCATGCCACCTGCACCGTCTAATCCTGGTCCGTCCACCATTTTCCAACCATATTCAAAAAGTATCCCAACACAATACAGTGGTTGGGTGTATGGCCCATCAGTCCCTGGCCCAACAGCTACATGGATGTCATACCAATCTCACATGCACAGTAGAACCACATTTGACTTCATTGAGAGTCAACAGCCGCAAACACCATCTAGTGGCTTATTTGCTCCATTTGGCAGACCATTTAGTATTGGCCCATCATATTATATTTCCCATCCATTTGGTGCATATGGTTCAGAACAATACTTGGCACCATATCACTTTGGTTCCTTAGGCCATGTTCCTTCTGGTGCGGGATTATTTGGAAACTATGAACAAAGTGGTTTGCATTCTGCTACAGGAGGGGAATCATCAAGACGAGAACAAGGAGTACCTAACCAACCCCAAGATGCACAAGGTGATCCACCAGATTAGGAAGAAGGGGGACAACATTGAGTTCTTCGACCGAGGCGACATATAAGGAGATCTGGATGTGGCACATGACTTATTTTTATACTTGTCTTATTTAATATATTAAATATGTTGTTACTTTTATTTTTATTTTATTATATTACATGTTTTCAACATTCTGCTATTTTATATATTTCTTTTAATTTATATCTTCAATTTTCCTTTTATATCTACAATATTTGCTTCTTATTCGTACAATATGATGATGAAAATATTATAATTTAGTATTTTCAACTTATACAAATGTTTTATGGGAACGCTACTAAAAGTCACGTGCAGAACATATTGTGCAGTGTACCTAATTTGGTTATAAAAAATTTAAATATTAAAATTTTCATTTATCATACTAAAATATTAAAATTTTAAAATAAAAAATATTTGTCATAAAAAATATATTGATTTAAATGTTATATATTTATATTTTTATTCAATAAAGACAACATATTTTACATAATATTTAAAAACTTTTCAATATGTTAATAAGCCATTAATCTTTCTAACACAATATTTTTTTATCTGTAAATCTATTTTTTTTAACTGTAAATCTATTTTTTTTAACAATATATAGTCATAATTATAATTACACTTCACAGATGTTATATTACTATTTAAAAAATAAATGAGTATTAAAAAACTAATTAAAATACATATTTTCACAAATTTAAATTCAAATACATATATTTACAATACTAAGCAATTAATCTTTTTTTTTATCTATAATTTTTTTTTATAATGTATACAACGTTTCACAAAAATAAAATAAAAAATACAACATTTCACAAAAATAAAATAAAAAATACAATATTTCACAAAAATAAAATAAAAAATATTTAAAAATATAAATGAAGGGTGGCGGCGCTTGGGATGTAACACCCCTATTTGCATGGCTTGGTATATTTTATTGTTCCGGTAACTGGTGTCGGTCTGGACAATTAAGGGAATTAGAACCACAACTAAGACACCTAGAAAAGCCCTGAATGTAAATAATTAGTGATTGTTGGATAGGTAAGTATAAATAAGAAAAACAGAACATAAAAGGTTAAATGAGCCGAGAGTCACAGCGATGGGTGACCTTCCTGGGAAGTGACTGCGAGGTTAGTCTTAACCCTAATTTTGAACCGTAAAATGTGACGCCGCGGTCCTTAGGACTATTGCGAACACAATGGAAAAGAGAAAATCATAGAAAAGAATTGTTAAGTAGGTCAAATAATTAGGTCAGGGATCTAGAAGAAATATCGAATAAGTTGCAAACCGGATTAGACCGACGAGGGGCAATTTGGTCAATTTACCCCTAGAGGTGACACCTGACCTAACTGTTCAATAAAATTGGATAAATAAAAATTTTGGAGTCAAAAACTAAATTAAAGAGATAAGGAAAAATAAAGGAAAAAGAAAAAGAATTGACATATGATTTATTACATCATACCTATGACATCACACAAGATGTCAAAAGTAATTTTTATTTTCCCACAATATTTGACTAAGTCAATTTAAGTATAAGAGACATAAAATAAAAATAAAAAATAAAAAATAAAACACTTTCTTCCTCCTCCTCAAGCTTGGCTGAATCCTCCCCTTTGTCACCTCCATTAACACACTCCATTAAAGCTTGAACTCAGGCATGATTCCACCCAATTAAACCTAGTTTTTCCCAAAAATTCCTCATAAAAGCTTGTCAATTCAACTTGAGAAAGAGATTGAAGAAGAAAAAGAAAGGAGAAATTGAAGAATTGGGGCAATTGGATACCAAAGTTTGAGGTTAGTAATTTAAATTGAAATTGTTAGTTTAATGCCTATGTTTTGGTTAAGTAAACATAGAAATTATGGAAAGTTAAAACAAAAACAATTGTTGGGGGACTTTTAGTGAATTTCGGCCAGCCTATGATGGGGGTAAAAGTTGCATGAATTTGGTGAAATTGAATGGCTCATTGAGGTGAATTAGGTGTATAGACAATGATTATACACTTTAATTACATTAGTTTACATAATTGTGTAATTAGGGTTCTTAACCTATTGAAAATTTAGGAAAAATTGGGAAAATTGTCAAATGATGCAAATGACCTTGATTGAGGTTGAAAATGGTCAATTGGGACCATTTGTGATGTGTTTGAATTGGTAGAATGAGATTGCAATTCGGATTGGTTAGTGTTACTATTCTGGCAGCTTGCCTAGGTCCTTTTCAGGGACTAAAACTGGAATTTTACCAACCCAATTGTTGTGAGGCCAATTGGGAATGAAAATAGACACATAATGGCATATTTTTAATTCAGGAACCATCCTAGAAAAATGACATTAACATAGTGAACAATTAGGTCAAACCCGGGTGTAGTGCACTGCTACTGTACCAAAATGACCAAAATGAACAGTATTTGTTTATTTGGCCATAACTTGAGCTATACAGGTCCAAATGACCTGATTTTTGTGGCATTGGAAAGGTATGATATAGCACTACAACTTGTATGGAGAACATTAACCCAAATTCTACCCATAACAAAGTCATTTTGCCACCTAAAATTAGTGGTCCAAAACTGCCAGAACCAAAGTAGGTGCCCAAAAATCTAGGTTAGACTAATCCTGTCAGCCATATTCAAATAGCCATATCTTGGGCTACAAAATTTCAAATAGAGTGATTCAAAAAGGGAATTAAAGATAAGACAATAAGGAACAACTTTGATGAAGAACACTTAGCCAAATTCCCATAGAAACTTGACCAACAGAACAGTACAAAATAGGACACCAAATCTGAAAATTTGCAATTGGGCCTAGGAGACCTAAAATTTGAAGAAACAATCAAAATCAACAAATTAGGCACCCAAAATATGGTATGTGGGTGTAATTGGATTTCCCATACCTATTAAGCATGAGAAAGTCAATCATTTGACTTGAATAGTGTCATAAATAGTAATCCCGAAATATAAATTTTAAAGAACGTTAGTTTAAACATATTAGGACTAGAATTGAGTATACATGAATTTAATTATTGGATTTATTGTGAGATAAGATATTGAAACACTATAAATGGTGTGTTTCAGCTGAAAAAGACCCAGAAGGGACAAATGACTAAGTCAAGACCTAGAGGCTACTCATATCAGGTCTGTGCACAGTAATTTTTGTTTAAATATATGATTCTTGAAATTTTGATTTTTGAGTTAATTATGAATTGTGTTGCCATTTATGATTATGGATATGATTTTGGAAATTGACCAGATTTCTCACAAATTATTTGAATAATAAATTGTTTTGAATTGATTTTGTGTTCACATTTAGCATGACAGTACCACATTATTCTTCCTTCATTTATGGGGTTGAGATAGTTTATTTTCCTCTCTCTCTGGCTTACCAGTTGATGTCGAGATCGGATGAGTACTCATTAGCTAGCTAGCCACCTCCCTTATTGATTTCGATTGGTGAGGTTGTAGATTGCTTTGTCGTGGTGTACAACACGGGCTTGATCAGAAATTTTGTGTCATGGCTTAAGTTGTGTATGGATTGGCAACACTATGTTATTAAATTGTTTGACTAAAATTGTGTTATAATGAGTTGTGAAATTTGGGAAAAGAAATTGTGAATTATTTAAACTGTGAATTGTTAGTAAATGTTTTATATTACGCATTTTACATTTTATTGTGCACCACTGAGTAATTTTATGCTCAGCGATAGCTTCTTTTGCTGTCGCAGATAGAGGCAAGAAAAAAGCAGTAGAGTGAGCTGCTAATTTGTAGGGACTATACTTAGACTTTTGCATGGGTATTTAACTATACCCTTGTAATTTCTTGATGTAAATAATTTTATAGTCATATGTACTTTTGTAACTGAGTAGTTGTACAGTTAATATGTAATACTATTGTCTTTTGGATTTTTATTTCTGTAATTTTAACTGCAAATATAAATTTCTTATTTTGAATGCATTGTGTATAGCTTAATTTGAACTATTTGAGATACAATCTTATTTTAAATGGTGGAGATGGATGGGATTTGTGTTTTGGTGGTTGATTTGGTGAAGTGCAATATTATTGGAAGTGTTTTTCCTACAGGTAAAATTTTCAGTTTTTGTAAATACTATCGACACTCTGCCAAAATTTTTCCAGGATTTGCGAAAAAATAAAAATGGACAAAAATTTTAACTAGTTTTTAATCTTCTATTAAATGTTTTTATTACCTACTACAAATGCTTACCACTTTCAAAAAGTAAGAAAATAGCTTTAAAATCCCTTGTAGTGTACTTAATGGGTTATCGGTAGGTGAAATTCGGTAGTTCATTAAGTATACTACGGGATTATGTTATGCCTTACAGAGGGTAAGGTGTGACATGGGACGTTACTAATAGTAGCGTCCTGGGCTTAGACGCCATTATTAGAGGCGTTTTGGCACTATCCATAGCCTCCCAACGTTTTGGCACTGTGCCTGGCGCCTGAGACGTTACTAATAGTAGCGTCCTGGGCTTGAAGGACTCCATTCATACTCGCGTTTTCTTGTGGCCGTTGGTCAACCCACGAAATCACCCTTTGGATGCTACTAATACTATCGTTTTTCTGCCTCCCTTTCAACATCACTCATTTTTAAACCGCTTTGGTAAATAACTGAAATTGCACACTTTTCAATAATTTATTTGTTAAAATGCACTTGTTCGGTCTTTTCCCCTATTTACAGTTTGACAGTCCTGTCGTAATCCAGCTTGCCCAAGCTGTAAACTTTGATGGCATTGGAAGATGTTGATCATTGAAAGAATCAAACTTGAAACGTCCTGCAGTTTATCAAATGAGTGGTCATCCGATTCGGCCATGACTGGGACGAAACATGCATGCAGGTATTCTTGTCATTTGATTCGTTACTATTCTATTAAGTTCCCTTATTGATTAGAAACATTGCAAATTCCATTTACAAAGTTTTTTACTTGTTTCAATTGATTACTCTCCTTCAGATGGGTGAAAAGTTCTGACATCAGCCAGCAGCCGAGATGATAAGGAACTTTGCTGTTATTTATCTAGTGGACGCCACAGAGGTGTCTGATTTTAACACCATGTATCCACAGTCATGTTCCTTTTCAAGAACAAGCAAATTTTGATTGATCTTTGAACCGGAAACAACAAACAAGATCAACTGGGCTCCGAAGGAAAAGCAATAGTTCACTGACATTGTTGAAGCTGTATACTGTGGGACAAGGAAGGGTCACGGTTTGGTCATTGCTCAAAGAGATTACCAAGTACTGCTCTTAGTGCTTGAGCAAGTTATTTATTTGTAACTTGTAAGAAGCGCTTGCCTTTATGGATTATTATATCCTGGTTTATTAGGAGTTTCATGTGGTAATATTTGTAGATGTGGATTCCATTTTCGTATCTCCTTGAGTATACTATTAATGCATCTAACTTAGACATATGATTAAAATTATTTTCTTTATAATGTTTTCGTCCAACTTAAATGTATTTTCAGAGGTTTCCTCTTAAATATAAATTGGATCTCTGAAAGTTTCAAAAACTTCTCACTAGCATGAAAATTGGTACAATATATATATAATAATTTGCCAATCATTAATACACTATTGTATAATTTTTTTAAGAAAAAAAATATAAAAAAAACATAAATATAGATAATTAAAAATTTCTGTGTAGATGAGATTTAAACAAAGAGAATAATTTTTTAGGTATTTTGTAAAATATTTGGATTCTATTATTTAAAATATAATGTATCAAAAATTTCTTAAATATTATTATAAAATGTTTATTTTATATTTAATTAATTATTTATATAAACTCATTTAAATAATGTGTACTTTATAAACTCAAACCATATACGAGAATTATTTCTTAAACCCGACTCTCTCCAAAAACTTAATTATATACTATTGAAACTCACTTTAATAGAACTCAATGGATTGGATACCTGAAAATATCTGATTTGTTGACATTCAATATAAAAAAAATATAAATATAGATAATTAAAAATTTATGTGTAGATGAGATTTAAAGAAAGAGAATAATTTTTTAAGTATTTTGTAAAATATTTAGATTCTATTATTTAAAATATAATGTATCAAAAATTTCTTAAATATTATTATAAAATATTTATTTTATATTTAATTAATTATTTATATAAACTAATTTAAATAATATGTACTTTATAAACCCAAACCATATACGAGAATTATTTCTTGAGCCCGAGTCCATCCAAAAACTCAATTATATGCTATTGAAACTCACTTTAATAGAACTCAATCAATTGAGTACCTGAAAATATCTGATTTGTTGACATTCTTTTAGGCCATAAAAAAAATTTCCTGATTCTATCTTTGATTATATTTTGAATTGCCAAAAAATTTATTAAATATAACCAAAAAGAAACAAAACACAAGAAAGAAACAAAAACTCGGCTAATGGAGAAAAGACACGGCCTAATATTTGAGAAGGGATCCAGACCTTTTAACAGACATAAATTTATGAAAATAAATCAAACATAAATTTGAAAGTTCATAAAAAATCAAAACAAATAAAAAAAAAATCTAGAGACAATCATCGTGAAAACTTACTTATAATCGTGCAAGAAAAAGATTTATATGTTGAATTATTTATTTGTATTTGGATGTGGATTAACATTAATTAATTATTAGGCTCATTGACAGATTAAATAATGATATTAAATAATAAGTTTAGTAATTGATAATATCTAAATGGATTGGGCTATGTGATTGGGCAAGTAGTAATGGGTCAGGCTGTCCATAAGCCCACTAAGGAAGAGGCTCTAACTCGCAGTCCTATATATATATATATATATATATATATATATATATATACATATATATATTCTGATAACCCTATTTAATATCAGATAGAATTTGAATACTGTAGATATTGGGAGTTGTGAACCTACCATTTCGCTTCCATTCTTAATTGTTCACAGAAAATCATAAATAAAAACGTATTTTTAGGTACATATATTCTCTAATTATGTAATCTATAATGATTTAATTTATTTCTAATAATTGGTCTCAGAGCCATGGTTAGAGATTACATTTTTTCTTGTTAATTTCGTTGTTGAATGTTTGAATGTTAGTCTCAGCAAATAAATATTGAATATAATTTTATGATTTGATAAATATTTTTTTTTAGTTAAATACTTATATATATATATATATTAAATTTCAAAATTCACATTGTTATATGTTGGTTTTCGAAATAGTACATAACATATTCGTATAATGATTATGATTGAATTTTGTAACCCATATAAAACTTGCATACTGTCACATGTAATTAATTCAATAAAAGTCAAGGACATAAAATATTTACAATTCTGTTTGGTTATGTGTTTATTAATTATGATAATAATATGTGTTTATTAATAGTTGTTAGTTTTGTTAGACTAATTATGCTCAGACATATTGAGAACATATTCATATGTAGTAATATTGTTACTATGTTCATAACATGGTGTCCATAAAATTCTGATTATGATAAACACTTTTGTGATTATAAGCTCACCTATCGTGGGACTAGTCATAAAATTATTCTGTTAATTTGGTTAAAATTTATTCCATGGATTTCAGGAATTATTTGGATTATATTAATAGTGGATATGCCCATCAGTATAACATTATTAATACAATATGTTATTGTTAGTTTTAATCCTATTTATTGATTGTCTTTAATATTTTTTAAAACCCTATCGGTATAAAAGTGTTAAAGATATTGGTTTATATATAAATATATATATTGATGAGTTCAATGAGTTTTCTTGATTTTATTGTAATCCGGGACCCTTAAGCAAGATTATAATAAATAACAGTTTTGTACATAATTGCTTTCTTACCTAGATTTGAAAGGAAACTTTAGTTTTGTGATTATGTTATATACATAATTCATGTTTCCTCTATTGTTCTATTCCAGCTACTATTTCTATGCAATTATCTGCTATGAAAACTCTGAATAGCTCCAATTTTGATGATTGGAAAGAGTCTCTGAGCATGTACCTAGCAATAGCGCAACTGGATTTAGCCTTAAGGGTTGATGCACCTACTGAACTTACTAATGAATTCACTGTTGCTAAAAAGACTTATCATGAGAAGTGGCAAAATTCAAATAGGGTTTGCTTAATGATGATGAAGTATAATATAGATAAGTCCATAAGACAAAGTATTCTTGATAAGGAGACTGCTAAGGAATTTCTGTAGACTGTTGCTAAAAAGTTTAAAAAGTTTAACAAGGCTCAAAGGAGTTATTATCTTTCTTTGCTGGAACACACTCAATATGATGGTGCCAGTGGTGTACAAGAACACATCATGACACTTATAAGTTATTTCAACAAGCTCAAGTCTTTTGATCTTGATTTGGGAGAAAGTTTTCTGGTCTGGCTCATTCTTGAATCTCTTCCACCACAATTCAAAATTCTCAAGATTTCTTACAACTCCCAACAAGGGGAGTGGACAGTTTATCAATTGATATCTATTGTGTGCCAAGAAGAGGAATCTATGAGGAAAGGGAATACTCCTTCTGTTAATTATGTTTTTAAAGGGTCTAATAGCAAGACTAATGAAAATTTTCAGAAGGACAAGAAGCCTAAAGCTAAATTTGAGAACAAGAATAGTGGTAAGCATGATAATAATTTAACAGTTAAGAAGAAGTCCTTCAAAGACAAGTGCAACTATTGCAAGAAGCTTGGCCATAGGTTAGAGGACTATTTTAAGCTTAAGAAGAAGCATGAGAAGGAAGGGGTTCAAAAACGTGAGGAAGCCAATTGCAAAGGAGAAGACTGTTTTAGGAGTAAGTTGTAATAGTAGAACTCATAGGGACTGTTTCTTTGAATTTATCTTCTGGACATGTGTTGGAATTAAATGATACTATTTATATTCCTTCTTCAAGGAGAAATTTAATTCCAACACCTATTTTAGATAAGTGTGGTTATGTGTTTCTTCAGGGCAATGAAAAAAAAAATTATTTATTTTAAATCTGATATTGTTGATTCCGCTATTTTATGCAATGGTTTATACATGTTGGATTTAAATTAAGTTCCTTTTCAATTTGTTGATGTTCCTATCAATGTTGTTATTGGGCACAAACGTTAAAGAGTTAAAAAGAACTCTTCAATGTTATGGCATAGACGTTTGGGTCACATTTCTAGGGAGAGAAATAAAAAGGTATAAGGCCAGACTAGTAGTAAAAGGTTATAATAAGAGGGAAGGTATAAATTATACATAAACTTTTTCCCCAGTGTCTACTAAAAATGCCTTTCATGTTGTTATGGCTTTAGATCCTTATTATGACTTAGAACTCCACCAGATGGATGTTAAAATAGCTTTCTTAAATGGAGACTTATATGAAGATGTGTATATGGTTCAACCAAATGGTTTCATAGAAGCTGGTAAAGAACACTTAGTGTGCAAGTTGAAAAGATCCATTTACGGGTTAAAATAGGCTTCTAGACAATGGTATTTGAAGTTTGATCAAGTTTTAACTTCTTTTGGTTTTGAGAAGAATGCTTTAGATCAATGTATCTTTCAGAAGGTGAGTGAGAGCCATTTCATTATTCTAGTGTTGTATGTTGATGACATTCTTCTTGCCAGTAATAGCATCAATCTCTTAAATGAGATAAAATACATGCTTTCTAGTCATTTTGACATGAAAGATCTTAGTGAGGCCACATATGTTCTGGGTATTCAGATTCACCGTAATAGGTCTTAAGGCATATTGGGTTTGTCTCAAGGAACTTATATTGATAGAGTTTTTAAGAGATTTAATATGCACACTTGCTCATCTTCTATTGCACCTGTTCTTTCAGGTGAGAAACTCTCTAAAGCTCAGTGTCCTTAGGATGACAAGGAAAGGACTGAAATGGAAAAGATTCCATATAGTTCTGCAGTTGAGAGCTTGATGTATGCTCAAGTATGCACTCGTTCTGATATAGCATTTGCTATTAGTGTCCTTGGTAGATACTTGAGTAATCCTGGATGGAGCCACTAGAAAGCTGCAAAGAAAGTTATGAGATATTTGCAGGGTACTAAGAATTATATGTTGACTTACAAAAGATCTGGCAATCTGAAAGTCATTGGGTACTCTGATTCTGACTTTGCAGGCTATGTAGATGATAGAAAATCTATTTCTGGTTATATCTTCATGATGTATAGAGGAGCTGTTTCTTGGAAGAGTGCCAAATAAACACTTACCGCTTCTCCACTATGGAAGCAGAGTATGTTGTTTGTTATGAGGCCACTTGTCAAGCTATTTGGTTAAAGAAATTGATTTGTAGTATGCTTGTTATTGAGAGCATCTCAAGGCCCTTGACCATTTATTGCGATAATATTCCTGCTGTTTGTTTCTCTCAAAATCACAGGAATTCTAGTCGAACTAAACATTTTGATGTCAAATTCTTGTTTGTTCAAGAGAAGATTTGTGAATCACAGACTCGAATTAAACATATTACTACGGACCAAACGATTGCGGATCCGTTAACCAGAGCTTTGCCCATTAGTGTTTTTTCAAAAGCATGTTGCACATATGAGTGCAGTGAAAACTTTTGATGATGCTTTGATTTAGTGGGAGTCTGTGTTATGTTACATTTGGGTTAACATTTATATGGAATGCTTAGACCATTATTTTTGGACATATCTTCACATATTCCATTTAAATTCAGTTTTTATTTTTTGAGATTCTATTGGTGCATATATATAATATTATTTTCTCTATCGGATTCAATGTTATTTTGTTTGCCACTTTATTAACTGGATTTTATAGGTTAAATTGGTTACTTGTTATTAGATATTGTTTATATTTTATTAATCTGTTCTTTTAGTTTAATAAATTAATTACTGCAATATAAGTGGGAGATTGTTGGATTATTTATTTGTATCTGGATGTGAATTAGCAATAATCAATTGTTAGGCTCATTGACAGATTAAATAATGATATCAAATAATAAGTTTATTAATTAGCAATATCTAAATGGATTGGGTCATGTGATTGGGCAAGCCTGTAATGGGTTAGGCTGTCCATAAGCCCACTAAGGAAGAGGCCCCAACTCTCAGTCCTATATATATATATATATATATATATATATATATATATAATATCAAATAGAATTCAGATATAATTTAAATACTTTGGATATTGGGAGTTGTGAATTTACCCTTTCGCTTTCGTTCTTGATTGTTCACAGAAAATCATAAATACAAACATATTTTCAGGTATACATATTCTCTAATCATATAATCTGTAATGATTTAATTTATTTCTAACGCTATACAAATCTTCACATTAAATGTATTTTTACTTTGATAAAATGGGAGAAAGAAGATATAGAGATGCTGCTTAAGTACCAGCTTCGTTAGAAATATGGTATCGCCTTGCCTATAACTAAACAGATCCCATCTTTCTTGAGTTGTATGTCATTCCAAGTAGAGGAAGTGGCAAACTTTTTTTCTTTTTTTAAGTATAATTATTTCAACTAGTTATAATGAAAATCCAAGAATGAAGCCAAACTCAAAAAGTTAAACAAGGTTAAAATCTTGGATGTTTCAACACTAATGCAAAGGCCAAATGGATGAGACAATGACCCCTTTCTCTTTTGAATGCTATTATATTGCTCCTTTTTTTTTCACAATTTTCATATATATATATATATATATATATATATTTTATTTAATAATTAATTTATTATATATACAACTTCAAGTTGGGCATGATTATTATTATTGAATATAAGCATAGGAAAATGACCTTTCGCGAGACAATAAATATGAAAGGACAAAGCAACCGGCCAAAATCAGATTCTCAATAGGAAAAAGAAAAAGGAAATTAGACAAGAAGTGCACTCAACTTGAGTCACTCCAAAATTAATAGGTCCAACCTAAAATATCATTAATCTTTTTTCTGGTTTAGATGCCATTGTGGAATATCAATCCATTCATGATTTTAGGATGATTTTTAATTTCCTTTTTTTCCAAAAAAAAAAAAAAAAATTGTATAGGACATTTAAAAAATTCAGAACAAAATTTTTTATTATCAGATATTTAATCTTACAAAATAAGAATTAGATAAGTATTACATTATAAAAAGTATTAGATAAGTATTAATTTCTTTTAGAAAGATAAGTATTAATTTATAAATAAATTAAAACCATATCATTCTCCTGATGAAGCTAAATCCAAATCTCCATTTTCCAAACGTATGTGATCAAATTCTATTGTTTATATGTTTGAAGAGGTTAATTTAGTATGCTGGTAGATTATATTTGTACCTTTTTTTTTTTAGTAAATATGAAAAATTTAGATGATGGAAGGAAAGTAATGAAAAAGAGAATTTAAATCTTGTTGCGTTAATTCTTCTTCTTTTTTTTTTTTAAAAAGTTATGCTATAATAAAATATTGCATGATAATTTTTTCACATTAGATTAAGTTTATCTTTTCAATTAAAAAAACATTTTTGATGAAATTAAAAAAAAAATTATAAAGAAATTTTTATGATAATTTTTAGAGCAAATTTTTTTCTATGATGTTGATTATTATGTGAATGTGCATTATTTTTCAATTTTTTTATTTAAAAATGTCTAATGATAAAGAAGATTTTATATATTTTAAACTCTATTTATTTCATAAAATATATTTTTTATATTTTTTAATGTCTAGAGTATAAAAAAAAAATAAATCAACAAAAAATACTTATTATATAAATATATACTAATAATTTAATATTACAAATAAATAATAAACAATATTTTTTATAAAAAATATTTTTATGTATAAATATTTTTTTATAAAATAAACAAAACCTTAACTTGTATTGAAATTTTTAATATATATATAAGTGGGTATTTAATTTAAAATTTTTATTCCATTCCTAGCGACACACAATTAATAAAAATCAGAAGACTAAAATAAAAATCTCAAAAACTCAGTAACTTAAAAGGACGATTATCCCATCATTATTGGGGCATGATTTTAGTTGCTTCTTCAAGATTTCATAATTTCTGTGGGGACACAATCCCAAGTTGGAAAATGCTGTGGGCCTTTTAAGAGGACAACATGCCTCCCTCCTATTATTATTTACAATCAATTTAAAAAAAAAAAAATCATGCACATAGGGAAGAAACAGCTAGAATTTACCCTAAAAGTTAAAAATGATCAAAGTCCCATGGCCATAATAAGAGTAACACCATGATATGATAATGGCAAGGCAAAGAGGGAAAGAAAACAAAGGAGCATCGTTAAATGAAACCCCACATGAATACTCAGGCCCCACTTAGCACAAAAAATTCTTATCTTGGGTTCCCATCAGAGAAATTATTCCATATCTAATTAATATGTGAAATCATATCTTAAATTTATGATTATCAAATATATTTATTTATTTTCCTCCAGCAAAAGCAGAAAATCAGGCCGTGAAGAGGGGCTTTATTGTTGCTTTTGAGTATAACTATTAAAAAAAACCTCATTATGCATGCCATACTCACATTCAAAAACACCTCTTTTTCTTTCTAATCATATTTCTACTTTTATCTAAAGTAATCTTCATTATTCTATTTATCATAAATTAATATTTTTTTTATAACTGAATCTTTTAATCAACAATCTCTTTTAATTTAATTTTAAAATGTCTAAACTTAAATAATTTATTTAATGAAATGAACTAAAAAAAAAAAAAACACCAATCTAATTGGATTAGAACAGAAAGATTTCAGAATTTCACATTCTTTACAACTCCTAAAAATTTAACAAACCCTTTCATTTCTAATCTAATAACACCTGAAAAATTAATTAATATTAACAAAAAAACTATGATTAGAGAAACTAGGCCCCATACTTAGTCCATTTCCACAACCGCATAACATTATATGGGAGATAAATTAAGAAAAGACAAAAGCTAAAACAGGGAAGCATCTCAATCTATCTCCATGCCTCAAATCCTTTCTCTTTCCTCACGCCATTCTTCTTCAACTCACCTGTACATTCACATGATTACCAATTAATTAAACAATATCATTGCCAAAAAAATTATACAATTTTATTGTTTTCTTCACTAAATCAAAACACACTAGTGTTATAGTTTTCTTGGGGTTTAGGGAATTTTCTGGGGAAATAGACAAAAAGAAAACCAAGTACTGAAAAAGAAAGAGGAAACAGACTCTGTAATCAGTTACTGAAACACTATACTAGCCTTGAATGTTACTGGAATTTGTCAGGCTATTAGGCGTTAAAGTTCTAAAGCTGTTTCCTTTTCTGCGCTTAAACTCATAACAGAAATTCATGTGCAAGCAGAAACTGCTATTTATTAACTGACAAATCACCCACCAACGCAAATCCCAATCCTTGGTCATGTTTAAGGAAATACTTAATTAAGAAAGATTAAGGTAATGTGCTTTGAAAGCAAGAACAACCCATGTACCTTGAGGCTTGCAATCAGGTGGTTCTTCAAAGAGAGATAAAGAAAGCTGTTTATGAGCAACGCCAATGTCGAACATTATAAGCCCTGATCTCGGGTCATCAACAATGATATCTTTAACAGGCAACCAAAGGAAGAGTTCTTCTTGGGATAAACCAACAACTCCGGTGAGACTCCGGTAGGTGAGATTGGCCCTCACTACACTTTCAAAGAAGACCCTGTTCTCAAACTTAGTCAAGCAAGGTCCATCAAGAAACACCTCCAGGTAGCCATTTTCAGAGAGATTGTAGGATCTCACTTCCTTTGGAAGGAGACCAGCAGGTAACCCTTTTGAGATAAGGAGGTCATGGATGGAAGCGGAAAGAGAGAGTAGTGGGAAAAGAAAGAGAGCGAAGAAACTTAGCGTGCAAAAAAAGAGCGTGATTTTGGAATTAAAGAGAGCCATGGTTGATGTTTGTTTAGAGAGAAAGGGAGAGAAAAATTTGGGTGTTTAAGGTATGGAAAAGTACTGTTTAAAAAAGATAGATCGATGCATGTGGGATTACTGAATTGCCATTGGCTGTTGGTGTTGGTGGCCAGGGCCAAAAGAGGTTTGATTTTTAGGCCTTTATTATTTTTGTAATGTAATCAACTAAACCTAATGAACCTTTATTAGATACCATTTGGGTTTTGTTTTGTATAATTTAATTTAATTTATTTATTGGGAGATTAGGAGGTGATTTGGTGCCTTGCTTCTTCCTTTAAGTTACTGCATTTGTTTAGTGAGTAAGGTCCATATACCCCCTTAAGCAGTTGACCTTGGAATAATAGCAACTTGTAGATATTTGTCACATATCCATTATTTTCTTTTATATTTAGTGAGAATAAAAAAAAAATACATTAAATAATATAAAGTTTACAATAGGGTGATGTAGGTATAATTTTAATAATTGAGTGACTATTTTATAATATATAAGGTTAATTAGAATTTAAATCATGACATTCATTTTTTAATTTATAAAAAAATAAATTCATTTCAAATATATTTTTAAAATTTAAACCACTTTTCCTTTAAGATAAGAATCTAAACCAAATTTTGGTTTAAAAAATTTTAGTTTGATAGCGTATTTTTAAATGACGGAGAAAATAATGGATAGATTAGATATTTTCAAAATATAAAATATTATGGTGTAAAATATATTTATAGATTTTTAGAGTTAATATTTATAAAAAATTATTAACCGAAACAATCAATTTAAACTAACTTTTTTTTTACAAAATCAATTTAAACTAACTTAATATATAATTTTCATTCTATAAAATTTATAACAAACAGAATTTGAACTGAAGTGTATATATATTATTAAATATAAAAATGTTTCAATTTATAATAGTTTTCCGTTAGGATAGAATTAATTTTTAAACAAAATTTTGGATAATTAAAAAAGTGATTTACTCTGGGAAGGAAGGGCTAATATCATAAATGTGTATATATATATATCACGTAAAATATATTGTTTAGAAAAAAAAAGCAATATATAAATTATTTTGAAAAAAAAACGGGTATCTTGCTGAAATAATAACAAATGATGTACGAGAAGAATGTAACGGCTTCCCATGCAGTAAAAAAGAAGACTTTGACGGTCCCTCATTTACCAGTTCTGGATTTGACTTAAGGGGTAAAAAAGTAATTTGATCAAGACTTGTCAAGCATGACTCTGTACACTTTTTATGGGCAAATATTTTTATTTTTTAAAAAATTTGTTTGGAGAGATTATTTGTTATATTTTAAATATAGAACCTATTGTTTTTTATGCTTTTACATCTATGGACTTGACCGTTTCTTAACCATCAGTGAACTGTTAGCCCTTTCGTTTGTTTGGTATTATTATTAAAATTATTATTAAAAAAATTATTTTTTTAAGTATAATAATTAAAAAATATTAAAAAATAATTTAAAATTAAATTTAATAAATTATAATTATAAAAATATTAAAATAATTTTTTTAAATTATTTTTTTAACATTATCTAAAATGATACTTTTATTTAAAAAATAATTTTAATTCTTATATTAAATACTAAACAGATATATATTCTGATTCAATTATAGTTTAAGGTTCGCTTCGGTCCAATTTTAAAATGATTCAAGTCATGATTCCGGTTAGACCCACTTTAATTCAATTCGAAATGATTTTGATATAATTTTAATTTCAATTTTAGTTTTGATATAAATTTTGAATCAATATTTTGAAAAAAAATAATATTATTTTTATTCTATTAATTATTAAAATAACTATAAATTATTTATTTCAAATGATAATTTATAAAATAATTTTATTTACAATAAATTTAACAAACCCTTATTCATATCTCAATTCACATTTATTATATTCCAATAAAATTCTAATGCTATCTATTTTAAATCAAATAAAAGAAAATATATTATCTACTTCTAATATTCTTCCATCTTAATTCCTAATTTCATTTAATTTAAAATAAAAACAATTTCTCATAAATAATATAAAAAATCTATAAAAATTTCAATTTTCATACCAATATATCTTACATAATATGCATGTATCAATATAGCATTTTAATTTATTATAAACTCAATTATTATAAGAAAAACAAATCATTTTTATATAATTATTTTAACAAAAATAATAATAATAACAGAAAAATCCGTAAAAATTCACTAATTTAAAACAAATCCCTTTATAGATATTTCTATACCTTAAGTACTCAACAATATATTTTTGAATTCATTAAATTTTAATAAAACTAAAAATATAAAATATGTTAATTAATTTAAAAAATTCATATAAATTATTGTACATCATATTTAAGAATGGTTTAAAAATTAAAAATATTATAATCACTTTCATAATTTAAGAAAAATTATAAAAAAAATTAGAATTTTAAAAATTTCAAATCCAACTTATAAACCTAAAATATGATAATTAACTTAAAAAATTCATAGAAATTATTATGTACCTTATTTGAGAATGATCCAAAAATTAAAGGCACTCACAATCATCTACATAATATAGAAAAAAATATTAAAAATAAAATAAAATTTTAAAATATAACATAAAAATCTAAAATATGTTAATTAAATTCAAAATTTATAAAAATTATTGTGTAACTTATTTATGAATGTTCAATAATTAAAGATACTCAAAATAATTTATATAATATAAAAAAATATTTTAAAAATTATAAAAATTTTAAATCAAATCGAAACCTAATTGAATCATCCATTTTAATTGGTTAAGATAAGGGAAACTGTAACCAATATCTTTAGAATTAATTTCAATCTTGTTTAGGGACCGAAACTATTAACTCTATTGGGCTCCCAATATGATCCAGCAATTTTAGGAACGGTAATGGCCATGGCACCCGCAAAAATATTAACATAAAAATTTAAATCTAATTAATATTTTTAAAATTTAAATTCATTTTAATTTTAATTAAAATTTATTTTTAATTATTTAAATTTATTTTAAATTTAATTATTATTATTTAAAAAATATCTGAATCTATTTAATTATATATATATTAATTAATGATTTGCATAAAAGTTATTTTTATTAATAATTTATATTTTAAAATTTAATAATTTCATAAAATATTTAAATTTTATTTTATATAAAATAAAATATATAAAAATTTATAAATATTATTATAAAAAATATATATTTTATATTGAATTAAGTATTTATATAAATAAATTTAAATAACAGATGCTCAACTAATAAAATTTAAATTCATTATAAATATTATTTTTTAAATTTAAATTCATTATATATATAATTATATATTACTCAATTTTATTTTATTAAAATTCGATTAGATCTAATACCTTTGTTGCTTTTCTAAGTGTCTAATTTATAATTTAAATTTAACTGTAGAGAGGTATGTGTGTGAATATATATACACACATTTTTTCTTATCAAAATTAAATCTTATATAAATAAATAAATATTTTTTTTCTAATACATTTAATAATATATATCTTCAAATTATAAAAAAATTATTAATTATTTTTAAAATTATTTTTTATTAAAGTATTTATATGTTATTTCACATGCAATGTAACTCATTAATTAAAGAATAATTATATTAGATTATTTATAATATATTTTTATAATTTTTGAAAGAAACCAGCCCGTGGCTTCTATGACCAAAAAGGGCACAAAATTTTCACTTATTTACCTTTTGGCCACCCCACAAGAATAAAGCAGTAGCAGTTCAGGAAGTGAGTGTGTGCGGACAAAACCTTGACAATGAGAGAGCTTCGTGGGTGATCTGACTATACGATTTGACACACGTGGACCTAATACTGACCGGTTACTTGGTATTCTTTTGGAAAAGATTTACTCAACGACAGTATGTTCCCGGTTAAATTTTGCCCACGTGTACATTGTTCAAGTTCCCACCCGTGATCTCTGCGTGACCTCTTCCATGATGAATGCACCGGCCAAAAAAAGGTTGTTTTCAATTATCAATTTTTTAAAAATAGGCCAGCCTTCTTTTTCCTGCTCACTTTGATGATTAAATTAATATTGGATTAAGAAAAATAAGAATGTTAAAGAAATAATCCTTAAAGGAAAAAAAATATATTTTTTATAAAAATTATACGAATCAATTATATTAATTATTTTTATTGAATATTTAAAAGAATTTTATTTTATTAGAAATGTTAAAATTAAGATCTTCATTTTCTCTTATTTGATTCATTTATAAAACATTTTATTTGAATTAATCATGTTATATCTTCTTAAAAAAGAAAATAAATGCCGTAATGGAAACTCTAAGGGCAAACGTTTGCCTCAATCCTTCAAACATTTTTTTAGTCCCCAAATTTTAGTATTTTTCGTTTTTATATTCAAAATTATTTTTGCTAGTGTAAAGACCATTAATGGGCTCACAGCATCAACAGAGGAACCCCTTACTATGACTCATCAAGGCCCATTTATGGCCCAATCATCATGATGAAAGGAGCTGAAGGAAACTGCAGGCCACTATTATTATTAGAGTTTCTATGCTAACCTTATTTTTTTATAGAGAAAACTTTACTTTGTCAATAATTAGAATTGTTAAAATCTAATCTAATATTGAAATATATAAAATATAAATAAAGTTAGTTAAAAATCAAAGTAATGATATAAGATACCTGGTTTTAATGCAAGTTTCTAATTGATTGTAAGACACAACCTTTGATTTATTTTATGCTTAAAGAGGAAGAATTTCTTAAAATATCATTATTTTACGTTCTTTGTAAGATTGGGTATTGAAGTAGGACAGAAAAGTTGGTAGGCAAATGATAAGAATCTACCAGATGCAGAAAGCAAGAAGCAACTCTTTCTCTGAGTAGAGGGACCATGCGCACTGGCAGAACAGCAAGCTCCTTTACCTGCTGTTTTACTATTATATAACTCTGGTAAGGCACATTTGGGAGAGGCCTGCGACTGATCCAAGAAAGATATTCTTCCCATTATGAAACATACTGTTAAGTTTTTTTACTTTTTACTCTTCTTTCATGGAATAATTTTTCATTGGTCCAAAAAATCCAAAAATTCAATCTGTAAGAGTTTGTTACTAAACTAGATTATGATTTTAATTCACAAAACCAATTATTAACCAGATCCAGTCTAAATTATATAAGCATACTGATCACTTGGAGAGGACAATCTGAAACTGCCAATGGAGTTAAGATCAAGCCCCAGGTAAACAATCAGTGGAGCAGTGCACCTTGACCAACCCATTAAGTTTTTGCCTTTTTTTATTCACTGGGTTATGAAGGGCTATAAGATCCAGGTCTATAGTTGTTTGATGTTGATATAATTGAAAGTACTGAGATGGTTTCTGAATTAGACTGGATGAGTGACATAAAAAGTGTTGGGATCAAAATACTTGTGTTGCAATAGTGGATATCTGAAACAAAGTAATTACCTAGAAACTAAGGGAAAAGTAAATGCACAAGAAGATATTTGTGGAAAACAGAACTAAGATAAGATAATTTTACCAGTAACAGCGGTCATAAGGGAAAAGTAAATGCACAAGAAGATATGTGTGGAAAACAGAACTAAGATAAGATAATTTTATCAGTAACAGCGGTCATAGACAATTTCAGCAAGACAATGACAAGTGATTTAGTGGTAGGACCCTAATGCATTTTGCCTTTGACCTCTGAAAAAAGGCAAGGGAAATAAAATAAGGATGGAAAAGCAAATCCACTTGGTTTTGCAGGGTAGGCACTTGAAAAAGGAATAAAAAACAAGATATAAGTCCATCCGCATCACAATTGCAATGTCAAAACATTGTTAGTCTTCAATATAATCAATTGAATTTCCGCATATGATAATGAGATAGAACGTCTCCACTCCTAAGCATACAATACCACACCTTTTTCAGCTGACTCCATAGGTTTGATGTTTAGTTGTTTTCTGATTTTCTTTTTTACTGGATTCTGATGTTTGATGTTTGCCTAGTATTTTTTTCTGTCAGGTCGGTTATAACTTTTGGTTTCTATCACAAAAAAACTGATCTCCTTTTATTTTCTCTTTTCAGGTTTTTAGCTGCATGCAGGCTTGGAATCACAGACAAAAACAGAAAGCAATATTTGAGCATGCACTTTGCCTCTTCAAAACTTTTCTTTCTATTTTTCTATATCAGTGGCAACATTTTGCTTTTTCATTTGTAAGCAGCAAACATAATATCGGGATTCAGAAATATATATATATATATATGTGTGTGTGTGTGTGTGTGTGTGTTACAAGAAATTGTTGGAAGTCTAAAAAGGAGAATGCGACATGTTTCTTGGGTTTAATCAAGCTTTGGAAGAGAGAATTTCTTTTTGAGAACAAATCCTAAAAAGATTTATATTTTCCCCTTCCATATCGTATTCTTCGTTGAACAAAACAAGGCCTGAAGTAATAAGCAAGGATAGATTTTAACTGAAACTTGTTTTCTGCAAAGACTAGAAGTATTATCAATTAATACAAAAGGAGGAAATCAGCATTAGGAGCATGATGAACAGAAATTGGATGGTTAGAGTTCGGCATGTTTACAAAGAAAGCAACATGTGTGCAAAGTGGATGGCGCATGTGGGTCACTCTCTTCCCTCCTTCGGGCTTATGTAGCAAGATTTTGCATGAGAGCTGCAGCGTGTCTACTTCAAAGACTGATGCAGTCGTGCTTTTTCTTTCCTCCTTTTTCCAAATATATATATATATATATATATAAAAGGGAAGGAAGGGGTTAGGAGCTATTGCTCTCTTTACCAAAAAGGACAACAATCTGTTAGGGGGTGGAGGGACTTAAAATTGAGCATGACATTTCAAGTAGAAACTCTAGCGAGTAAAAAATAATGCATCAAGGGGGCAAGAACTGTTCATTATTTTGAATATTTAGAAGGTAAGGCAAACAATATTTACCTGCTGCATTTTACAGGTTATAAACTGAGTGATGGCAGAGGCTATGATTGAGGTCCATGTAGAGACTTGAAGCCCTCGAGAAACATGATGAATATGTTCTTGAATTTCGAAGTCTGTTCGGTGACATGAAGACACAGTTTGGCCCGATGCAATCCTTTCCTGTTGATGATTACAAGCTCAAAAGAATGTAAGCATCGACAAGAAAGGAGGAAACTGTGAAGACAACATTAAGAATGCTCAGAGAACTGGTTTATGATGCAGAGGACATACTGACTTCCTACTCAGAGCAGAATATCGGAAAGAAGGATTTCGCTTAAACAACTTCTCTCCACGTGAATTGATCTTCAAGTATTGAACAAGGAAACAGTTAAAAGAATCTATCAGAGAACTGAAAATATGCAAAAGATCTTGAAATCTTATTTCAAGACAATTGGACGACAGAGCGTCCATGATGACAGTGGTAGTATAGGGAAGAGGTGGACTTCACCAGTTTATGATGAATCCACAATAGTGTTTGTTTTTTTTCTTTTAATTTTTTTTTTGAGTAGGGAGATCGGAGAGGGTAGGGATTCAGCTTCGATTTATTAGCTAAGTAATATGCTTTTAATCGCTGAATCTTGAATAGTTAGCTTGACAGAAAACAAAAAAAAGATAATTGGCTGGACTCTTCCTGAAAACAGGATATTGCGCCAAGTTGGGATTGTGGGAATGGGAGGTTTGGGCAAAACAACCATAACACAGATGATTTTGACAACAAATAAGTTACTGATCACTTTGAGAAAAACATTTGGGTCGCAATATCCAAAACTCTCAATGAGGAAGACATCACGCGGACCATGTTGAAACAATTGGGGGAGGATGCAAATGGACTAGATATGGCTCAAATTCTGCCAAAGATTAAAAAGCGTTTGATTTGATTATTATTTACTTTTAATTTTTCACTTAAAATATTATTTTTAATCTATAAATTAATTTAAAAATAAATAATTAATTATTTGATAAAATTATTTTAAATTAACTCTTAAATAGTTAAGTATTTGATTAAAATGTGCTTAAAAATAATTTAATTTATCAAAATGGTCAAAAAATATATATTATTGAGTATTGTGTTTATTGAAATAAAGATAGTATTAATATTTTTAAAAATTATTAAGATAAAATAATTTTTTACTCGGTCAAAATATAATCTTAAAATAAGTCATAAATAAGGGTATTTTACTTATGACTTTTTTTTTTATTTTAAGTAATTTTTTAAATTATAAGTCAAATCAAATAATAATCTACATATAATTTTCTACTTACAATAAGTTTGACAGATTTATAAGCAAAGCCAAACACCCTCTAAGCAAACACATGATAATAGTAATTATCTAATTGCATCGGATGATGTCTGGAGCGCTGAAGGTTGGTGGAATAGATTCGTGCTGGGCTACTGATGAGGAAGGGAAACAGCAGCGGCATAATAATCACAAGGATAGAAAATGTTGCAACTGAAATGGGGGTTGAGACAACATGAATTCATCAGCCCAGATTTCTGAACGAAGAAGAAAGTTGGGCACTATTCTGAAAACTGCATTTGCATCAGATGAGGAAGCACAAAAGCATACCGAGTTGGAAGAAGTGGGTAATGATATAGTGAAAAAATACGGAGGACTTCCACCAGCTATCGAGACCATAGGAGGCTTATTAAAAAAAAACCCCTCAATCTGCAGAAGTTTGGAGTAGGATTTATATGAATTTCCATGATGCACTGGCCACAAGAGAAAGCAGAAGTTATGTCATGGCTTCTTCACAACTCAGTTATGATGAGCTTTCTATTCGCCTGAAGCAATGCCTGCTGCGCTTGTCCATCCGTAGGACTCCTGAGATATGGGCTGAGCAGTTAGCTAGTTGGCGGGTTGGAGAGGGTTTTGTTGCCTTGAGGGAAAAGGCTCAAGAACTGCAATGGAATTAGCCTTTGACCATCTATCAGAGCTCATCAGCAGATGCCTAGCTGAAGTTGTGCAGCAAAGGGTTTATGACGGAAGAGTTATGGTTGCATGATGCACGATCTGGTGGATTTGACCATCCAAATTGCCATAGAGGAGGCATTTTGCAACACTGACTAACAGGGCAGGCAACAAATCTCAGCACAATCCCAGCGTTTGGGCTTTACATGTGAAACAAGCACTGAACAGAAAGTCAAAGCTCCAGCCATTGCTGATAATGACAAGATCCACAATTCAAATTAAGAGGAATAATGGATTGTTTCAAGTTAAGTTCTTCATGGTGTTGGATTTCTTACAAAATAGACTAGAGAATGCTAGCATGGATGACCTATTGAATTGGATCAGTTCCCTTGAACGCCTATCATATCTGAATCTATGGGGGTTTCTGCCCTAAAGGAACTGCTATATTCAATTGGAAAGCTCCAAAACCTCCAGCTTTTGGTTTTGTCAGGGTGCAAAATACAAAAACTGCCCTCATCCATTATAGCCTTGCAGAAGCTGACAGTCTTGGATAAAGGGTACCGGCTCATTGGACAAATTTGCCAGGGAACAGTAAGGCTCTCAAATCTCCAAGAGCTGTCTGGATTCAAATTAGTAGGTGGCGCTAACAAGGATGTCTGTAGACAAGTAAGCTCCAAAATTTGTTCAACTCAGAGCATTAAGAATAAATATATGTGAAGAAAGTGAAATTGCAGAAGAAGAATTAACAGTCCTATTACGTCTCAAACAACTTTAAGGTATTAACCCTGAAGGATGTGAGAGAGAAGAGATTTTTCAGAAGCTAGATAGATTATCTTCTCCTCCACATCTTCAAGAGTTGTATCTAAGGTACTACCATGGTACATTTCCACCACAAAGGATGAATCCCACATTACTCTGTCATTTGCAATTTCTTTACATTGACAATGGAGACCTAAAGTCCATGGGCCCCAGTTTTAAGGGTACAAATGGCTTCACTTGGAAGGATGAGGGCCTATGTCTGAGGTTCCTAGCAAGGTTGCCTGTAGAGTGGGAGATGGTGCAGCGGGCAATGCCACGAATAAAGTATGTGAAGGTTAGCCACTGTTACGTTTTTAAGTCATTCCCTTGTAACATTGACAAACTAGGGGTATGGAGAAGATGAGAGAAGCAAATCCTTGGGTCACGAAATGAAGTTGTGAAGGAAGATAGCTTTGACATTAGAAAACATGCAGAAACTAGTTGAAAATATCTTTTGTCTTGCAGTATCATGTATATGCATACCATATTCAATTTCATTCACTTGAAACAGTTTTGAAATAATATGCTAAGGCACAGATCTAGAATCAATCATTTAATTCAAAGTGGAAGGATCTTTTGTTTGCATTTTCATGTATTCGCATACCATACTCGGTCGCTTGAAGCAGCTATGAAAATAATACGCTAAGAAGGCAAAAATCAAGAATCAAAATCATTCAACAGAATTTGTTTTGTTAATTCCATAAATCAAATAAAACTACAAAAGAGCCAGATCAGTCATTTATAACTAAAATTGATTTTTTTAACGTTTGGTCCAGATAGAAAGTATAACACAACTAATATAATCTAAATAAGAAAAAAAGTGCACTCCAAGATGAAAGCCTAGGGTAACACTATTAGTAATCCTACCTCCCATGTGAGGAATGGTTTTCTGCTTGTAGCTTTTCTAATGGCAGATTGATATTAACCTGGTTCATTAAGTGTTATAATGTGACATTAAGATGATGCAAACATATGAAGAAAGCAATGAAAATGGGCAATAACAGAAACAGTTCAAGTATTGGCCAGAAAGAATCCATCTAATCAATATAGAATCAGTCATAAAACTAAAGGTTATAAGCAAACTCTAATCTTAGTTTAATCATATATTTCTCTTCAACAAAGCTTCAGTAGACAAGCATACATCATAACTCTTATCCAAATAAAAACCACAACAGAATTTACAAAAATTCGGCAAGTTCCCTATAAACAAGTGTCTTCACTCTCCATCACACACCTGATATCCATAGCAGCTCATTGAGTACATCCATCTTTAGATTTGAGATATTATTGAACTGTCAGAGAGAGATAATATGTATATTGAAATCAAAATTATAAATTGTTAGAGAAAGATGAATAGAGTGCATTTTCTGGGTACCTTATCCAGATGCTGATTCGGACTGTGTAGCTTCTTGTCTTGGTCTTCTTCCTTCAGGAGGAGGGCCATCTCTTCGTCTTTCATATCTCTTGCTCACATATTTGGAATCTCTCCGCTGCTTTGGTTGATAAGTAGGATACTTGCAAGGAATTATCTCCCCATTTATATATTTGTCCCCTATAAGCCCGTGAGATGCAAGAGAACATCACATGACAATGAACTAGAGGAATAAGCCAAAATACAATTGCTTGTCCAAGTTACCAATAGGTCAAACAAACAAACCTCCGTAATCCTTATTTTTCACATCTATATATGAATCTGGCAACACCCAAAGAACTCCAGGCAATCCTATGATGGAAAGAATACAAATTGGCTTATATAAGTGGATACTAGACAATATAATTATATACATGCAAGAAGGCATCTTTTAGGGATACACACACATACCCTTGAATTTCTCAGAGGTTTCCTCAGATACAGTGCACTGAAATCCAGTGTAGGTAGTGGTGCTAAATGCATACATGTTCTTTTTTGCTTCTTCCATGCTGCATAACCAAGATAACGCATGTGAAATTTAGCTGGAACAATTGATTGAGACTCATACTCCAAGCTGATTCAATGAGGGACATGCTCGCTATTAAAACAATCGGAAACATACAACATACATTAACTATGAACTACAAACCCATCTTCTCCGCAACATATCCATAGAATATGTCATCTTCCCATAACCTAAAACTAATAAAAACTATAAAAGAATAAGGAGGACGAAGTACTGAAAAAACTACTAAGAAAGGGGCGAATGCTAATTGGACCTTCCGAGTACAGTTGCTAGAGTATTGAGGTACGTGTCAATCATTTGCTCTCTGGTAGGTGCAGGGTCTTTAGGGAACTCCATGACAATGAGCCAATGATTATAGTCACATCCTGGTAACATTATCGTCTCTCTCTGCTCATTGATGCTGCTTCTTTTTGAAGAGTAATCACTATCATTCGCAGCGGCTCGAGTGATGGAGAGGGAGCGAGCCTGGAGGCAAGCAAGTGAGTTCACTCGGAGGGAAGGAGGAAGTAGAAGACGACGTGAAGGAGAGGATTTAGGAGAGAAGAATAGGGTTTTAGCTGTTAGAGAACAAGGGCCACAGATAGTCGCCATTTTTAGTTGTAGATAGCCGCAGGGCAGAGAACTAGAGAGATAACGAGGTGTAGATGATGAAAAGATATTTAATTTCTAGTCACCTGATCAGCTGAACTGGGCTTGGGCCCAAAAAGGGCCATTTTTTTTTTCATCTCCTGGTGATGTCACTCTTTGCAGCATAATCAGTGACGACGCCGCTTAGCGGTTTTGCACTTCAAAGACTGACAATCCTCGGTGGACTCCGCCACCTCCAGCATCTGCTCCGGCGAATCACATTGCGGGCTCTGCGCAATGCTAAAGAATCATGCTTTGCACAGGTACTGCAATTTACGTATCAGTTATTTCTATGTCTCTAAAATACTGGGATGATTCAATTTGTTTCTTGATTTATACCATATTTGGGATTTGATTCATAGCCTTTTTATTTTGAAAATAGAATGGGAATTTTTAGGAGGCTGCATAGACTAGTAGTATTGAACTAATAATTGTATTCATGGTGGCATGTATCGAACGGTTAGCTGGAATTTTGATTTGAATTTTATTGTAATATCAATACTGTTTTCTTGTGATAGTATAGTCATCTAGTTTTCTGTCATTATAGGCTGAACTCAAAAGATATATAGCTTGCAATATCTATGAAAAGAAGTTCAAAATAAGTTCATTTTGCACAAAACCATACTGTTCTATTGTCTTATATGTCTGGCATTCCACACTTACTACAAACTTGCATGTACCCAAAGGGGAAATGAAGAGAGTAAAAAAGAAAAAGAAAGAAGCTGAAAGGAAAGGCGACACCACACTCTTTACATTAATAGGCTTGATAACTCGGAATTTAGGAAACTTAATTAAGGATGTAGACATCATTGGGATAGCGTTCCACAGCAACTTTTACTTCAGCTTGGATGGATCCCCTTATGAAGTCAAACATCTGACTTATATTCTGTCGGAAGTATATGAATTCATTTGGGCTGTAGGACAGGTGCTTGTCTGGTCCACAAAGGGAGAATGACACCTTTTCAAGGACAATTGCTTTCTTCAGCAAGAACATGATCAGCTGCACCTCATTTCTTTTTCCCATTAGCCTAATTATCGTGATTTCCTTTAGAGAGGTTTTCAAGCAAGGGAATGGCACAACTTGCGACTCCCAATAGGTTTCCTCTTCAAAGTTGTATGTGGTTGGACTTGGAACGTCAAATCCAAAAATTTCCTGTTGGAGCAATTAATAACATTTCAAACTCTGACAGTAGAATGATGAAAGATGATTTTGTAAAACCAGGCAGAAAGTTTAGTCATGCCTACCATAGGTCCGGATAATACTAGAGTTAAGCTCTCCAAATTGGGGCAACTCACTAATAGGCAAGATATTCTGGGCAATTCTTTCTTTGATAAGCCTATTATCAATCTTAAGTGCATCAGTTTTTGGAGTGGAATGTGCAGTCCCTGCAGCAATGTTGACTCAACAGGTATAACCTTCAAATGAAACCAGAAAAACTTACAATATAAAGCAAAAGTTAACTTTACTTGTGTGAAAACTGAGAACATGAGAACAAAGCGATACCTGCATGCTCCAGGTGCTTAAAGTTAGGGATTGACCATGGTTTAGACCACTCAACAGTGAATTTAGAGAATCTCCATGTGTGTTGTGTGCAGATACTGCACTAATGCTAATTTGGGCATCGATCAGTTTTGTTGCTTTCCGAGTTGTTGCTGATCTCAGGTATTTTCCTACAATTGTCAGCATCAATAGGTTTGGAGTTGATATATCAACACACAGAGCATTTCATTTGATGCACACTTAATCACTGAAAGTCTTTTGATCATTATGTCAACTTCTCTCACAAAAAATCCATCAGGAATAAGGCAGTATTCCAGGATCAAATCTTCTAGGACAGGACACTTGGATGCTATTTCTGTTATTGAGCCATCAAGAACTTCAAGCTCTTTCAAGTGTAACCTTTGAAGAGAACTTAAAGCATCAAAGCTGGATGCTCTAAACTTGCAAAAGGTTAAGACAAAGGTTTTCAATATTTTGGGTGCAAAAAAGCCTCGAGGCAACTCATATGGGTGAGGGGGGTTGGACCGTCTCACTACCAATCCTTTATCATCAAAGAACTTGAAATGTTCTCTATCGCTGAAGTTCAGTTCTAGCACCTTGATGTTGCTTCTCAAGGCATAGCGGACCCAGATGTTAATACTTTTGGTGTATCCATCCTGGAGATCATGAAGGAAAGATAGCCTCAAGGTATTGATGGTACACCCTCAGTGTAAGAGGAGCATTTGGTCCGCAAACTCCACAAATTTTCTTCTTGCTGCATATATTGAATTGTACAGGCATTGATAAGAGCTACCTGGACTCGGAAAATTTCCACATAGGGGACAGCTTATATCTTTCTTTGTGATATTACTGATCATCTCAACTTCATCAAGATTCAGATTTGAAATTTTTGTCCATAGATATTTCCACCTTTTTGCTAGGAGGCTTACTAGGATCCACTCTTTTAAAGGCAAAAAAGAGAGAATGCAGAGTAGAATTGCTTCAGGGAGGTTGCTTATATAATCAATTCCCTCAGAGGGATTGTCTATGACCCTTTGCTTGCCAATGTCATTCCCCTTGTTGTCACTGCTGCTACAACTGCTACCACTTTCAATTTCCATTGGTTGGATATGGAAATTGATGTTAATTAGAAGCTGGTAAGAGGGGGCAAAAATACTAAACATATTGGAATTGGGAGAAAAGAGAAACTAATTGCATTGGAAGATTTCATTGATGTGGACCTTAACATTTCTTGAACAAATGGAAGAAGATAATGAAAACCCTTAGCCAACAATTCATATGCATGGATATTTTGGACAAACAAATGGTTTTATGCAAATAGTAAAGGTGTGAATATTGGTTAACAGAAAAAGTACCTAGTAAGTTGCTAATATGGATTTTCAGGCTTTGTCTGCCTAGGAGACCCAACATTGGCACCAATTCACGAGTTCTTAATCAGATCATGGCAAATTGGCAATCAACTGAAGTATTGTGCTTTTGGAGTTTTAAATGATGCAGAGAGATATAATGATTAGCCAACAACAGGTTAAAGGAACTTATAAATAATACAGTGGCATTCCAGAATCAGACAGAATTAAAGATAGTGAAAAGGAAAGCCTTGAGATTATAAAAATAATAACAAAAAGGAACTATTATATTTTATGTGCTTAATAACTAGAAAATGTTAATCAATGCCTGCCATCATCTTACATTATGATGAAGCAAAATACATCTTTCATGAATAAAAGCTGAAATTTGGAATTACTTGTAATCGTCTAGCAATTAAGTCTTAGTTTCCCACTTTGTAATCAAGATTCGAATGGTTGGTTGCAAATCATCTTAATCTTATTCTTTCCTGAAAATCAATAATCTTTCTATGTTGTGTAAAACAGATTGATGGAATTAACAAGATTCATTAGAGATATAAGCTACCATGACTAAATGACAAACAAAGGGTAGAGATTATCTTTTGGCTCCTTACCTTTGATGTTTGTTGTGGTGAGAGGAACAGGACTTGGGATGCTAGTCTGCCATGGAATTTTAAAGCATCACAAGGGGAAATTGAATACATGAAAATCTATCAAATTAAAATTGGCTATGTATTGCATAGTTCATGGTGATCAATAAAAGAGAATCGACTAGATGTTGATGAGATATTTGAACCACCAAGGCTAAGTAATTAAATAGTGTTACAAATTCTCTTATGTTACTTTCTTACCTTCTGATGTCTGTCGCAGGAAGAATAGATGGTTTATGTTGAGAGTTGCTTTGCAATTGAGAGTTGAAGCATCAAGGAAGAAGGATGAACTTGGGGAAATTGGGCAGCTAGAGTGACATATAACCGTCAAAGATTAAGATACTTGCAAGAAAATGACAATGCTTGGCAGGCTCCTATGTGACACATGCTAGTAGTTGGTAATGAATGGCAATTGCCAGCCTGCCACCATTATATTTTGTAGCATTTATAAATGCTATTACTGGCAACAGTGGTCAAAGGTGCGTTGTTTACGGCTTGTTCAGAAACTCTAAATGTAAGAATTTTAATTAAATTAGACTAAATTTCTTGTCTTTGAATCATCTTCTTTTGCTTGTAAAATTTCATTCAATGGGAGAAGAAATGAGGAAGCTTGATAATTTGAAAAAATTTGGCCAAAAGAGGTTGAGTTTTGCCAGTTACCATGGTCTGTTTCAAAACCCAAAAATGCCCTCTCTCTCTCTCTTGATTCATTGATCATGTGAGGGAGGGAAACATAACAACTTCAATACATTCAAGTAATAGGTGCAATTGAATCCTATTACTCTAGAATTTATTCAAAACATATAAAATTATTACAAAATGAATTGAATTCAATTCAACTATGATGGAACTATATATATTAACTTATTTTTCACATTTATCATTGAAGAAGTTCATCAATGTATTGTTTGTGAAGCACAAAGTGATGATGTTCTTTCCTTCTGTTAGCACATTAAATCGTTTTTCTTTTCTTCTGAAGTCTGAATCATGGTTTCAAAAAGGTCCTTTGTGTAACCGCATTTGTAACTTCCTTTTTGGTTTAACCATTTCAATGCAGGGATTATAAATTCACACTTGAAACAGTGGGAAATTGCCTATATAGTCATCTCACACTGTTTCAGGCTGATTCTTTGGGCGTTAAGGCCTTTCACTGTAAAAGACCCATTGTTTCCCCCTTTTGTTGGTTAATGTCAACGTTCTTGTGCCTCCAGCTCACTAGCCAAGTGGCCAAGAGAACTTTTTTAAGCTACTTTCCTTTCTCAAGCTAGTATTCAAGTCAAACTTAATTTCCCACCAAATTTTTCGGCATGTTTTTACATTCCTCAGCGTGATTCAGAAATTATATACTAAATGAGGTAAGTTTTAGAATTTTGCAATTAATAGTTATTTTAGGTGTGATGATGTGTTGCCTTTTTCAGTAAATTCCTTTAATAGGATTGATTTGAGTCATATGGCTTCTTCCTTCCTTCCTTTCTTTTTTTTTTTTTTTAAATAACTCATTATAACAATTAACACCAGATGCCACTGCTGACAACCTGATACATCAACTGCATGACTTTGACTCATGATTTAAAAACATGGTCTAAAGGAACTAGCATTTGCAATTTTTTTTCACATCCAAATTATTATTTTTATAAAGTATTCTTAAGATGAGTTGCTCGTAAGAACAAGTTATACGTGAAATTACGTTACTGCATAGTCACCGGGCTGGAAAATAACTGAGCTTTAATTATTTATTATTTCTGTTGACCTCTTTTCACTTTAAATTTGTGCAACTAATGACTATTTTGTGAATTTAATTCATTTTTGGCACATAACTCTTCAGTTTTTGTAAGTGTATAAGGAGTGAAAACATGATACATTTGATGTCCTTTTCTCAACACTTTATTTTAATTTAAGTCCATGTACAGCCATTTAACTAAAGTCAAACTAATATTTCTTATGGGCTTATTCATCAGTATGTTGTGTATGTCTTGGTATTCTTGTTGTAGGCACACTTATTCATTTGGTGAATTGATGGGCCTCCTATAGAATTATTATTATTATTATTTGGTTTGGTTACTGTTTTTCATGTCATTCTTCCTGGTCTACATATCTCCATTCTTGTCAAATGTCATTTGTATTGGTGAATGCCTAAGATTAATATATTTTCATAGGGTAAATATTACATATAGTCACTCAACTTTACGAGTATTTTCATAAAAATAACTGAATTTGAATTTCTTTTATAAAACTCATTAAACTTCAATTTTATTTCATAAAAGTTAATATGATCCGAAAATTAAAGGTTTATAGGTTAACCTGTTGGCCTGTTAACTGTTTTACAAATAAAATTACCTTATTTTATTAGTTTCTTAAAAAAAAAAAAAAGATGAATAAAATGCATCCAGTTACCTCCCTCGCTGTCAAACTCTTTCCTTTTATTATTTCTTCTCCACTATCAACCACTACTAATTAGGTAATTTTATTTGTAAAATAGTTGACAGAATAGCAGGTTAATATGAAAACCTTTAATTTCAGGTTACAATGGCTTTTATGAAATCAAATTGAAATTTAGTGAGTTTTATGAAAGAAATTAAAGTTCAGTAACTTTTATGTAAACAGTAACCTTGTGTGATAATGTAACACCCCAAATTTTTAAATTTATTATTTTTTTTGGGTAAATATTGATATTTTATTTTATTTGAATTTTAGGAAATTATTTGAAATTTTTTTCGGATTTTAGAAATCAGGTGCGATTTTTCGAAAATATAAATTTTGATGATTTTTAAAAATTAATTTAAAGAGCACGTGGCAAAACTAAAAATATATTTGTAGTCTACGTATTTTTCTAAGTTTTCTAGAATTTTTTCAGAATTTTTGGGCCTCGTTTTCGGTCTCAAGGCAGATTAAAAATTCAAAATTTTGTATTTCGAATCGAACCGGCCGAATCGAACCGGACCGGATCGGACCAGCCGAATCGGACCGGCTCCTTCTTCTTCTTCTCTTTTTATCCCGCGCGTGTTTCCTCCTTCCTCTCTTTCTCTCCTGTTTTCTCTCTCCTCTCTCCTCCCCTTGCCGCGCCGCCGCCTCCACTGCCATCCCAACCCGCCGGCGCCCGTCCCCAGCCGCCGCCGGAACGCCGGAAAAAGGAGCCCGAAGCGACGCGATGCGCAAGCGCGCCACTTCGTCTTCCCGGCCGAATTTCAGCCGATCCGGCCACCAATCGGACCGGGTCTTGTGTCTAAATCCATCTACTCGTCGAGAGCTTTCCATAGACACCAAGAACACCGAAATCCATTGAGCGGTTTGTCCAATTTTTGCCCAGGAATTTTTAGCCAATTTTGACTTTTGGGCTAGATTTCTCGCAAACCGTGAACCCCACGAGAAAATCGAGAGTACCAGAGCGCTCTACTCATTGAGAGTTTCGCGGCAATATAAATTTTAAAATTTTCCGACACCGTTTTTCGGTGGGTCCCACAGAACTTCGCAGTGTTTTCCGAGCATTAAATGAGCTTAGAAAATTTCGAAAAATTTATGTACTAACCCCCGTGTTGTGGGCTTCGTGTAGGTATCTTCAATTCGCGGAAATTCGACAGTTGTCCGAGTCTGTGAAGTTCCGGCCAGACAGACCGGTTACCGAAAAAGTCTCCGGATTGAATCGAGATTTTGGCTACCCCGCCATTGTCAGACGTCCCGAGCGCGTCCCCGAAGTCGGAATCGGCATAGGTAAACCCGAACCTTACTTTTTCGCAATTTTCTAGTGCTTAAATGAGATTAAAAATCCGTAAAATATTTGTGGTAGCTTAGAAAATTATGATTTTTTTTTTTGCAATAGCCTAGTAATATTGTTAAGGACCGCGGGGCAAAGTTTTAGAATTTTTAGAGCTTATTTGGGCAGTTTTTGCATAAAATGATCAAATATAAGGACTAAACTGTAAATTTACATATTATGATTGATGACTGTTTGGATGGGCCCAGGAGGGGCTGTGTGATGTGATTGAGTTGTGGATACATGGATTGTGAATATAGAAGTGCGTTTTGAGCTTTTTGTAGGTTGGGTAGGTCCTAGGTATAGGGGAGACTCTGCCAGATTTTCGGCACGACTTAGGACGTATTTGGTCTTTTCTTGATTTGTATCGAGTCAATTGTATTAAATAATTGTAATGTAATTGTCAGGTGAGCCAGGACAGCCTTCTTCCTCCGCCCAGCCACCACAGTGATTGTTGTCAAGTTTGTGAGTAAAATATTAATTTTAATTGTAATTTCGATATTATTATATGTTCAAGCATGCCTATGCATCACTTATATGCATATATCTATGTAGTTAAACTCTAGGCACGATTTATGTTGCATTCATAACTGTTAAAGTGCCATGGATGTTATTGTGTTAATTTGGAGCAGTGTGCGTGCGTTGGCGTGCGTGTGATGTGGTGTGGACTATGGATAGGACAGGTAGACACGGCTTGAGATCTTCACTGGGACCTGGTCCTTCGGGGGTAGTCACGACTTGAGTTCTTCGCTGGGACCCCGATTTGGTATATTAAGCGAAAGTCTGGCTTGAGTTCTTCGCTGGCACAGGTTGGATTTAAGAGAGCTGTATAGGGGATCAGCTCCCATATATTATGATTGATATTACTGGGTGTGTGAGTGCTCCAAATTACCTTTTGCTGTTATGATGTGAATTTATTGCTGAAGTTGCATTTCACTCTACAGGGTGCATTAGTTTTAGATAGTTATAGAGATTATGGTTAAAATTGATATTTTACTTTTTAAGTCGAACGCTCACTCCTGTTCAATATTTTTCCAGGCCACAAGAGGATATTTTTGAGGTTAACTTGCTTTTCTCCCTCACAGGTCATCTATTTATGTTTGTGTAATTCTATAAACTTCTAGAATTTCTGTATGTGTTAGAAATATTTATTTGATTGGGTCTGTAATATTATTATCATGTTGGACCTGTAGACGCATAACTTTATGCATGTTTGATGGGCTGGATGAGGGAACTGAGCTCCCATTTATTTTATGATGATATGAGTATGTGGAGGGTGAGCTGAGCTCCCCAGTTGATTATTTATTGTGTTTACAGGTCGGGTGAGTAAAAAACTCGTCGTTGAAAGGTCTATTTTATGGTCGGACTTTGTCCGGTTGATTTCTTGAAATTGGGCTCAAATTGGCCTTAAAGTTGGATTAATGAATAGATAGGCTTACTACGGGCCTCGGGGGTTTTAGGCTGGCCTAGGTCCTAGTGTTGGTCCGGCCCATGGGTTGGGTCGTGACAGATAATTACCCTATTTTCATAGTTTTTATCATATTAATATATTTTCGTAGTTTTTATAATGTTGTCCTTGCTGCCTATAGTTTCACTTGAATTTACATTGTTTTATTCATTGAAAAATTTAGATCTAAAATACATCCTCAAATAGTGGTGGATTTAGATTTTTTTTTTTTAGGTCAACATATAAAAAATAAATGATAAAATACTATAAAAATTGTCAAAGTTATAATATTAAGTTCTTACAATTAGACTCGATAATATCTATAGGGTGTTTGGTTTGACTATTTACCTTTAGCTTTGAACTTAAAATTTATTTTTTAACTTATAAGTCGGTTTGAAAATGAATAATTAATTTTTTAATAAAATTACTTAAGGGTTAATTTTAAGTAGTTTAAGCGTTTGGTTAAAATGTACTTAAAAATAATTTAATTTATCAAAAAATGATATGTAATTAGGTGTTATAGTTGTTAAAATGAGGAAAATATTAATATTTTAAACAGTTATGAGGATAATATAATCTTTTACTTGATAAAAAAATAGTTTTAAAATAAGTAGATAAGTTATAAGTAAATGATATCTTACTCTGGCTTATTTTAAGTAGTTTCTTTCTCTTCTAAACCAAATCAAATAGTAATATACTTGTAACTTTCTACTTATAGTTAGGTTTGACTGACTTATAAGTCAACCTAAACGCTCTCCTAATATCTTGAAAACTATCAAGAACTGTATCATTATTAATGCTATAAAATTATCTTATTATTTTTAACTTTTATTAAAAAGAAGGTTAAATAATTAAATTTTTTGAGTCAATATATATATATATATATATATATATATATATATATATATATATATATATAGTGGGGGGGTCAATTGAAACCACACCGCCCCCCTCCCTTTTTCTTCACTTACATCCGCCACTATCTTCAGATTAACATAGGTTTAATTCTTTGCTTTATAAACATAAATAAATTGCCAGCAAAAATACGTACATTGAACCATGCCAAAACTTTTTAATAGATATACGAGTTTTCTCATATCACACATTTATTTGAGATCTCAGTGTGCCTGTATATGTTTGTCATGTGTCATTGCATTGAATTTTCATAGTCTTACCCTTATATCATATCATTTGTCATAATTTTGCTTATGTATAGGCATCTTTTGCTTGGAATTTTTGACGTGCTTATCAATATGTGCCAATGATCGCAAGCAAAGTGCTTGCAAATCAATATGCAATTAGAATTAGTATATGAATTTTTTCTTTGTTTATGAACACTTAATAGAATTTCTGTTTCTGATTATACTACATGGATGATTGCTTATTTGAAAGTAAGAAGGCAACTTTCAAGTTTCATGTATAATATTGCATCCCTTTTTAGCTTTCAATCAATGATGACATGGAAAAATTGTAGTACTCTTTTTGTTTTCTTTATTCTTCCTTTTCTGTCTTATTTTTCCTTCTCACTTCTTTAGTTTTCTATTTCATGTTTTCCTCATGTTCCTTGCTGATCTTTCATTACTCAAGCTGCTGGCTACCCTCACCAAAATCTGGCGATATTTTCTCAAAAGCCATCATGAAACCTTCTAACACCAGTCCAAGCTCCTAAATACCAGTGTCCACTGTTGCAATCTCACCAGTCACCATTGCAGACAGCAGACCTCAACTTTTTATGTGTCTCCACCACCACCACCACAACTGTAGGCTCCGTACCCCTCGTTATCCCGCCATCAAAAATAATATGACCTCTTATTTGAAATTCCTGGAAAGTTGACTCATGCTTTAATAAGTCTGTTTAGGCTTCCTGTGGTGAGTATTTGGTTACAAAGGCCTTCAATCATACCAAATTTCTAGTTTACACATCCATTGTTTATGGTCCTTTATATTATTTCTGAAGGAATTAAATGAAAATATTCATCTATGCGTGAAAAAAGAAAATCATCTAGGGATAAAAGTTTCCTTTCCTGAAGGTTATATATTGTTAATGCTGTTGAAAGAGATTTCAAAATTGATCTGTGCAGCGTAAAATTGGTCTCAGGTTTGCTAATATGATGCCTTAAATCCTCCTGACATGAAATTAAAATGGAGATTAATGGCTGTGCAACAGGATTATTCAGGAGAGTATATCTACTGGGGAACAACTCCTTAATAGCTGTGCAACAGAATTATTCAGGAGAATTTATCTACTGGGGCACAATTGCAGGTGGCAGACTACACAGCTTTAGGAAAGTTATCAGCTCTAGAAGGCTGGCAACTTATCCCTTAATATGAGATTTTGTGCATCAATAATTCCTTCGAACTCAAAAGTGTTTTACGTGATTTTAGAACAATTCAATTGGTTAGTACTTCAATTTAATGGATGATCAATTGGTTTTAGTACGAAGCTACTTAGCTCAAAAATGCTTCTGATATCCGAAACCAAAGCATGCATTGTAATTTGTAAAGGTGAGCCGTGGATCATGCTAACCTAAAAACCAATGACTCCCATGGATTTTGTGCTAAGTATTTTTGGAAAAAAAAAATAATAATAATAACTGAAAATACGATTATGTGCACAAAAAGCATTGACATGGAGCTGCTCCTGGCTTCTTACAATCATATAGGATTCACCTGGAAGGATTTACATGGAGGCTAATGAATGCAAGATAAAACAATAAGCTTATTTTGCTCTTTGCCATTGATCATATAAAATGAAATATTGATAATGGGCCGTGAGTTGGGCCTATGTACATATAAAAAGCTGTCACAGCGGGCGAAGTAGGACTTCTGCAAAATGGCATGCATGTAAACCTTTTTTTTTTTTTCTTGGAAATTCTGTTAAATAATTTTCACCGTTAAATTTTGTTCACACTTGTACAATTTAGTTCTTAATGATCTAAAGCATATTATTAAGAGATTTTTTTTTATTACACTTAAGTCCTTGACATATTGATATTGACAAGATTTAATCCCTAAAATTTTAAAAGCTGATATCACTTTAACCAAGTTATCATGTTATAAAACGCTTAAATTTTTTCAAGATCTTATACTTTTCACTGATAGTTGACTTGAAACAGTTGAGATTGTTGGACATGGAAATTTCAGGAGTGTAATATATCAGCAATGTAGTGTTCATCAAATTTGTAGCTAATAACAATTAACAATCCTGTTTCTGTCCTAAAACAAAAGGCAGTGACAATGAAAAACAAAGGGTATTTGCTTGCTTCCTAAATAATAATAATAATAATAATAATAATAATAATGATGATGTTTTTTTCAGGTGTTCATCAGTGATGAAATCAAAGACCTCATTTCTCTCAAGTTATTATCACCTAAGCTATTGTAGCCATGTGACCAGTGTATAATGCAGACGCATAATCATGAAAAAAAAATATATGGTTAGGAATGGTTTTGGTTTCTTCTTTTTTATCTTCAATGGCGTCTCTTGTTGCCTGCATTTCTTTGGCTCTACACTCTATTCTTCTTGTTCGTGTTCTTCAACGTTTTCCCTCTCAGCTTGGCTTCAAGACCTGTTCATTTCTTTTTTATTTTTTAGCGTTAATTAAGACCTAACTGTTTGCATAAGAGAAGACTAATTTAGATAAACATAAAATTAAAAATTGTTGATATTTTCAATGATACATATGAATGTTCCCCAACATCTGATTTTAAATAATTTATACTATTAATTCTTGAGAAAATTTATTCTATTCAGTTGATTACATAACGGGTTAATCCTTTCCTTTTTCGTTAATTTATCTGAAGTTTTGAACTTCTTTGCTGCAACAGAAAACAGTAAACAATGCCTTAACTTCAAACTCAAATTAATATTTTATTGCATTTTTAATTACTTGTTTCATTTTCAATCCTCAATTTCTTTATAGCATCGTCATAGATTCCCTCTTGAATATGACACTACTCCTAAAACCATTATAAAATATGTAGGAAAAATAGAAAGTCTCTCTCTCATTTGTCACTACCAGAAGTCTTGCTTGAGTGCAAGACCGACACGCTAAGTTAAGACAAATTTTTCTATTAAAAATGCATAAGCATGTTTCTCGCAGTTATTAAAGAATGTATTAAGCAAGCAAATAATTGATGTAAGGTTCAAGATTAATGTTTTATGACATTTTTCTCAATACCCAATTAGTCAAACGAAACAGTGCTTCAGGTGGCTGCATATCTTTATCCATTATGTCTGTTTTCAACAGGCCAAAATGATACAATTCTAATTAATTCAAGAATTGCCAGATGTTAGGGAGACAAAAATTTCTCAATACCCTGAACAGGAAAATGATATCAATTCCTTTTACTTGTATTCATAATACAAATACAACCTGACTCATGTTGTGGGAAAACAAAATATTGGTATAAAATAAGAAACCCAAAATTAAAGAAAATTTTATAATATTATGAAATGTGAACAAATTCAAAGTTGTCTCTATCGAAATAGAGACGTTATACAGCTTGAAGCTTACGATTAAACAACTATATGCTAATAAGGTTGACATTAGTGCAAGAGATTATTATTATTATTATTATCATCACAAAATCATACACAATCGTCTTCATTCTTCAGCTCTGTGGATGACGTAAATTGGGCCCTTAATGGGCCTTTAGGAAGGGCCCGACAAGAAAACAAGGGGAGATCTCCCTCACGTGTGGGTAGGATTGTAGGGGCTAGTCAGAGTCAACATTACGTGTTAGTGACCAATGATGTGAGATGTTCGGAGGTACATCTCCACCACTCTAGTTGGGACGTCGCTCTCCGGCCACCGAACGTGACAATTCACGTGGCTTTGGGCCAACGGCCGCTGTTTTTGCGGGTTTAGTTGCTCAATTTGGACCCAGCTTTACCTAATCATTGAAATTTTTTTTGAGGAGGATTGTACTGCTTCATCAATCCTCCTGGCTCCTGCCCCCACTTTTCTGACTCTTTACACGTGCGTACGTGTGTATATATTGTATTTTTATTTTTTTTATAAAAAAAATTAGGAAAGCGAGTTTAAATTTGATATTAAAATGAGGATTTTACTTTTTGTTTTTAAATTAAATTAAGTTAGGCCTAAATTACTAGTATTAATATTATATTTCATCACCTCATAGACAACATAAGTTTTAATTAGTAAATCACTTGACATAGCTTGATATCTTAGCCAATACATCAAGAAATTGAGGGAGAAACATTATTACCTATAATTGATGTGTGAGTCAGCAATTGATAAAAGAAAAATAAAAATGATATTTTATCATGAATTTGGAAATCCTATCAACCCCATCTTCAGTTCATTGTTGTTATTAATTAAGTTTCATTATCCATCAGTCATCTTTTGCATCACTAAAAACTGTAATTGGCTCCTTTCAAAGTCATTGTTTGTTTAGTGGTCTCCAAAAGCATGGCTTTTACTTTCTCTATCCCCTTTTCAATCACCCTCAATCATTCCTCCATTTTTCTCCCCCTATCCACTTTCCCAGGTGATTAGATCACTATTATCACAATAGAAACGATAAAAAAAAAAAAATTGTTGCTGAAAAATATTTAATTTGATTCAAAACCATTGACATCAACCTTGTTAATTCAAGAACATTTTTTTTTAAGTGAGTACAAAATTCTTGAGTTTGTGCCTCTTTATTTATTTATTTATAATAAGATTAATCATAGTCATAATGAGAAAGAGAGAAATTTATTTTTAATTGTGTTTTGGACAACTTATTATTCTAAATTTCTAATTATTGAGCTTCCTTGAAAAAAAGAAAATTTATGGAGTCTAATAAATTAATAATTGGCATTAACAATAATCACGGAAATAGATTAATACGGATTAAGACAAATGAGAATTAGCTGATGATCAAAACCACACTCATCATCATCATTCGTGGCTTCGTTTTCCCATGCTCGAAACAATTCTCATAAGGGTACGGTTTTTTGCCACGTGTAGATGGCCGATGTAGGTAGACCACCAAACTTGATTTGTTACCAAAACCACCTGAACCTTTCCTTCACAAGTAACAAACTTGGCGTGGGCATCCCCACGTGGATTCCTGTGCTCTGATTGGTCCAACAAGTAGGGTCCACAATGACAGGGAATTTTCACTAGGCGACTCTTCTGGTCAACGCTGATAAGGTGATACGTGGCGAGTTATGGCGATGGTCCCCCCGTCAGGAAAATATCACCGCCGGATTCTACGCCGGCTCGGACCGGCTCCCGCATGGACTGCGGGTCCCACTTACACAAAAGGAGTGAAGGACTTGAATTTCTCGTCCTTTCCTGCGACTCATCCTCACCGATTGTTTCCATTTTTTTTTTATGAATTTTAATTTGATAATAGATATATTTTTAACTTTTATTTAAATTTTAATGATATTTAAATTTTAAGTAAACTTAATTATAAAAAAGGGTATTGCAACTTACAATTTAATAATTCGCATTATTCTCAAACTCTAGCAATGACGAATGGAGAATATAAAACTAATATTACTTTTTTTTTTCTAAAAATAATTACTTTTTATTAATTGAGTGATAGTATTGTACTGTAAAATGAAAAATAATAAATTAAAAATAATAATCAAAGACATGAATATTAGAATTGAAATGAATGAATGCATGCGTGCTCCTTGTTAATCTAATGGGACTCTAAAATGTACTGCCTGATGCATTCGGAATCACATAAAGGGGAAGAAAAATGCTTTCGATAATGATAATCCAATGCCCTTTTTTTGATTCCAAGCAAAATGTGCCTCTCATTAGCACTTTCAAAAAAAAAAAAAAATCATCCCAGAATTAATTCCTTGCAATCTATATGGTTTTTTTTTATTAATTAATTTTAAATTTTAATTGAGATTCGATGCTTTATCAGCTCTCAGTTATGTAATCGATTTGCAATTTTAATATAGTTTTTTTTTAAAGAGATATATATCTTATAATGAGTTTAATTATCTAGTAATATAAAAATGAATATATAAATTAAATAATGGATGGAAAGCTATAGATGGACACATAGATAAGTCCAATGTATAAGAAAAGAAATTGGGCAGTAATATTCTTTATAAAGGGATTGGGCTCTAATTTTCCTGAAAGATTAAGAATTGCTTGAACTGAGTGATCACGCCACTTTAGATACTAAATGCAATTAAAAAACAAAATGATCACTTCAATCATATTATGTTAAATTAAATACCTTTAAGTACCATTACAAATATCGGGTAGATATATGTATATATATATATGCAATTCACATCAATCATAATTAAATTGGTGATCTGGAGACAAATGAAAGCAACTTCAACACTTGATTGGGTATATATATATATATGTATATATGTATAGGCATTGAAGTACATTATGTTTTTATGAGGCAGATATTTAATGCTTTTGTTTGCTATCAATAAAGAGAAAAAAAAAAAAAAAAAAGAAGAGCTAGATGACAAGATGATTAATGGATTCAATAATTGAACCTTGATTTCTTTGCCAATTGGTTCATCTTTGCAAGATAAATTTGAAACCTGTAAGGAACCCATGAAGATCCCATTTTTGTCCAATCCATTTCTAGGGCTAGTTTAATCATGTCAAATAATTCGACACCATTGCTATTTAGTGGGTTGATGAGTAGATTAATCAAGTCGTTTTGTAGTTCTTTCACTCTCTTAGCATTGATGTTAGATATATTCATGAAAATGAAATCATGTACACTTGATATGTTTTTAAATTCCATATGTGATTTTAGTGTAGTAAGAAGTGGATTGATGGAGTTGTATATGAAAGCTATGGAATTAAGAAGATAAAGTTTTAATTCCACCAACATGAAAGAGAAGGATAAGATGTTTAACACATTCAATCTTTTTAAAACAATTGATTTGAAATGTTGACTTTTTTACACTACAAGATAAGTACAATATGTTAATATTTGCTCATTTAAGTTTTAATAATTAATTTTTTACTTTACTAGAGATATTTTGAGTTGGTTCACTTAAAAATTAATTTTTTTTTTTAAACGAACTTAAAAATCATGTATTCATATACTGACTTATTGCGTTTAAAATTATTACATAAAAGGGTGTTTTAGTTATCTTAAATAATAGAGAAATTCCCCATTGATAATTGTATTGAGTGCTGAAAGCATAAAAATGGCAATTTTAATCAACAAGAAAATGATGAAGAAAGAAGACCCATATGGAAAACAAAAAAAAAAAAGAAAACGACACAGCACTTGCAGCAAGCAAAGGGCTAGGTAAGCAGTGACCACACCCCACACCTACCGGTAAGCGCAAACAGAAAAATGAAAACAAAGAAAGAAAGAAAAGAAGCACCTTGTCTTTAATAAGTGCTGCATGCTTTTGATTTTCTTTTATCTGAAAAACATTTGGGAATTGTCTCTCTCTTTTTTCTGGTTCTTTGTCTGCTATTATTGTCCCTTGAAAAACATGCTCTCTCTAAAAACAAAAACTGATAATATTTGTTTTAGGAGGCATTGTTTACAGAGAAAGGGGAGCAGCCTCTGATTCTAACTTATCTGTCCTGCCACTCCAAAACAAAACTCCCTGCCCTCTCTCTAGCTACACTCTTCAGTACTTGTTTTTTTTTTTTTTTTTTTTATCCTTTTCGCTCTAAATGAATTCCAGCCGATTTTCATTGCTTGGACAAGGATTTTGGTCATCTATTGAACTTACAAATTCATTTCAAGTTTGTGTTTCTGGTAATAAATTAATAATGCTTGATTTTGGTGAGTTGTAGTACTATACTTCTTTTTTGGGGATGTGGGGGTGGGGGTCCTATAATGTTGAAATGACACATTTGCATTTATTCAAGGACATATAGCTAATACCTCTAACAATGTAATGACAATCACTCATTCTATAATAGAATTACCTGCAATTGCAAATGCAATTTTGTCACGTTTCGCATCGCATTCAATATTAGCTTTTCAGAAATTGAGATAGTGCAAAATTATTATCGTCAGTCATATCATCCACTATCATAGGTGGGTTTGGAATATATTACTAAGTGTGTCTCTAATTTAATTAAAGCGAGAATATGTAAAATTACCATTCACAACAAAACTAATTAATTCAATTTTAGAAAACAAAAGCTTATAAATTTCATTTTCATTTATCATAGAAATGTCTTCTAATTTTAAAAATAAGCATTGAAAAAGTACTTATCCCTTTTGGGAGAACATTAATTGACTCCAAAATCTTTAAATATGACTAATACTTGGAGGTCTGAATTGCTTAATGTGATATATGCAGCTGGTTTGTTTGCTGCAAGGATTTGATCCTCAATTTTAATAAAGTCTCAGACCACTTTCACACAACCAATATTCATTTGGTTAATCATGATTTCAATTTGACGCATCTTAATTTAGTTACTGTATTGACAAAAAGCGCAATGTTCTTTTCAGCCAGTAAAGTTCGCTGTTAAAATTATTAATTATCTCACTAAATGATATCCCATGAATATTCTGTATTATAATTAACCACTTGCATTTAGGAAATTAATAAGTCATCCAAGAGAACATGTACCTCTTTGTGCAGTCATTTGGAAAAATTGGGGCTTGTTTGTTCTTAGGCTAAAATAGTCAAAAGTTGGTGTGCTTTATCATAAAAGTAATAGAAAAATATGGGAGTCCAAAGTGGTTGGCTTTCTTGTTGCGATTTTAATTCATAGGTGGATAGCCCCATGAGACTTAGGTGGGCAGGAATCCTGGCTGGAATCAATTTCCTATAAAATGTGATGATATGTAGGGGTGAGCAATCGGTTTAAACCGAACCGAACCGAACCGAACCGAATTAAATTATCAAAACCGAACAGCCAATTTCAGAAACCGAACCGAACCGAAGTTAGTGAAAAATCGAATCGAACCGAACCGTTTTAATTCGGTTCGGTTCGGTTTAAACCGATCGGTTTGATTTTTTATTAATTTTTTAATTTAGACTTGATTTTTAAGTTATTTGGTCTAATTTTAACTTTGGTTTGAACCTAATAACCATTAATCAATGAAATTAAACAATTAATATATATAAAATTAAATATAATTCATAAATTTTTCATAAAAATAAATTAATTCAAAAATCGATTCGGTTCGATTTAGTTCGATTTGACTATATAAATCACTATTCGGTTCGGTTCGGTTTAACCGATTTTTTTATTTTCAAAACCGAACCGAACCGAAATAACCGAAATTTTTATAAATTAAAACCGAACCGAACCGATTAACTTTTAAAACCGAACCGATTGAACCGAATTGAATCGGTTCGGTTCGGTTTTTCGGTTTGAACCGTATTGTGCTCAGCCCTAATGATATGTGCAACCAATAAAGAGATAAAAATAAAAAATCTGTCAAAAATTAATTAAAATTAGAATAAGAGAAAAGAAAGAACAAGGAGGAGCTTTCCTTGAAGCAGGAACTGTTTTTGTACATGGCTAATTCAAGAGTATCTAAACATATTAAATAAAGGCTAAAAAAATTCAAAAAAGTACAAAATGATGGGAAAAAAAAAAGAAGAAAAACATTAAAACATGGGTTAACCTAAAAAGGGTTCCTTAACCTTAGAGATGTCCACAAAAATAGTTTTTTGTGAATCTCCATGCATGAAGTGTTTCCATCAGTTGCAATTCTTGTTACCCCATTGTTTGTGACCAGGAATCCACTTAGGACACTTTGGACTAAAATAATTTGACATGATCCTTGAGTTCAAAAGCTCCACAAGAGGTGCATATTTCACACATCTAGGGGTCTTGTACTGGTTTATTGATGCCCCTAAGCTGATGGCATAGTCCATTAACTTATCAAAAGTACCTGGCTCAACAATCTTGATCTCAAGCGGCCCAATTGACTTGTCAGACCCACGCCCTTGGCGATAGACACTGTTAAGTGACTCTTCAACAGTCAAGCAACAATCCTCAAAAATTGAAGGAGGAATTGGGGTTGACCCATTAAGGCTAAGCTCCCAGAATAGCACATAGTGGCCTGGAATAGTAGTGGTATCTGCATAACTAGTGTACTCAGCTAGAGTTGCATCAAATGGGACCAAATGGTTCACAGCATTCTTCACTGCATTTTGTAGTTCAACCTCATCAGTTTTGTCTGAATCAATGCTCAAGACCACATTTTTCCTGCATATGAAGTTAAATTGTGGTGCCTTGTTCTTGAATCCAGCCACCCTTAGCACATCACCAACTCTGTAGCGATAAAGTCCTGCAAACGCCAAATTAATGACACATTTGTGTAAGTAACCATGTGTGTGACATTAAAAAATAATAATTTTTGAAGAAAGGTAAACAACAATTTTGAACTAAATTAATCACCTGCATAAGTGGTGACAACAAGCTCATATTCTTGGCCAAGCTTGACATCAACAAGATCAACCAACTCTTGTTGCTCCTTCTCATTGAGTGATTTGGGCATGGAAATGAAATTGGCGACCCCATTGTTTCTATGGACAGGCAAAAACTCAAAATAGGCCATGGTAGGAATGAGGGTATAAGAAACTTCACTTGGCTTGCAAAGAGGGTTAAGATTGACACCAAAATAGCATTCAGAGGAGGCATACATGGTGCAAACTAAAGGAAGGCCATTGCTGTAGTAATCTAGAGTAGGAATATATTGTGACATGGTCCCAGTCACAATAACATCCACATACTTGGTGTTAGGCCAAAGCCTTGTTATAATCCCTTGCCATGATTCTAGATTGCATTCAGCTTCAATAAAGTCAGCAAGCTTTAGATCTGGTTTAAGGATTTTCATGACGGCTTCTCGAACAGAAGGATCAGTAATTTGAGGGTTAATTATGCCTGTTCTAATATCATTACAAAGAAGTTGCCAATGCTTTTCCAGGAAACGGATTGCCCGAATGAATCCGGATGCAAAAACAGCACCTACACGGAGGACTTCGTTGCGTTGGCAAAGGCCACAAAGCATTTGGGAATACATAGATTGATAAGAATCAGGGCAAAGAATGGATTCATCTGGGCTAGTGTAGTTAGTGTAAGGGTCAAATAGCCTATTCTTAAAGTGGGAGCTCTTGTAGAAGCTAGTGAGAACTGGTCTAGCCAAAAGGCCACCAGGTGTCTTAGCCTCTGATTTTATGAACAAAAAGTACATTCCTTTGCCTTTTTCTAGGCCAGGAATGAACTGGTTCAAAACAGGCATCAACAGGCTATAAAGTAGTGACCTCCTCCCTAGCTCCTCTTCAATTGTTGGCATCAACTTTCTTTCCCCTCCTGAGGTCCCAGAGCTGCAAATTTAGAACAAATCCACTTAAGCCAAAATGTTCAAAAAGCCATATAAAAACAAGTTAACAAATTAAAGCCACAAAAAGAACACATTAGCGAAAAAAAGAGCCACACCCACTTAGAAAAAGGTTAATAGTGAACACTAAAAATGGCACCCATTAGGCTAAACTTAGTAGAAAACCACTTAAAAATAAATCAGTGGTTCAAATTAGAACACTTGTACACACACACAAACATACACACCTTGTCAAGAACTCAGAAATGGGCTTAGAACAAAGAATAGGAGAGGTGTCTCCATTGGCAATACGGTTAATATCAGGCTGGATATCCTCATAGGTGATGACAGGCAAGAGTTTCTTGAAAGTCTCACAATCAGTGTGGCCATTAAGGCCATGCCTTTGCAAGTACTCAACATGAGCATTGCGAGAGAGTATTTCTTCAAGGACTTTCTTTTGGACCTCATCAGGGTTTGAAGTAGCATCTTCAATAAACTGAAGGGTTTTCTTGCTCTGCTCACCAAAATTATAATCTGTGGGTTTCAAACTGTTTTTTGGTGCCTCAGGCATGGCTCTTACACTGTCAAAGAAATACCTTGATCAAATTAATGCAGTGTATTTTGTGCAAAAGAGACAGAAAGAGTTGCTATGGAGACTGATGCTTTTGATTGTGTGGAGAAAAAAAGCATTGAAGTGGGTATTTATAGAGTGGAGAAATAAAGGTGGCATTATCTGCTTTTTTTGACTTTTTCATGAAAAGTATGTTTGTTTGGCTTATTTTTTCAATAAATCACTTTGATAAGGATGCCCCAGGTCAGACTGTATTCACCGAAAAAGAAGGATTAAAACTAATATTTATTAAAAAAATATATAGTGGAGCAGAAGCAGAGATGCATAGTGGGTGCACCAAGGCAGGTAGGGCCGAGCCCGTTTGGGGTGCGTAGTGCTTAGTGAGGAGAGCTCTTTTGGAGAATGTAATGTAAGAGTGGTGAGGGGTGTATGTGTGTGTATATGGGAGACACACACAGTAATGCAAATCTTTGACCGTTGACTTTCCCATCACAAAATATTTTTGTTTATTATTTTCTGTTTTTAACTTCTCGAGGAAAATTGGTAACTAAAGATTGAATGTAAAAAAAAGAAAAAAAAGAAATGAGATACATAAGAAAATTAAACAGTATGAATACAATTAAATAATGTGAACGTGATTTAAAAAAAAAAAAAAAGAAAAAGTCCCTGCCTAAAAAAATTAAACAATATATCTACAACAATTTTATTATAATCGTTGATTGATTGTAGTAAATTTTATATAAATTTCACAATAATCAATGATTAATATTAAACTATTATATATACAGTGATTGTACTAAATAAAAATTTTCCTACTTGTCTTATTTTCTATTAACTATCTTATCTTTCTACTCTAATATTTCATTTGGAATAAATTATTTACAATAAAATAGTTAATTTTCATGTTATCAAATATGATTTATGTTTCTTTTAAAATGAATTTTTAAAGTTTTTTAAAAAAATCTTTCATTCTAAACATAAGAATTAATAAAAATAAATAAATCAATTAAATTAAATTAAATTCTCATAAAATTTTAATAAAAAATTACTATTTGCCTATAGGATTAATTGATTATGAATCATATAGGAATGTGTATTTTTGGATAAGAAATATATGTTGAGTAATGAAAATTTGATTTTGTAGCATAAGAAATTTTAAGGATTTCATTTTGAATGAATAACAAAAATGAATTATGAAGGTAATAAAGATGATTAGAGAAAAGCAGGCACGTGTGTTCACATTTGATGAATCATAGTAGGAGAATGGTATGTCTGGGAATGAAGAAGGCCTCAATCCCCATATGATACAAAACACACGCAATTACTAGACTTAAGAGACCAATAATGTGGTCCCTAAAATCATGTTGCCAGAGATAATGTTACTCACACTTGTATTTGGGAGACATTTTTATCAAATCCATACATTATTCATCGCGGGATCGTTAAGCCAGGATCTTGCCCTAATCTTTTTTTTTTTCCATTTATTTTACACTTTTTATATTAAATTAAAATTTGTCCATTATATATAAATTTAGTTGGTGGATGTTTTTATTTTCATTTTAATTAAAAATTCAAAATTAATTATAAACTAAATATTTGTTGTGAGCTTTTTATTTTGTATGTGAAAGATATGCAATGTTAAATCACACTATTACTTTCTTATAATAAAATATTGTATAAGATTTTGTTTGGCTTAGTTTTTGGAAAGTGAACTTCTCATAAAATAAATTTACTATTACTTATAGAAAGTAAAGAAATTGAGAGCTTTAACTATCTAAGAAATAGAAAATTATAGCCAACTAAACAAATCAAATTTTAAGACTTTCTAAAAATTGAAATTCCTAAATTAAGTTAACCATCCAAATAAGACCTAAATTAATCAAATGTAAGTAACAAGCAAATAAAATTGGTGGACAATCAAACTTTATTTATTCGTTTTTAGGCTGGATGGCTTCTTGTTTTTAACACTTGAAAAGGTGAAGGGGAAGCGGGGAGGGGGTGGAGGGGGGTTTTGGTTTTGTGGGGTGGTGGTGGGGCGCGGACGTGTGGTGGTGTTGTGTGGTTGGGGGGGTGGTGTGGTAGTGGGGTTTGTGGTGGTGTGGTAGTATATGGTAGTTTTGATTTTAATTTTAATCACTGGCCGTATTTAGTGAAGGTGAAGCTCAGCTTCCATTTAGTGTCATGATGGATCCATAGACCCTCTATGAGTTTAGAAACCCTAGTCTACCACCACCTTGGTTGCTTGCTTCATTATTGTGCTGCAATCTTTTTATCTTCTTCAGGTGAAAAAGTAATTAATTGTAAGCAAAGAAGCATATTGAAAGCAAGAAAAATGTGGCTTATTCTTAGATAATCCAGGGCAATGATCTTATGTCCCAAAACACAATTTCGTGGATCCATGCAATTATTAAAAATGAAAGCACTCGTTCTCTATTAATAAGAGTTTACTCTAGAAGTATTTTAAAATTATTTATTTTTAATATATTAACTTAATATGAATAATACAATTTTAAAATTTTTTAAAAATTTTAATTTTAATATATAAAAATTGATAAAAATTACTTTCAACAAAAAAAAACCATGATCCTCACCATATCTTTTACATGGAAGTGTAGCTATAATATTAGAATAAATAGATATAGAGATTTGAATTCAAAATTTATTCACTTGTTATATTTTAAAATGAAAGAAAATTCATCAAGTTGGTTCTGATTGACTTAATTATCTCAATATTATTATTTTTTTATTTCATTCTCTAACATTTTTTTCTTTTCCCGAATCTATTAAAATAAAATATTGATAGAATATCTCACATCATTTATTATCATATTCATACTTTATGAAAAAATTTTGCATTATATTCATGTGAAAATGAAAATTTAAAAAAAAATCTATAGTTCTATGAATATATTTGAATTAAAAGAGGTAAATATGCTAGCAACTGTAATTAAGTTATAATATATGGTATTAAAACCCTTAAAAATATTTCATTGTGATTCTAGAGAGAATAATATTATTAATTACAATGATAAGATTGGGAATTAACTTTAATTATCTAATTAATCCTTTTACATAAATATGTCCGGAAATAACTAGAAATAATATTTAATTGTGAATTAGAATTACAATAGAAACCAACTACCTTGGTTACCGACACTGAAAATTGAGTGGATTTTGCCGACGCCAAGAAGAAGATAATGATGATGATTATAAGTGTAGAAGGCAAAGATAAAAATTGAAATGAAATTGAAAAGACGTGAAATGTATGCGTACATAAAGAGCTGCAGGTGCTTGCTTCGAACCATGATCCAGGAATGTCCTTTAACATTGCTTAAATGGACTAAAAATTAAAACTACATAAAGGAAAATGACTCTTTGTGTTTATGGATTCCAAAGAAATCAATGCTATATGTTTCTCCACTTCATATCTCTATCTACTATACCATTATTGCAAATCTCAAATATATTACTTCCTTTTTTCCACTTGCTTTTTTTTTCCCTGCAATTTGGTTGGAATACAAGTAGAAATAGTCGGTGGATCAAATAGTTTTATAGTTATAAGTATAAATTATAAAATATCATAAATATAAATTGCATATTGATTTTAATTTCTTTTTTAATGTAAATAATTTTAAATAATTGAGTTTAAACTTGAAATTTTATAGTTCTATAAATAATTTCAGTATCACTAAATTAAAATTTAGTATTGCAGTTCTATAAATGAAAGCATAGCAATTACATAACATCAATTGATGGAAAATCTACTAGGCCAAGGGTTTTTGTGCACCCTTAAGATTGAACACTAGGGCAAACAAATATGAACTTCTTTATTAGAACATGGATGCTAATCATGGGGGCAAGTCAAGTCCTTATCGATGGATGACTATCCTTAGCAACAATTAAAAGGAAAACAAGAAAAAAAGGGAAATGTTTCCATTAACTTTGGCCTTTTGAACGTGCTTGTTTGCCCTTTCACTTTCATGGATGGTCATTAATTTTATCCTTTTGAGTATATAAGTGCTTCTGGTTGTTAATCTTCATGGGCTTTTGCTCTTTGTTTCTGATAAAAATGTGTGTACAGTGCAAGTTATTCAATTACTGTTCATCCACTATGGTCGGTCAGGGGTCCCAAAATTTAGGGGACACTCTTGATGTGCTTTTTATTAAGTCATTCCCAGCCTGTAGAAGAATCTAGAATTATTGAGGAGTCTATGTATATAACATATCTCTAATTATTGTGTCATAGTATAAACTCTCATTTCACAATTCGATCGGGATGATATCTAATTATTAATTTTTTGCCCTATCCTCCACTTGCTACCAACTAGCAACAAAGTGTTCTATATCTATCTAACATGTTAGCCACCAGGATTTTATTTATTTAAAGAAATGTCTGTGATTAGATTTTACATTCTTGATTTTCTGCATTATAATATAGAAACTTATTGATTTATATGCATTTGCAAGTCAAATTATTTCCTTCTCTTTAATAAAATTATTTTGCCTATAAAAAAAGTAATATTTAATTGACGTGAGATAATTAAAGGTAAAATGCATACTGTATAGATTGGAACTTAGTTGACTATATGTCCATGCATGGTGTAACAAAGATTACTATTGAAAATAGTATTTGAAGAAAGCAAAAGGCAGTGGAAAGCTGAAATGAAGTCTTGCTTTAAAATAATTAATTAAGAAAAGAGTACTGCGATGGAAATATATATTTAGAATCTAAATTAAAGTGACTGGATTCTAGCTGGACTGAGGGTCTAGATGATGGCATGAACTGGTCACAGTTGAAAATGAAAACGTTTCATATTTATTTGTAGCTTTTCTAAGACATGATTACCATTAGAAAATTGTTGTTAAATTGAAGCTTAGATTGTAATCATGCAAATTTGTCTAGGATTGTGAAACAAGATAAAAATATAATACATTTTCTTATATATAAAGTGCCAGCAACTTGTTGAATGGCTACATTGCCTAACAATTAAGGAATATTTCCTAAATGGGTATATAAAAGAAGCTTTAACACCCAAATAAAATATAAAAATCATGATCATAATTGCCATTGTTAAGTTTTATTTTGATGCTAAAAAAAAAAGAACCAACCAAATGGATGACTTGGTAATGGCCACAAATCACATGGTGATGCCAATAAAATGAGCTTGTCGGCTCACTTTTTAGGGCTACGATTTGATCAAGAGTGCACATTTGGTGGTCACATGTTACACTTTGTGTTGATGCACAAACATTTTGATTATGGTCTAGCATGTAGGAGAGGATAGACATTAATCTAAAGTTGAAAACCCTAACACACTATGGATCATAAAAGACTAGCAACTGCAAATTAACAAATCATATTTACCATCATTTTCTTTCTTTCTCTTAATTAAAACAAATAATATTATTGTACGTTATGCTAATAAAGCTTAATTTAATTAATATTTTTTAATTATTTCTTTTAAAAATGCGTGAAGCAAAATGAAGTGGTGTCTCTGATTCACTATTACATATTAAAGAACAATAAAAGATTATTCATGATTACGTACTTTACATTGTGTTACAGCACATTTGACATCTTTTTGAAAAAGATTTTTTTTTTAATTATTGTATTTAAATGATGATTCCAATAGAAAAATTCTCCAATATCCTTTATTATAATCTTAGATTCCTCTTCTATTGTAGTTTTCTGTTCCTTAATCCAAAAAAGAAAAGTGGGAAACAAAATTAATATCCATCAAAGCATTATAGACCATATCGAGTTCACGTCCAATCCTAGCTAGTGATGAATATATTTTGCTTAGGTCTTAACCATTCAGCCCATCGTTTCTTGTCGCCGGTTAGGCTGGCCAGTGGGTCCCGCAACCGCGAACACCCGCTTGACCACGATTACACGAAGAAAGAAAGAAAAGTTTACATATGATAACACACTATCTCTCTTTAAGATTATGATTGCAGCCATATGCAGATATTCTTGAACCTAACCTTTACTTTTCCTTGTGTTTGATTATGGTACTTGAACTGCACAGTGAGCTTCATTTCTTGGTACATTTTTACCCTTTTCTTCTCATTTTGTTTTTGAACAAAAAAGAGAGATAATCTGTTGGATTTTGGAGGATAGGGAGAAAAAGAGAAGCTAAGGAGACTGTGGGGGTGCTTAATTCAGACCTAGTAAGGCGGGAACATATTCATATGGAATTTGAAATCTATGTACATATAATATGTATATAATATCTGGATACATCATACATGGGCACAAATATAGGTTTCAAAAATGTGTTCCTCACTTCAAATGGGATTAAACCCATTAGGGATTATTAGCATATTTGCCAATACATAGAGTTCCGAGGAGGTGCTGTGGACCATTCATGTTTTGAAGAATGCTGGATGTCTAGATAGTGCTACTGAATATGGAGATGATATATATATATCGATCACTTTTTTTCGAAAATTTTATGTTTTCCTCTTTCCATATTTGTTTTCTTGACCTATAAATGTTATAGTTTGTGAGGTGGGTGTTGGAAGATAGGGGCTTGGAGATGGTTGGTCCGATGAGCAAATGCATCTAAAAAGGGAGGTGGAGTGTCTTGTCCCCTCTACGATTGACCCCCATGAAGAATGGAAAGGGAAGTGCATAATCATGTCTTGTTTAAGTATATTTTTGGCCCCCCTTCCTTTTCTTCTCTCCGTTCCTTCTCTTTCTCATAAAATTAAGAGAGGTGGATGAACACAAACACAGCTTTGAGTATGCCCCCACACCACCACCTATTCAATCAAATTATAGATAATTGTTTTATAATGGTAGGTATGGGTTAGGGGCATCTAGACTGAATTACACCTTATAACCAGCAGCAACATTTAGCACCTTCAACACCTAGTTTCTTTTTCCCCCATATAATAATAATAATAATAATTTACCTTTGCAACTTTCTTATTGAGGTTAAAATTTTATTCAATTTTCACTATATTCAGAAGATAAACCAAACCATATATATTCACTGATAATACCACTCTCATTATTTAGTGGAAATTAAAAGAGCCAAATTAAGTTTAGGACTAGGCTTGTGGAAATCTCCATGAGAAGAAAAAAAAAATGCTTCTATATTGTACATGCTCCAAGAGTAGCACTGACACTATTATCTCCAAAATTAAGTTTAGGATTAGGCTTGTGGAAATCTCCATGAGAAGAAAAAAAAAATGCTTCTATATTGTACATGCTCCAAGAGTAGCACTGACACTATTATCTCATTGGTTTTGAGCTTCATAGGAGTAGACAAAGATCATCTTCCACAGTGACAGCATTGCTCCGATCTCTTTCAAGTGCAACTTGATGTAATGATAGTGAGTGTGTCATTATCCTCAATTTCCATGCCCTTTCAGAAAGCAATTATCAAATTAATGAACATTCACAACCCTGTTTCTAGTAAATTACACTCATCAACCATTTAATTGACGCCTTTCATTTATCTAATTACACAAATGGGATATATAGTAGTGGGTTTGCTCAAAGAAAGTAAGTTTTTATTAGTTAGGAGTAAGCATATTGAAAAATAACACTTTTTAAATAGGTTATGCGACTTCCCCTATGTAAATAATGTAATGTACTTAGGAAGGAGTTGATAAGTTATATTTCCTTAATTAAATGCAATGCAATTTATTAATTTATTTTTTAATTTATTATATTAAATTATATTATGGATATTATTATATTTTATAACTTAAGAGTAAATTTAATTTCTAAAAATTAAATTTATATATTAAGCATATTCATATCATACTTGTTAAGAAGTAAGTTCTCTGAAAATATACTTTTCAGAAAATATGTTTCCTATAAAATAGAATATTTTGAACTAAATGAGGCCTAATTAAATACCAGTGCATAGATGAATTTTTATTCACTGCTAAATTTATTTTTAACGATGGTTTTTGAACTTATTCCGATTAAAGACTCTATTTGTATTACTTAAAGTTTAAACTATTAGATTGATTTCGCCTTATGGCATCTCTGAGTTATCAGGAGGTTGAAATTTGAACTTCGAACCTCCACCAATGAAAAAAAGATCAACATGTGATTTGATCAGCTAATATAATGCATGAGCCATGAGGTCTCCAAGCGTTGTCTGCAACACCCTGTATATATTAATTGCCGATGGTCCCTTTCTCTCTGCTATCATCTGTGCATTCATTGTAAAAACTAGAGAAAATGAAAAGGCCAATAGAGCGATTTGCTCTCCTTCCAATCTCCTATACAAACACCCTTACTTTTTCTTCTTGGATTAAGTTTGGAAAAAAAAATGAGAAGGGCTCCCATATAACTTCGCAATGAGGGGGCGTAAATGGTTTTTCGGAATAAGTAAAATGTTCAGTAAGAGCATATTCAGTTTACGCAAGGCTTTTTCACCCATTCCTTTTCACTCTCAGAAGCATAAATGTACAACACCTGCTTTCGAAAGTTTTCCTTACCATTTTGTTTGTTTGGCACAGCTTTCCAGCAGTCAACACTGCCCATGAATGAAGTGGAAAGTAAGCTCTCCTCTCACTCAAATACAGAAACTTCTCCATTCCAACCACATGAAGCAATTACATTAGGCATTATTGGATGGAAAGCAACGTCAATGCATGGCCTGCTCATACGCCTTGATTTTCTTGATAATAACTGATGATCTATAGCTGTACAAGTATGTGGAACCATCTGAGGAGCCGAAACAAGCTTGTCACCATCCATGCTGGAGTTGCACTTAATAGGGAACCCAGATACCCCATGGCTTTCATACCTTTTATACTTGTTTAGCTTGGATGGGGGACTTGAAGAGAAGATTGCAATATAATTTCCATTTGACTGGGCAACAAAACAAGGATCAAAGGGTGGCATCGTGTACAGGGACAGGTATAGGCTTCCACATAAACCTGATATAGTTAAAGCATCATAGAGATTAGAACAGATTGTAAGGCAATGTTAGAATATGTTTCATGTTTGATCATTAGCAGCTGAAGTGCTCATTAAAGGATGAAAAAGAGGATGTAAAATCTGCTGCTGGGTTAGCCGCAGTCTCAGCGTCCAAACAATCTTTTGAGTGGATTAGGCTACTATCAGGAGCTAGGTTAGCTATAATAATTAGAAAGGATAAGGGCAGGTCAGTCGCTATGTAGGTCATTAACAAAATAATAAAATTTATCCCAATATTCAGCAAAACTACCGGAAAAGCCCCGTGCATAGGAAATTCGATTACGTGCGAGTCACCCCCACCCCCTCCCCAAAAGGAAAAAAAAAAAAAAAAAATTCTCCGTACAAACATAAAGGCGTCCATGCTTCACTCAATTGGACGTTTGAATGGTCCACTCATACCACGTAAACCACATCTATCACTCAAAATGCTTAAAGTCATCACAGCTACTGTCAACATGACCTGGAAGCAGTAGATGCAATGTCTCAATAACGCTCATGTAATTTCATACGTATGTGTGCTATTTCATATGTAGGCCTAATAGTCAGGTTGTCAAACGACCCACAATTTGACAACAAATATAAAATGACTTGGGACATCCTATTTCACATGATGAGACAAAGATAATTAAATGAGACAAGAAAAGGCAATAGACAGTTCAATGTAGGAATACAAGTTTGAGTCACTGAATACAAGTCATTTCCTTTATAAACAAAAAAAGTACATTTTCTTTAAAAAAAATTCACAATTCATTGTCTGTGCAAAAATAACATATGTAAAGAATTCATAACAGAATTAACTCAATCAACCTTAATGGTGCCATTAATAGAAGTTCGTTCTAGTGGACATATATTTTAGGAAAAGATGAAATGTCAAAAGGCAACAATCAAAGGACAATTTTTGTTGACTGCCAACGGGAAAAGAAAAGGGTGTTCCTCATCCGCTGAGATGAATTACTCAGGTGCATGTTGCAAGCTTTAGAAACCAATCAACAATTTCAGCCTGTGCAAGGTGCATCTGGGAAAAAGCTTCTGAATGGTAGACCTCGTTAAACTTGTTTAAATTTAAAAATTAGATAAAGTACAAATCAGTCTGAAAACAATATCTTGTTTTCAAAATAGTTCTCACTCTTAACAATATTACCAAATATAATTGTACCCTAATGATACTAATTTTAAAAACTTTCTAGTGCATCAATATCAAATTCTAGTACATCAATAAATTTTGAGTTTAGTATTAGTGCTTTTTGTAAATGAAAGTGTTCGTTGAAGATGAAAATAAAGAAGATATACATTTTTAGAGATTTGCGCCTAAAACAATACACATGCCTAGGCACATAAGATGAGAACTTAGTGAATATTGCCCACCTTTCTCCTACAGAGTAGCTACGGTTGAAGCCTAATGAGCAAGGTGAGGACCTAGTGAATATTGCCCACGTTTCTCTTATAGAGTAGCTAGGGTTGGAGCTTGATGAGCCTTGAACTTGAAGTGTGTTTGAGGTGCGCCTTTAATAACTATACATTGAAGTAGTTGATATAGCATTATTTAATTGAAATTTGTTTAATATACTTATAGGTTATTAGAAAAAAAAAATTATGGTTGTTCTTATTTCAATCTAGTGCATTGCATATATTTCGTTACATATATAATATGAATAATTATATTTTGCTTCCATTAAGTAATCCAAAAGAAGCCTGCCCCCGTTCTACCACATTTCTAGATAAGAATGTTTTGTGCACCAATTTTCTCAATGCCAATGGAAGGACCAATTTAAGAGTTTTAAAAAAGCTTAGGGATAATGTTGCACACTTTCAAAATTTGATACTAATATGAGATGACTGACTAAAATAATTTGCCATGACCCTTGAGTTCAAAAGCTCCACAATAGGTGCATATTTCACACATCTAAGGGTCTTTTATTGGTTTATTGATGCCCCTAAGTTGATGGAATAGTCTATTAACTTATCAAAAGTAACTGCCCAACAATCTTGATCTCAAGTGGCCCAATTAACTTATCAGACATACACATCTAGCGATAGACACTATTAAGTGACTTTTCAATGGTCAAGTAACAGTCCTCAAAAATTAAGGGAGGAGTTAAGGTTGACCCACGAAGGCTAATCTCCCAAAATAACACATAGTAGCCTGGAATAGTAGTGGTATTTGAATAACTAGGGTACTCAGCTAGAGTTGCATCAAATGGGACCAAATGCGTGGTTTTTTATGGCTTTTTGAATGCTTTAGCCTAAATGGATTTGTTTTAAATTTGTAGCTCTGGGGCCTCAGGAGGGGAAAGAAAGTTGATGCCAACAATTGAAGAGGAGCTAGGGGGGAGGTCACCACTTTATAGCCTGTTGATGCCTATTCTAAACCAGTTCATTCTTGGACTAGAAAAAGGCAAAGGAATATACTTTTTGTTCATAAAATCAGAGGCTTAGACACTAAGTGGCTTTTTGGCTAGACCAATTCTCACTATCTTTTACAAGAGCTCCTAAGAATAGGCTGTTTGACCCTTACACTAACTACACTAGCCCGAATGAATCCATTCTTTTCCATGATTCTTACCAATCTACTTATTCCCAAATGCTTTGTGTATTTGTATACAGTGAATAATCAGGGGGTTTCTTGTTAAAGTATCCAAATGACTTGCTAGCTATGTACATTCTTGTGCTTATTCATATATCTATTGCTTCTCTCTAAGGGTGGAGCCCTGCATCTTAGATTTCCTGCCATTACCTTCGACTCACAACTATTTTTCCCATCACTTCTCATCTATCTCATCCTCACTTTTGTCCCCTTCAACCCAACATATTGTCCTCAACAACCCACATTTATAAACATCCTTCTCTTTCAATCTTATTAACTCCTTTCAACCACTTATGCTTTCCTCAGAACCACGAAATGGACCACCTTATGACTGAACTTTTTACCAAGGTTCAACTTCTCAACTGTAAGGAAAATGTTCTCTAGCTAACTACTGAGATGAGTCAAGAATCACAGCAAAAGCAATAACTTATTTTGGTTGGTAAGCTTGTCACTAAGAAACACGTCACCTTAAACACTATCAAAGCCACTCTCTTTTAAGTCCTATAACATAAGAAAAAAGTTCCAAATTAGTCCCAAAAAGCCTAATACCTTTCTATTCACCTTCGAACATGAAATTAAAACTAAAACCATCCTTGATAATAGACATTATTCCATTCAAAACCAACATCTATTTCTACAACCATGGCCCCCACATCTTGCTTTTGAAGAAATTACTTTTAACTATTCTCCCTTTTGAGTCTAGATCCATGGATTGCCACCTAATCAAATTAACAATAGGAATGCCTAGACTATTGTTACAATAATGGGAGGTGTTTTAGATGTAGATCTAACTCAAGATAGTGTTATTAGGTATCCTAGCTTCTTGAGAATAAGGGTTAATCTTCCTCTAGATAAACCCTTCCCAATAGGTTTTAATAACATGAAGCCTAATGGAGAACAATATTGGTCTCCTTTAAATTTGAGAAGTTGCCAGATCTGTGTTTCAATTGTGGCATTATGGGTCACATAAGCAAGAATTGCAAAGTTCCACAACCTTCAATCGATCCCCAAAGTCAGACTGATAAAAGCTCTAAATATGGACCATGGCTTGAAGCTATTATTCTTTCCAAAATTACGACGATCACTGTAAACACTACCCACCCCTCCACTGTAGACTAGCAAAAATAGGTTCTCCAACAACCACACCTAAAAGTGAGTACATGAAACAACATGATTACAAATTGTTCCTACAACTATCTCTTCAGTTGACCAAACTGAGACTAAAGAATCAGAGACGAGGCCAATCACCAGTGATTTCCTAAATAGGAAGCTTTTAACGAAGACCCACGGAAGAGGTGACTTTCCATTCTCAAAAATTTTCAAGCAATGTGCCAACCTCCTCTCCATCGAGACCACTCCATCAAAACATTTTCCATAAAATTTGCTCCCAAGTTTGCTGAAAGATTATATTTCCTCCTTAGGTAAGGAGGGAGTTCAAACCAAGGAACTCTTCTAAAAATTTCCTTTGCTAGCTCTATATTTCCAATTGACAGCCTTTAAGTTTTACAAAGAAAATCAACTTCACTACCTAAAAGAGATCACAACCAGTCAACCATCAAACCTTAGCCTAAATAAAAATGACATTATCAAAAGCCTAACCTAAGACACATCAGCAAGGAGATAGGGAGAGGAAAAGGGCCTACTGAGATAAGGCTCAATGAAGTTGTTTCAACCCCAGAACACATAGATCCAATACCAAAACAACAAGACCAACAACCTTAATAGGCCACCAGAAAAAATTATCTTTCTGGTTCTTGCTCTTCTATGAGGTTATAGACTCTTTTATCCCTAAAGAATGGCTATGCTTTGATGACCTGATACACATTGCAAAAATCTTTCATGTGCCGAAGAAGGAGAATCATCAAGATACAAGGAAGGAAGAGACCATTGAGCTGAATGAAGATGTTACTAAACAACTACCTGGGCAAATAAAGAGGTGGAAGCGGTTAGCCCGTAACATGAATGTGAACCATACAAGAGTGGTTATTGAGGAAATTCCATATGGGTTAGACACAATTTCTTTGATTCCAAAGGACAAAGCACCAACATAGACAAAAGAAGCCGAGACGAGGGAGAAGAAGAGGATAACAATAAGAAACAATATTCAAAGGAAGCAACCAATAAAAGGGTGGAGGAAGCCAGCTCTAAGTGGCCCTAAGCCAATCAATGAAGATTATGAGTTAGAACTGTCAGGGTGTAGGGAAGCCCCTGACAACTCATCACCTTAAAGGAATGTGTATGTTCCATTCCCTGAATGTAGTATTTCTGTGACACCCCTTACCCGTCTACAGTATAGCCGAGCAAGAAGTACCACATTCGGTGCCGGAGCACCCTATCTTGTTTTATCATATCTATTGTAAACTTTATATGTCATTTAAAACATGCATTCTATGTGTAGAATTTTTTTTTTTTTTTTTTATATCTTATTTCTGTGGAGACCCGGACAGAGCCTCCCTTATTTTATTAGCATCTGGCGGATTCCACTAATCACCTGTTAACATGTTCATATTCATTTTACACATTTCCATATCATATTCTCATGTATCATATCATTTACAATTATTTATGAGATCTCAAAATGGAGTATTATCTATTGCATTCATATAGAAATTCATAGATAATAAATTACAAGTTTTCATTTCAATCTCAAAGTTTAATTACAAGTCCAAAATGAAATACATCATAAACTAGTAATTACATCATGACTAAACATAATGAACCAAAATACTAGTCTATACATGGGCCCTACCAAAATACAACAGACCGGTGAGGTGACTCTGGACACTGGCGATCCGATCAAAGCTGCATCGGTGTACTCTTTGGTCTTCTTCTGCGTGGTGATCTCCAGTACCTACGCGATGGAAAACCAACGCGCTAAGCATAACGCTTAGTGGTGCATAATTTATAATAACAATAATTTAATAATTTGAAATAATATATGCAACTCATAATTTCTGGGTATTTTACATTTTTATTGCTCTTTGGAAATAATTAACATTATTGGGATCTTTTATGATTACTTATTGTATTTTAAGTCTTAATTATTTATTTATTTTTTTTCAGTGCCCAAGAAAACCTATAACAAATTATAAAAGCTGGATGTACGGGTGTATACTGGTTAGATAGCCATATGTCTATCGATATCGTGCATCGAGCACGAGGTATCGGGCACGAGGCTCACATTCGAGCTTGTAAAGCCAGAAATAAAGTAGGCATATAGCACTGTAGAACAATCATACCAGACATATATTGTCAGTTCATGATTTTCTCGGTGGCGTGCTGCTATTTGTAGTCTCTAATTGATATACCAATTTATCCAACTAAATAAATAAGTCTAGGTATACTATGGGCAATTAAACATTTTTAATTAATTTAGCACTATTCACTATTACTATTTTCTAGTACTGTTCATTAGTACTATTAATTTCATATTAATAGAAAATTAGTCCCAATTTACATATTCATATCATTTTTAATATTTAATTATCCTTATGAGGATTTTAATTTTCATAGATAGCATTTTTCCCATGAACCTTTCTTTAGGTTCATGTTGATGTGTTATATTTATCTAGGAATTTGACTAGGTTAGGATGTCTATTTAGTCACACTTCCTTCATAACAATTGCTCCTCCATGTTTAAACTTGAATTTCAGTTTTTGAATCACTGAATTTGGGGTTATAGAACTCAAGTTATGGTCAAAATACCAAAGGAATAGTATTTTGGGACATTTTCTGGGTTGGCAGTTTCAGTGACCCAACTTGTGCTAACAATTTGAATTGGTTAAAGGCAAAACTGGGTTAAGTGGTCTTCATGAAAAGTGTAGCCCTATGTCTAAACTTTCCATGGTTAAAATTTTAGGTCATTTGGACCAGTATAGAGAGTTATGACCAAATGAACACGTACTGTTCATTTGGTCATTTTCTGGGTTGGCAGTTTCAGTGACCCAACTTGTGCTAACAATTTGAATTGGTTAAAGGCAAAACTGGGTTAAGTGGTCTTCATGAAAAGTGTAGCCCTATGTCTAAAATTTCCATGGTTAAAATTTTAGGTCATTTGGACCAGTATAGAGAGAGTTATGACCAAATGAACACGTACTGTTCATTTGGTCATTTTCTGGGTTGGCAGTTTCAGTGACCCAACTTGTGCTAACAATTTGAATTGGTTAAAGGCAAAACTGGGTTAAGTGGTCTTCATGAAAAGTGTAGCCCTATGTCTAAACTTTCCATGGTTAAAATTTTAGGTCATTTGGACTAGTATAGAGAGTTATGACCAAATGAACACGTACTGTTCATTTGGTCATTTTCTGGGTTGGGTTGCAGGGAAATCCGAATTTGGGCAGTATTTAGGTCAAGTTTTGGACAGAATTTGGGCATGGTTTCTTCATGGAAAATGGGCTATTTTGGGTCTAGTTTCACCTCCAATTGGCCTCATACCAATTGGGGTCACACAATTTTATTTATGGCCTAAAATGTACACTGCCCTCAACAAACACAACCTGCAGAAAATTGACACTTCCAAAACTCAATCTCCTCCAACTTCCTTACTTCAATTTGCATGCAATACACTTCTATAAGCAACAATCTCATCCCAATAGATCAATTTCAACATTTTAAACAAAGTCCTCAACATTTACACAAACCCTAGTTTTCAAAGTTTCAAATTTACACAAACACTACACAATCAAACACCCAAACATTTCAACTAATTACACATTCTCATAGAACCATTTTTCATAACTTAAAAGCAATAAATTTCAAGTTCCATGGCTGCCAAAAATTCAAGGGTTCTTTCCTCTAGATTTTCTTTTTGTTTTAATGGTATTTATGCTTAGCTAAACATGCTTTTCATGTTTAATAAAGAGAAGAAGAGGGATTAGTGCACTAACCTTTTTGGGTGTCTTGCCAAACTTCAATTTCTCTTCTTCAAATGGGTATCTAAAGCTTCCTTAGGGTGTAGGGAGTATTTTTTGTAAAGGGAGCTATAAGTTTTGGTGTGTGGAAGCTTGGAAAATCAAGCTTGAAAGCTTGACAAAAATGGTGGAGAGGGAGCACAAGGGTGGACGGCAAGAGAGAGGGAGAGTGGGGAAGAAGATGGAGAGAAAAGTAGGTGGGTTTTGTCTCTTGTGCTTTATATATTTATATTTTTATTGTACTTAATTTTGTTTTAAATTTTCATAAGCTTATTTTTTTTCTTTTCTTTAAATGCCATAAGTCTTTTTATTTTCCTTTCTTTTCTTTTCTTTCCTTTTCTTTTCTTGCCCTTTCCATTTTCCAAATTCAAATTCATAAAATTAATTTATGTTAATTATTCTATTTCCAAATTTTAATTTGACATTTAAGTCAAAATTCACCTCTAGGGGTAAAATGACCAAAATGCCTTTCATGGTACTCATCGGGTTATTTTTATTATTTTATACCAATTTATAAATTCTCTAAACTTTAATTTATTTTTCTCAAAATTTTTCCTATATTTTTTTTTATTTATTTCATTAATTTATGCCTCTTTACTATAATTTAAGTGTAGTTCCAGACATTTTGACTGTCCGAACAGATATGAGTCGTCGGAACAGTAAATTGTACGGACTACCTATGGTGAGGGCGTTACAATTCTTCCCCTCTAATAGAAATTTCGTCCTCGAAATTTACCTAATGTGAAGAGCTGAGGGAACTGCTGCCTCATCGTCTCCTCGCTCTCCCATGTCGCTTCTTCCGTGTTGTGGTGTCTCCACAAGACTTTCACTAGTGGGATCCTCTTATTTCTGAGTTCTTTCACTTCCCGTGCCAAGATTTTGATCGGTTCTTCTTCATATGTCAAATCAGGTTGCACAATTATCTCCTCTGCTGAAATGACATGTGAAGGATCGATCTGTATCTCTGAGCATCGACACATGGAATACACTGTGGATCTTGTCATTTCAGTGGTAAAGCTAGCTCAGAGGCTACTGGACCCACACGCTCAATGACATCGTATGGACCAATAAACCTAGGGCTCAACTTACCCTTTTACCCAAATCTTAGCACTTTTTTCCAAGGTGATACCTTTAGAAACACCTTCTCGCCAACCTCATACTCTATATCCTTTCTCCTCAGGTCGGCATATGACTTCTGTCTGTCCAAGGCGACCTTCAAATTGTCTCTGATGAGTTTCACTTTTTCCTCTGTCTGTCTCACTAAATCTGGGCCCACTATTTTCTCCTCACCCATTTCTGTCCAGCATAAGGGAGTTCTACATCTCCTCCCATACAACGCTTCATATGGAGCCATTTTTATACTGGCTTGGTAGCTGTTGTTGTAAGCAAACTCTACCAAAGGAAGATACTTCTCCCAACTTCCTTCAAAATCAATGATGCAGCTTCTCAACATATCCTCCAATACCTATTATGTGATTCATGTCATTTTTAGTAGTCTTTTAACATTTATAATAATTTACTAGGTTCTAAGGGTTACCTGAATCACCCGTTCTGACTGTCCATCCGTCTGTGGATGAAAAGCCGTACTGAAGTGTAGTCGAGTGCCTAAAGACTCCTGTAGCCTCTTCCAAAACCTCGAAGTAAATCTCGGGTCTCGGTCAGATATGATCGATGTTGGCACTCCATGTAGCCGGACTATCTCATCTATGTAAATTTCTGCAAATCTCTCTAATGAGTAGCTGGTTCTAACTGGTAGGAAATGAGCTGACTTGGTCAATCTATCCACAATCACCCATATAGTATCATGCTTCCTCTGTGTCAATGGTAGCCCAGTCACAAAATCCATGGTAATGCGGTCCCATTTCCATTCTGGTATGGATATAGGTTGCAACAACCCTGATGGAACCTGATGCTCAGCCTTAACCTGTTGGCATGTCAAACATCTAGTCACAAAATCACCAATCTCTTTCTTCATTCCAGGCCACCAATAATGTGTTTTCAGGTCTTGGTACATCTTGGTACTTCCTGGGTGCATAGCATGGAAGCTACTGTGCGCCTCTTTTAAGATATTCTTCTTCAGTTCCTCATCTCTTGGTACACATATTCTGCCTTTATAGTACAGGCACCCATCTCCTTTCAACTCATAATCAGTCTCCTTCCCCTCTTGAGTTCTGCCCTGTGATTAGCAACTTTTCATCCCTTAACTGTGCCTCTTGTATTTGCTGTAACAAACTTGGCTTTACACACAACTCAGCCAAAAGTACCCCATCCTGTGCTAAAGACAGTCGAGCATTCAATGCTCTCAAAGCCATCATGGACTTCCTGCTTAGGGCGTCAGCCACTATATTTGCTTTCCCAGGATGGTAGTCGATCACACAGTCATAGTCTTTAAGGAATTCAATCCATCTCCTCTGTCTCAGATTGAGTTCCTTCTGAGTTGGCAAGTACTTTAGACTCTTGTGATCAGTGTAGATGTAACACTTCTCACCATATAGGTAATGCCTCCATATCTTCAATGCAAATATTATTGCCGCCAATTCCAGATCATGAGTTGGGTAGTTCTTTTCATGTGGCCTTAGCTGTCTAGAAGCATAGGCAACTACTTTCCCTTCCTGCATTAGAACACACCCAAGCCCATTGTGAGAGGCATCACTATAGATCACATAGTCTTTCTCTGACTCTGGCTGTGTCAACACTGGAGCTTCTGTAAGCATAGCCTTTAGCTTCTCAAAACTGGTTTGACATTTTTCATTCCAGTCAAACTTTGCATTCTTATGCAGTAACTTAGTCAGTGGGGCTGCTATAAGGGAAAATCCCTTCACAAATCTCCTGTAGTATCTTTATTACCCTAAAAAGCTTCTGACTTATGTTACATTTTTGGGAGGCTTCCATTCAACTATTGCTTCAATCTTCCTTGGATCTACCCTGATTCCATCTGCTGACACAATGTGTCCAAGAAAGGATATCTCATCCAACCAGAAGTCACACTTGGATAACTTGGCATACAACTGCTTTTCTCGCAGTGTCTGTAGTACTACTCTCAGGTGTTCATCATGCTCTTCCCGGTTCTTAGAATACACCAAGATATCATCTATAAAGACCACAACAAACCGATCCAAGTAGGGATGAAAGATGCGGTTCATTAGGTCCATGAAAGCTGCTGGTGCATTTGTTAGCCCAAATGGCATCACTAGGAACTCATAGTGTCCATACCGGGTCCTGAAAGCAGTTTTAGGAACATCTGTCTCCTTCACTCTCAACTGGTGATAGCCTGATCTGAGATCTATCTTGGAGAATACTCCAGCTCTCTTCAACTGATCAAACAGGTCATCTACCCTAGGTAAAGGGTATTTGTTTTTCACAGTCACCTTATTCAGCTTGTGGTATTCTATACATAGCCGAAGGGTACCGTCCTTCTTCTTCACAAATAGCACTGGTGCTCCCCAGGGTGACACACTAGGGCGTATGAAGCCTTTGTCTAGTAGCTCCTGTAACTGAACTTTCAACTCTCTCAGTTCAGTAGGTGCCATCCTATATGGAGCAATGGACATTGGTGCAGTACCCGGCATAACCTCTATAGCAAACTCCACTTCTCTATTGGGTGGCAAACCCGGCAACTCTTCCGGAAACACATCCGAAAAATCACATACAGTGGGGATCTCCTGCATGCTTGGGCTAGTCTTCTGGTATCAACCACATGTGCTAAGAAAGCCTCACGACCCTTTCTTATCAATCTTACATTTGTTGTGGCTGATATGATGGTGGAAAGACAACCCGTTCCTTCACCCACAAGCTGTAATCACATCCCCATCTACATGCGTAGTGACATCCTCTTTAGCCGACAATCTACCATCGCTTTGATGACGTGATAACCAGTCCATACCTAATATCACATTGAACTCATGGAATGGTAGCTCAATCAAGTCAGCTAAAAACTCATACCCTTGTGTTTTCAGAGGACAACCCTTGTAGACCTTTTTCACCATGACACTATGGCCTAAAGGGTTTGTGACTTGTATGTCCTCCTCTAGCTCCTCTACTTGTACCCCTCTATCAATTGGTGGTGTGATGCACACATATGAATGTGTGGAACCCGGATCAATCAATGCACATACTAGCAGGTCATAAAAAGAAAATGTACCTCTAATGACATCAGCTGGCTCTGGCTCATCTCGAGCTCTCATGGCATAAGCACGAGGAGCTACCTAATCTCCCGCCTGCAGGTGTCTGCGGTAGGCCTGCGTGATGTGCCAGCTATATCAGGCCTCGCAGGTCTCCTACCCCTCTGTGCTGCTGGGGCAGACCTCTCCATCTGAGGTGGAGCAGTGGGAGCACTAGTGTTCCTCTGTGGACAATCCTTCAGGAAGTGATCCGTAGACCCACATCTGAAACATCCACCTGTCAACAATCTGCACTCTCCTCTGTGGGGTCTACCACAATGTACACAAGCAGGTGGTGGGGCTGATCCCCGTGTAACTGCACCTGGTGAACTACCCACTGATGCACCAGATTGTCCTCCTCCTCTCCTTGGAGCAAGCGAGACTTCGTTTCTTGCCCCAGGCCTTGAGTCGACCACGAGACACCTTGGGTCTCTTACTACCCGTGTCTGCTGAACCGGACTGACCAGACCCAGAACCCCTCTTGCGTTGCCTATCCTTTCTGGACTGCTCTTCATTTCTGACTCTCTCCACATCAAGGGCTGATGCTATCAACAGAGAGAAATCTGTGAAGTGGTGAGATGTCACTATCAACCTGATGTTGTCATTCAGTCCATCCTCAAATCTTCTGCATTTATGAACCTCTGTTGGCATCAACTCCAATGCATATTCGCTAAGTCTCACGAATTCTCGCTCATATTCAGAGACTGTCAGCTGCCTCTGTCTCAGTGCCAGGAATTCTCTTCTTCTGGCCTCCAAGTACACATGACTGATGTATTTCTTTCTGAATTCAGCCAGAAAGAACTCCCAGGTGATCTGTGCAGGCTGTACTACTCTAGATACTGTCACCCACCATCTATATGCATCCTCCTGTAGCAGTGATAGAGTACACTCCAACTGCTGCTCTGGGGTGCAATGCAACTGCTGCAATACCCTCTCTGTCCTCTCCGGTAATACTCTGCTGCAGCTGGATCATCATCCCTCTTACCTCTGAAGTCAACTGCCCCATACTTTCGCAGTCTCTCTAGTGGAGATCTGTGTATAGGTTGCGGCTGTGGGGGTGGAGGTGGCTGTACAGGTGGTGGGGGTGGTGGTGGCTGTGGCTGTGGCTGTGGAGGTGGAGGTGGCTGTGGCTGTGGCTGTGGAGGTGGAGGTGGCTGTGGAATGGCTCCGGCGAACTGATGGAACAGCTGTGTCATCTGTTCATAGAAGGCCTGCTGTGCCCTACTCACAGTACCTCGAGATGACTCTGCTCTACTACCACTTCTCCCCCGACTAGGAGCAGGTGCGTGACTCTCTACTTCCTCCTCTATCGGTCTCGGAGGTCCGTGCTCTGAAGGATCAGATGCCATCGATCCTATAAAACAGACAAAGAACAGATCTGCATTAGTGTCACCTCGACTCTATTTAAAGGCCCATGCAAGTGATGCAACTATTTCTTTCTATCTATCTAGGTCTAGGACCGCCTAAACCTCTGCTCTGATACCACTAAATGTGACACCCCTTACCCGTCTACAGTATAGCCGAGCAAGAAGTACCACATTCGGTGCCGGAGCACCCTATCTTGTTTTATCATATCTATTGTAAACTTTTTATGTCATTTAAAACATGTATTCTATGTGTAGAAATTTTTTTTTTTTTATATCTTATTTCTGTGGAGACCCGGACAGAGCCTCCCTTATTTTATTAGCATCTGGCGGATTCCACTAATCACCTGTTAACATGTTCATATTCATTTTACACATTTCCATATCATATTCTCATGTATCATATCATTTACAATTATTTATGAGATCTCAAAATGAAGTATTATCTATTGCATTCATATAGAAATTCATAGATAATAAATTACAAGTTTTCATTTCAATCTCAAAGTTTAATTACAAGTCCAAAATGAAATACATCATAAACTAGTAATTACATCATGACTAAACATAATGAACCAAAATACTAGTCTATACATGGGCCCTACCAAAATACAACAGACCGGTGAGGTGACTCTGGACAATGGCAGATCTGATCAAAGCTCTGTCAGTGTACTCTTTAGTCTTCTTCTTTGCGCCATTGCTGCTGATCTCGATTACCTACGCGATGGAAAACCAACGCGCTAAGCATAACGCTTAGTGGTGCATAATTTATAAAAACAATAATTTAATAATTTGAAATAAAAAATGCTACTCATAATTTCGTCGTTTTTTACATTTTTATTGCTCTTTGGAAATAATTAACATTATTAGGATCTTTTATGATTACTTATTGTATTTTAAGTCTTAATTATTTATTTATTTTTTTTTTTCAGTGCCCAAGAAAACCTATAACAAATTATAAAAGCTGGATGTACGGGTGTATACTGGTTAGACAGCCATATGTCTATCCAAGATATCGTCACATCGGCACGAGGCGGTATCGACACGAGGCCATTGTCGAGCTTGTAAAGCCAGAAATAAAGTAGGCATATAGCCTGTAGAACAATCATACCAGACATATATTGTCAGTTCATGATTTTCTCGGTAGGCAGTACTGCTATCTGTAGTCCCTAATTGGTATACCAATTTATCCAACTAAATAAATAAGTCTAGGTATACTATGGGCAATTAAACATTTTTAATTAATTTAGCACTATTCACTATTACTATTTTCTAGTACTGTTCATTAGTACTATTAATTTCATATTAATAGGAAATTAGTCCCAATTTACATATTCATATCATTTTTAATATTTAATTATCCTTATGAGGATTTTAATTTTCATAGATAGCATTTTTCCCATGAACCTTTCTTTAGGTTCATGTTGATGTGTTATATTTATCTAGGAATTTGACTAGGTTAGGATGTCTATTTAGTCACACTTCCTTCATAACAATTGCTCCTCCATGTTTAAACTTGAATTTCAGTTTTTGAATCACTGAATTTGGGGTTATAGAACTCAAGTTATGGTCAAAATACCAAAGGAATAGTATTTTGGGACATTTTCTGGGTTGGCAGTTTCAGTGACCCAACTTGTGCTAACAATTTGAATTGGTTAAAGGCAAAACTGGGTTAAGTGGTCTTCATGAAAAGTGTAGCCCTATGTCTAAACTTTCCATGGTTAAAATTTTAGGTCATTTGGACCAGTATAGAGAGAGTTATGACCAAATGAACACGTACTGTTCATTTGGTCATTTTCTGGGTTGGCAGTTTCAGTGACCCAACTTGTGCTAACAATTTGAATTGGTTAAAGGCAAAACTGGGTTAAGTGGTCTTCATGAAAAGTGTAGCCCTATGTCTAAACTTTCCATGGTTAAAATTTTAGGTCATTTGGACCAGTATAGAGAGAGTTATGACCAAATGAACACGTACTGTTCATTTGGTCATTTTCTGGGTTGGCAGTTTCAGTGACCCAACTTGTGCTAACAATTTGAATTGGTTAAAGGCAAAACTGGGTTAAGTGGTCTTCATGATAAGTGTAGCCCTATGTCTAAACTTTCCATGGTTAAAATTTTAGGTCATTTGGACCAGTATAGAGAGAGTTATGACCAAATGAACACGTACTGTTCATTTGGTCATTTTCTGGGTTGGGTTGCAGGGAAATCCGAATTTGGGCAGTATTTAGGTCAAGTTTTGGACAGAATTTGGGCATGGTTTCTTCATGGAAAATGGGCTATTTTGGGTCTAGTTTCACCTCCAATTGGCCTCATACCAATTGGGGTCACACAATTTTATTTATGGCCTAAAATGTACACTGCCCTCAACAAACACAACTTGCAGAAAATTGACACTTCCAAAACTCAATCTCCTCCAACTTCCTTACTTCAATTTGCATGCAATACACTTCTATAAGCAACAATCTCATCCCAATAGATCAATTTCAACATTTTACACAAAGTCCTCAACATTTACACAAACCCTAGTTTTCAAAGTTTCAAATTTACACAAACACTACACAATCAAACACCCAAACATTTCAACTAATTACACATTCTCATAGAACCATTTTTCATCACTTAAAAGCAATAAATTTCAAGTTCTATGGCTGCCAAAAATTCAAGGGTTCTTTCCTCTAGATTTTCTTTTTGTTTTAATGGTATTTATGCTTAGCTAAACATGCTTTTCATGTTTAATAAAGAGAAGAAGAGGGATTAGTGCACTAACCTTTTTGGGTGTCTTGCCAAACTTCAATTTCTCTTCTTCAAATGGGTATCTAAAGCTTCCTTAGGGTGTAGGGAGTATTTTTTGTAAAGGGAGCTATAAGTTTTGGTGTGTGGAAGCTTGGAAAATCAAGCTTGAAAGCTTGACAAAAATGGTGGAGAGGGAGCACAAGGGTGGGACGGCAAGAGAGAGGAGAGTGGGGAAGAAGATGGAGAGAAAAGTAGGTGGGTTTTGTCTCTTGTGCTTTATATATTTATATTTTTATTGTACTTAATTTTGTTTTAAATTTTCATAAGCTTATTTTTTCTTTTCTTTAAATGCCATAAGTCTTTTTATTTTCCTTTCTTTTCTTTTCTTTCCTTTTCTTTTCTTGCCCTTTCCATTTTCCAAATTCAAATTCATAAAATTAATTTATGTTAATTATTCTATTTCCAAATTTTAATTTGACATTTAAGTCAAAATTCACCTCTAGGGGTAAAATGACCAAAATGCCTTTCATGGTACTCATCGGGTTATTTTTATTATTTTATACCAATTTATAAATTCTCTAAACTTTAATTTATTTTTCTCAAAATTTTTCCTATATTTTTTTTTTATTTCATTAATTTATGTCTCTTTACTATAATTTAAGTGTAGTTCCAGACATTTTGACTGTCCGAACAGATATGAGTCGTCGGAACAGTAAATTGTACGGACTACCTATGGTGAGGGCGTTACAATTTCTATGTGAAATTAAAAACAATTCTAGAATGATTAGGAAATAGCTCCAAAAATGTAAGCTCTTCAATATTTCTTTTGTGGACCCTGTGGGTTCTTCCAGGAGCTTAGCCCTAGCTTGAAATGATAACTGCAACCTCTTAATTATTTGAATGGAGTGTTTCTTTATTCCCTGTCATTTTTCTAATCTCGTTGATATTGAATGGTATGTTTTGTTTGTGTATGCCAGTAGTGTATATAATGCTAGAAGGGATCAATTTATTATTCTAGTTAATTATTGACACCAAATTACCAACCATTTCATTGTGATAGGTGACTTTAATTCTCTTTTGAATTTGACAGAAAAGACTGGTGGTCATCACTATTCTAGAGCAAAGATTCAGTTGTTCAGAGATTTTGTTCATAGCTTGGGAATCCTCGACTTGGGCTATTCTGGACCAATGCCCATTGGAACAATAGAAGGAAAGAAAGAGCAAATATAAAGGAGAGAATTGATAAAGCCCTGAGCACACGAACTTGGATTTCTATTTTTCCAAACTCTTATGTCCATCTTTGGAGGACCAAGGATCAAATCATAGACCACTTCTCTTGGAAACTGATTATGCCATGCTACGAGCCAAAAACCAATTTTACTTTGATGCTAAATAATGGGCAAAACTTCTAGAGGTAAACAAAATTATTTCAGATTCTTGGCATAATTCTTCCTTGGATACTAGTATGGATGCTGTGTTTTCGAAACTTAAAAGAAACAGACACAGTATGGTAGAATAGAACAAGAGAACACAGGTGAAACATAAGATACAGAACTTACAATAACAACTAGAGGCTACTAAAAATAATGTTATAAGATGGGATGCAGAGTTGATCAGGACACTAGAGAGGAATTTAATCCAGGAACTTAAATGTGAAGATACATATTGGGCATAAAAAGCTCATCAAGACTGGTTAAGGATAGGGACAAGAACACAATGGAGAAATTTCATTTCAGGTTAAAGGATGATGTAGGCATCTGGACTTAATAAGGATTTCAAAAATAGCCCTTAATTATTTCAAGGAAACTTATGGCTCAAAGAACCTAGGTTGTTCTCATGATGTCACTGACAGGTTTAAACCTAAAATCACTCCAACTATGAATGATCAACTGATCAAACCAATATCAAGAGAGGAAGTCAAACAAGCAGTTTTTTCCCATTGAGGATGGGCTTACCAAATTATTCTCCTAAAGGTATCGGGATATTATTGGAGATGAAATGTTTTTAGCAATTTCTTCAATGGCAGACACTTGCTCCACAAGTTCAAGCACACCATCATTACCTTAATTCCCAAGACCAAATAGGTACATACCATGAAAGACCTTTGTCCTATTGGTTTATGTATGGTTTTTTATAAAAATCTAAGATCCTCACAAAAAGACTGCAACCCTTTATGGACTCATTAGTTTGTGGTGAACAAAGTACTTTTACAAAAGGGAGGTTGATTTCTAATAATATTTTAATCACGAAGTAATGCATAACTTGAAAACAAGGGTTAAAAGGGAAGAATTATGGGTTTGCTCTCAATTTGGACATAAGCAAAGCTTATGAGAGCTTAGAATGGGACTTTCTTTGACACATGATGAATTGCTTTGGGTTTCATCCCCATTGGATTAACTGGATCATGAATTGCAGAGGCTTGAGATAAGGGGATTAATGGCCATAGAATAGGATTCTTTAAACCTACCAAAGGCTTGAGATAAGGGGATCCACTCTCCCTATATTTGTTCCTCCCATGTACAGAAAGCCTTTCACATCTCATCTCCTCTTCAAACTTACAAGGTTTATCTATTTTTAGAAGAGGTCCTGCTATGACTCATTTACTTTTTGCAAATGATGCCATTTTGTTTTCCAAAGCAACAAGATAGGAAGCCACACGAATCCACCACATTCTCCATACTTATGCTTGATGAATCGACCAAACAAGAAATTACAATAAACCATCTCTCTTCTTTAGTAAGAATACTCTAAGAGAGACCACACAAAGCATAGCTCAGACTCTTCATGTTCATGATTGGGGCGGTGGGAGAGGGGGGAGGAGAGGAAGAAGGCAAAAGATAAGTTCTTAGGGCTTTGGCTTTGATCTCCAAATTAAAATGTTCGACCTTTGCTAAGATAATTGATAAGATTGAAAGTAAGACAACAGGATAGAAGGAGAAACTTCTTTCACCAGGCGGTAAGGAAACACTCATCAAAGTAGTTGCCACAAGCATACCACTCTATGCCATGGCATGTTTTAAGCTTCCATCCTCAGTATGCAGAACCATAAATGAAATAATGTCCAATTTTTGGTGGGGGTAGCAAAAGGATGAAAGACACCAACATTGGATTTTTTGGGATCGTCTTGATGATGGGAAGAGTCATGGAAGCACAGGCTTTAGGAATTTGGAAAACTTTAATATGGCTTTACTAGCAAAGCAAGGATGGAAGATCATTAACCACCCACAATCTCTTTTTAGCAGTTTGCTAAAAGGGAAATATTTTCCTCATTCATCTTTCTTACAGGCTGGTCAAGTTTGCAATCCCTCTTAGGGATAGAGGAGCCTTCTATGAGGAAGGGAGGTGTTAGCTAAAGGAACAAGGTGGCAACCTAACAATGGTGAATTCATTTTATGTAAATTTAAGATATGGATTCCCCAGTCTTTTCCTAGAAGGCCAAGAGTCAAAAGGAATGCAAATTTGGCAATTAACTGCTTTTCCCAAATTATAGATCATCATCAGATGAGGTAGGATGTAGGTATCTTAAGACTAGTTTTTGAAGAAAAAGATGTGGAAAATATTCTAGCCATCCCTTTAAATATGGTTAATCAGCTAGATCAGCTAATATTGCACTATGATAGGCAAGGGCTTTTCTTAGTCAAAACAACGTACTACTTCGCTCAGCAATTAAAAAGCTTGCGGCAAAGTCACAATCAAGCTGGACTAGGACTAATAGCATCCATGAATAATTTAACAATTTGGAAAAGTCTTTGGAAGCTTAATATCCCTCCCAAGCTCAAAATTTTCTTATGGCGATGTTTTAAAGGGTGTCTACTGGCTAACCAGGTGATTTTTCAGCGAGTCCCACACTTCAATGAGAATTGCAGGTATTGTGGCAAGACAGAATCTATTAAACACATATTCTTTCATTGTCCACAAGCAGTTGAGATTTGGATTCACTATCCAATACAAGTATGATCCACTTTAATTAGGGGGGATTTAATGATAGATCTTTGGTTAAATCTAATGGCATCCTTTAAACAATGCCATGTGAACAAGACCAATTATTGATAATTCCCTTCCTGCTCTAACATATGTGGAAAAACAGGAATGAGTACATGTTTAAAGGAGTTGTAACTAATTTTTCTCATGTCATTGATGCAGCACTTAAGCATCATGATGAGTCCTACTAGCTCAAGAATCTGCAGTTTCTAACAATCCCCTTGCAGCGAGACCACAAACCTGGGTTCCTCCTCCATCAATAATTTTTAAGGTAAACTTTGATACAGGGGTCAACAAGTGTAACAACTTTGGCTCAATTGTAGTAATAGTAAGGGATAGTCAAGGACAAGCGATGGGATGGAGTTGTAAGAAGATACATTGAATTATAGACCCTTTGATTTTAAAGAGTATGGCATGCAAGGAGGTTGTTCTTCTCGCAAAGACGAAAGGGTTCTCCAAAGTAATTGTTTGCTGGTTTACAATCCCGCAAGTGCACGGATCGCAAACAGGTAATACAGTGATGAGTAGAGTATCATTCATATGAGGAATTTATAGGTGTAAGTACTAAGCTAGACATCAATTTTAACTATTTAAACTACCAAAGTTATGAAGAGATTGAATCTAAACTACTGCCAAGAATATTGGGAAACAAGAGAAAATAAAGCTAAGATTTTAATTCAAAAGAATCTATGAGAGAAATAATTCAAGAATTAAGAGTTCACACTTTAACCCTATTATAGATTTAATCTTGCTTATTCAATGGATTGAGGATTGTTACTTTGATGAAAATTAATCTTAGAGTATCCTAGGTCCTCTCTCAAAGCACTTAAGATATATTTTAATTAATCTGAACCCTACTTACGTGGTGATCAATCTTAATTAAAACCCTTTAAGATCTTTGATTAATTATGAAATTCCACAAAGTATGTCAGCCTATCACTAGATCAGATTTTCTAAGTTCAAAATCCTGACTTTCAATATTAATATTCACCTTTCAGTTCTTCAATTAGTATCCTATATCATGACTAAGTGGGTACCAATACATAGCGTACATTAAGAATGCAAAATATTGAATCAAAGCAAAAGACTCAATTCCACTAAATAAACTTAATATATATCCATAATAGAAATTAGAAGTGCTACTCTCCTAATTCCAAAATTAAAGAAACTACTCACTCATAGTGAGTTTAACGAACATACTGTATTTAAAGTAAAAGAACATAAAAGCAATCTGAAGAATTAAAAAAAAAAAAAAACTCAAAAAAAATATTCTACAGTTTTGGACTTGTGGAACTTTGGCTGAGAGATCTCCTTCTTGATTCCTGATGCAGTTTCTCTTCAGACGGTTTGGAAGACTAGTGTTTACTAGGCTAAAAATGAATTAAAAAGGGCTTCTCTTGAAGGTGTGTGTCTGTCTTGCTTTTGATCTTCTGGTATTTATATTAGGTACCTTAGAGTTATGTTTTAGAGTCCCAAGAGTATTAGAAGTCTTTTCGGCATGCGAAAAGTAGAGTTAGAATCGTATCAGAATCCTGGCTATTGCATAGTGTATGGCTCGTGTGGCGCTACACGGCCCAAGGGCGTGTAAGTTTCTGGACTACACTTAGCTTCTCTCAAATGGGAGACAGAAGATTACATGGGGTCTTTAGGTTTACACAGGGTTAAGTACATAGCCCATGTACTGCCTTTCTCCCTTGGCTTTTCAGGTTCGGATGTCCAGAGGGTTTCACGGGTCTTTGTGAGGTACACAAGGTCCTTTCTTCATGCCTCCTTCAATTTTTCCATTGTCAAAAGGTTACACGGGTCTGGCTTGCTTTGTACACTACCTGTATACTTTGGTGCAGTAGCTTGCCCTATTTTTCCTTTTCCCAAAGTTTGTCTATTTGACTTCTATGCATTGGTCTTCCTTTAGAACCTGAAAAGATACAAAAAATACGAAATTTAGTAGAGATTAGCTACTTTAATAAAAACTAATGAAACTAATCAAAATGCATAAAATTAGCTACCTATATGCTAGGAAATACAATATAATTATACCTTAAAAATATCCATATGATCTTCGAAAGAGATGCTCGGCTAGTCATTAAAAGCATTCTGGGTTCTCCTACCCCACTATCAATGCAAGGAATAGTGCATGATATTACGGTCCTTGGTCAAGATTTCCAATCCAAAAGCTTTTGCTTTATTACTAGGACCTGTAACTCGGTAGCTCATACCATTGCTGCAAAAACCTTTCATGATGGGGACTTTGTGTATAATCCCCTACTCCAAACTCGAGCTGTAATCTCTGCTCTGGTTATTCCTGCCATTTAATGAACTATCTTTCCAAAAAAAAATTAAAAAAAAAAAACTTGCTAGCTAGCTGTCTAACTTAATAGACCAACACATGTACAAATAGGAGTTTTGTACCCTTACGTAGTTTTTTTTTTTAATCAATTATATGTTTTTTTTTGTATAATAATTATTTTCACATGTGAATAAAAAGAGAAATATAAAAAAATATATAAGGATAATTTCATATGAAGTACAAAAATAATTATTTTTATAATTATATAAAAATAAAAATTTTAAAGATTAATAAATCGTTGAATTGAAAATAATATACAAGTATGTGAACATGGTTAGGCATATATAGTGCATGTAGTTGAAAAATGGAGAAATGGTTAACCTAACATGGCACTAGAAGATGATGGAATAGACCCATAACTGAAATTTGCACTTATCATTGTTGGGACTTTTTAGGGTAGCAAGAAAGTGCATTTGGACAGAAACAAAGAAACTCACCCAAGAGGGAATGTGGAATTAATATTGCTTTGTAAGTAGTAAGTTTGGTGAGCATTTGGAAAGCTATTGTCAACAGTTTTAGGCTTTTAGCTAGCTCTACTTGTTAATGTTGTAAAGTTTAATGTTGACATATATTATTATTGTATTGTCTTATTACGCTTTCGCGCAAATTGTCAATAACTTGCAAAGGTTAATGCTGAAAAGGAATTTTGTGATTCATAATGCGTTGGAAGTTTGATATTTGGACAATATAATTAAATTAATTTTTATATCAAATTTTGACTTTTTCATGAAAAGTATGTTTCTTTGGCTTATTTTTTCAACAATCACTTTGATAAGGATGCCCCAACAGCATATATTATGCTTGGAAAATCTACATTGAACTTGGGAGATAATTGTTACCTAACATTTCTATCGTCAAAATTTGATGTTTCAGAGTCAAACACATCGTTAAAAAAACACACACAGTGCCTAAATGATGAAGAAGTTAAACCGAGTAAATCGATCTCTATAATGAACATGCATTAAAAATAAAAATAAAAATAAAAGATACTTGCAGAAAAATTGAAATGGAAAAATCTTTCAGAAAAAGAAAGTTTGAATTTAAAAGGAGAAATTATTGATTGGCGATCGTGGAGTTTTTAAGAAAGAAATCGCCAGGTCAGAGAGCGATCACCGAAAGTTCACGCCTATTGCCCATGTCATTTGAGTCCACTTGGAAAAATATATATATTTTTCCCCAGAACCCTAGAGAAATTTTGTTGGGTAAAAGAACTCTCAAGCTCAAGTCATTGCCACGTCATCACCTGGCTCTCCACCAAGGAGTCTCCACTTTTGCCACGTGTATGAATTAATGAATGCAACTGAAATCATCTGAAATATATGTTTGGCTAAAGGCAACGTAACAAAGGACGCAATATCTAGATTTAAGCCTCAATGACAGAAGGAAGTTGAACTGCATTTAAATGTAAGAAAATTATAATACATATAACATTTAAATTTAAATATTTTTTAATATATTTTTTCACAATTTAAATATTTTTAAAATTTATTTTTTATTCAGTAAATGAAAATTTAAAAATATAAATCATTAATTTTTATTTTAATTAAGTAAATTTTTTTTTTAATTTTTAGAATATGAATTGATTAAATTTTTATATTTAATTGAATTAATAAATAAGCATAAACATTTTTAATTTATATTAGAGTTTTTTTAGTAGAACTTATTAAAAATAATAATTAAGATATATTCATATTCAACACATTCTCAATTAAAATTTAAAATTTTAAGAGGACGATGGTCTATATCAACCCCTTGAATTTATCATTAAGTCAATGCCAATCACACAATCGGATGGCTAGAAACCCAACAAAATTAAAAGAGAGCAATTTATGAAACTAAATAAAAAGAAGTATATATATATAAAAGGATTAAATCTAATATTTATTAAAAAATATATAGTGGAGCAGGAGCAGGAGCAGGTATGCATAGTGGGTGCGCCGAGGCAGGAAGGGCCGAACCCAATTGGGGTGCATGGTGTGAGCAAGGGGCTTTTGGACACACAGTAATGCAAATCTTTGACGGTTGACTTTCCCATTGCAAGATATTTTCATTTATTATTTTCTGCTTTTAACATCTCGAGGAAAATTGGCAACTAAAGATTGAATGTAAAAAAAAAAAAAAAAAAAAAAGAAATGAGATTTATAAGAATATTAAACACTATGAATACAATTAAAAAATGTGAAAGTGGTTAAAAAAATAGAAAAAAAAATTTTTGCTCAAATACCCTATTTTTTATTAACTATTAATCTTTCTACTCTTATATTTCATTTGGAATAAATTATTTACAATAAAATAGTTAATTTTCATGTAATCATATATGATTTATGTTTCTTTTAAAATGAATTTTTTAAGTTTTTTAAAAAAATCTTCTATTCTAAACATAAGAATTAATAAAAATAAATAAATCAATTAAATTAAATTAAATTCTTATAAAATTTTAATAAAAAATTACTATTTGCCTATAGGATTAATTGATTATGAATCATATAGGAATGTGTATTTTTGGATAAGAAATATATGTTGAGTAATGAAAATTTGATTTTGTACCATAAGAAATTTTAAGGATTTCATTTTGAATGAATAACAAAAATGAATTATGAAGGTAATAAAGATGATTAGAGAAAAGCAGGCACGTGTGTTCACATTTGATGAATCATAGTAGGAGAATGGTATGTCTGGGAATGAAGAAGGCCTCAATCCCCATATGATACAAAACACACGCAATTACTAGACTTAAGAGACCAATAATGTGGTCCCTAAAATCATGTTGCCAGAGATAATGTTACTCACACTTGTATTTGGGAGACATTTTTATCAAATCCATGCATTATTCATCGCGGGATCGTTAAGCCAGGATCTTGCCCTAATCTTTTTTTTTTCCCATTTATTTTACACTTTTTATATTAAATTAAAATTTGTCCATTATATATAAATTTAGTTGGTGGATGTTTTTATTTTCATTTTAATTAAAAATTCAAAATTAATTATAAACTAAATATTTATTGTGAGCTTTTTATTTTGTACGTGAAAGATATGCAATGCTAAATCACAATATTACTTTCTTATAATAAAATATCACAACATTATTTTCTTATAATAAAATATTATATAAGACTTTATTTGGCTCACTTTTTGAAAAGTGAACTTCTCATAAAATAATTTTTGGGTTGAATTAAGTAAATTATTTTTAGAAAGTGAAGGAATTGAGAGCTTTAACTTTTTAAGAAGTTAAATGTTACAATCAACTAAACAAATTAAATTTTAAAACTTTCTAAAAATTAGAGTTTCTGAATTAAATTACTCTAACTAAATAAGAACTAAGTTAATTAAATGTAAGTAATAAGCTCTTAAAATTGGTGGACAATCAACTTTATTTTTTCGTTTTTAGGCTTACAGTAGTCAAGGTAAAAAGCATAAAGATGGCTTCTTGTTTTTGACACTTGAAAAGGAGAGGGCGGGTTTGGAGATAATGTTTTCATCTCATATTTATTTATTTTTTTTTAAATAAATTATATAAGTTAGTTTTGATTTTAATTTTAATCACTGGCCATATATAGTGAAGGTGAAGCTCAGCTTCCATTTAGTGTCATGATTGATCCAAAGACCCTCTATGAGTTTGGAAACCCTAGTCTACTAACTTGGTTGCTTGCTTCATTATTGTGCTGCAATCTTTTTATCTTCTTCAGGTGAAAAAGTAACTAATCATAAGCAAAGAAGCGTATTGAAAGCGGGAAAACTGTGGCTTATTCTTAGATATTCCAGGGCAATGATCTTATGTCCCAAAACAAAAATTCGTGGATCCATGCAATTATTAGAAATGAAAGCACTCGTTCTCTCATCTGTTGGAAGTATTTTACAATTATTTATTTTTAATATATTAAATTGATATGAATAATACAATTTTAAAATTATCTTTAAAAATTTTAATTCTAATATATAAAAATTGTAAAATTACTTTTAACCACAAAAAAAATCCCATGATCCTTTCTACATCTCTTAAGCGGGAGGGTAACTATAATATTAGAATAAATAGATAGGGAGATTAGAACTCAAAATTTCTTCCCTTACTAGATTTTAAAGTAAAAGAAGACCAATCAAGCTACACAAATTAATTTAATTATCTCAATATTATTTTCTTTTCTATTTCACTCTCTAATACTTTTCTCCTTTCCCGTATCTATTAAAATAAAATACTGACAGAATATCTCACATCATTTATTATCATATCCATACTTTATGAAAAAAAATTTCATTATATTCATATGAAAATAAAAATTACAAAAAAAAAAAATACTTCTATAGTTCTATGAAGATAGTTGAATTAAAAGAGGTAAATATGCTAGCAACTGTAATTAAGTTATAATATATGGTATTAAAACCCTTAAAAATATTTCATTGTGATTCTAATGCGAATAATATTATTCGTTACAATGATAAGATTGGGAATTAACTTTAATTTTCTAATTAATCCTTTTACATAAATATTTCTGGAAAAAACTAGAAATAATATTTAATTGTGAATTAGAATTACAACAGAAACCAACTACCTTGGTTAACGACACTGAAAATTGAATGGATTTTACCGACGCCAAGAAGAAGATAATGATGATGATTATAAGCGTACAAAACAAAGATAAAAATTGAAATGAAATTGTAAAGACGTGAAATGTATGGATACACAAAGAGCTGCAGGTACTTGCTTCGAACCATAATCCAGGAATGTCCTTTAACATTACTTAAATGGACTAAAAATTAAAACTACATAGAGGAAAACGACTCTTTATGTTTATGGATTCCAAAGAAATAAATGCTATACGTTTCTCCACTTCATAACTCTGTCTACTATACCATTATTGCAAGTCTCAAATATATTACTTCCTTTTTCCCACATGCTTTTTTTTCCCTGCAATTTGGTTGGAATACAAGTAGAAATAGTCAGTGGATCAAATATTTTTACAGGAAAATATCATAAATATAAATTAGAGATTAATATTAATTTCTTTTTTAATTTAACTAATTTTGAATAATTGAGTTTCGAACTTGAAATTTTACAGTTCTATAAATGATTTTAGTGTCACTAAATTAAAATTTAGTATCACAATTCTATAAATGAAGCATGGTAATCACATAACATCAATTGATGGAAAATCTACTAGGCCAAAAGTTTTTGTGCACCCTTAAGATTGAACACTAGGGCAAACAAATATGAACTTCTTTATTGGAACATGGATGTTAATCATGGGGGCAAGTCAAGTCCTTATCGATGGATGACTATCCTTAGCAACAATTAAAAGGAAAACAAAAAAAAGAGGGAAATGTTTCCGTTAACTTTGGCCTTTTGAACGTGCCTGTTTGCCCTTTCACTTTCATGGATAGTGATAATTTTACTCTTTTGAGGATATAAGTGCTTCTGGTTGTTAATCTTCATGGGCTTCTGCTCTTTGTTTCTGATAAAAACGTGTGTATGGTGCAGATTATCCAGTAACTGTTTATCCACTATGGTCGATTAGGTGTGCTAAAATTTAGGGAACACTCTTAATGTGGCTTTTATTAAGTCATTCCCAGCCAGTGGAAGAATCTAGAATTATTGAGGAGTGTATGCAGCAGTGACTATAACATATCTCCAATTATTGTGCTATAGTATAAACTCTCATTTCACAATTTGATCGGGATGATATCTAATTATTAATTTTTTGCCCTATCCTCCACTTGCTACCAACTAGCAACAAAGTGTTTTATATCTATCTATCATGTTAGCCACAAGGGTTTTATTTATTTAAAGAAATGTCTGTGATTAGATTTTGTATTCTTGATTTTCTATATTATAATAAAGAAACTTATTGATTTATATGCATTTGCAAGTAATTATTAATCAATGCAAGTTGTAAGATTAATTTTGTTATTTTAGTGACTGTTATTTTTATGTGGCTTGAATTTTGGATATGTCTTTATGGATCAAAATTGTGATCTGACCCAAAAGTTTTGCAATGCGACCGGATTGGGATAAAAAGTGAGATCTATGGTGATAGTGGAGGGCAACGCTCCTGTGGTATGGACCAGTATAAATATTATAATATCCTGTCCTTTGCAGTAGAGTTGCAAGATATTCGAGAAACACACTGGGGTTAGGGTTTAAGAGTTCTGAGTGATTGTATCTTGCTCTTTTCATCATAGTGGAACTTTTTTTTCTCTTATCTTGCTCGTGGATATAAACCTTACAGTCAAACCACATTAAATCCTGTGTTATTCTTCTTCTCTTTTTTATACTGTGTGATTGTGCGATTTGTGTGTGTACATTAGATTTACGTGCCTATTTTAACCAACTAGTATCAGAGCTTTGTACGTAAAATCTAGGGTTTATATATAGCGTCATCTTCAACAAAGTATGAGATAGAAAAGTTTGATGGTGGATCGAGTTTCAATCTGTGGAAGATTAAAATCAACTATTCCTTGATCTTACAAGTTCTATGGAAAGCAATAGAGGATAACTTTCCAGAAGATATGAAAGAGGCTAAGAAAGCTGATCTGAAGAAGAAAGCCTAGAGTGCGATTTTTATGAGTATAACTGATAATTTCCTATGCGAGATTGCTAGTGAAAGCTCAGGGTCTACAGCATGGAAGAAATTAAAGGAATCATACTTTGCCAAGTCGCTGACCAACCGCCTGCATCTGAAGAAAAGGTTTTACAATCTGAGAATGAGCAAAGGTACGCCCATTAAAGAATATTTGGATAAATTTAATTCAATTATTATGGACCTGAAGAATATTGATATTGATATTGATAGTGAGGATTAGGCCCTTATTGTGTTATGTTCTTTGCCACCCTTCTATGAGACTTTTGTTGTACTCTGTTGTATGAGAAAGACATTATTTCACTAGACGATGTTAGTAATTCTCTAAAATCGAAGGAGTTGAAAAAGAATTTTCCAAAGAATAGAGAAAGATTTAAGGGGGAAGGTTTGTTGAGCAGAGGAAGAACACACAAAAGGGAGGGTTCTTCCAGCAGGAAGAAATCTAAGGCCAGATCTAAGTCAAAAATGAAAAAGGCTAACTATTTTGAGTGCGAGGAGCAAAGTCACTGCAGGAGAGACCATCCCAAGTTAAAAAATAAAAAGAAAAAGCAGCCAGAAAGATCTACAAATGTGGTTGACAGTTTTATCAATTTTGATGGTGATGACAGTGCTGGGAAAATTTTATCTGTGAGTTTAGATCATGGACAAAATTCTTATATTATTGATACTAGTGCTACTTATAAAATGTGTCCATACAGAAACTGGTTTGTCACTTACAAATAGATGAGTGGTAAGGCGTTTCTGGGCAATGATCGTGCATTACCTATGGAAGGAACTGGTAACCTCAGATTGAGGATGTTTGATGGCATTGTCAGAACTATAGAGAGTTGGCATATTCTAGGACTGAAGAGCCACCTGATTTTTCCTGGGACACTTGACTCTCATAGATTCAAATACCATGCAAAGAATGGAGATCTCAAAGTGTGTAAGGGCTCTATGGTACTCATGAAAAGCAATTTGGTTTCAAGATTGTATTTTCTTTAGGGCAGTATAGTTTCAGGAGAAGCTGCAATAGCATCTGGAAGCAATAATTAGAATCAGACTCAATTGTGGCATCTACGTCTTGGTCATATGAGTGAAAGAGGATTATCTGTGTTGAGCAAGCCGAATTTATTGGATAGACAACAAACAGAATCTGTGGACTTTTGTGAATACTGTATGTTTGGTGAACAGACCAGGGTGAAGTTTGATAAAAAGGAAATGTGCAAGACTAATGCAACGATGGATTATATCCACTCATATCTATGGGGTCCTAACAAAATCCCTTCCAAGAGCGGTGCTAGGTACTTCATGACTTTGATTGATGATTACTCTCAGATGGCGTAGGTACATTTTCTGATAATAAAAAATGAGGTATTTTCAACCTTTATAAAATGGAAGATGATGATTGAGAAGCAGATAGGAAAAAAGGTCAAGCATCTTAGAACTGATAACGGATTGAAATTTTGCAATTGTGAGTTCGATGCATTATGCAGCAATAAAGGTATAGTGAGACACCACACTTTAGTAAGGACACCACAAAAGAATGGTATTGCAAAATGCTTGAACAGAATGCTTTCTGACAAAGCACGAAGCATGCTCTCACATTTAGAATTGGGAAAGGATTTTTAGGTTAAAGCAATTAATACAGCATATTTCTTGGTTAATAGATCTCCATCTACAGCTATTGAGTACAAAACTCCTTTTGAGATCTGATCTGGTTCACCTACTAATTACTCTCAGCTAAGAGTGTTTAGTTGCCTTACTTATGCTTGTGTGAGGGATGGTAAGCTTGAGCCAAGGGTAAGAAAATATATATTTCTAGGGTATGCATCTGGAGTGAAAGGCTACAGGTTGTGGTGCAATAATCCAAAGTCTTTAGGATTAATTATCGACAGAGATGTGACATTTAATGAGTCTGCTTCATTGGATAGTTAGAAAGAGAAGTCAATAGCAGAATCAGATCACGGTATCAGAGAACAAGTCAAGTTTAAGATTAATACTTTAGCAGTTCAATCCAATGATTCAAAGGATAAGGTGCAAGATCCTTATCATGACAAGATCCCACGGGTCGGACCGGCACTAGACTTGGGTCGGCATAAGACCCCAAAGTCCATGTAAGCCTAACTATTTATAGCCCAACCATAAGGCCCATCAATGAAGTCCAATTTTAAGAAAATAACCGGATAGAGTCTAGCTATAAACTGGCCTATCTAATGGGGAGTTTTTGGCTCACCGTACCTGTAATCATATTATATCAATATCTGGGGAGTGTAGCTCACCCTCACAATCCTCAAACAAACATATATAATCCAATGGCAGCTCAGCTCCCTAATCCAAGCAATTATTCATTCCATACATACCAAAATAACCATATAATATGTTTACATCTCCAAGGAAATAAACTATTATAGTTCCAAATCAAAATTAGAACACTATTAATACATGCGGAGTTCTAAATTATAAAACAAGGAGATAAAATAACAATAAAAACTTCTGCTAGTAAACCTACGAGAAAAAAAGCAGGTTAATCTCACAGAGCCCTCCTGTCACCTGGGAAAAATAGTTAAATGGGAGTAAGGGTTTAACTCATAGAGTATGATATTGATTTTAAATACAATTTCTATGACTATCTAAGGCTAATGCATCCCTAAGTATGAAATGCAACATATACAAATATATTCAACCAAATTCAAACAATACTCGTATAAAAGATAATTTGAAGCACTCACACACCCATGTGTCACATCAATCATATATATATATATATATATGGGAGCTGATCCCTTATACAGCTCTCTTAATTCCAACATCTGTCAGTGAGATCAGCTCGAGCCAGACTTTCTCTTAATAATCCAAATACGAGAGTTAGTGAGATCAACTCAAAGCTGTACTCACGCCGACTTATCCACAAAAAGAATTGGGTCCTAGAGAGTCAAGCTCCAGCCACTCTACCCATCCTACTCATATCCAATATCACACCACACACACGTCGACACACTCACACAACTTCGAATTATCTTAAGGCGACACCCACAACAGTTTCATCAAATAAAAATGCAATACAAATCGTACCTAATAGTTAGCTATATACATATATTTATAAGTGAATGCATGGACATACCTTGAATATATAATAATAATATTGAAATTATAAATAAAATCAATATAAACTCACAGATTAGCTGGAGATTACTGAGGCAGCTGGGCAAAGGAGTAGGAGGGTTGACCTGGATCACCTAAACAGTTATATCCATGAATTTATTAATATTAAAATAAAATAAGAAAGTTAAAGAGTCAGAAACATCATAAATTTATGTTAAAAATTTGACAGAGTTTCCCTTATATCTAGGATCTATCCAACTTGCAAGGCAACTCAAACAACACTTCTAAATCCAATGGCCTCAAGTCTATATTAAAACAACATTATATTGCCTCTCCTAGGCCCGCCAAACCAGCCAAAAATCATATAACTACACATAAAATAATTATTTAAAAATTCAGGGTGTTACAATCCTGATCAACAAGAGGATGCCCCTGAGCAATAGCAACAGGAACCATATAGCATTGCAACTGGTAGAAAGAGAGAGAAGACAAATTAAACTCCTATAGAGATATGCATATACAGATCTAGTTGCTTTTGCTTTAAAAGTTGCTAAGACAGTTGATGTGCTTGAACCCAGCAATTATAAAGAAGCTATTTCTTGTTTAGATGCAGATCAGTGGGTCAGTGCTATGGGTGAAAAAGTTGAATCTCTTCACAATAATCAGACTTGGGAGCTCATACCATTGTCTAAGGGACAGAAAGTAGTAGGCTACAAATGGGTGTTCAAGAAAAAGGAAGGCACTTCAGGGGTTGAAGCACTTCAATATAAGGCAAGGTTGGTAGCAAAAGGCTTTACTCAGAGGGAGGGAATTGACTTTAATGAGGTATTTTCTCTAGTTGTGAAGCACAGTTCTATTAGGGTCTTACTTGCTATGGTTGCTCTTCATAATCTAAAGCTTGAGTAATTAGATGTGAAGATAACATTTTTGTATAGTGACTTGGAGGAGAAAATTTATATGAGTTAACCTGAGGAATTTATCATTCCAGGTATGGAAAACTATGTTTGCTTACTTAAGAAGTCTTTATAAGGTCTAAAATAGTCCCCTATGCAGTGGTACAAAAGATTTGATACATTCATAATTCATAATGACTTTATTCGTAGTTCATATAATAGTTGTGTGTATCATAGGAAGCTTTCAGATGATTCCTTTGTCTATTTGCTATTATATGTGAATGACATGCTTATTGCTGCTAAAACCATGTCACAAATTAACATTTTGAAAAAGTAGTTGAGTGATGAGTTTGAGATGAAGAATTTGGATGCTGCAAAGAAGATTTTAGGGATGGAAATTACTAGGGATAGAAGTGTTGGGAAGCTTTTCTTGTCTCAGTAAGCCTATGTTGAGAAAGTGCATAAGCGTTTCAACATGAATAATGCTAAGCCTATGACTGTTCTGTTTGTTGCCCATTTCAAGTTATCTGCAAATATGTCACCAAAACAGATGAGTAGGTGCAGCACATGTCCAGTGTTCCCTATTCGAGTATTGTTGGAAGCATCATGTATGCTATGGTTTGCACTCGATCTGAGCACATGCAGTTAGTGTTGTAAGTAGATACATGGTGTGTCCTGGGAAAGAGCATTGGCAGGCAGTGAAATGGATTCTGAGGTATTTGAAGGGTACTACAGATGTTGGTCTAACATTTGATAGGGCTAAGATGAGTGATTTAGTTATTGGCTATGTGGATTCAGATTTTGCAGGGGACTTAGACAAGAGGAGATCTCTGATAGGTTATTTGTTTACTCCTTCTAGAAGTGTTATCAGTTGGAAGGCAATATTATAAGCTACAGTTGTTTTATCTATCACAGAGGTTGAATATATAGCTTTAGTAGAGGCAGTAAATGAAACTTTATTGTTACAAGGTTTGATGGGTAATCTTGGATTGATACAAAACAAGCCAACAATGTTTTGTGGTAACTAGAGTGCAATACATCTCATAAAGAATCCGATGTACCATGAATGAACTAAGCACATTGATGTCAGATATCACTTCATTTGGGACATTGTATCTCAAGAGATTGTAGTTGGGCAGAAAGTCTCTACACATGATAATCCAGCAGATATGATGATCAAAGGAGTCCTAGTCAGCAAGTTTAGGCATTTCCCAGACTTGGATGGTATTTGCAGTGCTCAGCAGTGCCCTTGCGAGAGCATATGGTAAGACAGAGTGTTTGTGGTTATTTTGTTTATGATGGAGGAAATTCAACCCAAGGGGAAGAATTGTTATTTTGATATGGCTTGAATTTTGATACGTCTCCATAGATCCGAATTATGACCTGACACAAAAGATTCACAATGCGACCCGATTGGGATAAAAAGTGAGATCTATAGTGGTAGCAGAAGGCAATGCCCCCGAGATATGGACTAGTATAAATATTATAATATTCTGCCCTTTACAGTAGAGTTGTAAGATATTCGGGAAACACACTGGGGTTAGGATTTGAGAGTTCTGAGTCATTGTATCTTTCTCTTTTCATCATAGTGGAACTTTTTCTCTTGTCTTGTCCATAGACGTAGATCTTACGGTCAAACTACATTAAATCATATGTTATTCTTTTTCTTTTTTTCTATACTATGTGATTGTACTATTTATATGTGTACTTTAGATTTACGTGCCTATTTTAACAGTGACTTTGTTAATTGGTGTTAAGTAATATTTAATTGATTTCCTTCTCTTTAATAAAATTATTTTGCCTATAAAAAAAGTAATATTTAATTGACGCGAGATAATTAAAGGTAAAATGCATACTGTGTAGATTGGAACTTAGTTGACTATATGTCCATGCATGGTGTAGCAAAGATTACTATTGAAAATAGTATTTGAAGAAAGCAAAAGACAGTGGAAAGCTGAAATGAAGTCTTGCTTTAAAATAATTAATTAAGAAAAAAGTACTACGATGGAAATATATATTTAGAATCTAAATTAAAGGGACTGGATTCTAGCTGGACTGAGGGTCTAGATGATGGCATGAACTGGTCACAGTTGAAAGTGAAAACGTTTGATATTTATTTGTAGCTTTTCTAAGACATGATTACCATAAAAAATTGTTGTTAAATTGAAGCTTAGATTGTAATCATGCAAATTTGTCTACGATTGTGAAACAAGATAAAAATATAATACATTTTCTTGATATAAAGTGCCAGCAACACGTTGAATGGCTACATGGCCTAACAATTAAGGAATATTTCCTAAATGGGTATATAAAAGAAGCTTTAACACCCAAATAAAATATAAAAATCATGATCATAATTGCTTTTGCTAAGTTTTATTTTTTGATGCTAAAAAAAAAAGAAGAACCAACCAAATGGACGACTTGGTAATGGCCACAAATCACATGGTGATGCCAATAAAATGAGTTTGTCGGCTCACTTTTTAGGGCTACGACTTGATCAAGAGCGTACATTTGGTGGTTGATATGTTACACTTTGTGTTGATGCACAAACGTTTTGATTATGGTCTAGCATGCAGGAGGATAGACATTAATCTAAAGTTGTAAACCTTGATACATTATGGATCATAAAGAACTAGACAACTGCAAATTAACAAATCATATTTACCATGGCTTTCTTTCTTTCTTTCTCTTAATTAAAATAAATAATATTATTGTATGTTATGCTAATAAAGTTTTATTTAATTGATATTTTTAATTATTTCTTTTAAAAATGTGCGAAGCAAAATGAAATAGTGTTTCTGATTCACGAATTTATTCATATATTAATGAGAATTCTCACTATTACATGTTAATGAATAACAAAATATTATTCATGATTAAGTACTTTACATTGTGTTACAGCACATTTGACATCTTTTTGAAAAGATTTTTTTTTTTTTTATTGTATTCAAATGATGATTCCAATAGAACAATTCTCCAATATCCTTAAGTATAGTCTTAGATGCCTCTTCTATTGTAGTTTTCTGTTCCCTAATCGGAAAAAGAAAAGTGGGAAACAAAATTAATATCCATCATAGCATTATAGACCATATTGAGTTCATGTCCAATCCTATCTAGTGATGAATATATTTTGCTAAGGTTTTAACCATTCAGCCCATCGTTTCTTGTCGCCGGTTAGGCTGGCTGGTGGGTCCCGCAACCGCGAACATCCGCTAAACCACGACTACACGAAGAAAGAAAGAAAAGTTTGCATATGATAGCACACTATCTCCCTCTAAGATTATGATTGCAGCCATATGCAGATATTCTTGAACCTTACCTTTTCTTTTCCTTGTGTTTGATTATGGCACTTGAACTGCACATTGAGCTTCTCGGTACATTTTTGCCCTTTTCTTCTCATTTTGTTTTGGAACAAAAGAGAGATAATGTGTTGGAATGTGGAGGATGTAGAGAAAAAGAGAAGCTAAGGAGAGTGTCGGGGTGCTTAATTCAGACCTAGCAAGATGGGGAACATATTCATATGGAATTTGAAATCTATGTACATATAATATGTACATAATATTTGGATACATCATACATGGGCACAAATATAGGTTTCAAAAATGTGTTCCTCACTTCAAATGGGATTAAACCCATTAGGGATTATTAGCATATTTGCCAATACACACAGTTCTGAGGAGGTGCTGTGGACCATTCATGTTTTGAAGAATTCTGGTTTGTCTAGATAGTGCTAACGAATATATATATATATATATATCTGGTTTGTCTAGATAGTGCTAACGAATATATATATATATATATATATATATATATATATATATATATATATATATATATATATATATATATATATATATCAGCCAATTCTTTTTAAAAATTTTATGTTTTCTTCTTGCCATTTTTGTTTTCTTGACCTATAAATGTTATAGTTTATGAGCTGGGTGTTGCAAGATAGGGGCTTGAAGATGGTTGCTCCTATGAGCAAATGCATCTAAAATGGGAGGTGGAGTGTCTTGTCCCCTCTACGATTGACCCCCATGAAGAATGGAAAGGGAAGTGCACAATTATGTCTTGTTTAAGCATATTTTTGGCCCCCCTTCCTTTTCTCCTTTCCGATGCTCCTCTTTCTTATGAAATTAACAGAGGTGGATGAACACAAACACAGCTTTAAGTACGCCCCCACACCACCGCCTATTCAATCATATTATAATTGTTTTATAATGGTAGGTATGGGTTAGGGGTATCTAGACTGAATTACACCTTATAAGCAGCAGCAATATTTAACACCTTCAACACCTAGTTTCTTTTTTCCCCATATAATAATAACAATAATTTACTTTTGCAACTTTCTTATTGAGGTTAAAATTTTATTCAATTTTCATTGTATTCAGAAGATAAACCAAACCAAATATATTCACTGATAATACCACTCTCATTAATTATTGGAAATTAAAAGAGCCAAAATTGAGTTTAGGGTTGAGTCCTAGCTAGGCTTGTGGAAATCTCCACGAGCCAAGAGTCGCACTGACACTATTATCTCAATGGTTTTTAGCTTCATAGAAGTGGACAAAGATCATCTTCCACGGTGACAGCATTGCTCCTATCTCTTTCAAGTGCAACTTGATGTAATGAGGGTGTGTCATTATCCTCAATTTCCATGCCCTTTCAGAAAGCAAATTATCAAATTAATGAACATTCACAACCCTGTTTCTAGTAAATTAACCATTTGATTGATGCCTTTCATTTGTCCAATTACACAAATGGGATCTATAGTAGTGGGTTTGTTCGAAGAAAATAAATTGTTATTAGTTAGGGAGTAGGGATATTATTACACTAACTTATTAGGAAATAGGCTATTTGATTTTCCTTGTGTAACAGATGTAATTTACCTAAGAAGGATAAGTTTATAATTTATTAATTTATTTTTTAATTTATTATATTAAATTATATTATAGACATTATTATGTTTTTGAGTAAATTTATTTTCTAGAAAGTTAATTTATATATTAAGCATATTTATATCATACCCATTAAGAAGAACTCTGAAAATATATTTTTCAAAAAATACACTTCCTAAGAAGTAGAACATTTTAAATTAAATGAGGCCTAAATACCAGAGCATAGATGAATTTTTATTCCCTGCCAAATTTATTTTTAACGATGGATTTTAAACTTATTCCGATTAAAGAATCAATTTGTTTAACATAAAGTTTAAACCATTCGATTGATATGGCCTAATGGCAACTCATAGCTATCAGGAGGTTGGAATTTCAACTTTGAACCTCCAAAAAATAAAAAAATCTACATCTGATTTGATCAACTAATATAATGCATGAGCCATGAGGCCTCCGACCGTCGTTTGCAACACCCGGTTTTTCGGAATAAGTAAAATGTTCAGTAAGAGCATATTTAGTTTACGCAAAGCTTTTCGACAGCCAGAAAAAAAAAAATACAAGGAGAGAGAGAGAGAGAGAGAACAAATTAAACCAGCTGAAGCAAAATAGTTTGCATTGTCCATGATCAAGAGAGCAAACGTGGCGTAGCACATTTTCAACCATTCCTTTTCACTCTCAAAAGCATAATGTACAACACCTGCTTTCAAAAGTTTTCCTTACAATTTTGTTTGTTTGGCACAGCTTTCCAGCAGTCAAGACTGCCCATGAATGAAGTGGAAAGTAAGCTCTCGTCTCACTCAAATACAGAAACCTCTCCATTCCAACCACATGAAGCAATTACATTGGGCATTATTGGATGGAAAGCAACATCAATGCAGGCCTGCTCATACGCCTTGATTTTCTTGATAATATCTGATGATCTATAGCTGTACAAGTATATGGAACCATCTGAGGAGCCAGAAACAAGCTTCTCACCATCCAAGCTGAAATTGCACTTAATAGGGAACCCAGATACCCCATGGCTTTCATATCTTTTATACTTGTTTAGCTTGAATGGGGGACTTGAAGAGAAGATTGCTATATAATTTCCATTTGACTGGGCAACAAAACAAGGATCAAATGGGTGGCATCTTATACAGGGACAGGTATAGGCTTCCACATAAACCTGATATAGTTAAAGCATCATAGAAATTAGAACAGATTACAAGGCAATGTTAGTAAATGTTTCATATTTGATCATTAGCCACTGAAGTGCTCATTAAAGGATGAAAAAGAGATGTAAAATCTGCTGCTGGGTTAGGTGCAGTCTCAGCATCCAAACAAGCTTTTGAGTGGATTAGGCTACTATCAGGAGCTAGGTTAGCTACACTAATTATACAGGATAAGAGTAGGTCAGTCACTAGGTCATTAACAGAATCACAAAATTTATCTTAATATTCAGCAAAACTACCAGAAAGCCCCATGCATAGGAAATTCACTCATGTGCTAGTCACTCCTCCACCAACAAGCCCGGCCGCCCCCCCCAAAACAAACCCCCAACCAACAAATAAATAAATAATTTCTCTGTACAAACATAAAGGCGTCCATGCTTCACTCAATTGGTTGTCTGAATGGTCCACTCATACCACGTAAACTAAATCTATCACTCAAAATGCTTAAAGTCATCACAGCTACTGTCAACATGACCTGGAAGCAGTAAATGCAATGTCTCAATAATGCTCATGTAATTTCACATGCATTTCTAGTCACGATTTCAAACGGCCCACAAAGATAAAATGACTTCGGACATTCTATTTCACATGATGAGACAGATAATTATATGAGACAAGTAAAGGCAAAAGACAGTTCAATGTAGAAGAGTCACTGAATACTAGTCATTTCCTTCATTAAAAAAGTACATTTTCTTTTAAAAAATAAAAAAACTCACAACTCATTGTCTGTGCAAAAATAACAGATGTAAAGAATTCATAACAGTATGAACCCAATCGACCTTTAGTGGTGCCATTGATAGAAGTTAGCTCTAGTGGACATATATTTTAGGAAAAGATGAAATGTCAAAAGGTGACAATCAAGGGACAATTTTAGTTGATTGCCAACTGGAAAAGAAAAGGGAGGTCCTCATCCCCTAAGATGAATTACTCAAGTGCATGTATCAAGCTTTAGAGACAAATCAACAATTTCAGCCTGTGCAAGGTGTATCTGGCAAAACGCTTCTGAATAGTAGACCGATAGTTAAACTTGTTTAAATTTAAAAATTGGGTAAAGTACAAATCAGTCTGAAAACAACATCTTGTTTCCAAAACAGTTCTCACACTTACAGAATCAGCATTACCAGAAATAAATGTACCCCAAGCGTTTTGTATTTGTAATTGTATGGTCCAAATTATGGTTCATTAGCAATTTGTAAAATTAAAACTAGCATTCCAAAAATCAATAACCATGGGCAGCAAAACAAATAATCTCAATACACCCAAAAAAAAAAAAACCCTCAAATAATGTCGTTATTTTTACTACATGCTGCAAATTTTTGGATTTGAATTTTTATAGCATTGAATCATTGTTATTAAAGGCTCAAACTGCACTAAGGCACCAAAAGGTCACTTGAGTAAGGTGACGTGCAAAAACAAAATCATGAAAGTCAAATAAATGTGAATATTCCATCAAGTTTCAAATAAAATAAAACTAAAAATAATGAGTAATAGTACTAATATATTAAAACTTAAATAGTCTTTTAATGTCTTAAAACTAAAGTCAACCAATTACAAAATAACTACTCTTCAATTTTCATCAAGAGTAGCATCATAATTTTCTTTTTATTCTACAACTTCATCCTCTTCATACTTATCTTCAAAATCGGTTTCATCATCTTTAAGAACTAAAGGAGTATTATTTAGTTCTCAAGTTAGTGGATAATGTTTTCCCTTTCTCTTTTGGCATAGATCTTGAAATAGATATAGATACAACATTTTTTTTTTTTTAAAAAAGATAATAAGAAAGTGATAGCATTGAAAATGGAAATATAGGAGGTTTGTAATTCTAGGTGTGGTGGTTTGATGAGATTTTGGCGACCAATTATCACCAATAATAATTTCAAAAGCTTCCTAATGTGTCAATATTGGATTCTAGTAGATTGACAAATTTCGAATTGAATGGTAGTGCTTTTTGTAAATGGAAATGCTCGCCAAAGGCGAAAATAGAGGTGTGCCTTTCAAGAGCCTTGCACCTAGAACAAGGCACATGCCTAGGCGCATAAGGCGAGGAGCTGGTGAATATTGCCTGCCTTTCTCCTTTAGAGGCGTTAGGGTTGAAGCCTTGTGAGCCTTGAATCTATGGTAACTATGCATTGAAGTAGTTGTTATAGCATTATTTAATTGAGATGTATTATATGATTACTTGATTTAAAATAAAGTAAAATTACTTTGTTACAGAAAGTAAGGTAATTTAACCAAATTTTACAAGTCATCTTATCAAATTTTTGTAAAATGATACTTTTTTCCGTAAAGTAGTCAATTATAAAAAATTTATTAATTTAATGAAAAAATAAAATTTTTTCACATAAAAGAACATATATGATTTTTTTTAATAATGTTCAAAAATACTATACATAAACTTAAATAAGATATACTTATTTAGCATTTCACAATTAATATTTATTATTTTAATTAAAAATTTAAGATGTCTCGAAAAATATAATAATTTAACATGTTGAAGAAAATTTATTTTTTTCATTAAGTTAATAAATTTTCCATAAAAAAAAATCATTTTACAAAAGTTAATGCGATGAATTATAAAATTTCATTAAATCAACTTATTTTTCATGAAAAAGTAATTTTACTTTGTTTAAAATCAAGTAACCATATAATACACCTTTAATTGAAACTAATTTAGTATACTCATAGGTTATTAGAAAAAAAATTTATGGTTTTTCTTATTTCAATCTAGTGCATATGCTATTTCGTTACATATATAATATGAATAATTATATTTTGCTTCCATTAAGTGATCCAAAAGAAGCCTACCCCCATTCTACCACATTTCTAGACAATGATGTTTTGTGCACTAGTTTTCTCAATGCCAATGGAAGGACCGATTTATGAGTTTTAAAAAGGCTTAGGGATAATGTTGCACTCTTTCAAAACTTGATACTAATATGAGATGACCGATTTATTCTTCACCATCAAAATACATATTTCCAAATCCTTTTTATATGAAGCAGCCAAAACAATCCATAAACCTATATTAATTAGGTAAACCAATTATTTAAGAACCGTGCTAACATATGAGATCAATACATAGAGGTGCATGTCTAGAATATAAACCCTAACACAGCACACACTCCGCCCCCCCCAAAAAATTAAATAAATAAGCAGCGGATGTACTGCAAGATTCTTATTTGTATTAGCCCCTGGTTATGTGTATCCATACATAAGACCTTGATCTTATATATATATATATATATATATATATATATATATATATATATATATATATATATATATATATATATATATATTGACCCATTATAAATTTAATTATTGAACCCTCTTTTTGATAAAATTTAAAATTAGTTAAGACTATTCAAAAGTTTATTTACTCTTAAAACTCAATTGTAACTATTTTCTGTAATGAACTTTAACCAGACAAAATTGTATATATGTGATAAATTAATGAATGATTGTTTAGTTAGTTTTCAGAGAGATGCATGTTTGATAACATTAATAATGATGTAATTATTTTTATAGTTTTCAAGGTATTAGATTTTGTCGAGTTTAATTATAAGATATTAATATTATATTTTTGATATTTTTTATAGTATATTATTATTATTTTCATATGTTGAACCTGAAAAAAAATTTCTAAATCTGCCACTAACCCAAACCCCTGTTTTTTGCTGGGTGGGGCAGGCAGGTTCCCCACCCATAAACAGGTATCAGTAGTGCAGTGCTGAGAGTGCCTTCTGTTCAATCTCTAAAATTATCATGCTTGATGGGTACAAATTTTGCTCTCAACAACTAAAAACTTTAAAGACATTTCAAGCTGCTGATGGAATCAATGGACGTCCCCATGACTTTGTGACTGCAAGGCAAAAGTACCATCTAGCATTGGAGGTTCCTACAACTAAGGCCATCCTATATTTTCTTACAAACATGTGCCTTATCTATATCACATATTTTCTTTTATATAATGGCATTTTTAGCTCATTTCCTTTTGTCTTATCGTTCTCTCACTCATTATTCCAACTCTCCACATTAACATGCTCTAGCTAAACACAGAAGACTCCTAAAATGGAGGCAAATAATTAGGTATGTCCTTCATATATAATTACATAAAAATGACCGTTGCTTGTTAGACATAGGCCTGTATCCAACACCCCAATCCCAAATCTGACAAATGCAGTTCTACAGAGAACATAACTCAATTTCTTCCTTTAAATTACTCCTTCATCAATCACCAAGAAATTCATCCTTATTTCAGTGATGCCCCTATTACAAAACAAATGTGTTCATTCACTTCTAGATAATATATAAGTCTGAACTTATGCATTTATCCAATAAATAATAAACATTGTTGAGTATGTGATTCATTAAACAAATCATTATTTCATCAATGCAATTATAACAGATTTTCATCATACTAATTATCACAATATAAAACGATTAATAATATTACTTCACAAACCCTGCCACCAGAGTTGTGTTCAGATGTTAAATATAATGTCCAATTCATGAGAGCAGGGAGGGAACAGATATATCTATTTCCAGGTAAAGACAACTGGTGTAAGATGCACATAAAAAAAAAAAAAAAAAAAAGAGTAACTATATGACTAAAGATTTGCATAAGATTGACTGATCACTGCATATATATACATATACTCTTTGTTAGCTAAAAGAAGATTATGAGAAGTGTCAATATATAGAATGTTTGGGTTTTGTTGGTTACTTTCTAAGGAAACATAGGCAAACACAAACTTCAATAGGCCAAAAGGAAGACATGGGAATAGCTATACTAAGAAACTCTTAAGATATGGGATTGAGGAAATGGGGGAGTCTCATACCTGGTTGGACAGTGGAACCTGTCGTGATACATCCCAAACAATAATTGAATTTTCACTAACATTGCCTCCACTGACATCACTAGATGAGATAAAATGCTTGCCATTAATGGTAAACTCAACGTCAAGTATTGGACCTAGATCTCGGACGTATTCATGGACCACCTTTCCAGTTCTAATGTCCCATAATCTGATGCAGCCCTTTGATCCCCCAGAAAGGAAGAGATTGGAGTTGTCTGGATGGAACTTGATAACTCCAATAACCTGATCTTCCTTGAAAATCTGAGTTTCTATTCCCTTTTCAACGTCAATCAACCTTGATGAGCAGTCATATCCACAAGAAAGCACTGATAATCCTCGCTGTGACCATTTCACATCTTTCACAGCAGCATTATGAAATCTAAATGTTCGTGCTATTTTCTGGTCTCGGCTCCACACATTCCATATGCATATGGTGTGATCCATCCCAGCAGTGGCAAGAAGATGAGCTGCAGACTAACTATAATGGCCAGATTAATAAGGCCAACTAAATGTATAAAAAAAGCATGAAGGCAAATATTCCATGAAACTGAGATTACCTAAACATAATTTGAATCTTGTAATTACAGAAGCATTATCTAACACATCCCATCACCCAAGGTTATAATGCAACATTTCACAGGGCAGCTAAAGACAGAAACAACACTCAAAAGGGAACTGGGGGAATATATATTGTCAATAAAATGTGCATACCATGACTTTGTGACCAACTGAGAGCATTGACAGGCTTTGTGTGGCTATGCAGAGATGTAAACAGCCTTTCAGATATTTGGCTTTGCTGTGCACGGCCCGTTGCTTGTTTCAAAGATAACAAAATATCACAGGGTAAATCTGAATCTGTAATACTTCCCAAAACTGAGAACGATAGAAATAACTTCAGCTACTAAAGCTGGAAATTTCACAAAGTGTTTAAAAATATAACAATGCATAAAAACCTGAATAAACTCTATAATATATTGAAATATTTTAACGTACACTGTGAAAGTTAGTTACATATAAAACATATTTCGCATCAGTTGAGAGGAGTTGAATGATACTGAATTTGGAAATGCCTTAGTGTTGTGCTAGGGTCTATTACTTCATCTTGTGAATTATTCTGGCACAACTACAGCATAAACCATCAATCAGCCTTGTCATTTATTTTGGAAACTTCTCAAGGAATTATTTTTATAAGGAAATTCAAGAATAAAATTTTCCCCAACTACGATATTCCACAAGTCATTGTCATGTATAGTGTGCTACAGCTTCAACTACAATGCATATGGCAGAATCTGAGCACAAGGAGCAATTCCATTTAAAATCATGTCCAGAATTCACAAGAAAGGGCTAGCAGAATGGTTGCTATTGAAGCAACACCAAACAAACCCAGTTTCTTTTTCTTTCTTGTTTCCCCTATAAAATAAGCGTCATTATCTTGCTGGTCCATTATTATCCCTACATTATCAACTAGTACACTATCTTTGACAAATCTTTTAGCATCATTATCTTAACTTCGTAGCTCTGAAGGGTTATTATTTCAGAATTCACTTCAGTTTTTGCTTGAATTACGAGAACTGATCAGTAACTTCAACTAAGGGGAAAAAAAAAAAAGCAAATGTGAACTAAACTTATTTATATATAAGATAAGAAAATAGATTCACCAGGTGAAGTGGGAAGAGGTAGATTAGGATTCTGGTCTAGGCGATCGGGGGCAGGAGCGGCTTGCGCTTGAGCGAGGAGAGCCCTCTCTCGCTTGGATATGTATCTACCGGGAATCGGAGCTTCACTTTGAGGATTGTCGGGTTTGGGTCGCTTCGAAGGAGGGGGAGCGAAGGTTCTATACTCCGTTCTGAACTGGGGTCGAAGTACTGTATTGGGTTGAGGTCCGGGTTCGGGTTCTTCATCAGAGGAATTAGAGTAGGCGTTGCAGAGAAGATCCATGAGGGCGTTTTTTCGCAGAGGAAAGCGCGGAAGAGAGGATATATATATATATATATATATATGGGCTACCAAAGCCCGGAAAATCACAAAGGCTATTTGATTTAGGCCCAAATTTCCATATTTGTTTTTCAACCCCATGCTAGGGCTTACACATAACGATTGAATTTCAAATTATTAATGATATTTTATATAATAAAAATATATAAATATTTTTATTTAAAATTTTAATTTTTTTAATTATAAATTTTTTATTTTAATTTAATTTTTTACATTTAAAATCAGAAGTCACTTTAAGTCCTTTAAATTTTTTTAAAAAGTGGTATAATTAATAAAAATATTGGTTTTAAAATAATAAAAACTATTTTAAAGTAAATTTTCAGACAATTTCTTTTTATAATTAATCTAATTCTAAAAGAAGGCATAACATTATAATATATAAATTTTGGCCCAACATTGAATTATGTAATGCTAAGTTCCCAACTAAAAAAAAGCCCAAAATCTGCTACACACAAATCAAACTGCCACAACCAATTTGGATCTTTCTCTATAGTAAATTTTTTAGTAAATTTAAAATTAATTTTTAGTTAAAGTAATGAATTTAAATTGAATAGTGTAAATTTTGTTTTGGTTACATTCAAGTTTAAATTAAATATTATAAATTGAATTGGCTTAATTAATGTCTCAACTTCAGCTTGAAAAGGCATCTTATGGCTGGGTTAAACAAAAGGAACTAATTACCTTATTAGCTTTTGAATCACATATAATTAGTGTACTTTAATAAATTCATTAAAGTACCATTTAGAAACCCATTAACATTATATTAATAAACCTGATCCATTAAGTTTTTTCTTGAATTATTAATAAAATTATAATTTAAACTGAATGAAGTAAGACAATAATATAACTGTAATTTTTCAAGGGAAAAAAAGTAATTAAGAATTTTTAACATATATAATTACATTATACAAGCATCTTCCACAATTGAATAAATCAATTTAATTAATAATTATTAATTAGTATATAGTTCAATATAGTATGTAAGATTAAAATAAGATAGATGTGGTCCATTGAGAGGCAGGCAGAGTGAGCTCTCTTTTTAGGATTTTCTTTAATAAAGACTAGTATGAATAGAAAGTAAAGGTTGGGCCTAAAACATCAATGATGACAAGAGAAGAAAGGGGATACAATATAAGGACTAAGTCCATCCAATTCCTCATCATTGTTAGAGAGCTTTAAAATTAAATTCTCTCTATCTCATTTAGTAGTATCAGAGTAAAGGTTTAAGCATTCCTAGGAATAGATAGATAGAAAGGTATAGTGTGCATAACATGCATGGGCCTTTATATAGGAGTCGAGGTGACACTAATGCAGATTTATCTTTGTCTGTTTTATAGGATTGATAAAATCTAATCCTTCAGAGCAAGGATCTTTCAGACCTCAGGAGGAGGAGGTTGGTAGTCATATACTTACTCCTAGTCAGAAGAGAGACAGGAGAGAGGAGTCATCACATGGTGTAGTGGGTAGAGCATAGCAGGCGTTCTTGGAGCAGATGACTCAGATGCTCCGCCAAGTTACCGGAGCCATTCCACAGCCACAGCGCAACCACGACCACGCCATACAATGATCACCACTAGAAAAGTTAAGAAAGTATGGGGCCATCGACTTTAAGGGTACGAAGGAAGATGACCCAGCCGCTGCTGAGCATTGGCTAGAGCAGACTGAGAGGGTATTGCAGCAACTACACTTCACCCCAGAGTAGCAGTTGGAATGCGCTTTATCGTTACTACAGGAGGATGCCTACCATTGGTGCGTGACAGTGTCTAGAGTAGTGCAACCTACACAGATTACTTGGGATTTCTTTCTCACTGAGTTCAGAAAGAAGTATATTAGTCATGTGTACCCAAAGGCTAGAAGGAGAGAGTTTCTAACATTAAGACAAAGACAACTTACGGTCTCTGAGTATAAAAGGGAGTTTATGAGGTTAAGTAGATATGCATGGGAGATGATGCCTACAGAGGCAGATCGGTATCTTAGGTTCGAGGATGGACTGAACGATAATATCAGACTTCTGGTGACGGCACATGGGCTTACTGAGTTCTCCCCGTTAGTGGTTGCAGCTCTTAATATGGAGAGAGTATGTAGTGATGAGCAGTCTCGGAGGGATAGACAGCAGAAGAGGGGTTCTGGACAGGGCCAGTCCAGTACACCAGTTTCTAATAGTAAGAGGCCTAGGGGATCTCGGGCTCAGAAACAGGGCCAAAAAGGCCAGTCTGGAGTATCTATAGCCAGTTCCCCGGGTATAGTAATAAGGGGATCAGCTCCAGTGCCAGAGTGTACCCACTGTGGGAGTAGGCACCGAGGAGAGTGCCAATTATTAACTGGAGGATGCTTTAGATGTGGATCCACGGATCACTTTTTGAGAGATTGCCCACAGAGTGGTGCTCCCACTGCTCTACCACCGACCAAGAGATCTGCCCCCGTGGCCCAGAGGGGTAGGCGATCTATGAGACCAAAATTGGCGGGTACACCACAGAGACCTACTTCTGAGACTATAGAGCGGCCCAAGGCCAGAGTAGCACCTTGCGTATTAGCCATGGCTCGGAAGGAGCCAAATCCAGCAGATGTTAGCAGAGGTACAATTTCTATTTATAATACCTTTGAATATGTATTAACAGACCCTGTATATGAGATGAAACAAGAGAGGTGCAGAACTAGTTGAAAATAAGATTATAAAGCCAGATCTAGTAAAACAGACTAAGGAGAAGGTGAAGAATCATAACACAAAAAAAAGTGGAGAGACAAGGAGATAGCAGTTCCTTGACTATTTAACTCGGGTAAATTTCGAGGACGAAATTTTTATTTAGAGGGGGAGAATTGTAATGCCCTCACTTTAGGTAGTCCATATATTCTACTGTTTCGACGACTAACGTCTGTTTGGACAGCTAGAATGTCTAGAACTACACTTAAACTAGGGTAAGGAAACATAAATTGACTGAATTAAGACTAAGAAAAATTAAGAAAAAATAAAAAAAAATGCAGATAGGTTAAGGAAGCCAGAGTCACGGCGATGGGTGACCCTGATGGAAAGTAACTGTGAAGACAGTTGTCAATCCCAGACCCATGGGGAAACCCTGTAAGATAAATAATGAAACTTAATTGAAGGAATTATAAAGTTTAAATGAAAATAAAAATGCCAAAGAAAATCTAAGAAAATTTAGCCAATCGATAAGGACAGCTATAACTCGATAAGTGCAATGAAGGGCATTTTAGTCATTTCACCCTCAGTGTTGAATTTTAACCCAAATGTCACTCAAAATGAGAGAGAATAAAATATTAAAAATAAATTAAAATTATAAATTATGGAATGAAAAAAGGGAAAAGAAAAGAAAAGAAAGAAAATCAAAATATAAATGAATTATTACATGAGCATGATGTCATAATGACATCATTAAAAATTATAACCAATGGATATTAGACAAACACTCATAAATAGAGAGAAAATTTACTTAATTAATTAAAAGACTTATCTTCTTCTTCTTCTTCTTACCATGGCCGAACCTCTCTCCTAGATAGCTTCCTCCATTTTCAAGCTCTCCAAGCTTGATTTCCTCCCCTTTCTCACCATAAAACTCCTAAGTGTCTTCATTAAAAATTGTCTCCACACCTTGAGGAAGCTAGTTGTAGCAACAAGAAGAGAAAGAATTGAACTCTAGCAAGTCCAAGTTGGACACAAGCAAGATTAGTGCACTATATGAGTTTTCTTTTTCCTTTTGTAGTTGTTAACAAGTAAAACTAAGTCAAAATTTCATGAAATCAAAAGAATACCTTGAGTATATGGAACTCTAATTTTTAGCAGCCATGGAAATTGTAACACACTCACTGTAGCAATTCTGTACATTCTACTGTTCCGGTGACTGGTGTCGGTCTGGACAGTTAGAACGTCTGAAAAAATATTTAGACTAAAGTGAGGAGCCATAATTAACTCAAATAATGATGAGAAAAATTAAGAAAAAATTTTAGAAATAAAATCCAACGATGGGCTACCCAGTGGGAAGTTGCGGTCCTCACAACTAGGAGCCCTAAACCCAGGGGAAAATTCATGAAATAATTTTTGGGACTCCAGAAAAGAGTCATTGAGGTTTCTATAGTATTAGAATGCCAAAAAATGGTTTAGAAAAATTTTTAGATAGGTACAGACGATTTTGCTCTTTAAACCAAACGAAAGGCATTTTGGTCATTTCGTCTTCAGAGATAATTTTTGACCGACTTGTACAGTTAAGGGTGGCCACGGTTCAGGAACCGCCGGTTACGGTTCCTGAACCGCTGGTTACAGATCATGAACCTGAACCAAACCGTCATGGGACGTTTGGAAGACGGTTCTTGAACCGCCGGTTCCGATTCAAGCCCTGGTTTAAAATGGTTTAAAGGACGGTTCGAAAAATAACAGTTTAAGACGGTTTGAAAGCGGTTTAGGGGCGGTTTAAGAGCGACTTAAAGGAAAAAATTAGAGGAAAATTTTATTGATTTAGAATTTAAGTTATATTTGTAAAAATATTTTAATTTTTCTTAGAAATCTTTTAATCAAAATAAAATAAGAAAAATAAGAATAAAAATAACTTATTTTTAAGAAAAATTTAATAAGCAAAGACTTGAACTTATTAAAAAATTAGAGATGAAATTAATTTAAAAAAAATTAAAAAAAGTTGCATGAACTTAATTTTGCCTATGTATCTCTTTAGGATTTAGAGAAATCAAAATTTTCAGTTATAAGTTGAGAAAAGGGGGATTGAGGTAGTTTGGTCATGTGAAGCATAGATATAGGAAAACTCCAATTAGACAAGTAGAGCATATTGGGTTGAGGATAGAAAGAAAATAATAGGTAGACTTAAACTGACTTGGAGGAGAATAGTACAACATGACCTAGAAATATTATACATTTATGAGGATTTAATCTAAAATCGTTTAGAGTGGAGAAAGAGAATATATATAGCCGACCCCAATAAATTTTTGAGATAAAAGCTTAGTTGAATTGAATATTACTTACCCTTTTTAAAAAAATTATATGATAATTGATAATTAAAAAATATAAAAGAAAAAAAATCAAAATAGAGGGTATTGAAAATTTTATTGAAGATATAAAATAATAACAGAGTAATTGAGATAGCATAAAAAATAATAAAGTAAGGAAATTGTGAAAGTATTGAGAATTTAAAGGAATGTAGAAAATAATTATTTAGAAAATTTGAGAGAAATTGAAATAGTATTAAGAATTAAAGAGACTGTAGAGAATAATTGTGTGGAGAATTAATGATATATATATAAATGAATTAGGAGTAGAGTGAAGTATTTATTGAATTTTTTTGTATTTAAATCGCTGGTTTTTTTCCGGTTCGGAATCGTCGGTTCAATCCGGTTCGGAACCGCCGGTTCACGGTTTCTAAAAATTATGAACCTGAACCAAACCGTAGAATAACGGTTTCGGTCCGGTTCAAAGCCAGTTCCGGTTTTGACCCGTTTCGGTTCAGTTTTGACCGAACCGGTTCCGGTTCGGTTCCGGTTCGAAACCAGACCGTGGCCACCTATATGTCCAGTTAAGTAAATAATTATTATGACATAAAATATGAATTAATATTTGTGAGAAAATAATTAAAAATAAGTAGAAAAGAAAAGAAAAGAAAAATGAAATAAAAGTCATATTTATGACATAAGCATGAGATAACTAAAGCCTCCACCCAATCACAATTTAACAAATTAACTAAAGAGATAAAAATGAAACAAAAATGGGATTAAAAACAAAAAAATCAGTAGCCTCTTCTTCCATAACAACCGAACCAAAAGAAAGAGAGAGAGAAAGAGAGAGAGAGTCCTCCATTGATGCACTCATCAAAGCTCCAAAACCTAGCCAACTACACCATAAAACCTCATATCCCCTTCACGAAAAATTGATCTTACACCTTAGACAAGTTAGAGGCAGCAAAAAGAAGAAGAAGAACAAAAAAAAAGAGTTTTTCAAGCTTAGGAATTTCCATAAGAGAGGTATGTGCCATGAAACCTTAAAATTGTTATTTGAATCTTGCAAATGAGTTGATGGAAGTTAAAACTTTATCAAAAAGGAAAGGAATCTAGGTTTAAGGAGGAAGTGGAAATTTCGGTCCCTTAGAGAGTGTTAAGGTTTTGAAGTATTTGATTAAATTAAACTTGCATATTTATGTTACTTAAAGTGCATATATATGAATAAAATTGAAATTTAATGAACTTGCATGAGATTTGTAATTTTAACAAATTAGGGTTTGAACCAAATTAGGGTTTGCTCATATAATAGTGTATGAATATATTAATGGTCAATTAGTGACCATTTGGTAAGTTTTAAACTTAATATGAAGTGAATTGAGTCATTAAATGTCGGAAAGAGTAGACTGCCTTGTGTGCTACAGTCTGGACTCTTGGAGTCCAGTGTGTTTGGAGAGCCTTAACTGAACTTGTGTAGCTCCAATTGGTGTAAGGCCAATTGGAGATGAAACTAGATACATAATTCCATAACTTTGATGAAAGAATCCTGCCCAAAAAATCAACCTAAGTGACCCTAAAAATTGACCTAATCCGGATGACCAATATGCTGTCCTTGGAAAATGACCAAATAAACAGTATTTATTCATTTGGTCATAACTCAGTGTAAAAATGTCCATTTAACCTGAATTTGAAATCAATGGAAAGCTTAGACAATTTAGGACAACTTTCATGAAGAGCATAACTCTAAATTCTGACCAGAACTAAATGAAATTGTCCATCAAAGTCAGGACATCAAAACTACAGAATTGATTCTGCCTAGAAATTCTGGAAAAATTGCAATCCAGCTAGTTATGGTATTTAGGCCATAACTTGAGCTACAAAACTCCAAATGGAGTGATTCAAAAAGTGAAATGTAACTAGACACAATAAAGAACAACTTTGATTGAGAACACTTGGCTACAATAAAATGGCTTAATGGAACAGTGAACTCTAACACCCAAAAACTAAAATTTTGATTTATTCTCTATTGGTTAGAAGTATGGATTGGCAACTAATGCCAACATTTTTTGAAACCAAAATGTGGTAAATTTATATGATTAGGACTCGTGTAACTATTATGCATTGAAAAGTCAATAATTTGACCTAAATAGTAAAATGAATAGTAACCTTATATGTAAAACATGAAAATTCAATCAATAACTTTGTAATGTGTCCTTGTACACCTAGTAAGATTGGTTTGGATAGGTTGGCATGCCAATAGGTTCGGTTGGGTATTGCACATGGCATTATATCATTATGTGATTTTATGGCTTTTAGCCATTCTGATATCTGTATGATATTTGGCCTTGTGCCCAATGTTTATTACAGCCTATTAGCTGTTCTATTGCACACCGGGAGATACATACGTGACCGATGGTATGACGCCCCGAGATACTTGGTACCCAGTGCCAGTTTACCCGTTTATCCAGTCCAGTCATCCAGTATAGGTTACTTGGGCAACCAAAAATGGAAGTTGATAAATTTAATGAAATAATTGATATAACAAGTGCCAAATAAATAGACTACAAATAATTACCAAAAATTTATCTGCATGGGATATCAATATATACACTGCATATTTATTTTCTTTTAGTTTTTTTTTATTTTATTATTGGCACCATTAAGCATTATTGCTTAGCACGTTGCTTTTTGCTACGCGTAGGTTCTGGAAATACTGACAGAGAGCCCAGTAGACTACAGACTGGGTGAGACCGTTCACAGTTCTGCATAGTATCCGTATCACCTCACAGACTTCAGTGCATTGGTAGGACACTACACTACAAGAAAAAAGGAGATTTGAAACCGAATATTCGGTTTCAAATCAGTGAAAATCGGTTTCTAAATACATTTAGAAACCGATTTGAAACCGAAATATTCAGTTTTAAATCCACAAGTTTCTAAATAAATTTGAAACGGAAAATGGCGTCCGTTTCAAATTCTGAAGCTATTTTCAAACCACTATTCCGTTTCAAATTTAGAAACCACATATATTCGGTTTAAAATTCGCTTTAATTTAATAACGTATTTTTTGTTTACAATTTTATTGAAACAGAAATTCCGTTTCAAATCGGTTTCTAAATTCTGAAACCGATCCTTGTGTTATTGGATTAGAAACGGAAAAATTCGTTTTTAATCCGTTTCAAATTACTAGTAGAAAATTTTTATTTTTTTATTTAATATATTATTTCCTGTATTGAAGCATATAATATAATATTAATTTTAAATGCTCAACATCATAATATTTACAATATCAGTCAAATATCAAATATCGGTCAATATTATATATAAATATGATGTTGAAGGGTTATGACAATAATATCGTATGGAAAAATAAAATATCATAATAAAAAAAACAAGCTACTTGTCATTAACAAGATCATCACTCATCACCACTATCACCTCTCTACCATCATCCGATGAGTCGATGAGTCGAGTTGGGTCAAACCGCATCTGCATCATTTGTGCCATCATGTTTTGCATCATTTGTTGCATGCGCCTCTCCCCGCTCACGTTGTCTATATCTCTCCTCTAGCATCAACTCGCGTTGCCGGTCTCTCCTCCATTGCAACCAAACTATCCTTGAGCGCAACAATCATGCAATTGTTGAATCTCTTCCTCCATTGCCTCCGAGCGCATAGGATGATGAAGATGATCCATGTGATGAGCTAGGTAAAAATTGATGCTTGAGATCCAATGCCATAAACCCTGCTCTTCTTCTCCCCAACTTGATATAGATAAATTCTCATCTACAATAGGAGGTCATCAGACTCCTCTTGTAGTTGAGACGCACGCTTCTTACCAAAATGCATCCTGAGCAAGTTAATACACATATTTTAAATTTATTTTTCTGGCAATTGAATAAACAAACTCACTTATTCATTTCTATAATTGAAAGACATAAAATACTTGTTCACTTACCTTAATTGATTGCGCTTGAATCAATCATATCTTAGGTGCCTTTCCTAGTGTGTGGGTCTTATGGAAAAGTTCATATGGGTCTTAAAAGGCTTGGCTTCTGAAAAGATATAATGATTTTAGTGATGTTTATAATAATGTTCGATTATTTGCTACTAATATGTAGATTAACAATAACAAACAAAGAATATGAAATCATTACCTATCTTCATCTGCAGAGTAGTATGTGAAATCTGGGTGTCTAGAGATCTCGCATAAGTAGCATGTGAACTCAACCTCCTGTGTCTAGAGATGCGATGGCCTCTGGCCCCTCAAGGCTACTCCATGCCTCCTTCCATTTTTTAGATTGTCTTATTAGGCACGATGACCTTGGATTTTCCTTTCCGACATTGCACATTAGCTTTGTAGCGCTCTTTCACTTTGCTTCCTTTACTGGAGTCACTCTCTCACCAATCAAAGTATTTACTTATAAAACAAATAAAAATTAATCAGTAGTATTAATGATAATATTTTAAAAAAAATTGACATTAGTATGATAATATTTGACAAAAATTGACATTATTTTAATTTTGGACAATCCAATCTCTAGCATAGGTACACCAGACCAGACTGTAAAAACTTCATATATTCTCAACAACAAATAACATCCACCCCAACTACAACAACTCACAAATAATATATATTTTCAACATCCTCAACACACAAGTTTATATAGAACATTTACATTAATATACTTCAATTTCAATTGTCTTTTACATTAATTCACAAAATTCATCACTTAAATGATATTTGTTTGTAACATTCTTTTGAGGTTTCATAAACTATGCAAATTAGTTATCCGATAGATAATTATATTTAAATATTTATTTTATTACCCAAATTCATCCCAAGAAAACTCTTTTGTTTCAGCGTGATAGTTTTCCAACAAAGGCCCTGGTCCATCCATCCTCTCCTAAGATATTCTTCATCTTCTTAGCACATCTCAGATGGATGTAATCCTGATAAAAGAAAGACAAGAAATATATTGATTTTATGTAAATGTAGAAACATGGTACTTCAATTGCCAATGATATGTAATAACAAATCATAGATAAAGTTAATTAATTTTTAATACTTACGCGCCATTAATGAGCTTTTATTCGCTTCTTTCTTCCAAATGTAGTGAGTGATAGACCATCCATCCATTGATGATATTGGTGTCGCTTCAACCGAATGACCTTCATGACCAGAGGTTGATCCAATTGCGTGCTCGTAAGATGGGGTAATAGGTGCGTATGTGGAGGTGGAGGTGTAGCTCGAGGTCGTGGTTGAAGCAAAGGAGACCGATTCCGTGTGACTCTCCCAAAGGATCGTGAAGGAACTCGAGGCTGACACCCCCGTAGATTGGTGTAGTTGATCATTGACTCATCCTCGCACAGTGACATCCGCCGACCGTGAACTCCAAACCTCCCCGCATACTATCCTCGCATCCCTGCATAAATAATTGGCCAAGTTAGCTTCATTCAACTTATGATACATAATACAGATGAAATTTTCCAATAGTTAGAATTTATACTTCAAGTTTAGAAATATAAATTCATTAAAGATTAAGAGAAATACCTAATTCTAATTAGTATCACTATCATATACATCATCGCATTCCTCATCGCTTCGAGTCCAACTCAGCCTCTTCTTCATCTTCAACATCCTCTTCATTAATTTCAACTAGTACACCATTTTGATCATTCAAATATTGTTGTTGATCATCATCATCAATTTGAATCAAAGGGACTTCCATTTCATCTTCTGAAATGGTTCTTCCCGCAAGGGGTTGTCACATTCAATTCATGTTGCTCAGAAGATCAATAACAGACCTTTGATTTTGAACACGCCCACCCAATCATCCTTGTCACGCTTTAAGCTTGATATATGGAACATTCAATTTATTTTGGATAGCAAGAACAGTTCATAATGGTCATACCTATGAAGGATCTTTATGATTAATATCCACAAGTTATTTGGATGAATCTTGTTCTACATTTAAAGGATCAAACCAATCACATTTAAACAATACAGCTTCTTTGATGGTAATCCAGGTACTCCAATCGTAGCACTTCAATTAATTGTCCATAGTAGTCACTTACATTAGAATTAGTCCCTTGATATATACCCTAATCGCTCATCGCGTTCTATGCGTAACCATGACTTTTAGTGTGAAATTTATAACCATTAACTACATAACTATTGTAGGACATAACACTTTAATGGACCCTTTGATAGATCCTTTAAAACCCGCTTGATATATTGTTGAGGGATTGTGAATATATTTATTGAACCACTTGTCAAATTCTTCAGTTTCTCATCAACTTGTTTATCATTGATATTTTGACATGTGTAACTCATTAACAAAAATGCTGCACACAATGAAAATAGTTAATTAAATGTTTGGAATCAATAATGGCATCATAACAATTATATAATAATATTAGAAAAACTTACTCAATGCACGGGCTTACTTCTATACATTCAACAAGATGTACATTTGTGCCGCTTGAAATTCTTGTTCAGGAGATATCTAACCTTTCCTTTTCCTCAAACACTGAATGAGTGAAAATTGATAGATTCCCAGATGTTCATCCATGTTCTCACCTATCATCATTTGGAACCCTTCGCTTGTGTTATTGACATGGGGTTCAAAATAATGAGTTTTAGAATGACGCATGCTTCTTCAACTAAGTATGCATCGCATATGAACCTTCCACTTTGGCTTTATTTTTCACATTATTTTAACTTCCTAAGGCACTGTACGCATTCATTTACTATTTAGTCACAACAAAGTTTTTATTTCCACAATGTAATGATATATACAACAATACATTAAACTAGTTACTCTCTCAAATGGATATCCACCGATATGCACAGAAGAATCCATGCTCATAAGCCAAAATGCACCGAGATGTTCCATGGAGTCAAAGAAACTTGAGGAATATACGCCAGTTTAGCTATAATATAATAGGAATCTCTTCATTGAGTCAGAATACGGCTTTCTTGCCTAAGTGTTGTTGAAGTTAACTCTAAAGAAATTGCTCAATTGCTCACCACAATGCTTTCACCATTTTGAAGCAACTCTAAATGCTAAGGGAGTAATCTTATAAAGACATGACAATCATGGCTTTCATCCCAAACAACTTTAGTTTTCTCATGTCTATACACCTACCCATGTTTGACACATAACCATCCTGGAATCTAAGATTTTTAAGCCATTCACACAACACCGCTTTGATTGTTTGTCTAATGTGTAACATGCTTTAGGATACTTTAGGATACTTTCCATATCCTCTCTAACTCGTGTCGGTGACAAAACTCTTTCAAATCTTCTCTGATTTTGCATTGTCCTTCGCCTTCCCTTCAACATTCATCACAGATAAAAATATTTTCAAATACATTTTTCTCTCATATGCATGACATCCAAGTTGTGGCTTAAGCATGTTAGTATCTAACATGGCAAATCCAAAAAATGTCTCCCTCTTCAACCCGTGTTTTTGCTTGCAACCAATTCTCTATCCACTCTGCACACATATGCGGGACACACATTAATCCCAGATGTTCTATTTGTTCTAAAATTTCTCACCAGATAGAATGGGGGAGCACTTTGTAATCGCTTTTGTTTTTCTAAAAGCAATTTTATTCCGTCTAAAAAGGATGGTTAATGGTAAGAATTTACTGATTGTCAAACCATGATTGTTTACCACCTTTGTCAATGTGAATGCATCTCAATCGTCCCTACAATATGGACAAGCAAATTTTTCTACGTGCTCCGAATAACATTGAATATGCGGAAATCACTTATTGTCCATAATAACGCAACCTCATATTAAAATTATTCTTCTTTGATGCATCATATGTCTCAACTCCAACTTCCTACAATCAAGCTTCAACTCGCAATAAGGGGTCAAAGTACACATCCAATTTGTCTTTGGGTTTCTCTGGATCAGAACTAGTACCAAGTTAGGAACATATACTCTTCCTTCATACATAACCAAGGAGGCAAATTGTAAGTGAGGACAATGATCGCCAAGATGAATATTGTTGTCCATCGATCAATGGTTGAAACCCATCTGCCCCTAGCCTTACATTCCGAACTCAAAGAGCAATGAAGGATGTGTTTATTAAATGCAAGCTGCATCCAACAATGACACATTACCTCTTCATGGTCATGTTTCATGCCATCTCATTTCTTTGTCAATTAATTCAAGCATATAATCTTGCGTGGTGAGAGGAAAGTAGTACATTTTCTTATGTGGCACATTGGTTTGAAAATTAGAAGAGCTCTCTATGTCGCTTGAACCATGTGGTCACAAAATTTGCACCAATTCGTTAACTCACTATCTTCAGCAACAATATAACATACATCCATTTACAACAACAATGAATCTTCTCAACGTAGGCCCAATGCTTGAACCAACTTCTTCAGATCGTAGTTTTCAATATTAAATTTTCAGTAACACCTCTTTCATAAGTTGACAAATGTCATCAAAACACCTTTCCGACAAATGATGTTCTCGCTGATGTTCAACATCCTTGCAACAACCGAGAGTCAATGGCTTTCACAACCCGCCACACCTCTTGATTAACATTGCAACATGTCATACAATTTTTGAGCCGATGGATTTGGAGGCTCCTCCATTACATCCTCGAAGAAATCGACTTGCATCCATTACCATTTGCTCATAGGTATTGCTTGTGCTATTATCAACCTCTTGCCGCTTATCATAACATTTATACATATGTTTTGACTATCAATATTACTTGTGGGTTCCCTGTAGAATCCATTTATAATAATATGGCACAAATCCATGCTTCATCAAATGTAACCGAATTGTATTCTCATCAAAGATAATTACGATTCGACACTTCGATGATTACATGGACACTTCAATATCCCATCCATCCACTATGGATGTTGCTTAGCAAATGTTATGAATTGTTCAATACCTTCTATGAATTAATTCGAGGTCAATACCATCTTTAACCTAGCATACATCCATCTCCGATCCGATCCCATTTTCCTAATAGCTGTAATAATTAAGTGAATATTAGTAATGATATGTCATATATCGTAATTACATCATATCCCCAATGCGCTGAAAGGTAAGGCCCTAACCCAATTAGAATTGTATTATCTCTACCAATGCATGATAATGATATGTCATATATTTGTGTTAATATCAAGATCTCCCATTAGTTCTCCAAGTGCACAACATAAAATTTGCACCTGCAGAACAATGAGAGATGTTACAAAATTTCTACAAATAGAAAAAATTATCACCTCAAAATTGATATGCATGCATCTACAAATTAAAACCATATTAAAATATTACTTACCAATGATAATCGTAAAGCAAGGGACAAAATAACGAGAGATAGTGACCAAAAGAGAAATGCATCAGTAGTTCAAAAAAAAAAAAAAATTAAATTCACAAGAAATTATTGTATAAAATTTAACACCTCAAAGTAAATAAATAAATAAATAACTACATTATATGGCATAATAGTATAAAATTAAAAACATAATAATCATTAAAATTAAAGGATATGAAAAATAGATATTAGTATAGCAATAAAATAAAATACAATCTTTTATTTGTAATTTTATTTATTTCTTCAATTTTCAATAAAGTTTCTTTACTTTATTTTTATCTCTTTCTTTTGAAGTTTTGGATTAAACCTTTGTCGTTTTTTGAAGATTTGTTCATGTAATTATCTCTACACACTACACATTGCATCACATTGAAACTTAGAAAACTTAATTTAAATTGGATAGACGGATTAAAGAATAAAATAGAAAGACTAAATAACAATTTTTCCTAAAATAAAACCTATATTTCTCTATCTTCTCAATCTTCTCGCACAACATGGTGGCCCAGAGTTTCTGGTTCTACCATGCAACATGGGGGCCATTGGCATGATGTACTAGTCCATTTTCACAATGACAAGATCCATCTTCTTAAATGTAAAACTAAAATATTATCTCGATCCAAAGTGGCAGTGGCATTCATGCGTAAGATTATTAAAGGCATTTGAAATGTAATCAAGCCTCCCGCTTGCTTATACAACCATGAATGAAACAAATTCTCATGTTGAAAAATGCAAAGAGAAAAAAAGGGACCTCACTCAGTTTCCAACCTAAGTCGATATATACTGCCTTCAACTTAAAATTCTCCTAAGTATTTAATAAAATAGATCTATTGCTAAAGATAGCAACTTCAAATCCAATTTGACACCTGATGATGTAAGAAAAATCGCACCAAATTGGTAAGGTTAAAGATAATAGAGATAGAGACAAACCAACAGTGTCATATCAAGAACCAAATGGAATATATACAAAAAAAAAAAAAAAAAAAATACTAAATTAGAATTCATTTATGAAATTAGATATATTAAACATATTATTTTGTAACAATATCTCACAACAAACAATAATTTAAAATATCAACAATGAGAGAGGTAAATCTATTATAGTGTATGCTTACTAGACTACAGCAGTCTGAGTATTTGGATAGCTTTATTCCTGTGTTACATGGACTCACAACAGACAATAATCACCCACGAGATGATGGAGATGACTACCACAAATATTTCTATTTAACCATATGTAAATTAATCAGCTTTTCATATCACCTTTTTTAATTTCTTACATATTGAAAGTTGATAGGTTATATCTTATTTATATATTCCCATAAATAATATATATTATATTAATTCCACTTATACATTGGATAAAAAATAAGTGGGTTTCCAACTCTTTTTTTATTATTATTTTTAAAAGAAATAAAACTATTAAAATTTAAATTATGAACTTCTCCATTATAAAAACAAATATTCAACAATTGGGTTACTAATCTAATAAAAAATTAATATATTATTGACTCTCATAATACCTATTTTTAAAAATAATAATTTGAAAAAAAAAATTGATGTAATGAGCATGATTGGTAGATTAAAGAATTAAGAAAAAAAAAAAAACTGCATGCATGGCAGTATATATAAACAAGGATTTACCCATTATAAAATAATAAAAAAAAAAATTCTTCAAGAATTAGAATTTTTGTATTAACAGATTTCAAATCCCTTTGGCTTCATAGTTGAAGTCTCCTTGATCCTTGAGATGTCTATTATGTTCATGTACTTCCCATTCTGTGTTATGTGGCTTACTAAATTGCAATGTTTTTTTTTTTTTTTTTCTATGAAAGTGAAAAAAATTAATGATTCCAATTTAAAGCTTGAGTCAATTGAAGAACTAAATTTATCACCTAATTAAATTAAATATAAATTCAAATAACAGATGAAAGAAAATAACTATTAAGTAAATTAACATATTTTAATTTAATAATATTAAAATCATTTTTAAAATTATGAATTTTTGAATTTAAGTCATAATTGATATTAAATGATAAAAAAAAAAAAAAGTTGCAAAGCCCATTCCAAATAATAGAGTGAAAGAAGCCCAAACACAGCCAAATTTATAAGGCAGATGCTAATCATTGTCATTTAAATGTCCATGGGCATTGTTTCGCTTGTTTGGCATTGAGATTTTAAGCTCAAAATTGCTGTTCAGAGAAAAAAAATATCATTTTAAATTTATCGCCTAATTAAATTAAATATAAATTGAAATAACAGATGAAAGAAAATAACTATTAAGTAAATTAACACATTATTTATTAAATTTAATTTTAAATTATTTTTTTAATATTTTTTAATTAATTTTTTTTCCAACATCAATACTAAATAGATTAAATCCCTTGTCATGAGTTCAATTCAAAATTGTGTATCCAATTACTACTGTTTTTTTAATAATAATAATAATTTTAAAAAATTAAATTTAACACATTTTATTAATAAAACTGTAAATAACAAATTTTAATTAAAATTTTCAATGGTATATAAAGGTGTATTCTTTTTTCAGAAAAACAAATGCAGATCAAACAATCCTATTAAAACGAAAACAAATTATATAAAAATGGTTTATGCATTGTTCATCGACTCAAATATCATTTAGAGCTTCACATTTAAGTCCAAGTTCAATTTAAGCACAATGTGAATTTCACTCTCTAAATTGATAGCAATATCTAATTAACAAATTAATAAATTACAATAATTAAAAATAAAAATATCATCAATTTATTTTATTTAAAAAATTCAACAATTCCAACATTAATCTCTTTTCATAATATTATTGATTTTTTTTAATATAAAGACTTATATTATTTTTTAAAATATTAAAGATCAACATATAATTTTAACATCAAAATTAGTACCTCTAACTGTGTGTGTCTCTTTTTGTAAAATATACAACCAAAATTTGAACAAATTTTGAAAGAGACAATCCACAGAGATTGTTGAGAATATTAATGAAACCCACCCCCACAAAAAAAAAAGCCTCCTTCCTTTACTTTATTTAGGCTTGCTAAAGATTTTCGCTTAATGAAAACCTTATTACTCCAAATAAATATAAATTGCACATCTGAACATCATGGTCAAGATACAAACATACTTAGGATGGTGTATAAGAATAATTTCCATAGAATGTATGGACATCAATTCCATGTTCTTTCGTAAATCAAAATTTCATTTATTAACCTGTGCTCGTCAGCTTCAAAGTGCTATTCAACTACCTCCACAACCTTTCTCTGAGACAAGGACCAATGACAATGTACATGGCCTTTATAACATGCATGCACTATACTAAGTCATGCACATGCTATTTTATAAATTACCCACAATGCAAAAACACATACACAACAAGACCACAATCAAAGACCCTTGCTAATAACACATGTAAGCAAAGAAAGTCGCATTCAACACCAATAAAAGAAGTTCTCACAATCGTAAGTTACCTTGATAATTCAAAGCACCCGCAAGACACTTTACTTGATCAACCATCGCTTCATTTATTTGCACACGTCAGCCATTCTAATATAATTGAAATCTTCTATTCCTAATTTTACATGGATCTAAATTGTATCTTCTATCATCATCAACGATGCAGGCATGTGCACTTACTACTATTCGAGACTAGTTTCAAGGTTTTAACAAATGAAATCTAATATTTGACATTAAACAACAACCCAATCGTAAACCAAAAGTAATTCCATCCAAACCAAAAGATTTACATATAAAGAATTTACCTCACAAAGCTCAGAGGATACATAAAAATTCAGCCAAAGCCCATTAAAAACTTAATTAAAAGGGAAATGCCTTCTTTCAAATGATGAATTCAATCTCCATGTCAAGAATTATAACACAATCTGCCTAAAAGAAAACTACATATTTGTGATTATAATCATGAGGAAAAAGCTATAAGAAGACAAGAACTAACAAATATATAGAAACGAATTTGTTATTCCAAAATTATCAAATAAATGATTTTGAATCGAAACTCGACAATGTAAATAGAAAAGAAAAACTGAGTTCACAAATCAAATTAATTCATCCGTCACTTCTAATTTAATAAAGAACTAAAATTACAAATAGAATTTTAATCTAAATGTAATAGGCTAATTTTCATTAAAAAAATATTTGCAGAAAGTCATCAAATGGAATAAGAACAAGCGGTGCAACTTGGCAATCATCTTATGCATATGAATTCAAGCAAAATCTCCGCCCAGTCAAAGTGATTCATGTGACACAAACAGATGGACGATTCCTATGCTAAATCTTTTGAGCGAGCCGTTGAGATTCAAAAATTAGAGTCACAAAGCACGCCAACAATTGAAAGAAAGAAGTTATTACCTCACCAAGGAGTCGCGGGACGCTTCGGGGTCCATGGACTCGTAAGGTGGGCAGATGGAGTAATAAAGAACTGTGCTATCGATAAGCATATTAGAGGATCTCGATCGTGGAAGCCACTGAGAACCAGGCAACTTCGCATGTTCATTGTCTTCTCAACAAAATGGAGTTGACAATTACGGAGGAAAGGTCTTTGTTTTGAAAAGTGAAAGATCTACCTTTTCCACCAAAGAAAATGAAAGAAAATTGGATTGGTTCCACCGAAAAGGACTAGCTTCAAAAAACAAGTTAATGCTTGATTCCCCTTGCTTCTATATACACAACCAAAAAGAGTTTCATGGAGGTTTGGTGAAAGGAGAGAAGAAGGGTTGATGGATAAGAGTTCATTAGAGTTGGATGGTGAAGGAGGCCAAGAGTAAAAGAATGTGGCACAATGATGTAGATAACACAATAGAATTAAAATCCAACCGCCTACCAATAAAATGACATTAAAGTTTGATGAATCTCACACAACCAACCAAACTCACCCCCACTACCATTGCATATATTAAATAAATGTAAAGAATCATCAAATTTAGCAATCAAGAAACGAATGGGAATAGTCCCTATTCGTAATTTTCATATCTCATGCACAAGCTACATATACATGGAAAATCAAGTAATGAAATTTCTTATTTTCACTTGAGTTTAAAACAAATATACCAATGCAAGAGAAATGAATGCCTACTCTGGTTCAAGAAATCCAGTAGAACCTATACTCGGCTCAAGAAACCCAAAGAGAGCTTTAAACAAAAGACAAGTTAGACAAATCAAAATAAAGAAAGAAAGATGCTCATATGCTAAGGCTTATTAGAAGAGAAAACCGAATGACCACAAAGAAAGCGTCAAATTAACGCCGGAACTGTATAATTAAGCTCCAAAAAACTAACAGATATTAAAATCTAAAAACTAACCTGCATTTTCTAGAAAAACACCTCAAATCTAAAGGTCTAAATTAATACATAAAGAAGCAACAAACCCAAATCTCCTTTATAACCATTGTCCATTGTCCAAAAGAACAAATCTCCTACAAATCAATGGTCAATGAACTCAAAATAGAAGAAGCAGCAAATCTAGCAATTCAAAGAAAACCCCTAACTACAATATGATAACAAGTGGTCCACATAGAGTATAGGAGAAAACAAAAGAGTAAACGCAGAAGAAGGAATAAAAAAACAAATAAACAAAAAAGAGGAGAGAGAGGGAAATAGAAAATTACAGGAGCTTCACTTGAAAATAGAGGTAAAAATGCACAAAATTTGAACGATGAGCTTGGAAGGAATGCAACAAAGAATTGACAAAGAAGACACTCAACCGAGGCTGAGGAGTGATCAAACTTTAAGAAGCAAGGGCGGCAATGAAGAACAGAGAGCGCGTTTTAGGTTTGTTAAGGTCACTATCCTTAAAACTACGTGTAATTTAGCACTCTCATTTAAAAAAAAATCTATTTTATTTGTTATTTTATAAAATTATGAAAATATTAATTATTTTTTAACACTTTAATTATTATTATTCTCAATATATTATATTTTTCACATATTTTTACATTTCAATGATATTATAAAGAAATTTTAATTTAATTTTAATATTATTTTTATAAAAATATTTATCCAATAATTTTTAATTCTTATAAAAAAATTATTGACATAGAATGGAGCTAGTATTAAATTAGTATTTACTTGTAAATATTTTTTTATTTATAAATATAATTAATTAATTTGATTTAAATTATTTTAATAGCGTAAGTTTATGAAAGACATTTCTCTAGAATGGTATAAAAATTAATATAGTTGAAAAAAATTAATATAATATATATATTTGAAATTAAATTATCTCTATAGTTTTATGAAAATAAAAAAATTAATATAATTATATAAAAATTAAAATTAAATAAAAATAATTAGATAACACTTTAATTTTGAAACCAAAGCTATCGGTTTCTAAATATAACTAAAAGAATTAGAAACCATTATAAATCGGTATAATTTATTTTAAAATTTCATTGAATTTGAAACCGAGAAATAATCGGTTTCTAACTTTAAAATTTATTAAATCAAATATATAATCGATAAATTTTGAAACCGAAAGTTATCAGTTAAGCATCGATGAAAATTAATTACCGATAATATCTCGGTTTTTTTGGAAAATTTAGTAAATAATATAGAAATTATAAATATAATTAGAGAATATTTTAATACTTAAAGCAATCGGTTTAATCGGTTTTAAATTACTCAATTAGAAACCGACATAAATCGGTTTCTAAATATAAAAGAAAATAGAAACCGATAAATCGGTTTCTAACGTTTAAGTAAAATTTGAAACCAGCAATCGGTTTCTAAATTTATTGAGTAATTAGAAACCGAAGGAATCGGTTTCTATTTTATTTTAAAATTTAGTAAATAAAATAGAAATTACATTTTTGAATATAAATCGGTTTCTAAATTTTTAGGTAATTAGAAACCGATATGAATCGGTTCCTAATTTATCCTTAAAAAATAATAAAATAATTAATGATTAGATTTATTTTGAAACCAAATAAATCGGTTTCTAAATATAACAAAGGAAAATTGAAACCGATAGAATCGGTTTACACGCACTTTAATTTTTAGTAAATAAAATGGAAATTATATGAATGTTGAAATAAATCAGTTTTTAAATATAAATAAATAATGCCTTTATTTTGAAATTGAATGAAATCGGTTTCTAAATTAAAGTGAAAGAAATTAGGAAAAATATATTCGGTTTCTAATATGACAAATATTAGAAACGGAAAATTATTCGGTTTCAAAAATCGGTTTGTAATCGGTTTATAAATAGTTGCTAAATTTGCCATCAAAATGTTCTTCATAATTTAGAAACCGACGAGTTTCCATTTCTAATTTCGGTTTCTAATCAGTTGCTATTTGGTTTTTAATGTATTTAAGTTGTTCTACCATATTTCCGTTTCAAAATCCGTTTCAAATTATAAACCGATATAAATCCGTTTCTAAATTCGGTTTCTATTCTGATATTTTCTTGTAGTGCTAGGTCTCATTTTGGTATTTTGTATTGTTTGTATTTTGTAATTAAACTTTTACTTCCTCATGTATAGTTGAAACTCTTGTAATATATTTTGGTATTAATGTAAATATTTGTAATCATGAATGAATGACAAATAGAAAAATTTTGAGAAATGGTTGAGAAATATTGAGATTATTGATATAATAGTTTGAGAATAATTGAAAATGTATTGAAGTGTTTTCCACTGTTTCAAGAACTGTTTTCTTCATTTTTAGCCGGTACTCTGCTGGATTTTCTATAAAATTTTCAGAACCTCAAATGAATTCTTAATTTCAATAAATAACTTAAATAAGTTAAAATTTCACAAATTGCACTTCATAACCATGAATAAATAAATTAAGAAATGATAAAAATAATTGAGATAAAATATGGTGTTCTGGTATACTGTGTGGCATATCTTGCTCGGCTATACAGTAGATAAGTAAGGGATGTCACAGGAATAGAGGGAATTTGATGGTTTTGATTGTTCTAAATTTGTTACTGATGGTGTGTCATGAGTGTACTTAAGTTAGATTATGAATTTCATGAGTTATGCATGAGTTATGAAAATTGAAGTTAGAGTTTTGACCTAACTTTGGAAAATTTTGTATATGACTTGAAATTGATGATATTGAGATGATTTTTTGACTATTAGAAGTGCCATGAATGTCAATTAAAGTTTGGAAGTTGGGAGGAATTGAAATTGGGAGTGCTGAATTTTCATGCAAGTTTTGGGACCTATGAATCCAGTCTGATTTTAAGGCTATAAGTAGAGTTGTACTACTCTAATTAGTGTGAGGCTAATTGGATATGAAACTAGGGTCATAATACCTCATTTTTCATGAAAAGACCATGCCCAAAAACTGTCTGTAACTTGACCTAAAATCTGATTGAATCTGGATAATCCTAATCTAGACTCAGAAAAATGACCAAATTAACAGTAAATATTCAAATGGCCATAACTTACTCTAGAAAGGTTAGAATGACCTGATTCTTAAACCCATGGAAAGATTAGACACAGTAGAACAACTTTCATGAAGAATAGAAACCCAAATTCTGACCATAACTAAATCAAATTGCTAACTAAATTTATCTTGTCAAAACTACAGAACCAAAACTGCCCAGAAATTCTGGACTTGAACCTATCCGATTAGTTTTGGCAAAAATGTCATAACTTGGTTCACAAAACTATAAATGCAGTAAAACTAAAGCCAAAAGTTTTACAAGACATAGAACTACAATTTTGGTATTTTTAATCAAAACCCATAACCAAATGGAACTTGGTCAAATTGCTAGGACAATTCAGCATGCCAAAACCTGAACATGAACCAAATAACCACTTGACCCCAGAATAGTATTTATAGCATAACTTTTAGTAAAAAACTCCAATTGAGATGAGTCAAACTGTTTTGGAAACCTGAGGAATAGGGCTCCAACTTTGATTTAGAAACTTTCCTTAAATTTTGAGTATAAGAACCCTAAAATGGGAGTCAAATACACTAACCTGAACCTAGAATCCTAAAGGCACAGGGTACATGAGTTCAGACTAGTTAATTGACTATAACTTATTCTATATAACTTGAAAAATTGTAAATCTTAAATCTGAGTGATCCTAAGACATAGAGTAACAACTCCTATGAAGAATATTAGGCCTAAAAGTGGATTTAACATGTCCAAATAATTAGGAAAATATTAACTCCAAAATCTACCTGATTCTGAAACTAGAGTGAGTTAATGAACCAGTTTTGGTTATTTGACCATAACTTAAGTTCTAAAACTCCAAATAACATGATTCAAAAAGAAAAACAAAGACAAGACACAGAGAAATAACTTCCATGAAAGAAGTGTGGCCAAATAGTAGCTACATCTTAAACAATTTGCTAGGTGAAGTAAAGACACCAAATCTGGACCTTGAGAAATGTTCATAAGATGTCTTAGCATATGATATGAAATGAACTAAAATAATTTGCTAAACATAAAAATAACATGAATATGCATGCGGGACTTATGTTTCCCATTACAAGTGACATGAAAATGCTATAAAATACAATTAGTACATAATATAAAATAATGAAAATATAAATACTTAAAAATATTATTTACCCAAAGTATACCTAGACTTATTTATATAGCATGGATCATTGGTATACCAATTAGGGACTACAGATTACAGTACTGCCTACATGAATGATCATTAATAGACAACATATGTCTGATATGGTTGTTCTTCAAGCTTCATGCCTGCCCGTTGGCCATTGTGCTTGATTTTATTTATGGCTTTATACCTGTCTGCTGACCTTGTGCCTGATATGATAGATATATACATGTTAGACATACTGATGTTTAACTAGTATACTCCCATGTATCCAGTCTTTATAGTTTGTTATAGGTTACTTGGGCATAGATAAGAGTAATAAGCCTTAAATTTAAATAAGTACACGAAGAGATCACAGGTATCAGTAGCAAGACTGAACATGGAATAAATAAACAGAAAAGATCCTGATTAACTTAATTGCTTCCAAAGTTTTATAAATATGTAAAAGATTTTAAATTCATGAAATTCTATATTTCTTTATAAAGTTATACGTGAAATAATTATTTCAATTATTTAGTTATTTTTTTTTTCAATTTATGCACCACTAAGCAATATGCTTAGCGAGTTGGTTCTTACCACGCGTAGGTACAGAAGACCAGCACCAGCACCAGCAGCAATAGCAGTAGTGCCTAGATAAGATTTCGACCAGATCTGCTATAGTGTTGGTTATCACCTCAACAGTCCATTTTGGTAGGGCTCATGTATATATTAGATTTTACATTATGGTTATTGTATATAAGTAAATGATGTAAATCATTTTGTGATTACAAATAATTTATAAATTATTGTATCTGAATTTTATATAAATGAAATGAAATTTGTTTTCTTGAAAATTATATGCATTATGATATGATATGATGTATGAGAAATTGATATTAGCAATGAGATGATATATGAAAATATGAAACGGATATAAATTATTTTTAACAAATAAATAATGGAAACCGTCATACGCTAATAAAAATAGAGGAGACTCAGTCTGGATCTCTATGAAAATGAAATGTGATAAAAAAAAAATCCCACACATGGGATAATATAAGTAAGTGGACATCAAGTTAATAATGTACATGACAAGATAAAATAGGGTGTTTCAGCACCGAATGTGACATGTCTTATTCTGCTATACTGTAGGTGGATAAAGAGTGTCACAAGTATATAGTTCAATCTTGCAAATAGTATATGTAAGATTAAAATTAGATAGATGTGGTCCATTGAGGGGCAGGCAGAGTGAGCTCTCTTTTTAGGGTTTTCTTTAATAAAGACTAGTATGAATAGAAAGTAAAGGTTGGGCCTAAAACATCAATGATGACGAGAAGAAAGGGGATACAATATAAGGACTAAGTCCATCCAATTCCTCATCATTGTTAGAGAGCTTTAAAATTAAATGTCTCTCTGTCTCACCGTTTTCTGTAAACATCAAAATAAACAGATTAAAACAAATATATAATAATTAATTATATATATAATTCAATGATTTTGTTTCGCCAGAATGCTAATGATATCAAATTAGATGAAAAAAAAAATTAAGATGGTAAAAAATATTTACATTAATTAGAAGCAATTCAAGCAAAACAATTACTATACTGGAGACGGAAAGTAAACCCAGTTCGAATTAGTTATTAGATTAGTGTAGCATAGCAATGAATAATAGATGTAATTTTTAAATTAAATATTTATTATGAAATTTGTATATAATTTCTAGTTCTGAAAAATTTTAAATCATATATTTTAAATAGTTTTACATAAATTTCATAGTAAATATTTAATTTAAGAATTTCTGAACTCATTTTTATATAAATTCAGTTCATAACAATTATATATTTTTTTTAAAGAAGGGAAAGAAATTTTTTATTAATTGAAAAAAAATATCAAATTAATGTTTTGGGCCCGTTAATTGGATCATGATTAATGATATCTAATCAAGAAGTGTTTGGTTGGAATTTCAATTATTAAGTGTTCAAGTGGTTCATAGGGATTCTATATATTCATGATAATTAATTAATCTCCATATATGCAATGGGAAATTATTAGTTTCAAATGGGATTTGGAGTCACTAGAACGTTTCCCTAGATAACATATCATTAATTATTAAATAGTAACATCAGTTAAGTCTAAGAACAACTAATTAATTAGTCCATTTCTTTTATTATAATTCAAAATCAAAGGTAAAGATCATTTAGAGATTGCAATTGCTAATGTCCATACAATTAATAAAATACATAATTGGTGGCACATAGAACAAAAGAAAAGAAAACAAAAATAGAAGGAAAGAATTGTTTGATGAGAAAAGCATAAGAGTACAAGCATTAAAATAGAACCCATGTCCTAAAAAATTGTAGGGATTAATAAAAGAAATATGGGTTGTGAAAGGTGGGGGCGAAATAATGAGCAAGAGAATGTTTGATGAAAGAGGGTCAAGACTCAAGATCCATGTCAACCCCACCAAAGGGGGTATGACCAATTCGGTGGACAGTACATAATAAGCCCACTATGTACAATTTATTTATTAATTTTACTTATTATCATCTTGTTGAAAAAAAGAAAGTCTTTCTTTATGGTGGAAAATTATGCTTCAATTTTCTAAACCCATAAATTCAAACAAGTCAATGATAAGAGTGATTGTCATATTTTGAAAGAGCTTTGTTTGGTTGTTTTTGCCTACAAATTTAAATCATTTCTTATATTGCAAGCTCCAATCCTAACTATTTTTCTTTTTTTTTTCTTTTTTTTTTTAATGAATTCTTATAATGAAAAAGTAATTAATAATATCTTTAATAGTTTCAAATATAATTTAGAAGTAAAAGTAAATTTCCAAAAGGCAACTAAAGTCCAGCCATCAAAAAATATATGTGTGTGTGTGTGTGTGTGTGGTTGGTGAAGAAAACAAGAACTTAGACAAGCCAGCAAAGAAGAATTTTGACATTCTGCCGTACTTGAAAGCATGCTTAGACTCTGAATTTATATACATAAACTACTTTGATAAATATAGATTATTATTTTTGTGAGCATACCACTTTCTCAGCCACTATAGATATTGCTAGAATAAGAAACTATGGATCAAAATCTGCAATTTTTTTGTTTATTTAATTTTATTGGTGATATGATTGAATAATTGATAGTTTTAAAATGAAAATTGAAATCCATTTGTCTCTTTGGGTAGCCTACTTTTAAAAGGTTAGCAAGTGGTCTTTCGGCTATTATACGAATTTAAGGCAGTCCATCATCACCAAGTGGAATTCTTTGTTGGTTTTCTAGGATTGGAGGCCTATTTATTTTCTTACATATTTTGTCCTTTTAGCTCAATAACGTATTTTCTTAATATTTATTAAAAAAAAAAAAAAAAGGAGAGAGATACCCGAGAATATACATTGAGAAAAGAGAGAACCAGCTAGAAAGTTCATGCTCCTTGATCAGCCTCCTCCGTCTATCTGCTTCTTGGTTCCCTCATAATCTGCCAGTTGTTGGTATTGCCCTTCTTATTTTTATTCAGATAGAAGATGTGTTTTGTGTTGCATTTTTTATTAATATTAATATATATATGCGAGATATTATTTCATATAATCTTTGCATATATAATGAATAAATTTTAATTATGAATTATGATAAAATTCATATCAAATTTATCATAATTAATAATTATAATAAAACTATAAAACGTAAAATTTTTTCTCATAATAATTGATTTTTGTTAACCTTCTAAAGTTATTATTATTATTATTATTATTATTATTATTATTATTATTATTATTATTATTATTGAAAAGTACTCGACTTTAAAAATATTTTTAATATTTTTAATATGCTTTCTTATTTGAATTTGGTAAAGCTATAAGTGTAGATGAATACTTGTTTCATTTATTTTATATGAATATGTTGTTAATTAATAAAATAAAAATACATGGAATTTAAGTTTTAAATATTTTAGTCAGAATTTTTTTTATTTAAAATATGTGATTTCTCACTTAGACTAGAATAGTATTTAGGTAAAATTCTTCTAATAATAATTTAATAAAAAAAATTTTGATATCATAAAGAAAATAATTAATCTAAAAATCCAAACTTTAGATAAAAGTTTAAGAATACTTTTAATATTTTTCATTAATATTTATTTTTATCTTTTATTTAATTTTATATATTTATTTTTGTAATACTCTATAATTTTTTTTTCAATCATTTGAATAAAAAAACACTTATGTGCCATGTAAATATTAGCAACAATAGTAATGACTTCAATAAACAATTTTAATTTTTACTATTACGGTTCAAATTTTATATACTATATTAAATTTAGTTAATTTCATAGATCAAACTAAAGTAAAGCCACAAACATTATTATATGTATTAAAATATGAAAAGTTATTGAATGCATTCAGTATTTATATACTCTTTTTCATAAAATACATAAAACTCATATTTTAAAATTAAAAAGAAATTAATTTTTACTTTTATAGGAAATACTATTTTTCAATGCTCGGATGTATTTATATTTTTTTCCAAAATACAATCTTAGTAACAGTAACTCAGGGGTTTTTTTTTACCTTTTTTTTCTTTATTTTACTAATGGGCCGAGTACTATATGTCCTCCACAACTCATAAAGGTTATTTTTAATTAAATATAATATTTTACTATTATAGTATAAGCAAATAAATAAGAAAAGTCCATTATAAATAAAGAAAAATATTACTGCAAACATTTAACTTAAAAAAAGCATATTATATTAGAATAACTATTTATAATTTTGATTAAATAATCATGTTTAATTTATTAAAATAATATATCAAAAATAAATGCATTTTTTTAAAATAAAATTATCAATTTTAAAATAATCAAGAATTAAAAATTTAAATTCTTATATTTTTATGATTTAACTGTATTTTTATAGCATGAATATTTTAATTGTTAAATATTATGTATCGATTATCGAAGTGACTTAATGCATTTGGACTCCAGCTATTGACAAATTAAAATTAAAAAAAAAAAATGATTGAATTCCCCGATTAGTCTCAAACTATAAAAATTTGGACCATTAAATTTGCTCCGCGCAAGCTTCATCCTTAGTCAATCTCCAAAATTATACAAGTTGACTATAGCTTAAATGGTTAGAATTCATTTGACTTACAGACTGTGATGCCCCACTGGCTGATATCTCCCCAAGATATACTCATCACATCAAAGCAGACCTAAATTAACTTAGTCAATTCTTTTTTTTAATTTTTTGCATTTATATTGTGAATCTTTTTTTTTTAGCATTTAGAATATATATATATATATATACACACACACCAAGTGAGGATATATCATTATTGACATTATTTAATATAATTATCAGGAGAATGATATGCAAAGCGTGAGTTATATTGTTAGAAGAAATGGTGGTTGACTTGAAGAAAATGAAAGAAAGATAGGCATTAGATTTGACATAAACACAGGGACCTAATACCCAAGAAAAAGGGCTAAGTTTAATATTATGTGTATATATATTATATTAGTATCAATGGCAGTCTCTCGTTGTCTGCTTGTACTTGAATGTTGCTGTGGCTTCTTTTGCTTGTTCGTGTGGCTTCTTCTTGTTCTGTTTCTTTACACATGGAGGTCACCACTCACCCATTTGTGTCCCAATCTAAGTAAAGCTTTGTCTTCTTTGTCAGCTTTCACACCTCAAGCTTAGAGCACTATGACGTCATTTTTATTACATTATATGATTCTAATAATCACCAAATTTGCTCCGCAATATGCTACCATTTGCAGGGATATATCATCACCCTTCGTTCCTAGAGTTTTTTTTTTCTTCTTCTTCTTCTTTTCACATTTAATTTTCTCCTTTCACAAATGTTATTAAATTTCTTTTTTTCAATTGAGGTGAATAATTAAGAAAGCATTGACTACCTTCATTAATTTATTGTTAAGACAGTTGGCTTTTGAGGGCAGATCGACAAATGTGGGAGATTGTCATTGACGAGGTTCAGGATAATCTAGAAGAAACATATAAGCGCATATTACGGTTGATGGTTGCTGTCAGAATTTGTTGTTTTACATAATAAATTGGAATTTGGAAAAGCAATCATCGTTTCTATTTTCTCACTAGTCGGCGGTCGCTCGCTGCTAATACATGAACATGTACATTCTCTTCATTTAATTTATGCATTTTTTTTTTATAAATATTGACAAAATTATATCTAAAATAATTAAGATTTGGGTGCAGTATTTAATAACTATGATACCCTCTCCATATGATTAAAGATTATAAAGTAATTAATGAATTAACAATAAGCAAGGTTAATAGTGGTAATACAATTGAAGTTAATTATGTATTTCCATAGGACTGGGAGGATGCATTGAAATTAATGACACAGATTGTAAGGCTAAATGGCCTAATGATCCAACTGAAAATCGATTGGATAATAACTGGCTAGCTAGATGCTTGAAATGGGAATGTAGACACTTCACTTGGCCACTCGCCAACCACCTCCATTAATGTCCAAGAGAACATCATATACACAGCTGGCTAACACAATACTCTCCTCAAAATTCAAACATAAAAAAAATCCAATACGCCCACCAACAACAGCAACGTGGAGGAGGAAATTTGTAGTGTTATAAGTAACCTTTGTTTACTATGCTTGTCATTCATGAGTTAAAAATTACTAAAAATTTTTATAAAGAATTTCTTATATAACTAATTTTAAAAATAAACTTAACTAATTCTAATTTTTCAATTAATATAAATTTAAAAGTTCATCTGAATAATTGAAAAAATTTAAAAGTTTCAATTTTTTTTTAAATATATGAAAATAATCATTATTTATTGTTAGCTTTTTAATTATATGAATAATTAATGGGAAGTATAAAAGTTATGGTAGGATTTTCACTACACATATATTTAGACTGATATTTAAATTGATTGTGTATTCGCAAGTGGAAACCACAAAACATGTATATGCCAAACTATTCAAGTTATCTCCTGATTGGTATATTTTAAATCTAATTAATTGTCAAATGTTCAATTAGGATAACTCATTGATAGAAATGTTTTCTTCAGAATATATAAAAATTTGAAGTTGTATAATTTAAAATAAAAATGTATTGAAGCTTTTATAGAAATTCATGTAATTTTCAATCTAAAATTACTAATTAGATAATTAAATAAATCAAAAATACCAGTTTTAGGGTCAAGCATGTAGAACACAAGTACGTACAAGTAGTAGTATCTAAATATTCTAAATTACAAATTTTCCTCGGATTAGTAACTATAAATACATATTCAAATTGGCTCAAGGCAAGCATGGAAAAAAAAAAAGGGAGTACTTTTTAACTCAACATGACAGTACCTCAGTTATAAGGAGTTTGAATTTTATTAAATTAAATTTTTATATTTAAATTTATGAAATATATATATATATAGAGATATATTAATTTTTTATATATTTTAATATAATATTTAATTTAATGATCATTAAATATATTTGTATATTTTAAACTTATATTAAATGTACTTTAAAATTTAATTAAGTGCTATTGAATTAATCATCGTGATTATCGTTAAATTACAGGAAAAATAATAAATGATTAGTGGAAATAATAAGTAAGAAAGAGAGTGAGATGGTTAAGGTTGAGGAGTGAATCTTTTTCTCTCATAGGATTGAGGTTAGAGGGAATGAGTGGATAAGTACGTGTGAACCAAATGATTAGAATTTGAACATAAATTAATTACATTAATAATAATTCACTTTCGTGGCTCTGACTTTTAGGAGGCTTTGTCTTTATATTTAGTGGGACCCAAGTGTCTTCCCACGCGTGCACGCCGCGTGGATCCCACTAGGTTGACTTCTACTTTCAAAGTCATACTCATCCTCCTCCTAGTCCTTTACATGTGACGCAAGAGTCCCCCGCGGCCCTCGGTCCACTCTCCTCCTGTCCTCCACCGTCCACATCTGACCTCCCCACCCCTGCCGCCGCCTCTTCTCTCTCCTCCCTCGATATGCACAAGTCAATATTATTTTTCAATTACTTATTATTATTATTATTAAAATATAGATATATGGTAAATGGCTGTCAATTTCTATCTTTTTCTTTATGTAGATATGTATAAAAAATATCCATTTATGCTTAATTAGCACAATTCTCTTATGAAAATGTTCGGTTTGCTGTTTATGCAAAGACTATGATTATTTAATTAGTTTTCTCATGATTTAGGTCTTATTTAATTCAATTTTTCTAGTTTCTGAGAAATAAATTTTAAAAAAAAAAACTAATTCCCTTTTTAAAAAATAAAAGAAATAATTTCTTTAACTTTTTAAGAAATTGAGATCAAATGTAAATAAAAAGTTAAATTTTGATGCTTAATGAAAGCTCGAAATTTACTATTTAAATTACTCTAACTAAACAAGGGCTTATTTCAACTAACCTAGATTAATTGTCAAAGAATTCAACCTTTAATTCCCTCAATTCTCAAATTAACTTTGTCTATTCAATTATAGAATGAAAATTAAAAAAAAAAAATTAAAGATGTATGTTGTCCTTGTTCTTTGTAAAAAAAAAAAAAGAAAATACATTCAATGAATTTTAACTTTTCAATAAATATTTAAAAAAGAAAAGTGGTAAGATATATAATGAGTGGTAGAAGTTAGAAGAAAGAAAAATAAAAATGCATCAGCTATTACTATTAAAGTATTGGAAACTATTGTAACGTATATATACACACCTTGACTTTTGGCAAAGGTCAAAATGATCTTATCTTTGACTACAAGCCATCGACTTCCACCACACGCAAATCATTCAATTCCAACATAATTGAAAAATGACTCTTACCATAACACTTTGCATAAAATCAATCGTCACGATGTTATCAACTGTTCATTTTCACCTACTTTAATGGAAATTATTTATTTTTAATTTGATTAAATGAAATAATAAGTATATTTTTGAATTTTAATTATACATATTTATTAATTTGAGATTAAATGAGAAAAAAATAATAATCTTGTAAATTTCAGTTGTTCATTCATTAAAATAACGATATTAAATTACTTAATTTGTTAATTTAATTTAGTAAATGAAAATATATTACTCATTCTCTGTAAAGTTTTTTTTTTAATTTTTATATTAAAAAATAATAAAATTAAATTCAATTTATTTGAAAGAAAAATGAATAGGGTCTTTAAAAAAAAAAAAAAAAACCCTTAGCAGACAACATTTACGTGATAAAAGGACAATTTTGACGCTCCCACTATGGTTTTTGAAATGCTGAGTTGATTTGCAACTTCCTATTCATGTGATGTTTTTCATTAAACTGGTGATTCTCAATAGCACAATTGTCTTGTCTTGCTGATCTAATCAAACCACACGTGTCTGCAGGAAGAAAAAATATCTACTACTTCAGAAGTTTTTTTTTTACAAATTAATATCAATATTTGATTTAAAGATTACTGAATTCATTTTAATTGCATACATAAAATTGAGTTTATAATAATTGCACCCAATTAAAAACAGAAAATTTTATAATTATCTAATTTGATTTTTTAACATGAATAAATTTGAAAATTTTGGACTAACATGTCACATGACTGCGCACAACAAACATGTACTTCTGGAATTTCTTTTGAGGCAGCTTGTAGTTGAGTTGATAGATTGGTATCATATCTGATCTTTAAAATATAAATTTATAGGATGTTGTCAATTATTTTCTATATCTATAATTCACCCATTAGAAATAATCCATCGCATTAAATTGTTTAAAATCTTGGTTAATTTTACATTACAAATTGGAAATTAATTTCAAGTTGAATTCATCATTTAATTCACATAGTATGATTAAGAGTCTAATGACAGTAATATAGTAATTGGGTATATCTCGAAAAGAATTTACATTTTTCAAAAAATAACATGTGTAAAAAAATTTATAAATGAGTTTAATTAGTTTAATTATATTAGAGTCATTATAAATTATAAGGTGTGGAATATAATTTTTAATCAAAATTAAATAAAAAAACAAATTAACCAAATATTTAAAGATTTTCCATAAACCATTGAAGCTCCGCGGCATGCTATATTTTGAAAGAAAGAACCACAGTTATAAGATTTGATGGGAAAATAAGATGCCTTTCCGTTGTTAGAAAAAGGGAAATTCTTATATCTGATTTATGATGAATTCAAGACATACTATATAGGGTGGAATTTACATATTAAATAAGTGTGACCTATATATTTGTATATTAAATACATGATAGGTTAAATAAGTAGTTTGTATTTAGCCGGTTTCAAACCCGAATAAAGGAGGAGAGTTGCGGTAGGTGACAACCAGTGTAAAAATTTCATCACACCTCATGAAATGGATTCAAATAATATAAACGTTGGGCTGTCTTCTATTTACGACGCGCTACATCGGAGTCCGGGTATAGCGAGAAATATGCAAGGGTGTCGGGCTTTCACCGAAAGCGACACACTATGCCGACAGCATTACACATTTTCGATATTTTAACCCAAAATTGTTTAGAATAGAGAAAGATAATACATATACCTGATCCCAAATTCTTAGGATAAATGTTTAATTAAGTTGAGTTGAGTTGAGTTGAATATATATATATATATATATATATATATATACACAGAGAGAGAGAGAGAGGGTTGTGCATGGTTCTAGGGTTCCAAATCGAATCGAACCAAAAAATCATACTGAACAAAAGTTATTTTAATACCTTGATTTGTTTTGATTTTTCACTAAGAATCAACTGAAACTATACCGAAACCTAACTAAAATTGAATTTATATATATATTTTTCTTTTTTTAGATGTATTATATACTTTTAATATAATTATATATATTTATATATGTATATTTAATAATAAATTAAATATAATTTAATATTATATTTTATTTATGTATATTTTCCTAATAATTTTAGTTATAAATATATTAAATTATCTTATATTTTTTAATTATAAATGTACTATTATGCTATATATATGTTAATTTATAATTATATTTGTATATTATAATTAAATATTACATAATTAATAAATAGTTAAAATGTATAATGTATAATATATTTATACTGTTATATTATATAATATACATAATACTAAATTATTTATGTACTTTATTGTTAAAAATTATATAATTTAGAAATAGTTAAAATATATATTATATGATATTTTATATGTTAATAACCCAATTCAAAATTTAAATATTAATTAAATATGATTTTTTTAAAAAATAATTATATAAAATATTTCAAGAACAAGAATCGAATCGGAACTGTACCGAACAAAACTAAAATTGAAGAACCGAAAATTGTACCGAATCGAAATCAAAATTGAAATATGAAAAACGAATCGGAACCGCACACCCATATATATATATATATGAGGAAGAGGAAGAATATTGAGATTACTCAAAATACCCATCAAACAAAATAAAAATATCATAAATTTATTTTAAAAAATATTTTAGAATTATTTTAGAATTCTATTAGAGTATTTTTCTATAATTTAAGCTATTTGTATTGAGATGGAAAACTATTAGAGAGTTTTATTTATATATATATTTTTTACTAATATGATTAATTTATATATAAAAAACAAAATTTACCGAGGGCTTAGTTATTCATTTAAATAATTTTCTCTTTTTTATTAAATAGTTTTATTGATCCATGTTAATATATTAAAATTAAAGATAATTTAGTATCATGATAATAAATGACTAATTATATATATATATATATGTATGAAGGGTAGATTGGTTTGTCAAAATTGCCTTTCATTATTTATATTATTTACAGTATTATAAAAATACAAATAAACTTTAAAAAAATTAAAAAAAAAAAAAAGTTAAAATAGAAAACATTAGCTAGCAATAATAGAATCGCTGTTAATATAATAAAAAATTACTCGAGACTTGCAATTGCTTGTAAAGGATTGATGTACATAGTTTAATTCATAAATAATTGATAATTTGTTGAACTTAATAATCAGTTCACAACTTGCATAACAAGTTTATATATAAGAGTGCTTCTAATTGGTTACTTTTGTGGGATTCATGCTTTAATTATGTGTTGAAATTGGGAATTTTTTGGCGACTCTATCTATTTTTTTTCATTTTTATTAACATCATAATTACAATGTAAATGAATTTCAAAATTTAAAATAATTGAATAAATTGAATTAAAACTTAAAATATTTTAATTCAATTTTAATTAAAATTTTTAATGAACATTTAAAATATATATATAGTTGTATTTAATTTTTAAAGTTATAATGCCATAAAAATCAAGAAGAAGAGAGAAGATGGATTATTATCTTTCCAAATTACAAGTTATTATTTATAAGACTGCCAAAAATAGCTTACAAGCGTCGTTATAAGACATCCTATGGTAGCAGCTTAAGGAATCTATTTTTAAATGGCAAACTCAATTACGCCTATTTAATGCCTATTTCACAAAATTTTAAGTATGAACAATTTCTACCATTACTTCAATACAATTAAAATTATTAATTATCAATGCACTATTTTATTAATAATTTTATTAAAAAAATTAAATTATATTTTTAATACTTTTTATACTAATTCAAAATTAGTGGTATTTTGATATTATAACAATGAAAAATTAAATTTAAATCGCTATTAAAAGTTAATTATTATTATTTTTTTCTACTATAAGTCTATCTCAACATAAAATTCTAACACCATCAAAATCTAATTATTTAAGGTAAAACTTAAATATTAAGAATTCTAAACATAGAATTTTAATACCATCAAAATCTAATTATTTAATTAAGTTAAAACTTAAAAAATAAATAAAAGATAAAAAAATTATTATAATCGTTAAAAGTTAAACAAAATATATAAGAAAAAAAGGTAATTTTCTATTATTAATAACTCTTTCTTAATTAAATTTAATTAGAACAGCTTACTTTCTATAAAAAAAAATATAATTAAAGATATAATAAATTTTAATTTAATAGATATTTTATAATTTTAATTTAATAAATATTTTTATTTATAAAATTAATTAAATTAACATTAATAATATATTTTAATTTAAATAACAAATTTAACGTTTAATTTTTATATGCAAATTATAATGAGAATAATTGAAAATATGTAGAGATAAAATTATTATTGTTATCATTACAAGATAAAGTTTTTAGTTAAAATTTGTTTTTAATTTTTATTATTAAATTTTATAAAATTTAATATTTTAAAATACTATAATTTTAAAAATTTTTATATTTAATGAACTATTTATTTTTTAATTAAATAATATTAATTTAATTTATTGTATAAAATTATTAAAAAATTATATACAAATAAAATTAAATTACAAATATTAATAACGTGTATAAATAATGTGTATAGCATATTAAATAAATAAATATATATATTTATTTATTTATTTATTTAATATGCTATACACATTATTTATACTCGTTATATATATGAGACTAAAATTTATAATTTTTATTTTAATTTTTTATATTTGGCTTTTTTTTTCTCATTATAAGTGTGATTCAAACTTTAAGACGTATTTTGGAAAGTTTTTTGTATTTACCATTAAATTAAAGCATAAATTATGTCAATTTTTTCTAATTAGTATGGGTATTTTTTTAAGTTTTAGAGGAGAGAAATTATGATTAGAAACCCTGTGATTTTGTTGTAGAGGCAAATTTCGAAGAGGTTATATATTTTGTTGATAGTTATGATATGCTATCCATTTCTTTTATATATATATATATATATATATATTATAATTTAAAAAATAACTTTAATTTTAAAGCTGATTAATTTAGATTTTAAATTTTGCGATGCAGGCTCAACAACAAATTAATAAAAATATATTATCACAGAAATAACAGCTGAAATTAAAGTGGATACTAACCTGGCGTGATTTAATTGGGCATAAAATTTTCTTTATTAATATTATGCAATTGGAGTAAAGCAAAAGGCAGTCCTCCAACAAATTAAGAAAAAAAAATAAAAAGAAAATAATAATAAAAAAAAAAAAGAAATTGAATTTCAATATGGCCTTTCCTTTGTCTAATCATCCATCAGCTCAGCTCAGCTCATTCACCCCTAGAAATGTCAAACACCAGCATTCCGGTTACTCCACGGAGACCCAAATGGCTTCTTTCCTCACTATAAATACCCTTCAGATGCAGCGAACCGTTTTCTATAATTTTATGTAACCACAAAAAGGAAGAAAAGCTTCCAGCAAACTAAACAATTCAAGGGATTGATTGCCCAAGAAAAAACCCAAGATTCTTACGACATTAACAGCACAAAACCTCCAACATAGCAACTATAAAGCACCAGCATCAGCAGCAGCTTTACCTTTGCCTTTTAACCATGGCGGATGAGTTCAACACAACCACAAACTGGTGGGATTCTTCTAGGAACAGGTTTGATAGCGGCTCTTCTTCTTCATCTTCAGGGCTTAATAGCTTGGGCAGCTTTGCTTGGCCATCGGAAATGGTGGATGTCAAAGGAAGGTCTTCTATTGAGTCTGCCTCCGTCTCAGATAGTTCTGTAGTTTTTCATGATACCCAGAAGCTGCAACAAGGCCAAGATTCTGGTGCTGACTTGCATATGATGGGTTTAGGCCTCTCTTCCCAGGCCATGGATTGGAACCAAGCTTTACTGTAAGTCTAGTTGTTATTGAAAATTTGAAACCCTATTGTAATAATTAATTGTTTCGATTCTTTTAGAAGTCAAAATTTGTTGATGCTTGTTATGGCAGTCGCAGTGATAAGACTGACAGCAGCCTCCGTTCGATGCTGCAAGAGAACTTGAATTCGAGCACAAGTTATCAGCAAGAAACTGGGATTGGATCATCTCAAGTTCAGTGGAGAGAGAGAATGTTTAGTGGGGAATCTTCCATGAATGAGTTTAAGCAAATGAACCGAGGTTTTTCTTTGGATCAACCGCAGTTTAGTCCTCATGGGAGCTCTTGTGATAGTACTGTGACATGTCAAGGCTTGCAGTTTCAAATGGATTCAACTGCTATCTATGGAAGCCCTTCAACGATGTTGCAAGGTCTTCTGGGATCTGATAATCAACCTACACAACAGTCTTCTTTCGAGAACCGATCGATGAGCTATACTTATGGGGCAAATTATGGGATTACTAGTAATGAATTGGTGCCTTCATGGGCTAATAAGGTGCCTCAGTTCTTGAGAAATTCACCTCCTAAACAGCCTCCCCACCAATTGCACTTCTCCAATAACGCCCCCTTCTGGAATGCATCTGCAAGTTCCATGACTGATGTTCGTCCAAACTTTTTCCCATCGTTACAACCACAATTTCCAACTTCAAATTTCGAAGAAAAACCAAAGGTATCCATACCCATATATATATATGATAGTATTCAAAAGATTGCGTAATTGTGTAAATATGCATCGAAAATACAGAAATATAGTGGGTGGGTATGTTGATTTTGAAATCTTTCGGTTCACTCATTTTTTCTTTCCTTTCCAGCAGAATATATCTGAAGTACGGGATTCGAGTACAGTAGTAAAGAAAAGTGGGAGTGAGGGAGCAACAAAAAGGCCTCGAAATGAAACGCCATCGCCCATGCCAGCCTTTAAGGTAAAATCAAAATTTCATAAAAACCTTTTTGAGAAGATGAGGCTATTTAATTTTCTTCGTTTACATCATCATGATCATTTATAGTGCACATAGAAACAATAAATTGAGAATTCTTTTTCAACTTTGATATCTCTTAGGTGAGGAAAGAGAAGATGGGGGACAGAATCACTGCGCTCCAACAATTGGTTTCGCCTTTCGGAAAGGTAACATTTTTTTTTTTCTTTCTTTTTTCCTCTGCAATTCTCTGATCAGCTAAAGCTTTACTTTCACAAAGACTATGCATAGTGATCAAAGTATCATTTTACATTCTTGATGAAAGCCTATGATGATTCTTTTTTTTTTTCCCGCTCTCTTCCCATTTTAATCATGTTATATTGTGTGTCAGACTGATACAGCCTCAGTGCTCTCTGAAGCTATTGAATACATCAAATTCCTCCATGAGCAAGTCACTGTAAGTTTCCATCTGGACTTTGCTATACAATATATACTCTATCATAGCGAATGAGTCCCAATTATAATATATGCCTTATTCATGCTAAATTTTTATTAGGTACTTAGCAACCCATACATGAAAAGTACTGGAGCTCCCATGCACCACCAGCAGGTACAATATTCTTCTTCCTTGTATATATATAGGTAGAGGGAGTTAAAGGTTAATGACGGGTTTTGCTTAATTATTTTGGACATATGTAATTATTATATTGCATTTCTTTTCTTAATTAATGTGCAGAATTCTGACAAGTCTAGCAAGGATCCAGAAGGACAAAAACAAGATCTTAGGAGCCGAGGGCTGTGTCTGGTACCGGTTTCGAGCACATTTCCGGTAACTCATGAGACAACAGTTGATTTTTGGACCCCTACATTCGGAGGAACATTCAGATAGAAGGAAAGGGAAATGGGTGAAATTGGGGAACAGATTCTACACAAGTAGCAGCAGCAGGTGTACCTGATCTTATCGAAAACCCTAGCCAAGTTGGGAATGATAAGATCATCATCAATGATAAAAGAAGAGAAAAACACACTCACACACACACAGAGATATATAACTTTCAAAGTCCAGAATTGGAGGAAAAATAGAGAGAGAAATTGTGAAAGAGAAAGAAAACGATATGAACCTTCAGAGATACATGCCCAGTGTTTGGCCAGCCACAGGCAAAATGATGCAGGTTGGCCAATATAGGGACCATTTGGAAACATATATTAATTGTTGTAATAATTGAAAAATTATATGATTAGGAATGAGAATATATATATATATAGGTGCTGATTGATTTTAGGGAATTAAAGCATGTTGATGTAGATTAGTTTAATTAATTTAATAGATTAACTTTTAATTTGGGTGTTTTTTATAGTTATTTTGTTATTAATTTATGTTGTTTAATTTTTGCTTTTAGATTTTATCAATTCATCCAAGAATAATTGTTAATTAAATAAAATTTACTTTATAAAAAATAAAATTATGATAAAAATTTCCTTTAATTAATAAGTATTATTATCATTTGGTTAACTATTAATTTAGCAATGAGTGTTTGTCTATTAGAGATACATGACGATATATATATATATATATATATATAAGTTGAATTGACTAGGAGAAGGAGAAGAAGATTGAATTAAAGGGGCTTTTGATATTTGTGTGGGCAGCTAATAGTTTGTGTTAGTTTAAGAGAAAGGAAGAGAAGAGAAAAAGACATGAAAGGAATAATTGAATTCCAGAAGAGGGGAGTGAGTGTGGGGATGTCATTTGATTGGAAATCTCACTTTTCGTTTGTTTATGTGTTTGGAATATTGTTAGTGGAAGTCAGAGGCTGGCCCATTGCCTTTCTTTTTTTTTTTTTTTTCTTTCATGTTAATTTATTTTTATTTTTATTGTTATTAAAAAAAAATTATTTTTATTAATTTGGAATGGGAGGTATGTAATATAAGTGCAGATGCTATCAGTATTTGCTTTTATGCTTTTCATCGAATGGTCACATTGAGGAGCTTCTATTGGAAGGTAAAGAGAAAGCCGTACTTCTCTCTCTCCCTCAAAAATTTTATAACAGTACCATTACTTACTGCCTTTAATTTATGCTCCTCAAAATTAATTATCTATCATCCTCACTCCATAAGTTCCTAGCTACGAAGCCTAATTATTAGTTTCAATTACCGAATAATTGTTTTGTTATTCTCAGAAATCATAATTTTTTAACAAATACTAAGAAATAATTAATGTATATGTATAAAGTAAAATATTTATAAATTTAGTGAGACAAATCATAGTAATTCATTTTATACAAACTCAATGCAGGTTCAATTATATAATGTTATAGATATAAGTGATTGAATTGCTTTATACATATAATATGACTAACCACTTTAATATTGTAATTCAATTATTTATATTTATCCTTTTATTTATTTATTTTTTTCAATGTAGGAGATGGCCTAGTTTAGTTTTTTTAAATGAAAAGTTAAAAAAACTTTCATTCCATTAATTAAGTGATAAGCTGTAACATCTCCTCCTCCTACCTAAAGTTTAGAGATAACTGAAATTAAGATAAAACAAAGAAGGTAATATTGGTATTTGTTGACTCTCCTACCTTACTTTTTGATGGCTTTTCTGATGAACAATTTATTTACAAAATATTGGAATTGTTTAAGAGATAAAGGAGATGTCAGAAATGAATCTACAATTTCATAAATTATATATAAAAATAATTAGCCAAAAGTTGATGCAACTTTCTTCTAAGAAACATAAATGAAAGAGCCTAAGCATTGATAATTTGTTACACTAATATAGTTTTCCCTGCAAGTCAGAGATGTCATACTAAAGCTTACCCTTCCTAATTAATAGTTCCTATATACATAATATTTGTCTTTTATTACGAGTTCATCAATTCTTGAATGCATTTTCCATTTCCTGTGCCCTGCCAACCTGACTTACTAACACTAACAAGGCCATGTGTTTTTGCTTCATCAATTAATTCTCATACGCCATTTTTTTTAATATATAATTAAACTCGAAATCTTATAATACTGGAGATAACTCTAATATCATTGAGTTAAAATTAATTGATTTCATATGACTTAATCTTTTTTTATTATTTCTGTAAAATGCTTCAGATTGCAGTAGAAAAGAGCAATGTAACATTTCCTAATCTCAAATTCTAACAAATTCTTTTCTTCCTTTTTTAGGAAAAAAAAATAAAATAAAATTCATCATAAAAATTGGCAAAATGAAAATAAAAACGTATTTTAGAAACCATTCTTTAATTATTATTTATTTTACCTAAATTAAGGACAATTTCCTTGTGTATTGACCAAAAAAATTCTTTCTATTCTAATTTCTACATTGACGAAACAAATAGACCGCAGCAAAAGGAAACAGCGGTGAATAGAGATACAAAAGAGTCAAGAAGCTTGTTTGCGTCTTATTGAATAATGTTCAAATTAAATCTTTTTTTGTTTTGTTGAATAAACAAAAGCTGATCCATCATATATATTAATTAATTTCATTTTAACAGCCATGTTTTTCTTTTCTTTTTTTTCAGTTTTCTTCGAGACAATGCATAGTTAGGTTGTTTCTTTAATTAGTTTGTTCAAAAAAAAAAAAAGCAAAGAAACGATACCCATATTCTATAATTAAAGTATTAGAATTTTGTCATATTTTTTTTAATGAAAGAATTACATTATATTTAAATTAAAAAAAAATTGGGGACAGCAATGACAATTGTCTGCCCCTGGGTGTTTGGTTATCTGATTTTTTTTAATCGATACATAAAACACAACTATGCATTTTTATCAATTTTATTTTTAGAAATGTCTCATCCGTTAATAATTGATTTATTTTTATTTTTTATTTAAACTATATTACTCTTTTAAAATTTATTAATTATAAAATTTTTATGTCATTAAATTAATTTTTATATTAATAAATTATTTAAATTATAATAAATAATAAATAAATATATAAAAATTATATATATATATATATTTAATTTAAATAATAATTATATATTGATTCTTATATACACATAAAAAATAATTATTAATAATTATATGTCTATTTTAATAATAAAATAATATATTATAATATATATTCTTATTAGTCATTTTATATATTTACAATAAAAATTAAATAAAATTTATCAAATGCTTGTTATATATTAGCAATTAGCTATCAACTACTATTTATCAGTAGTAATAATAATAATAATTAGTAGTTATATCTAATAATTAAATTAAATAGACTCTTAGTTTTCATCCAAATCATTCTATAGATCATATTAAACTAAATGGGATTATTAATATAAATTATGGTATTTAAAAATACAGAAAATAATGACAATTTTACTTAACATGTGGCATTTAAATAGAGTGTTTTGATAAAAATTATAAAATATATCTATTTTATACAATTGGGATTTCATTATAATCAATAGTTAAAATTTATCTGTTATATATATAATAGCAATTATATAGTATAATAATTTCTACTACTTTGAGGTGTCTAGTTTAATTGTGATGTTAAAAATTAAGTTTTTACTGAAATTTTTAATAATTTTCTTTAGAAGAGTAATAAATTTTATTATTACTTATTAAAAAAAATATCATAACCCTTTTAAAGCCTTTACAAGATTTTTTTTTTTTAGGGAAAAAGCCTTTACAGAATTTGATTATTCAGTACATATTATATAATGAGGTATATTCTAAGTCTCCAGAGAAAAATAGTTTTGATATTTTGAACTTATTATAATTAAAATATTTTAAAATAAAATTTAAAAGTTTTTAATAAATATTGTTAACATAAATTTTTAATAACAATTCTAATAATAATAATGATAAATTCTAAAGCTAAATGATAATACATTGATTATTACCATGAATTTTAAATTATGCTACCATATGTTGTTTTTAAATTTTTTTATCATTTAATATTAATCTTAGTGCAAGAGATTAACAATTTAATTATAATATTTTTAATACAAGATTATGATATATATATCCCGTTCTTAGCACGCAATCGACGAAAAAAGAAAGTTAATTATTTGCTTTGCGACCTTAATTATATTAATGGTAGACTTGCAACACTATCATTCAGATTATATTATATATTATTTAATGGTATCCATTTATATAAGCATATGTAAAGAATAACATCTGAACTAATATGTCTAATTCTGATTTGGTTTAATAGCTAAATTTATTTAATAAGTGTTAAATTTGAGTCTTTACCCTTTCAATATTCTATATTAAAAAAATTATAGGCTAATATATTACATTAGTCTATTATATAACATGGTACCATTACCCTGGAATTTGTGCACATAGGTTCTAATCATGGATATATTCCAGTTGAAGATATGCCATACATGCTTTATTGGTAGGCAGGTTTCTTTATTATTTTCAGAGAAGACCCAGTAATTGCTTACTGAAAAAACCAGATCAAGAAAGCAGAGCATATGGACAGATAAAAAAAATAATAATTAAAATAAAGAAAAATGTGTGTAGTCTGAAGGTAGCAAAAAAGAAAGTGGATCAAAGCACATGTCACTGGGTTCTTCACCAAAATGATTAGAGGGGGAAAAAAGTTTTGATGAGTTACTTTGGTAACAGCTGTCTGATTGCAACAATTCAAGGTTCATTGATTGCAAAGGAGCCTAATTCTTTTGTGTACAATCCCATCAGAAAGAAAAACTCCTAGTAAAATCACAAGGAAAAACTAGTGGCAAAGCCAACCCTGTACTCCAAATTGGCTAAATAGCTTGGCCTAATGGGAATGATTCTCAGATTTCTGCTTCATGGTCCAAAACCTAACCCTATCATCCAAATTGGCTAAAGCTTATTGGGCATTGATCATTTGCACTAACTTGAGACAGTCTGGTGGCTGCACATGGCTTGAATGCTATAGCTACTGGCGGCCTTTCTTGTTACCCATCATATGAAGATGGGCTTACTCTTGGAGGGTAGTTTTTGTCATATTCTGCGAATGGGTAGTTGGTCAAAAGGTGAAGTCGAAGCTCATGGTAAATAAAAGGTGAAACTTTATAAAATAAAATTTTACCTAATTTTTACCTAATCTCCATGTCACCAAGAAGAAACTTCAGTAAAGGTATCACTGACTCTATGGACCATATATGATTCCTAACATGCAGGTTAGGTTAATTTTAGTTGGAATTTTTCCTAAAACAAGTTGGTAGATTTAGTGTCGATTTAGCATTATTGTTTGAACTATTATCAAGAGAAGTACAATTTAAAATATATTTATTAAATTTTTTAAATTTTAATTTAATATATTTAGTCATAAGAAATGATTTTATCAACAACATTTAAAAGGATTTTTTTAAAAAAATTAATTTCAATCAACTTTTTCTTTGGTTGGAATGCATATTGTTGAGCGCTTTTCTGGCCAAAAGATGTGTGCCAGGGCCTGTAGCAGGGCTGAAACTTGGCAGTATGAAGAAGATAGATCCTATCCGAGCAACAAAAGTAAAGGTCGGGCAAAGCTGGAAGTAGAGGAATGAGAGCATTTGTCTATGGATGTAAAACTTAAATGCATGACTTAGTTTCAGAAATTTCATCTTCACCCACAAACGAGGGTTTGGAACTTTGGATATACAAAACATGCAAGCAACTAGACATGGCTTCTTTTAGCACTGACATAGTATATGACTGATAAACTTGGGCTTAATGGTACATGTGTTAACAACCAGAGACCAATTAAAAAAAAGAAATGAACTTCTTCATAGAATTGGCTATTCAAACATATTTTTCACATTTTCAATAATTAGTGCAAATAATATGGTTCAGATCGACATTAATTTTACGATGTGCCCATGAATACTCATTTCATTCAATCATATTTCATATAATTCTTGTTCATTGCTGAAGTTAAATTGGTACAGACCCACAAATAGTGAAAATGAAGAGTAGTATCTTATGATCCATCAAAGTGGAGAAGATGGTACAGATGAAGTAAATAGCCTTTTATCATTTGAGAGAAACCATTATTATGTAACACACATACAAAACATATAACCAGGAAAGCAATAATTATTCTTCACAAACACAAAATCTATAGGGTAGAAAAATATAGACTGAACTGTACTTCTGTATGAAATGAAATTAAGCAGATCCCTTGAGCTTCTTTGTGATGGTAGCAATGTACTTGCCCTGGTGAAAAGCCTGCTCCAACTCCAGGTCAGAGGGCTGTCTTGAACCATCCCCAGCATAAGTTCCAGCACCATAAGGACTTCCGCCTTTCACTTTCTCCATTTCAAACATGCCAGCACCGAATGTATAACCAATGGGAACAAATATCATTCCATGGTGAACAAGCTGAGTAATTGCAGTCAACCTGTATCAATTTCAAATTTTTAATGAGAAAAATTGTTACTTTCTGTTCATCATATTTAACTTGGTTGGCTAACAGTGGCCTAGGGGCTTACGCTGTAGTCTCTTGTCCACCACCTTGAGAACCAGTGCTATAGAAGATTCCAGCAGGTTTGCTTGCTAGTTGCTGTGTTCTCCATAAGCCACCAGTTGCATCCAAAAATGCTTTAAATTGGGCAGCCATCATTCCAAATCTTGTTGGGAAGCCAAAAACAAACCCATCAGCCTCAGCAAGTTCATTGGGCGAAAGGATTGGCACGTCACTCTTTGGGGGTGCACTCATCTTTCCAAGCACCTCCTCTGGCAGGGTCTCAGGAACCTGCAGCACATACCAACGAGATCAGTTTAATGATAAGTATGCAACTTTGGTAAGTAAAAAACTTCTGTTTTAAAATGAACCAAAATATTACAGGCTTTTCTGACATCCATGGTTGCTTATCAACATATAGAGACATGGCTACCAGAAGTGCTCAAAGCAAATGAGCACAGAAAAATGTGGTCATTAGCATTACTCAGACAATTAGATATGAAATTCCAAAGAAGATTGAAAAGCAAGATTGTACTTCAGCAAGTTAGCTAGTCAAGAAACTTGCATAAACATATATTGGAATCCCAAGAGCACTCAAAGACAAAAGGAACAAAATTCTCGCTCTTATTAAATTGTCAATCGTCAATAATAATCATAATAATAGCTACCAAAATACCTAGACGACAAGTATGTATATTATTATAATTAGTCATACTAGTACTAGGATTAGGAATCCCAAAACAAGAAGAAAATATTAAACAAACACTAATTAGACATACTAAACAAACTAAAATACCACTTCCAAAATTTCTTCCTAAAATAAGTAGATCTAAAATCCCTGGTAGAGAATCCTGCATCAGGATAAAAGTAAGAAAGAATTGAAGTTAACAAGCTGATGGAAACAAGAGTCCAAAAAAATAACTTGACAGAAGAGAAACTTTGCAATTATTCCCAAGTTAGTCCGGACAAGGAATGCACTTTGAGACAGAGTCTGACAGACCATTGAAACAACCTACTTATTTTACTAAGTCAAACAATTTTAGGTTGATGAACCCTTCTCTGGGAATATTTTCTTCTTCTCTTTTACCTTAAAAATTTTTACTGCTTGTGATTACATTTTATAATTGTATGCTGGGAAAGCTACAACTTGAAGGTAAACTTAACAATTCAACATTACAACAATCTGAAGTGTATAAGGTGATGTTGGATCCACTTTCTAACCTGCCATAATTTGGCTTCGACACCTTCAACAGATGCTGCCCCCTTCTTGATCTCTTCTGCCAGTTTCTCTACATGTCCATACATGGAATAGTACCTGAAAGAGCAATACAAAATTTTGAAAAAGAGACATATAATGTAAGCCAAAGAGCATTAGACAAAAACAAATAGATGAGGTACTATTCCATACACTCATCTTTGTTCTATTTTTCTTTCTATTTTTTATTTTTTTTTTATAATCTCATTGACATAACAACACCACATTTATCCTAATTTTTGAAAGAATTGCATAGTATCATTATCTGTTGCATCTCATATCCATGTCTCTGCTTCCTAGCTGTCTAACCTGGCTTAATAAACGATATGCACAATGCAAAAATTTTCTCCATTAGTTATTCAATCACCAATAAAACCCACTGCCCCAAAGCTCACCAATCATTGTCTTCATAATGGATGCAATAAGGATATTTAATCATGAACATGAGAACCTGTAGAAACTAGGAAAAAAAATCTCTGGTATAGCTGTGGTGGACCTACTGCCAACAATATCATGAAAGAAACAATCTGGGATGGATCACCAGACCAGTACACCAACAACAAATGCACAATGATTGTGGTCACACTGGTCCACACAAGCTCAATAAATAGTGGGATGCATGATACACTCGACTATAACAGAGGCAAATTAGTCTTTTAAAAGATCATGTTTCAATATGACCATGAATGTGAAATGAAGGCAGCCACACAACATTGAGACCAGTTTAAATTGACAACTGGACTGTCAATGTAGCAAATTTTTAGGTCAGAGCATCTCTGCTCTGAACTAAGCCTTTATAATGCTACTGCAAATCATAATTCATAAACCTCCTCAATAATGCGTGTCAACAGATGTTGCCACACTGGTACTCAAAAAATCATACATCCATTTGCCAGATAAAGTCAACAAGGAAGCCACCATAAGGGTGACCAATGATATGCTAAAAAAACTAATTATATTTTCCTTGCATATGTAGGTGTCTAGAACAAAATTTCCACTTATGCTATAAGCAAAGTCTCATGTTTGCCAGAGATAGATTTACAGAGCTTGAAATGCTAACAAAACAAAAGAATGAAGTGAAGTCCAGCATATCCACTTTGAGCGATGACCAAATGCTTGTGGTCTTACTTTTCCAAAAGTGTGACTATCTATGCATTATTAACATTATAATTCAATAAGAACTTAATTTATAAAAACATTCCAATTTCCAGCCTTTTAAAAAGAATAATATCAAAGCTGTGGTTGTGGCTGGGTTCTGCTTTTTTAGAGATCTATCTAATTATACATAAAAGTCTCAGACCTTAACATTGCTCACAATACAGTGATCCACAAAATTCTGCCTCAAAATAAAAATTTAAGATCAAACCTAGGAAATAAGTTTCGTAGAAAGGAGAAAAGGATTGAAAGGAAAATGTATAGAGTACACAATAAGGGGTAAATACATGAGGTGGCACCTACTATGAGCTGGATGCCCTTCCTTTCCCCTCTTCAGTTCTTCCTTACCTTCCCTCTCCCTCCTCTCCCCACCCCCCCAACAAACTCAACGGGGGGGACAAAAAGCTCCTAGATGCTTCAATTACAGTAATTACCAGAAAAGAAGACCAGAATTCATTTTTTAGCTCCATAACTCTCTACATTTTCCAGGCATACAAACAAATAGTGATCAAACAGTTTGTATTAAAAAAAAAAAAAAAGAACAAATCTACACACGTATTGAACATTAAAAACAAGAAAACAACTCAGCTGATAAAAGAAATAGTTCACAGAATCAGTAGAAAAGATCGCCGTTTTAGGAGATCGAAAAGAAAAATCCGCAGTAATCAAAACATAACCATTAAAAAAAAATGAAAGATCACAAATGAGAATTACATGTATATACGTATTGACAAGTATAGAGGGATAGAAAAAGAGAGACATACACAATATAGACTTTGGTAGCCATTAAAGCATGCAAAATCTAGCAGTTCTCTTCCTGAACGTGCGTTATTTTTTTTCAATTTGTAAGCGAAGGAGCGTTGGCGATGAAGGAAAATGGAAAGCCAAAAGCCCGTATTTATAGAGGCAGACAGGATTATTCTTATTATTATTTATTAATTTTAGATTCTGAAAGGCCCACGAATTTAGGGGAAAAAAAAATTAAAAATTGAAGAAGTTGGAGCAGGGCAGGTAACGACGTCGTTTCTTGAAGGGAAAGTCAATTTCCCTTCGGAGACTAGATTACACGGGAAATGAAACGATTAAGGAGGATGATAATGATGATGATAGGCTGTTGTCACGTTCATCGTCATCCTCATTGGACGTTTCAAACTAATATTATGTTCTGATTCGTTGAGATAGTCCGTTGTCGTTTTAGTATATCAAAAAATTTGAGATTTTGGATGCATTTGGTAATAGTTTCAATAGTATATAATAATTGGAATTTTAATACAATGGTTATAAATTATATTATTACTTAGGTGGTAACATATTAATGTTTTTTTTTAAAAAGGATATTGATATTTCTATTTTGAGGTGGATTATGGATATTTTAATCCATATAATTACCTTATATATTCATATATAACATATTAGTCTAATTGAATTCCATGTAAGGATAATTTTTACAAAATTAGTAAAATATATTTAAATTAATTATAACTATTTTAATTAGTTGTAAATTTTAAGTATTCTCATTTAGCAATGTAGTAAGAATTTTCATACTATTTATATCTATTATAATTCAATACATCTCTTTGCTTATATTAGCAGTGTTAAGATTTTATTTTTCTCTGACATAAGGTGCATTGATTCTACATCTTAATTCAATTAAAAGTTGATAGCCTTGCCTGCCCACAATAAAATTTAAAAAAAAAAATATAAGAAAACTATGTCATTATGATATAACCTAATTATTATAATTCCTTTTCTTATCTTCTACTCTAAAATAGAGATAAAAAAAATTAACTATTAATTCCAAAATATGATTTCATGTTAACAATATTATGATAAAAAGCAAATCTTCATTTTATTTGTAAAAATTAAATTGTAATTATTTTTTTTTAAATTAAAATATAGTGATAGATAAAATTATATATATTTTTAGAAAAAAGTAAATTATATTGGTTGTCAGCAATAAGCAAGGTGGATTGGCCTGAGTGCCAATAGGCTGTCGCTGGCTGGCTGGCAGTCAGTGGCCGGCAGTTAGGAGGGTGGGCCTACTGGCTCTAGAATTTCTACATGGAGGCAAAAAATAAACATATCCGCCGAATGCTAATTTTGTTGGATGGCCAACCCTCTCGATTGTCTTTCTCATTAGTACTAAACAAATTATTATTTTTATTATTATTATTGGATGCAAGAAAATATTGAAGCTGTTATACGTATATTTTGTAATTTTTTTTTAAATATCAACTTACACTGAAATACATAAATAAATAATTTATATATTGATTTATTATTATTAGTATATGAATTTTAAATTCTTGTGTACCATACGTTGATTATTCTAAAATTTTAAAAATAAATTATATTTGATCCCTTAGAAAATTTTCAATTTCCCTATTAGATGGATCAATAATAGAAATGTGCATATATTCTTATTTTTAAAGTAAATTAGCGGAATACTCATATTGTACACAGTAATATATATATATATATATATATAATTTTATAATTTAAAATATTAAAATTTTAAAATATTAATAATAAATTTTAATTAAATAAATTGACAAATACTCTTAAATTAATGACCTTAACGGTTATAAGTTTTTTTAATAACTATAAGTTATTCTTTGCTTATAATAATAATACTAATAAAATAATTTTGACATAATAAAAATAAAATAATATTAAAGTAAATTAAAATTTATTAAATATATTAAAGGAAGTGAGAAAAACTTTTAAGTATTATTTTTCTTTGGGTTTGATAATAATTATTTTTACTAATTATATATTATATCTATTTAAAAAATGCAAAAAAAAAACTAATGTTGTCTTTTTGCTTTTTTTTTTTAAATTAATGTTGATTTTTTCTTTTTTTTTTTTAAATTAAAAATTAATGGATAGATATTATTTTTAATAATTAGATATATTTAAAAGAAAATTCAATTATTAATTTTTTACAAAAATTTAAATATACCTGATAGTCAGTTTTAATTTGAAGTAAATATTTAAAAAAAATTAAACTTTTAATTATGGCAATAATTAAAAATTTATGGTAATATTCATTGAATTTTAAAATTAAAAGTTTTAGATTAGCACATCATCAATAATTAAATATTAAATTTAATTACAATAAATATATTTAAAAATATTTCACAACAGTAAATATATTTAAAAATATTTTACAAGATGATTTTAATTTTCTTTTAAAAATTGGGAAAATTAAATTAGAAAACGCGAGTCTTGATTTTATCGTTTTCAAATTAAAAATTAAGAAATCTCATAATTAATGATAATTATATTTATTAATTAATACTTTTTATTATTAAAATTTGAAAGATCAAATTAATTAAGGATTATATTTAAAAAATTAAATTATATAATAATTGTATGCTATAACTATTTAAGAAATACATAAAAATTATCATCAATAAATTTAATTAAAATTTATCACTTAGCATAAATGCGATAAATTCAAAATCCTATCAACTTTTGAATTTGTTTTACAAAAATTTAAGTCACCTTCTTAATTTTTCCTATTTCTAATTAAATTAAACTTTTTAGACGATGATGATGATAATGATAATGATGATAATAATAATAATAATTATTATTATTATTATTATGGCTACTTACTATAGTATTAAAGTATAATAATTAAATAATTTATAACCTATATATATATATAATTAAAAAATTAACAAATTAATTATAATTTAAAAAATTATATAATTAATTAATAAAAATAAAAAAATGAAATTCTTGGTATATGTATATATGCATATAAAATTTAAAAATTTTCTAAATAATAATAAAACAATATAACATGATTAATATTAGCTAAAGTAATACTATTAATTATTTATTAATTATACTATAAAAATATAAAAAAATAATAAAAATTGAATATTAATGCAAACTCTTGTTTACTATAATTATGAAAATAAAATTTTATTTTATTTTTTATAATTCATATAAATATAAAAAGAAATTAAAAAATTAAATAAAAAATAAAATTAAATACTTAACATAAAAAAATAATAATTACTACACTTATAAAATATAATAATTTATATATAATAAATATCACGTCATAAAATTTTAAAAAAATATATATCTACAAGACAAACTTTGTTATATAATAACATCAATGATAAACTCCTCTACTTTATATACATATTATTAGTTCAACGTATCAAACATTGCAAAACACAAAAGTACGCTCTAAAAAAGGCCAAAGGGCCACATTAGCCACTTATTATATTCAATAGATAAATATGCTCTTAATATTTTTTTACAATTAGTTATGTTGTTTTTAATTTAATTTTGATTAAAAATGTTTAAAATTAATGATATTAATTATTGATAAGGTCATTAATTTTTAATTGTAGCTAATTAAATCTTTTAAATTTTAATTGAAGTTAATTAGACTCTGTAAGCTTTACTTTTGATGAAAATATACATTTGAAATAGGTAATTAGTTTTGATATTTCTAATTTATTTTAAGAGAAAATTAATTCGTCAATAAACACTACTTTGATGATAGAGTGAAGCACAATGTTAATCGATATAAATACTTTATTATTAGATTTTTTTTAAAAAAATTTCTTTAAATTTTGAGCCTAATGATCAAAGAAAAACTGTTAATTCCATTTTAAATAGTGACTTGGATTTTACAGAGAAGGAAATACTGGCCATTAGATTAATATTAAAATGGCAATTTGAATTTTTTGTAATTAAAATTAGTGAAATTTAATTGAATGAAATTAATATTAAAATATAAAAAACCTAATTGATTTTAATTGAGAGACTACAAAAAATACGCTAAGAACCTATTAGATTATTTAACCTAAATTTAACCTTTTGTTCTTAAAAAAATTATAACTTTTTTTTTTCTAGATTTTGTATGATATTAATCAAATACCATAACTACAATTGTATTATTTTTTTTATTAAATATTAATTGAATTTTATATTAAAAATTTTATAATTTTAAAAATAATTTTAATATTATTAATTTAAAATTTTCTATAACAATAACTGTATTATTTAATTCTAAGTGATTGCATATTTTTTATGAAATGAAATAGTTAAAATGTTTAGTTTGAGCTTGTACTTTTTTGTAAAACTTCCATTTAAACTTAATTTAATTAAAAAATTAAGGTTTATACATTAAATTTTTTTATTTAAATAAAAAATAAAAAGTTTAATCATTCAATTTTTGAATTAAATTTCATAATTTAAGTTTAAAAAATAAGAAGTTAAATTTTTTAATTTTTTTATTAAATTAAATTAAGAATAAATCAAAACTTTTAATTTAATTTAGATAAAAAAATTAAAAATAAAATAAATTAAACTTCTTCGGTGAAATTCAGCTTTAGGAAATAAAGTACTAACCCACAACCTCCAAAGATGTTAGGACACGCGAGCCGTAGATAGATTGATAGATAATAGGAAAGGATGAAGATGGAAGAAATTCTTTTTTCTTTTTTTCCGAAGGAAGGAACTGGATTGGTTGTGAGAAATAGGTGATTGTTTTTTTTTTAATTATAAAAAATGAGAGTATTTATTTTGTTTTTTTTTTTTAATAAAAATGGAAGCATTGATTGGCGGGTGCGATTTTGACATTAGCAGAAATCGCACAAAAACTTTTGGACGGTGACAAGGTTGGGACGGGAACGCATTGCATATTGGATGCTGACTACCAAACACGGGGCCAAGACAAATTATCAGTTTTTCTAATCGCAATTTTTAAATTTTTTTATATAATAAAAATATTAAAAAAAAAAGATTTTTTCCAAAAAAAAAAATGTTAACCTATTACAATTGGCATTTACCATTAAATTATTATACTTAGATACTCCTAATTTAAGTAAAATTATAAATTTAAATTGTTTCTTTTATATATAATTTATTTTTTTAATAAATAGATTCAATTGTATTATAATTTTAAAAACAATTTCAATATTGATCTATCACCTAATTTCTCGCTTAGAAATTAAATTGTCAAGTGATATAAATTTTTTTTTATGACACTGTCACTTTTTTTTTTTTAAAAGAAATTTATAGAATATAAAACGTAATCCAGTCTTATTTAACCTGATAATCACATCAACGAATAAAAAAGATGGTTTCAATTTGAATACCTCCTATAAATATTAAAAGAAAAAATATAAAAATATATCATATAATTGAGCCATATAATATAATTTTTTTTAATAAATAAATACTATTTATATAGTAATGTTCCTTAGTAAAAATATGTTCAATTGGCCTAATGCTATCCATAGATGCCGACATTACATTATTTTAGGCAACGTCAAATAAGTGTCATGTCAATATTTCTAAACATTAGCTTATAAAAAAAAAAAAAAATATATATATATATATATATATATATATATATATATATATATATATTTAAACATTATTAAGCTAATTAAACATATTTTACCTAATTATAAGAAAAATAAATTAAATCATTAGATTTTAATTATTAAAAAAATCCAAATAAGATGATATATTTTTATACTTTCTCTTGTTAAAAATTTACATTTCAATTTTATATTTGGTTAAATTATTGTGAGCCACTCCAAATATGCACTTCTAAGAGTGGGCATAACGCAAAATTGGCAGCACATGCATCACCTTTGCAAACAAACCCAGCAGTTGTTGCCTTTTTGACGCGTTCTATGCAGCAAATTAGAATTATTTGGGGCTGCAAACTCGGTCAAAAAAATCAACTCCTTATCATTCCTTGTTGATAACACACATACATCCGATGGATTGCATGGTCCAATGTCATAATTAATCTTCATCCATAATCACTTTTAATCGATCTCTAATTAACAAAAAACTTGACGTGGTGGTAAGTCAATTGGTGATACCTTACCTAACGCTAATCCTATTGGTTTATCCAATTGACAAGTAATAAGATTCTTTTCATTTTATAAATAATCATATTATAATTAATTTATTTGACCATTAGATTGATAACTTGGTGGGTTGGGTTGGCTCTAAAATTTCTAAAAACTAGCACAAATAATAATAGCTGTACTAGAGATTTGCATGATTTTCTTGGGCCTCTTAAGTCACAGAAAACAAGTAGCAACTTTTTTGCAATGCAAGTTTAAAAAAAAAAAAAAAAAGGATGGGAATTGATGGGTTTTTCCTTGGACAATCAGAAACCTCATGTTACTATAATGAATCTTTGCTTCATGACTACACGATCCCTTTCAAGAGGCCCCCATGTGTAGTGTACATCCTTGACAATGGCAAATTGCTAAATTAGCTTTTGCTTCACGGATCCTATACTACTCTGCCACTCTCATAATGTTCAATCTTATTTTCTTTTTCAAAACGTTTCATATTTTACTGTTCTTCTGCTTTTCTATACCTTTTAAGGCAAATATTAAACAAACGCATACATCAATAGGTAAATTAAGCTAGTCTTGTATGGAAATAATACATTCCCTTATGGATTTATTTTTAATTGTAATTAGTTGATAATATGCATTAATTTTCGCATATTAAATTAATTAACTTTTTTGTTCAATCAAATACACATTACTCATTTTTCATAGTCTAAGCTAGAAAATAAATTAAAAAAAAAATCTTGTGATTTGGCTTTGTAAGAGAATTTTGACTAATAATTTAGTTTGGTTCATCATGAAATAAGATGAATAGAATGCATTCGTTATTGTTCATTACCTCAGCAATTAAGTACTTGCGTTATAGAGTGAAATTAATTTAAATTTTGACAAATCTCTTTAAAATTTTTTTTATGAATAATGAATTTAATTCGATGATATTGGAGTCGTCTCTAAACTTATGAACTCTCATATTTGAGTTTTAGTTGAAACCAATAATGTATAAAAAAAGAAATAGTTAAGATGAGTATAAAATAATGGTGAAAATTTATGAAAGAGAAAGTTAATTGGAGCCATTCAACAAGAATATGAATATAAGAAAGACGTAGAAAACTTTGACAAGTCTGATAAATTGTTATACTTGAGAAATGTTAAGGCTGAAAGGTGCAAATCAGCTTAGATCGATATCAATTATTTATCCACACTAGATGTGAGCATATTGAAATATTCGATATTAATGGTTGTTATGGATAGAACTATCTATGAACCAACCATATTAAAGAATCCGAGCTACATCAAGCTGATGCTTTTGATATCTCATGCTTATATCATATTATAAGCTTTAGCTAGTCAAAATAGTTGCTGTGTCTACACGTAGCATACCAAGGAAAAATCTCTCAGTGCCTGGCCTCCAGCAATTTATTTTCAATTTTCAAACCCAAATTTTTAAACACAAGTAGGCTCGCAACATCAGGCTGATGCTCCTAAAACATCATGCTTAAACAAGCTCCTGCTGGTCAAAACACTCTGTTAATTTACAAATGACACATGCGATAGCAGATTGGTACTGAAATTTCAAGAAAATAGACTTATCTTTTCTTTCTCTTTGGATTTGTTAGTGTCCCCAATCCCCATCTGAAATGATGGACATTAATATACATTGAATTGATTAATGAAAAATTCTTGGATGGAAGTGGATGATCATATCATGAAAAACGTCTTCCACAACGTTCTTTGGCATGCTTCCTCAAGTTGAGGAAGTCACGTCAGCTAGTTTCCTCCAAATGACTGCATTTTTTTAAGGTCTCGAGAACTACCCATCAAAAACTATTTTATGGGTTTTTTCTAGTAAAGAATTTTCCATGTAGATAGATTATATATATATCAAGCTGATGCTTCTAAATCATCACGCTTACACATCCTTTGAGGCGGCCGTGTAGGATGGGTACAATCCAGGTAGCTATCTGATGCTGCCATGAGCTTCTTATCAATCCGTGTGTAATGTAAGCCTACAAAGAGAAGAGGGGTAATTATTTTATGTAATCAATCAATTTTATGAGTATTTTTATAAAAATTATTAAATTTTAATTTTTTTTTATAAAACTTATTGATTTTCAATTTAATTTCATAAATGTTATTATAACAAAAAATTAAAAGTTTTTAGATTAACTTACTGACTTATCAACTATTTTATAAATAAAATTACCTAACTAGTGACTATTAGTGGAGAAGAAATAGGAAAACAATAGAAATTTGATGGCGGGGGATAGCTGGATGCATTTTATGCATCTTATTTTTTTTTTAAAGAAACTAATAAAATAAAATAATTTTATCTGTAAAATAGTTGACAGGTCAGGTTAATATGGAAACTTTCAATTTTTAGTTACACTAACTTTTATAAAATCAAATTGAAATTCAGTGAATTTTATGAAAGAAATTAAAGTTTAATGACATTTATGAAATACTCATAAGGTTGAGTGACCGCATGTAATGTTTACCCAAAAGAAGAGTCAGGCTAGTAGCCCTTGGACAATCACGCCGACACTCAAGTTGGCAATATGTGTTTTGAGAGTGAGTATAGACAATTTCAATAGTAAAAAAAAAAGTGTACCTGAGGTTTAGCATTGATTTGATATATAGGTTGCGCTAGTAGTCATTGTGAGTAACTATTGAACTTCTGTTGCGGTGCCAGATACTCAATGTCACTCAATTATGCAATCCCTTGATTCTCAACAGGATATCTCAAATTAGGTGCAGGACCTTTATCCAAACAATTAATTCAAGTTATCCTATCAATTCAAGCTATATGAGTAGTATTATTTCTAAGTCGAGCATCTAATCAATCAATTGAATCATCTGACAAATTGGCTATTTAACTGAGCTGATTGACTCTTTGACCGAGCCATTTGACTATGTCTATCACACCTTATTCCTCCATAAGGTATAACATGATCCCGTAGTATATCTAATAAATTACTGTATTTTGCCTACCGATAACTCATTAAACATACTGCAAGGGATTTTAAATACTTTTCCTTTCAATTTAAAATGGTGGGTCATATTTCTTAATTATTAAAAATCCTTTAATTGGAATTTATATCAAAATTAAATTATTGATTTATATAAAATCTTCGTAACTTTTGTAAAAATTTCGACAGAGTGTCGGCTGTATTTTGAGAAAACAGTTCTTCAAAACCTGAAAAGAAAGCACTTTCAATAGATTTTTCACCAACCCAACTCCAAATAATACTCAATTCAACACAAGTCAATACATTTCAATAAACCTTATCATCCTTGCATTTAATTCAATTTACATACCATAGTCCCAAATTTCAAAAAAAGAAAATCAGAAATAACATTATTAAAAACTTTACTATTCAACTGCGCAATGTGTGCATATGGATACATATTATTAATTTACAACAAAAGAAAATTTATAAAGGGTATAATTAATATACCCAAAGAAAGTCCAAAATAGCTTCAATTCAGCTCCAAGCAGCTTACTCTGTTGCTTTACCCTTTTCCCTATCTGCGACAGCAAAACAAGCTATCGCTGAGTATTGATACTCAGTGGTACACAACTAAGAAAAATTCAACTCATTATAAGCATAATAAATCAAACATAACAAATCAAAAATTTTCATATCCAAAGAAGTATTTTCCAAAATCTCAAGTTAACCTGAATCATTTATTTCAAACCACATTTCACAAATCACAAAGTAAAAGTGTTGCCAAGAACACACAGTTTAGACTATGATACAAAATTTCACGATCAATGCCATGTTGTACACCACGACAAAGCAAATCACCTCACCAACCGTTATTAATGAGGGAAGGGCTAGCTAGCTAATGAGTACTCATATATTGTCATCCTACTAATCGTTATTAATAGGAGACATAATCAAGATCAATGATCAAACCCCGAATAGCCGTTACTATTGGGGAGTTCCGAGCGGAAATGTCATGCTAACTGTGGTTTCAAAACAAATTACAATATTTTCTAATCACATAATCACATTTCAAATTCAATAATCACATTCAATTCATTTTCAAATCCATATGATATTGGCAACACACAATTCATAAATGCAATGAGAAAATCATAATTGCAAACCATTATCATTTATTCAAAACAATTTACTAAATTAAAATCAATTAAATCAATTTAGTTGTGTACAAATCTCTATTGAGTCGCCTCTTTGCCTTGACTCACGTTTTTCTTTCCTTCCTTCTCAGTCTCTTTTTCTACTGAAACACACAATTTACAGTATTTCAATATTATACCTCATAAGTAATCTAATAATTAAATTCATATACACTTGATTATACTTTTAAATTTGCTTAAATTGGAGTTCTTTGTATTTGACATATTGGGGTTACTATTTATTTTACTATTCAAGTCAAATTATTGACTTTTTCATACTTAGTAAGAATGTTAATTCTAATTACACCCACATACCACATTTTGAGTCACATTTTTGTTGGTATTGATTGCCAAACTCAATTCAAGGTTTTCCTAGGAGAATTTGCAAATTTTTAGTTTTAGGTCACTTATTTATACTATTCCATTGGACCTTCTACAGTGGAAATTTGGCCAACTTTCCTTCATCAAAGTTGTTCCTTAATGCCTTAGCTTTAATTCTCTTTTTGAATCACTTAATTTAGAGTTTTGTAGCTCAAGTTATGTCACTTTTTCTAAGGCTGGCCGGATTTGTCACAAACCCAGAAATTCTGGGCAATTAGGGTTCTGGCAGATTTGAGGAACCAACTTTGAGTGGCAATTTGATTTGGTTCTGGTCAGAATTTGGGTTTGGTTTCTTTATGAAAGTTGTTCTAATATGTCATAGTTTTCCAATGGTTTAAAAATCAGGTCATTTGAATCTTTCTACACCAAGTTATGACTATTTGAATAAGTACTATTTATATAGTCAATTCTGTACAGGGCAGGGTGTGTGATCCGGATTTAACCTCATTTTACACTATCTTATGATCATTTTCAGGGCAAGGTTTCTACATAAAAATTATTGCATTATGCTTTAATTTTCATCTCCAATTAACTCACACCAATTGGAGTAACATAATTTCAATTTTGGTCCTTTAAGTGGACCATGGTCAGGCTGTCCAGAATTGGTCTTCATTATTCACAATTCCATTTTTTATTCAATCATTCAATCACACTCTAATTCCCACCAATTGACCAAATTGAGTCTCAATTAGGTCAAATTGCTTCAATTTCAAAAACCCCAAAATTTTTCCCAAATTTTCCTAAGGGTCAAGAACCCTAATTCCTCAAGTGATTCAATTTATGAAATTAAAGTATACCAATCATTTTCACTTACTTAATTGAACTTGTGTATAAGGTTAATTGCATTAAAACACAACATTACCCTCGTGTCCACATGGCTGCCGAATTTCATAGGATTCCCTAACACATCATTTTTGTTTCATTTACAACAATTTCTAACTTAATTCAATTACTTAAACATGAATATATATAGAAAATTGAAAGATTTGTCACTAACCTTTTTTTGTTGAATTTTCTCCTTCTCCAATCTCTTTTCTTTCCTCTTCTTTTTATTGTCAATAGTTTTACCAAGGTTCAAAAACAAGGTTTACTTAAGAGAGTTAGGGCAATTATGGCTAATTTTAGGGTTTTGAAAAGCTTAAATTAAGCTTTAATGGAGGAACTAAATGAGAGAGGAGAGAGAGGGAAGCCGCAGCAAAAGGAAGAAGAGAAGAAGAAATAAAATTTTTTTCTTTTTAATTTGTATTTGACTTTTAATTTGTGTGTATTTATCCACAATTTCAATAATTAATAATTATAATTATTGTGTCATGCTTATGTCACCTATTATGTCATAATACTTTTTCTTTTTTATTTTTTTTCATTTTCTTTTTCTTTTCTTTCCATAACTTCTTCACTTTAAATCTAATTTTCACAAATTTAATTTCCTACATTTTAGTAGACATTTAAGCCATAAGTCATCTCTAAGGGTGAATTGACCAATTTGCCTCTTGCCGGTCTGATCCGTTCTACCAATAATACTAAATTGCTTCCTGAACCCTGATTCAATTATTTGACATTGTTCTCAATTTTTTTCTGTGGTTCTTTCATTTCCCCTAGCTTCACAATTATCCCTAGGCCTGCAGAGTCATAATATCTCATACGAAATTAGGGTTTTGACTGACCTCGCAGTCACTTCCCGGTACGATCACCCATCGCTGTGGCCTTGGCTCATTTAATCTTTCTTGCTTTGTTTTTCTTATTTGTATTTTACTTTCAGGAAATTACTATTAATTTTTATTTCGGACTTTTCTAGGTGGTACAGACATAGTTCTAGACATCATAACTGATCGAACAGACACTGGTCACCGGAACAGTAGAATGTATAGGACTACGAATGTAGGGGTGTTACAATTCTCCCCCCATTAAATAAATTTTGTCTCAAAATTTTACATGGCATCAGTCTCTGAATAGTTGTGAGTGTTGTCTCCTCATATCCTCTTCGTGCTCCCAAGTAGCCTCCTTGCCTGAATGATGGTTCCACAGCACCTTAACCAGGGGTATTTGCTTGTTCCTTAGCTGCTTCACCTCATATGCCAGAATATTTATGGGTTCTTTCTCATATGAGAGGTCTGGATTTACCTCAATCTCTTCAACAAGTAGAACATGAGATGGGTCGGATATATACCTCCTTAACATGGATACATGAAAGACATTATGTATCTTTTCCAACTCTAGAGGTAGTGCTAGTCGGTATGCCAAAGAACCTACTCTTTTCAGAACCTCATACGGTCCAATAAAGCGAGGACTTAATTTCTCCTCTCTACTGAATCTCATAATTTTCTTTCAAGGGGAAACCTTGAGGAATACCTTGTCACCCACTGCATATTCAATATCTCTCTTTTTCAAATCGATGTAAGACTTCTGACGGTCTGATACAGCCTTGGGCCTGTCTCTAATAAGTTTAATTTTCTCCTCTGTCTGCTAAACAATCTCTGGGCCTATCAGCTTCCTTTCACCTACTTCATCCCAACACAGAGGAGTTCTGCACTTCCTGCCATACAAAGCTTCATATGGAGGCATCCCGATGCTTGATTGATAGCTGTTGTTATAAGCAAACTCAATCAAAGGCAGGTCTGTGTCCCAACTATCTTCAAATTCAATCACATAAGCCCGTAGCATATCCTCCAATATCTGAATCACTCTCTCAGACTGGCCGTGTGTCTATGGATGAAATGTCATACTGAAGTTCAATCTAGTTCCTAGGGCTCTTTTAAAACTACCCCAGAATCTATAAGTGAACCTTGGATTTCTGTCTGACACAATCGATACCAGTACCCCATGAAGTCTCACAATCTCATCGATGTACAGTTTAGCCAATCTGTCCAGACTATAGTCCATCCGTACTAGCAAAAAGTGAGTAGACTTGGTTAATCTGTCCACAATAACCCATACTGCATCATGATTCTTCTGTGTTCTTGGGAGTCTCATCACAAAGTCCATTGTTATTCTTTCCCATTTCCACTCAGGTACTAACAGTGGATGTAGCAAACCAGCTGGCACTTGATGCTCTGCCTTCACTTGCTGACAAGTTAGGCATTTAGATACATACTCAGCTATGTCCTTCTTCATCCCATTCCACTAATAATGTTCTTTCACCCCTCTATACATCTTAGTGCCACTAGGGTGCATAGCAAAAAGAAAGTCGCGTGCTTCCTTCATAATGATTTGTCTCAATTCAACATCATTAGGAACGCACATTCTACCCTGGTGTAGTAATAAGCCATCATCATGCACAGAAAATTTAGGTTTCTTGTCGTTCCAAGCTTCCTTCATTAATTTCTGATACTTCTTATCATTCTGTACAGCCAGTTTTATCTGATCAATTAGCAATGGTTTCACTTGCCATGCAACTCTCATCTATCCCTCATCATCTATCTCCAAACTAGCATGTAGAACCCTTAATTCATGCACCATGGATAAAGGAGAAACTTTTAGACTAGCCATAGTCTTACGACTTAAGGCATCAGCCACTACAGTAGCTTTCTCTGGCTGGTAATCTATTAGACAATCATAGTATTTTATCAGCTCTAACTACCTCCTCAGTCTCAAATTCAACTCTTTCTGGGTGCCCAAATACTTCAAACTCTTGTGATCTGTGTAGATATACCATTTCTCCCTATACAAATAATGTCTCCAGATCTTCAGAGTAAACACAATAGCTACTAGCTCCAAGTCATATGTAGGATAATTTCTCTCATGTGGTTTCAGCTGGCGTGATGCATAAGCAATGACATTTTGATCTTGCATCAGTACACAGCCTAACCCATTAAGAGAAACATCGCTATAAACAATGTATTCTTTACCCAGTATAGGTAAAGTAAGGACTGAAGCTTCAGTCAAACATCTCTTCAATTCATCAAAACTCAGCTGACATTTATCAGTCCACTGAAATTTTATATCTTTCCGAAGTAGCTTAGTCAGTGGAGATGCCAAAATAGAAAATCCCTTAATAAAACAGTGATAGTATCTAGCTAAACCCAGAAAGCTGTGAACTTCTGTAATATTCTTGGGTGGTTTCCAATTAAGGATAGCTTCAATCTTACTGAGATCCACCTTAATGCCTTGAGCTGACACAATATGCCCCAAGAAAGAAATTTTCTTCAGCCAAAATTCATATTTTAATAATTTAGCATACAGCTGTTTCTCCCTTAAAGTTTGTAGCACAATTCTCAGGTGCCTATCATGTTCCTCTGCATCCTTCGAATACACCAAAATGTCATCAATAAGCAAAACCACAAATTGATCAAGATAGGGCTTGAAGATAGTGTTCATCAATCCATAAATACAACCGGAGCATTAGTTAACCTAAATGGCATAACCAGAAACTCATAATAGCCATATCGAGTTCTAAAAGCAGTTTTTAGAATGCTCTGCTCTTGCACCCTCAACTGATAATAGCTCGATCTCAAGTCAATTTTGAAGAACACAGCTGCACCCTTCAACTGATCAAACAAATCATTTATTCGGGGCAACGGATATCTGTTCTTTATTGTCACCTTATTCAACTATCTGTAGTCGATACACAAACGGAGAGTACCATTTTTCTTCTTAACAAACAACACTGGTGCTCCCCAAGGTGACACACTAGGGTGGATGAAGCCATTATCAAGCAATTCTTGCAACTGCACCTTCAATTCCTTCAACTAGGCAGGTGGCATTCTATAAGGTGTAATAGAGATTGGGTCCACACTAGGCGTAACCTCTATTTCAAACTGCACCTCTCTTTTCAGAGGTAACCCTGGCAATTCTTCAGGAAACACATATGGAAAGTCACATACTGTAGAAATATCCCTCACTGCAGGACTCCCTACCTGGTTGTTTATCACATGAGCCAAATATGCTTCACACCCCTTTCTGATCATTTTTCTAGCTAGTGTAGTTGAAATAAGGTTTGATGTCAGTAACTGCCTCTCCCTATATATTACCACATCACCACACTGTGGAAAACCAAAAGTGACTGTCTTTAGTCTACAGTCAATCATTGCATGATGCCTGGCTAACCAATCCATGCCCAAGATGATATCATAATCTCTAAAGGGCATTTCAATTAAGTTGGATAGAAATATGTGTCCTTGGATCACCAAAGGACAATCCTTATACATTCTGTTGACCTCGACCTCTTGTCCTAGCGGACTAGTTACTAGCACTTCAAAATCCATTTTCACATAAGGGACAAAAAGATAACCAATTATGCTAGCACTAATATAAGAATGGGTGAAACTCGGATCAAACAGCACAAACACATCTTGATCAAGAATAAAAAATGTACCGGCAACTATATCAGAAGTTTCAGCCTCTTCTCGCTGCCTCACGATATATACCCTAACTGGTGCACCACTCTGCAAAGGCTGATTAACTATGGCCTGACTGCCGGAAGTACTACCTCTGCCTCTACCTCGGCCTCTGCTAGCTATCTGTGAACCTCTGGAGGCAGAACTCTGAACTGAACCTTCAGTTGTAGTAGGTGGCCCAGATCTGCGGGCACTAGTGCAATCCCTGGCAAAATGTCCAGTCCCACCACAGTTATAACAGGCTTCGATGGCTTTATAACAAACCCCTCCGTGTACTCTTCCACAGGTTTCACAAGTACGGACTGGAGCTGTTCCTCTAGATGTCTGCTAGCTAGGTTGGGGTGGCCTCTATCCTGAGGATCTACCTCTACCAGACTTGCATGACTTAGATCCTCCAAATTGCTTTCTCTTTCCTAACCCGCTATTAGGAGCTTGATCAGTATTCTTTCCAGTTTTCTCTTTCTCTTCCGAACCCTTTTTAGGTGCCCCTTCCATTTCAATTCTTTCTAGTTTCAATACTTGAAATATCAGTTCAGAGAAGTTTTCATGTCTGAATCCCACTATTTGCATCCTCAAACTGGGCTTCAAACCGGCCTCAAACCGCTTACATCGATCTTTGGTCATAGTAAGCAAGTTCCCTGCATAGTGACTTAATCTAGAGAAGTCTCTCTCATACTTGGCCACGGGTTTATTTCCTTGCTTTAAGCTTAAAAACTCTTACAATTTCATATCAACATAGGCATCAAGGACCCATTTCTGTCTGAATTCCCTCAGAAAATCTGACCAGGTGAGAACTGGGGGCTCCACTAGACTGTGGGGGATGATTTTTCACCACTCATAAGCATCCCCTTGCGGTAAGGAAATGGACTACTCGAATTTCAGTTCTTCTATGCAGTGTAACTTCTTGAATACTCTTTCCATTCTCTCCAGCCACTACTCTTCAAACGGATCTACAATCCCCTTAAATTCTGTAGCCCCAAACATCATTGGTTTGTCATGCTGCCTGGCTAGAGGCTGTGGTTGTACTGCTGGCGCTTGGGTTTGGGCTTGTGTTGGCAGGTTTCCAGCCATTTGTTGAAATAATGCAGCCGTCTGTTGAGTAAACTGAGCAAGAAACTGCGGCATTGGAGGAGCTAGAGTAGCTGACCCACTCACATTCTGGAGAGCTGCGGCTTCCCCCAGTGCCTCAGCCTCAATAGACTGCTCGACGGAATGATCTCCTTCTTCCATGTTCACTTACAGGATGATTTATCTCCTAAACAAACAGCATAGGGAGATTTCCCTCCATTAGTTCTTATTCATGATGTAAATCAATCATATGTATCAGTGAATGACAATTGAGCAGTTGTACTAAGCAAAAAATAATTAGAATCCATAGTTTAAAACTCATTCAAAACGTGGCTCTGATACCACTAAAACATGTCACACCTTACCCCTCCATAAGGCATAACATGATCCTGTAATATATCTAATAAATTACTGTATTTCGCCTACCGATAACTCATTAAACATACTACAAGGGATTTTAAACCCTTTTCCTTTCAATTTAAAATGGTGGGTCATATTTCTTAATTATTAAAAATCTTTTAATTGGAATTTATATCAAAATTAAATTATTGATTTATATAAAATCTTCGCAATTTTTGTAAAAATTTCGGCAGAGTGCCGGCTGTATTTTAAGAAAATAGTTCTTCAAAACCTAAAAAGAAATCACTTTCAATTGATTTTTCACCAACCCAACTCCAAATAATACTCAATTCAACACAAGTCAACACATTTCAATAAGCCTTATCATCATTGCATTTGATTCAATTTACATACCATAGTCCCAAATTTCAAAAAAAGAAAATCAGAAATAACATTATTAAAATCAGAAATAACATCAAGTGATTCAATTTATGAAATTAAAGTACACCAATCATTTTCACTTACTTAATTGAACTTGTGTATAAGGTTAATTGCATTAAAACACAACATTACCCTCATGTCCACATGGCTGTCGAATTTCATAGGATTCCCTAACACATCATTTTTGTTTCATTTACAATAATTTCTAACTTAATTCAATTACCTAAACATGAATATATATAGAAAATTGAAAGATTTGTCACTAACATTTTTTTGTTGAATTTCCTCCTCTAATCTCCTTTCTTTCCTCTTCTTTTTGTTGTCAATAGTTTTACCAAGGTTCAAAAACAAGGTTTACTTAAGAGAGTTAGGGCAATTATGGCTAATTTTAGGGTTTTGAAAGCTTAAATGAAGCTTTAATGGAGGAACTAAATGAGAAAGGAGAGATAGGGAAGCCACGACAAAAGGAAGAAGAGAAGAAGAAGTAAATTTTTTTTCTTTTTAATTTGTTTATTTGACTTTTAATTTGAGTGTATTTATCCACAATTTCAATAATTAATAATTATAATTATTGTGTCATGCTTATGTCACCTATTATGTCATAATACTTTTTCTTTTTGAATTTTTTTCATTTTCTTTTTCTTTTCTTTCAATAACTTCTTCACTTTAAATCTAATTTTCATAAATTTAATTTTCTACATTTTAGTGGACATTTAGGCCATAAGTTACCTTTAAGGGTGAATTGACCAATTTGCCCCTTGCTGGTCTGATCCATTTTACCAATAGCACTAAATTGCTTCATGAACCTTGATTTAATTATTTGACCTTATTCTCAATTCTTTTCTATGATTCTCTCATTTTCTCTAACTTTGCAATTATCCCTAGGCCTGTAGTGTCATAATGTCTCATACGAAATTAGGATTTTGACTGACCTCACAGTTACTTTCCGGTACGGTTACCCATCGTTGTGGCCTTGGCTCATTTAACCTTTTAGGCTTTGTTTTTCTTATTTATATTTTACTTTTAGATAATTACTATTAATTTTTATTCCAGGCTTTTCTAGGTGGTACAGACATAATTCTAGACATCCTAACTGTCCGGACAGACATTGGTCACCGGAACAGTAGAATGTATAGGACTATGCATACAGGGGTGTTACAATGTCTTTCAAGCTATGGCACTATCCATCTTTATTATCCATCTGATAATGTTTTATAAGTCCATGAAATTAGCATTGAACGTTACTTTCATAAAGAATTATCAGCTAATTAATGCATCAAATCACTATTCTGATGATGATGCTTGGGACAATATTGTCGAGATAGGGCGCCAATGTAAGTATCGAACCATAGCCAAGTAAATCTACTTGGTAAATGCAACATGTAATTTTGTTATTGCAAGTTTCTTTGAAAACAAAAAAGAAACAACACAGGCAAAATTTATGAAAGAAAAGGCCATTTCTCTAATTAACAAGACAGGACCATACTGGAAAATGGTATGTGTCATGACCTGAATTCTGGGTCGGATCGACACTAGGACTTGGGTCTGAATAAGGCTCCTGAAACCTGTAGTAAGTTTAACTATTCCTAGACTAATCACAAAGCCTATAAATATAGTTCAATTTCAAGAAAATAAATGGATAAAGTCCAGCCATAAATTGGACTATCCAAGGAGAAGTATTAGCTCGCCCGACCTGTAAACACAAAATATCAAAATCTAGGGAGCTCAGCTCACCCTCACAATCCTCAAAGCAGATAGATAATTAAATGGAAGCTCAGCTCCCTCATTTAAAGAAAAACTCATCTCATGCATCCAATCACATCCACATAATAAGTTTACAACACCCAAAAGATTAAGTTATTGCAATCCCATATAAGATTAATATACTACTAGTACATACAGAGTTCTATAAGATGAAGCAAGAAAAATTAAATACAAATAAGCTGCTATTGGTAAGCTTGCGAGAAAGAAAGCAGGTTATTTTCAAAATGTCCACCTGTCACCTGAGGAAAAATAGTTAAAAAGGGTGAGCATTCGACTCATAGAGTAAGATATTGATTTTAAATACAATTTCTATAACTATCTAAGCCTAATACATTCCTATGTATGAAATACGAGATACACACATGTTTCTAAACAATTCAAACAAAATTTCGCACAAAAGATAATTTGGAGTACTCACACATTCGTGTATCACATCAATGCATATATATATGAGAGTTGATCCCCTATTCAGCTCTCTTAATTTCAACACCTGCCAGCGAGATCAACTCGAGCCAGACTTTCTCGTAATAATTCAAATGCGGGGTCAGCGAGATTAACTCAAAGCCATACTCACCTCGACTTATCCATATATAAGGATCGGGTCCTAGCGAGTCAAGCTCCAGCCACTATTACCCGTCCTACCCATATCCATAATCACACCACAAGCATGCCGACATGCACAAAACTTCAAATTACCCTAAGGCGATATCCACAATAATTTCATCAAATAAATATGCAATACAAGGCGTGCCTAGTAATTAACTATATGCATATATTTATAAGTGAATGCATGGGCATGCCTTGAATATATAATAATATTGAAATTATAAATAAAATTAATATATACTCACATATCAACCAGAAATCACTATGGCAGCTAGGCGAAGGAGGAAGGTTGACTCTGATTACCTAAATAATTATATGCATGAATTTTATCAGTATTAACTCAAAAGAAGGATTTAAAGAGTCAAAGACATTCTATTTTAAGCCGGAAATCTGGCAGAATTTCTCCTATACCTCGGACATATTTAACCTGCAAAGCAACTAAAACAACACTTCTAAATCTAAAGGCCGTAGGTTCATATCACAATAACATCATACGGCCCCTTCTGGGCCCGCCAAACCAGACAATTCTCAAGTAACTACACAATTCAGCTATAAGGCTTAAAACTAACATTTTGCAAAAATCATTTAAACCAACTTCAAAAATTCTATAAACATGCCCCACAGTCCTTAAGAATGCTATAATATATTGCAAAAGGAATAACAATTTTTTGGCTACTCATGAATATTTTATGAATTTTTATTCTAAACCCGACATTAGGCAAAAAAGGCAATTTGGAGTTCAGATTTACCTATGCCAATTTTGACACTTGAAACGCATCTAGGGCATCTGAAAATGGTGGAAAGCACTATAATATTGACTCACTTTTGAAGTGGATCTGGCAGCCCACCTGTCCGGCCTAAAAATGCAGCCTCGATCGCTGGTCAAATTTTCTCAAAATGAGAACACTTACGCGAAGCCTACAATACCAGGAGTTAGAATATAATTTTTATTTAATTAAACAGACTCATTAAAGACCTGAAAAATTACTACGAAGTTCATGGAACCCACTGAATTTTTGGTGTCAAAAAAATTCAAAATTGATGTTATTGCGAAGCTCTCGCTAAGTGGAGCATGCTGGTGGTCTCGAAAACCCCATGGGGTTCACGGTTTGGGAGAATTTTGATCTAAAAGTTGAAATGGGCCAAAACTTCTTGAGCTTGATTTGCACAAACCACCAAATGAAAATTGATGAAATAGGTGTCTATGGAAAGTAAGAGTAAGACACAAAGGAAACTGGACCCGGTCCAATTGGTGGCCAGATAGGTCGAAATTGAGCCGAGAAGTTGAAGCATCGTGCAGAGGAGAAAGAAACTTCCTCGTGCGTTTTTGGCCTGACGATGGAAAGGCAGCGACTAGGGAAACCAGCTAGAGGAGGCCGCGCGAGGGGGAGCGAGGGAGGTGGTTAGTCGGCGGTGGGGGAGGGAGGAGAGAGAGAAAAAGAAGAGAGAGGGTGAGGGGCTGCAATACGCTGGAGGGAGGGAAAGGAAAAGGAAGAAGACCAGTCCGATTCGATCGGTTCGATCCGATCCAGTTTGATTCGGTTGGTTCGATTCAAGAGATTCAAAATTTCATTTTTACTCTGTCTTGTAACCCAAAATGAGACTCAAAAATTTCAAAAAAATTACAAAAAAACTCAAAAAAATTTATAGAGTTCAAATATATTTTTAAACTTACCACGTAGTCTTCAAATAAATTTTTAAAAATCAATAAAATTAATTGTCTCAAAAAATAACTCGATTTTGAAAACCCAAAAAATTCAAATTAATTACTATAAAATTTAATACATTCAAATATTATAATTTATATATAAAATAATTATTTAAAAATCCAGGGTGTTATAGTATATCCCCCAATGTTAGATTATAAAATAAAGCCATATCCAGAACGGAGATTGCATAGAAGAACAGTATCCAGAATTGTCTTTTTTCAAAATCCATATGCTCTGCTTTTTGCCCTGCCTACGGTGAAGAACCTAAATCACTTATGCAAAATCCCTGTCAAAAGTTTTCCTCTGAAATTTCTTGAAATTTGCAAATTTTACAAACATGAAGGTTAGTAATGAGATAAATTCAAAGAGGTGACTAGAGTTATCCTCATTTGTAAGATGGAGCTTAGACCCTCATTCTTGAGTTATTTCTAGGATTATGTTGAGATATTGAGTATCCATCTTCATTAAGCACATCCTGATTTTCTTTTTTTTTTTTAAATGAAGATCTAGCACTCTAAAGCATTAATATTTTGTTACCTAAGCAACTTATCAATAGTTAGACAATTGATCTTTCAAGATCAGAATTACCAAGCCAAAATCGATGTTTAAACGCTTGATGTAGGCCAAAGGGAGTCTGACATGGTAAGTTTCACTATTAGAAAGTTTTTTAAGGGTCAGATTCCATTCAGTTCTTACATTAGGAGCAATCACTTACATGTTGTTAAACCAGAAATTGTGAAGCCCATGTACGCTTATTTATCAGCTGCTCCGATAAAGAAGTACAAGGTATAAAAGTATATTGATGAACACCATGCTCTATTACAGCAATAGTATTAAGAGGCACGCAGTTAAATGATGCTCTATCGAGCATCCAGCAATGACAGAGAAATTTCATTGGTCGAAGAAGATTCAATATTGGTAGAGGATGACTCTGCTTCAAGTGGACCTTTGTCCTTAAAAAAGCCTGGTTCTTTGGGCTGCGCCATTGCAATCTCACTACCCAACATTAGAACCACAGATGCCATGCTTGGCCTGTCCTCTGCATGGTGTTGCACACATAAGAGGCTAATATGGATGCATCGCTTCACTTCTGATAGATGACATGCCTCTCTTAAAACTGGATCAACCAATTCCAATAACTTGCCTTCTTTCCACAATTTCCAAGTCTGGAACACAACCAAATGCCAAAAGCCTATTGTTAAATGAGATGTGGAAGAGCCAGCAAGAAGTTTCAGTTCACAACACTTACATGTCCGACGAGGTTTAGCCTATGATTTGGGTGATAAAATCCACGACTTTTCTTTCCACTTATTATCTCAAGCATTAGGATTCCAAAGCTAAATACATCAGATTTCACTGAGAATAATCCATCAGTTGCATATTCTGGTGCCATATAACCACTGCATAACAATCATAAGTGAAAAGGATAATATAATGCATGGTAAAGTGAATGATAAATTATCGGTGATTTTGTGAAGTACTCACAAAGTTCCAATTACTCTGTTTGTGTTCCCTTCGGTTTGGTCTGCTCCAAAAGTTTTGGCTATGCCAAAATCTGAAATTTTTGGGTTCATATCCTTGTCAAGTAATACATTACTTGCTTTGAGATCTCTGTGTATAATCCTGAGCCTTGAATCTTGATGAAGATACAGAAGCCCCCTAGCTATTCCACACAAAATTTTGAAACGTTTGGACCAATCTAATGCCTTGCCTCTTGTTTGATCTGCCAAGATTCATTTTCATGTTAGTGCAAATGCACGTTCTAACTAGACGTGTAGACTTCTACAACAAACTAAGAAACTGAATATATGTATATGATCGAGTTCTGATGGATCTCTACCAAAAATGAAGGAGTTTAGGCTTTTATTTGGCATGTATTCATAAATCAACATTCTCTCATCTCCTTCAATGCAGCAGCCAAGAAGCTTTACAAGATTTCGGTGCTGAAGTTTCACAATCAATTTAACTTCATTTTTGAACTCCTTTACCCCCTGTCCGGAATTCTTTGACAGCCTCTTCACAGCAATTTCTTTTCCATCTATTAGTGTACCCTGGAAAAATTGCAGGTGTCTAAAGATGAAATATATGGTCTCATGGTCATTAATTGTGCTTGAAGGTGGCAATTTACCTTGTAAACAGGTCCGAAACCTCCTTCTCCTAGTTTATTGCTGTCGGAAAATTTATTGGTTGCATGTGATATGATGACAAGATCAAATAATGGGAGCTCCATATCTTCCTCTGAGCTTTCAGACTCGTCAATTTCTTCTTTCTTTTCTGTTTGATCTAAAAGAGAGAGATATGACTTGCTTTAATATACAAAAATAAAGCCCATTAACACGATAACCGTTATGTGGGCTTTCTGGAAGCCTATTAACAAAAATAAAGCCCAGTAAATAAAATTGATCTAAGACTGCTTAACATACAAAGCCCGACAATCAAGCATGTGCTCTCCCCAGGTCCATAAACCTACCCCAACACTAGTCATGAACTTAATATTTCTCAATCTGTTTTCAAAATAGTTAAAACTTAAAAAAAAAAAAAAAAAAACACTCATATCTTCATCTAAAAAAGGAATGCCTCGTATTATTGTAATACATTCATCCTCTTTTGCATTCATTTAGAATTGATAGTTCACAATTTAAAATACATAATGCATTATTTTTATATGTATGAGAATATTTTATAATTAAATAAAATTATAAATCACTCTTAAGATTTGTCAAAATTTACGGTTTAATTAATTTATTTTTAATTTAAATTAATTAGTCTCTTAGATTTTATTTAACCAACAAAATTAGTCATTCCTTTCAAATTACCTTTAATTTTATTTTTAATTAAATCACTTAAATTCTTAAAGTTTGTTGTTCCAACTAAATATTATATTTAAGTAATTATATATATGATATTTAAAATTTAATATATATATATATATATATATATATATATATATATATATATATATATATATATATATATACATATTTATTTATTCATTGTGTCTTAAATGTAATAAATATATAAAAAATATATCTTTTATATGACTTGCCCTAAATTTTTAGAAATAACTGCGACTAAATATTTGCAATTATGTTTATAATTATAGACCTATTAAATTAGTGCTGTGTGAGAGGGCACATATAAAATGAGGATGGTTAAAATAATTTTATCATAATTTTTCATGATAGCAATATATTAATTGCTGTTAGTGTGATAAGAAACATATAAAAATTTTATAATATTATATTATTTATAATTTAATTAATATAACATTTACTAGTAAAGTTTTACTACAAATCATGAAAATTATAATAAAATTATTTGATCCTTTTAATTTTAAATGTATATTATCATATTCACATATATTTATTTAGTTTGTAAATCATACATGTATTTTAGAACAATCATTTCTAATAATTTAAAACACAACAGGTAAACAATATTTCATGGTAAATTATATTTATTATATTTTAAACATATTATATTATAAATAAATGTACATAATTAGTTGTGTATAAAATATATTAATTATTTAAATGTAAAGTTTAGATGGAAGGATGGATTTGTTAATAAAAAAAAAAAAATCTTTGAGACTTAATTTTTTTAATTGAAGATTGAGTTAATGATAATTTAGATGAAGGATAAATTGTAAATTTTGATAAATCTTAGAGACTAACTTGTAATTTAATTTTTTATAATTTTATAAATTCCAATATCATTTGTGTAAGAAAACAAAATACATAATTTACTTTTACCTTTAAAATTTGACATGCTCTTGCGGGAGCAGTAGATGACAACTACAATCCCAGAAATCACAGCAATAGCAAGGATGATTATCACCAGTATCTTCTTGTCAACTTCATGTTTCACATCCTGAATGCCAGCTTTTATACAAGAAGGCAAACCAGGTTAAATAGCAGTAACACTGAAGTGATCAATTTTGATCAAATAAAGCAAATATGATTGAGATTTGATAAAAATTCTTCAATGCTATGTTTAGATGCTAAAATTTGAAATGAAGGGATTTGTATTTGATTTTAACGCAAATTATTGATTACAAATAATATTATTTTATAAAATATTTTAAATTTACACTCAAACAAGAAGTTCTTAACGTTTATAAGTCTAATATAAATTTATGACTTTAAAAAGTTGAAGAAAATTTATAATTTTATCAAATTCAAATGTCACATTTTAAATTCTCTGTAACACCCCAAAATTTTAAATTTTATGAGCATTTTTGGTATTTTAATTTTATTTAAATTTTAGGAATTTTTTTGAGATTTTTCGGATTTTAAAAATCGGGTTCGATTTTCCGAAAATATAAACTTTGATGATTTTTAAAAATTAATTTAAAGACCACGTGGCAAAACTAAAAATATATTTGGAGTCTACGTATTTTTCTGAGTTTTCTGGAATTTTTTTCGGAATTTTTGGACCTCGTTTTCGATCCCGAGGCAGAGTAAAAATTCAAAATTTTGTATTTTAAATCGGACCGGCCGAATCGAACCGGATCGGATCGGACCGGTCGAATTGGACCGGCCTTTTTCTTTTTCTTCTTCCCTTCCCCGCGCGCGTCGACCTCGCGCCCTTCTCTCTCTCGTTTCTCTCTCCTCCCCTCGCTGCCACCACCTCCCCGCTCCCCACTCGCCGGCCGACCCCACTCCTCCCCACCGGCCGCCCAAACGGCCGAACGCGCAACGCCTTCCTAAGGCGTCGACGTTCGACTTCCCCGGCCAAAATCCTGCCGATCCGGCCACCAATTGGACCGGGTCTTGTGTCTAAAATCATCTACTCGACGAGAGCTTTCCATAGACACCAAGAACACCGAAATCCATAGAGCGGTTTGTCCGATTTTTGCTCAGGAAGTTTTTAGCCCATTTTAACTTTTGGGCTAGATTTCTCGAAAACCGTGAATCCCACGAGAAAACCGAGGGTACCAGCACGCTCCACTCGTCGAGAGCTTCGCGGCGACATAAATTTCGAATTTTTTCGACACCGTTTTTCGGTGGGTCCCACGGAACTTCGCAGTGTTTTTTCGAGCATTTAATGAGCTTAGAAAATTCTGAAAAATTTATGTTCTAACCCCCGTGTTGTGGGCTTCATGTAGGTATCCTCAATTCACGGAAATTCGACAGTTGTCCGGGTTTGTGAATTTCCGGCCAGACAGACCCGTTACCGGAAAAGTCTCCGAATTGGACCGAGGTTTTGGCTACCCCCCCATTGTTAGACGTCCCGAGCGCGTCCCCGAAGTCGGAATCGGCAAAGGTAAATCCGAACCTTACTTTTCGTAATTTTCTAGTACTTAAATAGGATTAAAAGTCCATAAAATATTCGTGGTAGCTTAGAAAATTATGATTCTTTTTGCAATAGCTTAGTAATATTGCTAAGGACCACGGGGCAAAGTTTTAGAATTTTTAGAGCTTATTTGGGCAGTTTTTGCAAAAATGATCAATTATAAGGACTAAATTGAAATTTTACATATTGTGATGGATGACTGATTTGATGGGCCCAGGAGGGGCTGTGTGATGTGATTGAGTTGTGGATATATGGATTGTGAATATAGAAGTGTGTTTTGAGCCCTTTTTCAGGTTGGGTAGGTCCTAGATATAGGGGAGACTCTGTCGGATTTTCGGCACGACTTAGGATGTAATTGGTCTTTTCTTAATTTGTATTGAGTCATTTGTATTAAATAAATGTAATGTAATTGTCGTGAGCCGATGCCTTCTTCCTCCGCCCACCGCCACAAAGGACCGTTGTTAAGTCTGTGAGTAAAATATTAATTTTAATTGTAATTTCGATATTATTATATGTTCAAGCATGCCCATGCATCACTTATATGCATATATCTATGTAGATAAACTCTAGGCACGATTTATGTTGCATTCATAACTGTTAGCGTGCCATAGATGTTGTTGTGGTAATTTGGAGCAGTGTGCGTGCGTTGGCGTGCGTGTGATGTGGTGTGGACTATGGATAGGACGGGTAGACACGGCTTGAGTTCTTCGCTGGGACCCGGTCCTTCGGGGTAGACACGGCTTGAGTTCTTCGCTGGGACCCCGATTTGGTTATTAAGTGGAAGTCCGAGCTGAGTTCTTCGCTGGCACCAGGTTGGATTTAAGAGAGCTATATAGGGGATCAGCTCCCATATATTATGATTGATGTTACAGGGTGCGTGAGTGCTCCAAATTACCTTTTTGATGTTATGATGTGAAAATGTTGTTGATGTTGCATTTCACTTCACAGGTTGCATTAGTTCTAGATAGTTATAGAGATTATGGTTAAAATTGATATTTTACTCTCTGAGTCGAACGCTCACTCCTGTTCAAAAATTTTTCCAGGCCACAGGAGGATATTTTTGAGGTTAACCTGCTTTCTCCCTCGCAGGTCGATTACTAATGTTTGTATAAACTTGCTAAATCTTAGAATTTCCGCATGTGTTAGAAATGTTTATTTGATTTGAGTCTGTAAACTAAATTATTATTTTGGACCTGTAAACTTAATATTCTATGCATGTATGATGGATTGGATGAGGGAGCTGAGCTCCCATTTATTTTTACGCTGATGAGTATGTGGAGGGTGAGCTGAGCTCCCCAATTGAGTATTTATTGTGTTTACAGGTCGGGTGAGTCGAAAACTCCCCGTTGGAAAGTCCATTTTATGGCCGTACTCTGTCCGTTTAGTTTCTTGAATTTGGGCCCAAATGGGCCTTAGAGTTGGGTTAATGAACAGTTAGGCTTACTACGGGCCTCGGGGGCTTTAGGCTGGCCCAGGTCCTAGTGCCGGTCCGGCCCATAGGTTGGGTCGTGACAAATGTGGTATCAGAGCTTAGGCTCAAGATTCTTAAGGAATGTTCATCTAAAGTGTTAGGAAGAGTCTACTAGGAGTCACATGCGGAAAATAGGGTTCACATTCGTCTTGCATTGTCATCTTTGCTTCTAGTTTCTGCTCCATATATTGTGTATAAATATGAGGCTATAGAGTTGTGTAATGTGCAGTTTTGAATTTTGTGGGCTAATGCTGCTGAATTTTAGGAAAATGCATAGAAGCAGGAGAGCTGCCACTGCACCAGAACCAGATGTGCCTGACGAGGTGTCAGCACAGGATGAGGCGCCTGCCCCGAGGAGGCGGGGTAGGAGGCCTAGAGCTGCTCAAGTAGAAGAGCAGCTGCCACCAGTACAGGATCAGTCTTTTATGGCACAGGGTCCCATGGACCCAATGGCAGCTACTCTAGCTGGTCTGCAGAGAACCATCGATATGATGGCGCAGTATATGGTCCACCCTCCACAGCAGCAGCAGTCCACCGCACCAAGAGGGGAACCTTACAAACAGATCATCAATTTCAAGAAGTTGGTGCCTGGTACTTATGATGTGTCAGACGATGCATATCGGTTTTTGGATTCCTGCATGAGCAGAATGCAGTGCGATTGGTGATAGAAGGCTAATAGAGTGTATACAGCATGTCATGGGGCCTATGCCTAGACAATGGATGAATGACTACGTGTTACCTCGGATGGAGGGTTTGTCATGGGCTCAGTTTGTGGAACTGTTCATCAATCGGTTTGTGCCAGAAAGCTTCAGAGATCAGAAACAGTGGGCCTTTGAGGCCTTAAGACAGAATGGCAGGTCTGTAGATGAATATGCTACAGAATTTCTGAAATTGAGCAGATATGCCCCTACAGCAGTAGCTACAGAAACTATGAAGGTGAAGAGATTCCTAAAGGGGCTTGACAGGAGGTATGGAAACCTGTCCAGGATGTCTGATTAGTCTTTTGATGTGGTAGTTGATCGATCCAGACAGATAGAGATTAGCTATGCTGTGGATGACAGCGGAAGGGCAAAGAAAAACAGAGCAGAGGGTTCTTTAGGTGTTCCCCACATGGCTACTACAGACAGTGGTGGCCAAACTAATTACAGAGGAAGAAGCAGGAATAAGAGAAGTGGTTTCAGACACAAATCCAGGATTCGCACTGTGGTACGGATCCAAAGAAGTGGCAACAGCTCAGTGGTACGCAGCCTGGTCCAGTTCAGATCCTCCTTGGCACCTTGTGCACAAGGTGGAAGAGGACATTCAGACCTTGTATGATGGGTTCAGAGTATGCTTCTGTGTGGCCAACTGTGTCACTTTGCTAGGGAATGCCCCGTGTTCAATGAGCCACGGATGGGGTCACAAGGTTCTCATGCAAATGTTCCTCGGCGGTTGTATCATGGTGCTTCCAAAGCATGGTAGGCGTCGATTCGGTACCAGGCCGAGGACAAGGGGGACGTGGATTTGGAGGCGATCAGAGGTAGAAGTCGATCGTGGTTCCGCCACTCGGTAGGGGTCAAGCTCAGTTTTCACCCCGACCCACCAGATGCTCGAGCTTCCAATGCGGTTGTGGTGTATTCTTCCTGTCCGCTCCTATGAAGCTCGTGTTTTGATAGATCCGGGTGCTACGCACTCATTTGTCTCTCCTGTGTTTGCCATGAGGTTGGGTAGAAACCCTACAACTTTAGAATGCCCTTTGTCGGTAGCTACCCCACTTAGTGACAACATAGAGGTAGATATGGTTTTTCCGGGTAGTCCAGTAGTAGTGGATGGAAAGATCCTCCCAGCAGACTTGGTTCCTCTACCAGTAATGGATTTCGATGTAATTTTGGGGATGGATTGGTTGGCAACTCATTATGCCACCTTAGACTGCAGGAACAAAAAGGTGTATTTCCACATACCTGGTGTGGAAGAATTTAGTTTTGATGGTGACAGGAGCGTGGCTCCATATAATTTGGTGTCAGCAATTAGTGCTAGAAAAATGTTGAGGCGTGGATGCCAAGGGTATTTGGCATTGGTGAGAGATACATCTGTAGAAGGTGTCAGCATGGAAAATGTTCCTGTTGTCAAAGAATTTATGGATGTCTTCCCAGAGGAGCTTCCAGGGTTGCCACCAGGAAGGGAAATAGAGTTTTGCATTGATGTTGTGCCGGGTACAAACCCCATATCAATGCCACCTTACAGGATGGCACCAGCAGAATTGAAAGAGCTAAAGGAGCAACTACAAGAGCTTTTGGACAAGGGTTTCATACGGCGGAGCACTTCACCCTGGGGCGCTCCTGTGCTATTTGTGAGAAAGAAAGATGGGTCATTGAGGTTGTGTATTGACTACAGACAGCTGAACAAGGTGACTGTGAAGAACAAGTATCCACTTCCTGGGATCGATGACCTGTTTGATCAACTCCAAGGGGCTAGATTCTTTTCCAAGATAGACTTGCGATCAGGCTACCATCAGTTGAGAATCAAGGATGAGGACGTGTCCAAAACGGCATTCAGGACAAGATATGGTCATTATGAGTTCTTGGTGATGTCTTTTGGACTCACTAATGCACCAGCAGCCTTCATGGACTTGATGAACAGGGTGTTCAAGCCATTTTTGGACCGTTTTGTCATCGTATTCATAGATGACATTTTGGTATACTCTCGGACCGAGGAAGAGCATGTGTGGCACTTGAGGATGGTGTTGCAGACCTTGAGGGAGCACCAGCTATATGCTAAATTTTCAAAATGTGAATTTTGGCTAGAAAGCATCTCATTCTTGGGACACGTGGTTTCTAGTGATGGCATTCAAGTGGATCCCAAGAAAATTGAAGCTGTAACTGATTGGCTTAGGCCTACAACAGTCACTGAGGTGCGAAGTTTTCTGGGTTTAGCTGGTTACTATAGGCGTTTTGTACAGGATTTTTCCAGGATAGCAGCTCCCCTAACTAAGTTAACCCGGAAGAATGTTCCATTCATTTGGACAGATGACTGTGAGGAGAGTTTCCAGAAGCTTAAGGAGTGTCTAACCACTGCCCCTGTGTTGACACTACCTATGAGTGGTGAAGGATACACCGTGCACTGTGACGCCTCCAGAGTTGGCCTAGGGTGTGTTTTGATGCAGAATGGAAAAGTAGTGGCTTATGCTTCAAGACAGCTGAAGAGGCATGAGCAGAACTACCCCACCCATGACTTAGAAATGGCGGCTGTAATCTTTACACTAAAAATCTGGAGACACTACCTGTATGGTGAAGTGTGCGAGATATACACCGACCATAAGAGTTTGAAGTACATCTTCCAACAAAGGGATTTAAACTTGAGACAGAGGAGGTGGATGGAGCTTCTGAAAGACTATGATTGCACGATCCAGTACCACCCTGGGAAGGCCAATGTTGTAGCAGATGCTTTGAGCAGAAAATCTTCTGGCAGTTTGGCACACATTTCAGCAGAGAAGAGACCGTTGGTTCAGGAAGTACATGAGTTGATGGATCAAGGTTTAATCCTAGATCTTTCAGATGAAGGGGTATTGTTGGCTCATTTTTCAGTGAGGCCAGACTTGAGGGACAGAGTTAGAGTTTCCCAGCACAGAGACCAACAATTGATGAAGATCGTAGAAAGAGTACAGCAAGGTGAAGGTGGTGAGTTTGGATTTGCCAATGATGGCACCCTAGTGCAAGGTTCTAGGATATGTGTGCCCGATGTGGACAATCTCAGAAATGAAATCATGCAAGAGGCACACTATACACTGTACAATGTCTACCCAGGCTCCACCAAGATGTACCATGATGTGAAAGATAGCTATTGGTGGAATGGCATGAAGAGAGACATAGCAGATTTTGTGTCCAAGTGCTTGACTTGTCAGAAGGTGAAGTTTGAACATCAGAGACCGTCAGGGAAGCTGCAAGAGCTCCCTATCCCAGAATGGAAGTGGGAAATGATTACTATGGATTTTGTGGATCGGGCCGCTCGTACCACGCGAGGATATGATTCGATATGGGTAATTGTAGATCGCTCGACCAAATCAGCTCACTTCTTGCTCAGAAGACTACATACTCTGTGGCACAGTACGCCCGACTCTACATTCGAGAAATAGTCAGATTGCATGGAGTTCCGGCTTCCATAATATCTGACAGAGGGCCCCAGTTCACTTCTCGGTTTTGGAGAAAGTTACAGGAGGCACTTGGCACACAGTTGAACTTCAGTACGGCTTTCCACCCTCAGACATGCATCGACATTGAAGGACAATCCAAACACTGGAAGACATGCTTCGCATGAGTGTTTTGGATTTTGGAGGTCAATGGGATGAGCAGCTAGCTTTGGTGGAGTTTGCCTACAACAACAGTTACCATTCCAGCATAGGAGTAGCACCCTATGAGGCACTATATGGAAGAAAGTGTAGGTCTCCTCTGTGTTGGATAGAAATGGGGGAAGCGAATGTGCATGATGTAGACCTAATGTAGTACACTTCAGAGGTAGTTCCTTTAATCAGGAACGATCAAAACAAATTTTCGAGGCGTAAGAGTTATGCAGACCCCAGACAGGGGGATGTGGAGTTTGCAGTGGGCGACTATGTATTCCTGAAGGTTTCTCTAATGAAGGGAGTCATGAGGTTTAGAAAGAAAGACAAGTTGACACCTCGGTATATCGGACCTTTTGAGGTTACGGATAGAGTTGGAGCAGTTGCCTACCGGTTGGAACTATCACCCAACCTTTCTCGTGTTCATCCCGTATTTCACATCTCCATGCTCAGGAAATACATTCCAGATCCTTCTCATGTACTACAGCCGGATGTAATAGAGCTAAAAGAGAACTTGACATTTGAGGAGCAACCTGTAGCCATAGTGGACTACCAAGTGAGACAGCTAAGATCAAAACAGATCCCTATGGTTAAGGTTTTGTGGAGGAGTCGGTCAGTGGAAGAGTGCACCTGGGAGTCAGAATGGGACATGCGTAGCAAGTACCCTTATTTGTTCAATGTATAATCATGTGCTTTATTCTGTCTTGTGTAAAAATTCGAGGACGAATTTTCTGTAAGGGGGGAAGAATGTAACACCCCAAAATTTTAAATTTTATGAGCATTTTTGGTATTTTAATTTTATTTAAATTTTAGGAATTTTTTTGAGATTTTTCGGATTTTAAAAATCGGGTTCGATTTTCCGAAAATATAAACTTTGATGATTTTTAAAAATTAATTTAAAGACCACGTGGCAAAACTAAAAATATATTTGGAGTCTACGTATTTTTCTGAGTTTTCTGGAATTTTTTCGAAATTTTTGGACCTCGTTTTCGGTCCCGAGGCAGAGTAAAAATTCAAAATTTTGTATCTTGAATCGGACCGGCCGAATCGAACCGGACCGGATCGGACCGGTCGAATCGGACCGGCCTTTTTCTTTTTCTTCTTCCCTTCCCCGCGCGCGTCGACCTCTCTCCCTTCTCTCTCTCTTTTCTCTCTCCTCCTGCCCCTGCCGCCGGCCAGCCACCTCCCCCTGCCTCCCCACCTCGCCGGCGCCGACCCCCAGCCTCCCCAGCCAGCCGGCCGCCGCCCCAAACGGCCGGAAAACGCGCGCGAAACGCCCTCCCCTGCGCGCGCGACGTTTCGACTTCCCCGGCCAAAATCCGGCCGATCCGGCCACCAATTGGACCGGGTCTTGTGTCTAAAATCATCTACTCGACGAGAGCTTTCCATAGACACCAAGAACACCGAAATCCATCGAGCGGTTTGTCCGATTTTTGCTCGGGAAGTTTTTAGCCCATTTCGACTTTTGGGCTAGATTTCTCGAAAACCGTGAATCCCACGAGAAAACCGAGGGTACCAGCACGCTCCACTCGTCGAGAGCTTCGCGGCGACATAAATTTCGAATTTTTCCGACACCATTTTTCGGTGGGTCCCACGGAACTTCGCAGTGTTTTCCGAGCATTTAATGAGCTTAGAAAATTCTGAAAAATTTAAGTTCTAACCCCTGTGTTGTGGGCTTCGTGTAGGTATCCTCAATTCGCGGAAATTCGACAGTTGTCCGGGTTTGTGAATTTCCGGCCAGACAGACCCGTTACCGGAAAAGTCTCCGAATTGGACCGAGGTTTTGGCTACCCCCCCATTGTCAGACGTCCCGAGCGCGTCCCCGAAGTCGGAATCGGCAAAGGTAAACCCGAACCTTGCTTTTTCATAATTTTCTAGTGCTTAAATAGGATTAAAAATCCATAAAATATTCGTGGTAGCTTAGAAAATTATGATTCTTTTTGCAATAGCTTAGTAATATTACTAAGGACCGCGGGGCAAAGTTTTAGAATTTTTAGAGCTTATTTGGGTAGTTTTTGCAAAAATAATCAACTATAAGGACTAAATTGAAATTTTACATATTGTGATGGATGACTGATTTGATGGGCCCAGGAGGGGCTGTGTGATGTGATTGAGTTGTGGATATATGGATTGTGAGTATAGAAGTGTGTTTTGAGCCATTTTGCAGGTTGGGTAGGTCCTAGGTATAGGGGAGACTCTGCCGGATTTTCGGCACGACTTAGGACGTAATTGGTCTTTTCTTAATTTGTATTGAGTCATTTGTATTAAATAAATGTAATGTAATTGTCAGGTGAGCCGGGACAGCCTTCTTCCTCCGCCTAGCCGCCACAGTGACCGTTGTTAAGTCTGTGAGTAAAATATTAATTTTAATTGTAATTTCAATATTATTATATGTTCAAGCATGCCCATGCATCACTTATATGCATATATCTATGTAGATAAACTCTAGGCACGATTTATGTTGCATTCATAACTGTTAGCGTGCCATGGATGTTGTTGTGGTAATTTGGAGCAGTGTGCGTGCGTTGGCGTGCGTGTGATGTGGTGTGGACTATGGATAGGACGGGTAGACACGTCTTGAGTTTTTCGCTGGGACCCGGTCCTTCGGGGTAGACACGGCTTGAGTTCTTCGCTGGGACCCCGATTTGGTTATTAAGTGGAAGTCTGAGCTGAGTTCTTCGCTAGCACCAGGTTGGATTTAAGAGAGCTGTATAGGGGATCAGCTCCCATATATTATGATTGATGTTACAGGGTGCGTGAGTGCTCCAAATTACCTTTTTGATGTTATGATGTGAAAATGTTGTTGATGTTGCATTTCACTCCACAGGTTGCATTAGTTCTAGATAGTTATAGAGATTATGGTTAAAATTGATATTTTACTCTCTGAGTCGAACGCTCACTCCTGTTCAAAAATTTTTCCAGGCCACAGGAGGATATTTTTGAGGTTAACCTGCTTTCTCCCTCGCAGGTCGATTACTAATGTTTGTATAAACTTGCTAAATCTTAGAATTTTCGCATGTGTTAGAAATGTTTATTTGATTTGGGTCTGTAAACTAAATTATTATTTTGGACCTGTAAACTTAATATTCTATGCATGTATGATGGATTGGATGAGGGAGCTGAGCTCCCATTTATTTTTATGCTGATGAGTATGTGGAGGGTGAGCTGAGCTCCCAAATTGAGTATTTATTGTGTTTACAGGTCGGGTGAGTCGAAAACTCTCCGTTGGAAAGTCCATTTTATGGCCGGACTCTGTCCGTTTAGTTTCTTGAATTTGGGCCCAAATGGGCCTTAGAGTTGGGTTAATGAACAGTTAGGCTTACTACGGGCCTCGGGGGCTTTAGGCTGGCCCAGGTCCTAGTGCCGGTCCGGCCCATAGGTTGGATTGTGACATTCTCACTTTTTTTTATCAGAAAATTTTAAATTCTCCCTCCAAACATAAGGCAAGTGAAATTTAAATTATTATGTTGTATTTAGATTTATTGATTTGAATCTATAGATTTAGATTTGGATCAAATTAATGCTTTGCTTGTGGTTTTAAAAAAAAAAATGAATTTCAATCAAATACAAGATAAATATAAAAACTAAGAAAAAGTAAAGATTTGATATAACAATATTAATCTTTTATTTGAAATTTCAATTTAACCTAATAAAAATTTTATTAGTTTAAATTTATAAATTTTAAATTTAATATTTAAAATCTAAATTTCATAAAGTGAAATCAAAATTAAATAAATAAAAAATATCGAACTCTTTAAGGAGTAACATCAAGATCACTGTAGTACATACCTAATTCAGAAGCAGACATCCTTACGCATAGATCCTGTCCACCACTGGAAGTTTCTCTAATGTCAATCAAATCGTTAAACCAAATGGCGCAACCACTGCCTCCTTCTCGAATATCAAAGCTTGTATACGCCGTGCAAGAACAGTTCTGTAAGCATTTAGCCCTGCATTCCTCGAGATTCATGCTTTTATTTACCCAAGAATATGTAGTGTCTGGCAATTTTAATCCACGGAATTTAAGAAACCCATCTCCAGTGCCCTCGCTGCATCCTAATGACCTGTTGCGCTTGCAGCCATCAGACAGAGCCCCTGAGTTCCACTGATCTGGTGATTTAGGCACGAAACCTTTCAAACATTGACAAATGGGCGACGCATCACCAATGCAATTTCCATAGGGACCGCAACGGTTATAGAAGTCGCAATAATCATTTGGCACATATGCATATAGATTCCAAGACACAGAGGCTTCATCCCATGTGTAGCGCTCGCGCCTATTGCTAGTTTGGTTGATTACAATCCTTGAAATTTCAGATTTCTTTTCGAGGTAGTATATGTAGTAAATCTCCTCCTCGGTATTCACAAAGGAAAAGTTAAAAATATTGTTAGACCTTAACTGTGGATTACCACTGTATGAGATGCCATTCCATGGGGCTGATCGAAAATAGATTTTTGAACCTTTCAATATGTTGTACTCTGGGTTACCATGTGGTTGCATCTTCCAAACAAAATCTCCAGGAGATGGATCATCCGTGCTTTTCCACGATGTAAGACGCCGATCAAGTCCGGTCTTTAAGTTCACTCCAAACTTCATCCCTGGTAGCAATGTATCAGTTGGATAATCAAAACTCTGCCATATGTAGATTCCAGAGTTTTCACGATTTCCTTCTCTTAACACCAGATTCCCAGAATCCAGTAGCTGTACTACTGGGCTCTTTAGGGCAGCTTTCGTCGAGTTTGATGACCAAACAACATTACCCATGTTCTTGCTACGTAGTATGAGATAGCCGGAGTTGTTTATCATTAACAAGCCGAAGGTATCGTTAATCGGAATATTCCGGTTCGCAACCCAAACAACGGTTTTGACAGGGATATTTTTGTACCAAATTCCCAAATAACGGTTCCTGGAACTACCAGGACTGAAGAAACCAAGCTCGAAACTTCCATCTTTCGAAACTAAAGTACTGCCATCGGCAAGAGACTGGGATAAAGCAAGTGTATCAGTTGCATCTGAGAACTGAGAAAAGAAAAGCAGTAAATTAGCAATCACAAACATGAAAGAAAGAGGGTACATCAGGGAGTGAGTTTAATTTTTCTGCTTGCATGTTCGAAGCAGGAAGATATAAATAGGGCTGCAACTTGCAAGCACAGAAGGGATTGACTTCTCATTGACGTGCGGGTCAATATTTATACAATATTTTATCAAGTTCGGTGAGACATTGGTGTCAGTGGAGACCTGTGTTCGGAATGAGGACAAGCGGACAACTATGTTTCTGTCATAAGACAGTTGACTTGATGAATAATATATATATATATATATATATATATATATATATATATATATATATATATATATATATATTAAAACAAATATATCATTTAATAATGTTGAGTTTTTCTTTTTTTAAATCATAAGAAATTAAACCCTAATTAGAATTCAATAAAAAAATTAAATTAATAAAATTTAATTATTTGAACATTGAGAAATTGTTTGGTTTTTCATATATATACTATTAGTTTGGTTTATCTAGTAATGAATTCGATTAATTAACAAATATAAGTTCGGTACTTAATTAATCATTTTTAACTAACTAATATACAAATTATAATTTTCATTGCTAAATATTATATTATTATTATTAATATAGTTTGTATATTATTTTTTTTTATTTTCTTAATATATAAAAATATATACTTTTCAATTTTGACCAATGCAATACTGAATAAAATTATAATCAATTTTATCAAATGGACCTAAATGGTAAAATTGGAATGATAATAATAAAACATAATTTTACTAAAAACTATATGTTCCCAATAGATAGAAAGATTATAAAACCATATCCAGAATGGGGATTGCAAAGAAGAACAGTGTCCAGAATTGTCTTTGTACAAAATCCACATTGCTCTGCTTTTTGCTCTGATGAACCTAAATTACTTATGCAAAATCCCTGTCAAAAGTTTACCTCAAATTGCTTGAACTTTGTAAATTTTACAAACATGAAGGTTAGTAATGAGATAAATTCAAAGAGGTGATTAGAGTTATCCTCATTTGTAAGATGGAGCTTAGACCCTCATTCTTGAGTTATTTCTAGGATTATGTTGAGATATTGAGTATCCATCTTCATTAAGCACATCCTGATTTTCTTTTTTTTTTTTTTAAATAAAGATCTGGCACGCTAAAGTATAATATTTTGTTACCTAAGCAACTTATCAATAGTTAAGACAATTGATCTTTCAAGATCAGAATTACCAAGCCAAAATCGATGTTTAAACGCTTGATGTAGGCCAAAGGGAGTCTTACATGGTAAGTTCCACTATTAAAAATTATTTTAAGGGTCAGATTCCATTCAGTTCTTACATTAGGAGCAATCACTTACGTGTTGTTAAACCAGAAATTGTGAAGCCCATGTGCGCTTATTTATCAGCTGCTCCGATAAAGAAATACAAGGTATAAAAGTATATTGATGAACACCATGCTCTATCGAGCATCCAGCAATGACAGAGAAATTTCATTGGTCGAAGAAGATTCAATATTGGTAGAGGATGACTCTGCTTCAAGTGGACCTTTGTCCTTAAAAAAGCCTGGTTCTTTGGGCTGCGCCATTGCAATCTCACTACCCAACATTAGAACCACAGATGCCATGCTTGGCCTGTTCTCTGCATGGTGTTGCACACATAAGAGGCTAATATGGATGCATCGCTTCACTTCTGATAGATGACATGCCTCTCTTAAAACTGGATCAACCAATTCCAATAACTTGCCTTCTTTCCACAATTTCCAAGCCTGGAACACAACCAAATGCCAAAAGCCTATTGTTAAATGAGATGTGGAAGAGCCAGCAAGAAGTTTCAGTTCACAACACTTACATATCCGACAAGGTTTAGACTATGATTTGGGTGATAAAATCCGCGACTTTTCTTTCCACTTATTATCTCAAGCATTAGGATTCCAAAGCTAAATACATCAGATTTCACTGAGAATAATCCATCAGTTGCATATTCTGGTGCCATATAACCACTGCATAACAATCATAAGTGAAAAGGATAATGTAATGCATGGTAAAGTGAATGATAAATTATCGGTGATTTTGTGAAGTACTCACAAAGTTCCAACTACTCTGTTTGTGTTCCCTTCGGTTTGGTCTGCCCCAAAAGTTTTGGCCATGCCAAAATCTGAAATTTTTGGATTCATGTCCTTGTCAAGTAATACATTACTTGCTTTGAGATCTCTGTGTATAATCCTGAGTCTTGAATCTTGATGAAGATACAGAAGCCCCCTAGCTATTCCACACAAAATTTTGAAACGTTTGGACCAATCTAATGCCTTACCTCTTGTTTGATCTGCCAAGATTCATTTTCATGTTAGTGCAAATGCACGTTCTAACTAGACGTGTAGACTTCTACAACAAACTAAGAAACTGAATATATGTATATGATCGAGTTCTGATGGATCTCTACCAAAAATGAAGGAGTTTAGGCTTTTATTTGGCATGTATTCATAAATCAACATTCTCTCATCTCCTTCAATGCAGCAGCCAAGAAGCTTTACAAGATTTCGGTGCTGAAGTTTCACAATCAATTTAACTTCATTTTTGAACTCCTTTAGCCCCTGTCCGGAATTCTTTGACAGCCTCTTCACAGCAATTTCTTTTCCATCCATTAGTGTACCCTGGAAAAATTACAGGTGTCTAAAGATGAAATATATGGTCTCATGGTCATTGATTGTGCCTGCAGGTGGCAATTTACCTTGTAAACAGGTCCGAAGCCTCCTTCTCCTAGTTTATTGCTGTCGGAAAATTTATTGGTTGCATGTGATATGATGGCAAGATCAAATAATGGGAGCTCCATATCTTCCTCTAAGCATTCAGAGTAGTCAATTTCTTCTTTCTTTTCTGCTTGATCTAAAATAGAGAGGTATGACTTGCTTTAATATACAAAAATAAAGCCCAGTAAATAAAATTGATCTAAGACTGCTTAACATACAAAGCCCGACAATCAAGCATGTGCTCTCCCCGGGTCCATAAACTTACCCCAACATTTTCCATCTGTGGTCACTAGTCAAGAACTTAATATTTCTCAATCTGTTTTCAAAATAGTTAAAACTTAAAAAAAAAAAAAAAAAACACTCATATCTTCATCTAAAAAAGGAATGCCTCGTATTATTGTAATACATTCATCCTCTTTTGCATTCATTTAGAATTGATAGTTCACAATTTAAAATACATAATCCATTATTTTTATATGTATGAGAATATTTTATAATTAAATAAAATTATAAATCACTCTTAAGATTTGTCAAAATTTACGGTTTAATTTATTTATTTTTAATTTAAATTAATTAGTCTCTTAGATTTTATTTGACCAACAAAATTAGTCATTCCTTTCAAATTACCATTAATTTTATTTTTAATTAAATCACTTAAATTCTTAAAGTTTGTTGTTCCAACTAAATATTATGTTTAAGTAATTATATATATGATATTTAAAATTTAATATATATATATATATACATATTTATTTATTCATTGTGTCTTAAATGTAATAAATATATAAAAATATATCTTTTATATGACTTGTCCTAAATTTTTAGAAATAACTGGGACTAAATATTTGCAATTATGTTTATTATAATTTAAAACACAACAGGTAAACAATATTTCATGGTAAATTATATTTATTATATTTTAAACATATTATATTATAAATAAATGTACATAATTAGTTGTGTATAAAATATATTAATTATTTAAATATATAGTTTAGATGGAAGGATGGATTTGTTAATAAAAAAAAATCTTTGAGACTTAATTTTTTTAATTGAAGATTGAGTTAATGATAATTTAGATGAAGGATAAATTGTAAATTTTTAGAGACTAACTTGTAATTTAATTTTTTATAATTTTATAAATTCCAATATCATTTGTGTAAGAAAACAAAATACATAATTTACTTTTACCTATAAACTTTGACATGCTCTTGCGGGAGCAGTAGATGACAACTACAATCCCAGAAATCACAGCAATAGCAAGGATGATTATCACCAGTATCTTCTTGTCAACTTCATGTTTCGCATCCTGAATGTCAGCTTTTATACAAGCAGGCAAACCAGGTTAAATAGCAGTAACACTGAAGTGATCAATTTTGACCGAATAAAGCAAATATGATTGAGATTTGATAAAAATTCTTCAATGCTATGTTAGATGCTAAAATTTGAAATGAAGGGATTTGTATTTGATTTTAATGCAAATTATTGATTTCAAATAATATTATTTTATAAAATATTTTAAATTTACACTCAAACAAGAAGTTCTTAACGTTTATAAGTCTAATATAAATTTATGACTTTAAAAAGTTGAAGAAAATTTATAATTTTATCAAATTCAAATGTCAAATTTTAAATTCTCCCTTTTTTTTATCAGAAAATTTTAAATTCTCCCTCCAAACATAAGGCAAGTGAAATTTAAATTATTATGTTGTATTTAGATTTATTGATTTGAATCTATAGATTTAGATTTGGATCAAATTAATGCTTTGCTTGTGGTTTTAAAAAAAAAATATGAATTTCAATCAAATACAAGATAAATATAAAAACTAAGAAAAAGTAAAGATTTGATATAACAATATTAATCTTTTATTTGAAATTTCAATTTAACCTAATAAAAATTTTATTAGTTTAAATTTGTAAATTTTAAATTTAATATTTAAAATCTAAATTTCATAAAGTGAAATCAAAATTAAATAAATAAAAAATATCGAACTCTTTAAGGAGCAACATCAAGATCAGTAGAGTACATACCTAATTCAGAAGCAGACATCCTTACGTATAGATCCTGTCCACCACTGGAAATTTCTCTAATGTCAATCAAATCGTTAAACCAAATGGCGCAACCACTGTCTCCTTCTCGAATATCAAAGCTTGTATACGCCGTGCAAGAACAGTTCTGTAAGCATTTAGCCCTGCATTCCTCGAGATTCATGCTTTTATTTACCCAAGAATATGTAGTGTCTGGCAATTTTAATCCACGGAATTTAAGAAACCCATCTCCAGTGCCCTCGCTGCATCCTAATGACTTGTTGCGCTTGCAGCCATCAGACAAAGCCCCTGAGTTCCACTGATCTGGTGATTTAGGCACGAAACCTTTCAAACATTGACAAATGGGCGACGCATCAACGATGCAATTTCCATAGGGACCGCAATGGTTATAGAAGTCGCAATAATCATTTGGTACATATGCATATAGATTCCAAGACGCAGAGGCTTCATCCCACGTGTAGCGCTCGCGCCTATAGCTAGTTTGGTTGATTACAATCCTTGAAATTACAGATTTCTTTTCGAGGTAGTATATGTAGTAAATCTCCTCCTCGGTATTCACAAAGGAAAAGTTAAAAATATTGTTAGACCTTAACTGTGGATTACCACTGTATGAGATGCCATTCCATGGGGCTGATCGAAAATAGATTTTTGAACCTTTCAATATGTTGTACTCTGGGTTACCATGTGGTTGCATCTTCCAAACAAAATCTCCAGGAGATGGATCATCCGTGCTTTTCCACGATGTAAGACGCCGATCAAGTCCGGTCTTTAAGTTCACTCCAAACTTCATCCCTGGTAGCAATGTGTCAGTTGGATAATCAAAACTCTGCCATATGTAGATTCCAGAGTTTTCACCATTTCCTTCTCTTAACACCAGATTCCCAGAATCCAGTAGCTGTAATACTGGGCTCTTTAGGGCAGCTTTCGTCGAGTTTGATGACCAAACAACATTACCCATGTTCTTGCTACGTAGTGTGAGATTGCCGGAGTTGTTTATCATTAACAAGCCGAAGGTATCGTTAATCGGACTACTCCGGTTCGCAACCCAAACAACGGTTTTGACAGGGATATTTTTGTACCAAATTCCCAAATAACGGTTCCTGGAACTACCAGGACTGAAGAAACCAAGCTCGAAACTTCCATCTTCCGAAACTAAAGTACTGCCATCGGCAAGAGACTGGGATAAAGCAAGTGTATCAGTTGCATCTGAGAACTGAGAAAAGAAAAGCAGTAAATTAGCAATCACAAACATGAAAGAAAGAGGGTACATCAGGGAGTGAGTTTAATTTTTCTGCTTTCATGTTCAAAGCAGGAAGATATAAATATGGCTGCAACTTGCAAGCATAGAAGGTATTGACTTCTCATTGACGTGCAATGGTTCCCCGGGTCAATATTAATCCAATATTTTCTTAAGTTCGGTGTGACATTGTTGTCAACGAAGACTTGATGAATAATATATATATATATATATATATATATATATATATTAAAACAAATATATCATTTAATAATATTGAGTTTTTTTTTTAAATCATAAGAAATTAAACCCTAATTAGAATTCAATAAAAAATTTAAATTAATAAAATTTAATTATTTGAACATGGTGAAATTGTTTGGTTTTTCATATATATACTATTAGTTTGGTTTAGCTAGTAATGAATTCGATTAATTAACAAATATAAGTTCGGTACTTAATTAATCATTTTTAACTAACTAATATACAAATTATAATTTTCATTACTAAATATTATATTATTATTATTAATATAGTTTGTATATTAATTTTTTTTTTCTTAATATATAAAAATATATACTTTTCAATTTTGACCAATGCAATACTGAATAAAATTATAATCAATTTTATCAAATGGACCCAAATGGTAAAATTGGAATGATAATAATAAAACATAATTTTACTAAAAACTATATGTTCCCAATAGATAGAAAGATTATAAAACCATATCCAGAATGGGGATTGCAAAGAAGAACAGTGTCCAGAATTGTCTTTGTACAAAATCCATATTGCTCTGCTTTTTGCTCTGATGAACCTAAATTACTTATGCAAAATCCCTGTCAAAAGTTTACCTCAAATTGCTTGAAGTTTGTAAATTTTACAAACATGAAGGTTAGTAATGAGATAAATTCAAAGAGGTGATCATCAGAGTTATTCTCAATTGTAAGTTGGAGCGAAGACCCTCAATCTTGAGTTATTCTTAGGATTACGTTGAGATTGAGTATCCATCTTCGTTGAGCACATACTGTATAATTTTCTAAAAAAAAAAAAGGATCTGACACTCTTAAAGTATTAATATTTTGTTGCCCAAGCAACTTAGAGAATGGATCTTTCAGAGATAAGAATTACCAAGACAGAATTGATGTTTATACTCACATATTATTCTTATCTCCATTTTGTCAAGAGATAAGAATTACATATTCAAAATTGATCTTTCAGAGATTTAATATTGGTAGATAATGACTCTGCTTCAAGTGGACCTTTGTCCTCGAAAAACCTGGTTCTCTGGGCTGCGGCCGTCCAATCTCACTACCTAACATTAGAACCACAGATGTCATGCTTGGCCTGTCCTCAGCATGATGCTGCACACATAATAGGTTAATATCGATGCATCGCTTCACTTCTGCTAGACGACATGCCTCTGTTAAAAGTGGATCGGCCAATTCCCATAATTTGCCTTCTTTCCGCAATTTCCAAGCCTAGAACGCAACCAAATGCCAAAACCTTTTTTTTAAATGCAACGTGCAAAGAACCAGCAAGAAGGTTCAGCTCACAATACTTACATATCCGACAAGGTTACGGCAATGGTTTGGATGATATAATCCACGGCTTTTTTTTTCCACTTGTCATCTCAAGCACTGCATAACAATCACAAATAGAAAGGATAATATAATGTATGGTAAAGTGAATGATAAATTCTCGATGATTTTCTGAAGTACTTAGTAATTTTTAATTATTCTGTTTACTCTAAAAGTTTTGACTATACTAAATTTTGAAATTTTTGTATTCATTACTTACTTTGAGATCTTCATGTATAATTCTGAATCTTAAATCTTCACGAAAATATAGAAACCCCTTAGCTATCCCACACAAAATTTTTTGAAATGCTTGGACCAATCTAATGCTTTACCTCTCGTGGAAATGCCCGTATTGTTAACTAGACTTTTAAATTCTAAAATAAAATATTTTAAATTAGAGATAATAAAATTTTTTATTTTAAATATGAAAATTAATTAAAAATAAATAAAATAAATTAAAGTTTTATATTCATAATGTCTTATGTTCCTTAATTCTGCTTGCTAAACAGGTCCGAAAACTCCCCCCCGGCCCTTTTATTTTTTTCACTTGAGAAGCCTCTTCTCCTAGTCCTAGTTGATTGCTGACTGAAAATTTATTGGCTGCATGTGATGCTATGACAAGGTGCAATAAATAACGAGAGCCTGATGTCCTCCGCTGAGCTTTCAAAGTTGTCAAATTCATCTTTCTTTTTTGTCCAGTCTGAAATAAAGAGATGGGACATGTTTCAATTTTTATGGGCCATGTAATAAATATATTGGATGGAGCACTTTTTTTTTTTTTTTATTGAACAAATTTAGTTATCTGTTGAAATGCTGACATTGGTAAAGCATAAAATTTTTGACAAAGTCTACAGAGCCTATCAAGGAAAATTAAAGCCCAGTAAATTAAATTTGATGGAGACTGTTTTCTCATTAGCTAAATATACAAAGCGCAACAATCAGATATGCGCTCTCTGCCGAGGTCCATAAACCTCACCCAAAAGTTTCCATATATGCGTGATGTCAAGGACTTCATATTTATCAACGTATTTTCAAAATAGTGAGGCTAAAAAAAAAAAAAAAAACCTCATATTTTTATCTAAAAAAAAAAAGGAGGAATGCCTCGCATTTAAATGTTGATTCAGTGCTATTGTAACACACACATCATCTTTGGTATTCATTTAGGGTTCATAGTTAACATTTTAAGAATCACTTACATGTATGTGAATATACAACACATTATTTTTATGTCTATGAGAATATATTATAATTAAATAAATTTATAAAATTAATTCTGGATTTTTGTTATAACGTATAACTTAATCTTTTAGCTTTAATTTGAAATAATTTAACCTCTCAAATTTTATTTTGAGAGCAAATTTTCTCTTTATTTGAAGTACTGTTAACTTTACTTTCAATTAAAACAATTAAGCTTTTAAAATTATGTTTTATTAACAAATTTGTCCCATCAAAATTTTTTATTTAAATAATTACTATATTTTATATTCAAATAATTTTATATATTATATTTAAAATATAATATATATATTATGCCTTAAATATAATCAATATAATTTTTATTAAAATATCATCAACGAGTCATTTTCTAAATTGTTAGAAATAATTGCTATAAAATATCTATACCTATATTTATAATTTATACACACATTAAATTTGTGTGGGTGTCACGATTAGGCACATTTAAAATTGGAATAGTTAAAATAATTTAATTATTTTTTTATGAATAAATTAATAAATTTTACAATATAATTTTATAAAAAAATACAATCACTTAGTTGTTTTAAAATGTCAATCACACTAACTTTACTATTATTTAAATGACAACATTTTAGACAATATAGTGACAAATTAAAGTTTTACAAATATATATATATATATATATATATATATATATATATAATGTCAATTTATTAATTCTTTCACAATTTTATTAGGCGAGCTCAAAGGCATATGTATAAAATTCTCTGAATATAGCCTATTATTTAAAACTTCAAAACCCAATAATTCCAACATGATATTAGAATTTAAAGTTTCCAAATTAAGATGAACATGAATGAACTTTAATTAATATAAAGTCTCCACTTAAATTTTATGAAACTCATCACGACTTTCTCAGTTTTTTTTTTTTTAAAGTATGGCATTTTTAATATAAAAATGTGAAATATATATATATATATATATATATATGATTAAATTATACAATTAATTTAAATCTAAAATATAAATGTGTAAATGCAATTAAAATCATAAAACAAAACTGACCCAATAAAATTTAAACAATATATGTATAAAATGTTGTTGAGCATTTCAATGATGAATTTACCATACCAATTTAGTGACTCATGATTGATTTCATTTTAGATATTTCAGAAATTTGTAAACAGAAAAAGAAAGGTTAGTTAGAGTTTGAATTATTAACCTGTTAGCTCTTGCATTATCTTTAATTAAAAAATTTTATTACTAACCAATCCTTTTTATTTAAATCTAATTTATATAAATCAATAAAATAAATAATTTTTATGTGAAATTGGTGAGCCCCATTTTCAATGCATATATTAATAATTTGGACTATAATTTTTTCAATTAATGACTAATAAATTAGTGATGGGACCGACAATCCCTGCCCCACGCACGTGGTTGACAGCCAACTATTATTATTATTTGCTAAGAGAAGTGCTGACTTTCCACATTTGATTTTTCTTTTTTAAATCTATGCAGTTGATTTGAGTCTTGAGATTATTTTATACCTAATTAACCACCCAATTTGAAAATTCTTCTAGAATTTCGATAACAGTGTTTTAAACATCGGATCGTGGGGTTTATATGAGATGGAGAACCATGATAAAATTATTATGATTTTATTAATTTATTAAATTTAATTTTTAAATTTTTTGTGTGTGTATTTTATTTAAAGATAAAAAAAAATTATAGAATTTAATTAATTGCAATGAATAATAATAATAATAATAATAATAATAATAATAATAATAATAAATATTACCTTTTATAGTTCTTAATTTTTATTTAAAATTATTTATTATTTTAAAAAATTAAAAAATTAAATATTAATTAATTTTTTAATTTTATTTTTGTCTCTATTAAATACAATAATTATTTATATAATTTTCTAAAATCTATTATTACCTTATTCTCTCTTAATTAAGTGAGATAAAAAAATAATTTAACTAAATTAAAGTATATTTAATTATAATTTAAATAATTCAATTGCTTTCTTAATTATTATAAAAAATATTAAATGATAAATAAAAGTGAATAAATAGTTGTATTTATAATCATCAAGGGAAAATTGAATTTGATTGTATTCAAGTTTGTTTGAAATAAAATCAAATTGGGCATAAAAATGGCTAAATTATATTAAAAATGACATAAATAAAAAGAAATTGAAATTATCGAATTGCTCTAAACTATTTTTACGGAGAGCCCATTTAATAAAAACAAAAAGCCCAATAATCAATGTGTTCATCATCCGGAGCCCCACAAAACTAAAATATGAAGAAAACCCAACAAAGCATGGACGCAACCAAGGGCCGAAAGCTTTTTTATTAAATGCCTACGCCGAAGTAACCATAACAAACAGATCTGTCTCAACAAAATCAATCCATATTTGCGGTCCCAGACCATCGAGCTGCTCGATCGTTACGCCATTTTGCTAGATTGTCATCAACATTAGAATCAGGAGAATTTCCAAAAGGCCAATTAACAATTCATGTTTGGATTAAGTCATTTGCAGTTTGTCCCAATATTTAAATTTTGATCAACAACCCAAGTAAGGGGTTGACGGGTTGAGTCTTTGCCTGGAGAGAATAGAATGAATTATGTTTCCAAATTCTATTAAAACTCATGAGCGGATTAGGTGATATTTAGCTTTCTGGAAAAAGTCTTGGAAAAACTTTAGTTCAGATTGGCGTTTATCAAAATTAATTGACTTTCTCTGAATTCAGAAAAAGTTAGATTGGAAATCTTCACAGGATAAAAAGTTAACAATACTAATTAACTCTAGAAACTCAGTTTTTTTGTAGCCTGAGATGGTTGGAAGTGTTGTCATTACATTGAGTATTTGCTTTGTTTTAATGTTGAGCGAGACAATTGCAATCTCCATCCAACCTTTCCAATCTCGGGTTGCCAGCTGCACAAAACATCTTGACTGTGATTTACACGCGTAAAGGTTTGCTCCATTTTCTACGCTATAAGACCACAGAATTCCACTGCCGTGCCCGAGGATACACTCAACTCAAAAACTTGAAAAGACAATACTTTTAGGTAAATTACAATGAATTCTATGAGCCATAACAAAATTTATAAGTTAGTCCTTGATTTTTTTAGTAATATTTGATCCTCAATTTTAAATTTCGTTAATAAATTAATTTTCAATTTAAATAATTGTGTCGCTAAAATTTTATTTTAATTCATATATTTAAATTTTATATTTAATTATTTTATTTTATTTTGTGTTGAAATATAATAAATAAGTTGCTCTTTTTGTGAGGATTTGGCATTATTTCTTGTAAGTAAAAGTAGAATTACAGAATTTATTTGATTTGAGATTTTAAATCTTAATTTGTAAATATAAGTCTTCTACCAATTAGTTATTTGAAATATCTATATTTTTTGTCAATTCTATCTTTAAGAAAAAAAAAATCTAATATTATCTATGTTAGTACTATTTTTCTTTAGACAATTCTTATTTTTTGTTTGCTAAAAGATCAATCAACTCTGTTGGTATATAAAAGTGGGTCTTGTTGTTCATGTGATTATTTGTAAATGTGATGCTTTGATATTATTAATGAATTTATGTTTTTTTAAAAAATAAAATAAAATAAATGGGGCAGAACTTTTGCTCAATTATTTTGCAGTAGTTTTCAAGAACATGGGGTTGAATAACTAAAATAATTAGTAAAAGGAACTGCCTAAGATTCTAACCTAGAATTTTTTTTTTTTTAATAGAAGATTAAAACATGATAACAAATGGTTTAAGCTAAAAGTTTATGCTTATTTAAATGGCCATCGTTTAACTGCATTCGCTCTTAGCTGCAACAGTTTCCAAAAACCTATGGAGACCTTCTGTTTTATGTTTGTCAGTGCCAATTTCCTACTTCTCTTCTCTAAATACTCAAATGCTACTGAGACCATTACTTTGTCTGATTCTATTATTGATGGCACCAATAGCACCTTGGTTTCGAAAGATGGAAAATTTGAATTTGGTTTCTTTAGTCCTGGAAAATCCAGCAACCGATATTTGGGAATTTGGTACAAGGCAATTCCTACAACTGTTGTTTGGGTTGCAAACAGGCGCAATCCAATCAGTGATACTTCTGGTATTTTGATGATGAACAGCACGGGAAATCTTGTACTTGTTAGTGAGAACAAGAGTGTTGTTTGGTCGTTGAACTTGAACAAAGTAGCCCAGAATCCAATAGTTCGGCTCTTAGATTCTGGGAATCTGGTCTTAAGGGATGAAAAAGATACAAATTCTGGAAACTATTTGTGGCAAAGTTTTGACTATCCATCTGATACGTTACTTCCAGGGATGAAGCTTGGATGGGACTTGAAGACTGGCCTTGATCGCCGCCTATCAGCATGGAACAACCCGGATGATCCTTCTCCTGCAGACTTCACTTGGGGGATAGTGCTAAATGGTAATCCTGAGGGATATATCTGGAAGGGCTCCGTGAAGTATTATCGGAGTGCTCCATGGAATGGCCTTGGCAACAGTGGTTCGCCATCTTTGAAGGAAAACCAGCTCTTCGAGTTCAGTTTTGTTGATAATGAAAACGAGGTGTACTACATGTACAACCTGAAAAACAAATCTGTAATCTCAAGGATTGTTCTGAATCAAACCGGTTATTCGCGTCAGCGTTACGCTTGGAATGAAGAAACACGAACTTGGAGGCCGTATTCATCTGTGCCAAGAGATGCCTGTGACGCATACGGCCTCTGTGGTCCCTATGGAAATTGCATCCTTACTGAGTCGCCAGTTTGTCAATGCTTAAAGGGTTTCACTCCAGCTTCGCCAGAAAATTGGAAATCAGCATTCTGGTCTGACGGTTGTAAAAGAAATAATTTATTAAAATGTGAGAATGGAGAGGGATTTGTAAAATTTGTTGGGTTGAAACTGCCAGATACTACACATTCATTTGTGAACAGGAGTATGAATCTTAAGGAATGCAGAGTTACATGTTTACAAAACTGTTCATGTACGGCATACACCACCTTAGATATTAGAGGACGCGGCAGCGGCTGTGCTATGTGGTTTGGTGATCTGATTGATATGAGACTGTCTGCGTCTGGGCAGGATTTATATATTCGTATGTCTGCTTCTGATTTAGGTATGGGCTTTCTTTTTTGTTTCTGTTCATGCATTGAGCGTCAAGATGAAAGGTTGATGCACAATCTACATTTTCTTTGCTATTTGTCGCAGAAGTTAACTATGTTTTGCACATTTCCGTTTGTTTTAGCACTAAGTAACTGTTTTTAGTTTCTGCTTTTTCTTGAAGAGGCGAAGGTTGAGGCTAAGGTGAAGATACCAGTGATAATTGCAACTACCATTGCTATAGGTTTTGGGATGCTTATCATCGGCTACTATATTCGCAGAAGCAGAGCAAACTTAAGAGGTTTTGGGATGTTGTTTTGGCACATCCAAGTGATCTGAACTTGCTCTTTTTTTTACGATATGGAATATTTACTGTAACAGATGTGCAAAACTGTTTACAATTCAGTGCTAATAATTTTTTATATGATTATACTTTATTGCAGAGAAAACAGAAAACAAGGAAAATGATGACCAGGAGCAAGATGAACAACCAGAAGACTTGGAGCTGCCATTGTTTGATCTAATTGCAGTAAGTAATGCGACCAACAAATTTTCCATTGATAACAAGCTAGGAGAAGGTGGTTTTGGACCCGTTTACAAGGTAAATTTATCAAATTCATAAAGCCAGTATGCATTTAAGAGTGTATTTGTTTTGTAGATATAAATCGAACCCAATAAAATATAATTTACTAGATTTATTTTTACCCTTCCTTTTATTTTCATTATTTTGCTGAAATATTCCATCACGATCGATTCTCCTATAAATACGTTTTCAGGGTACACTAGAGGACGGACAAGAGATTGCTGTGAAGAGGCTATCTAGGAGTTCTGGACAAGGATTGAAAGAGTTCAAAAATGAAGTAATTCTGATAGCCAAACTTCAACACCGAAATCTCGTAAAGCTTCTTGGTTGCTGCATTCAAGGGGATGAGAAGATGCTGATTTATGAATACATGCCCAATAAAAGCCTAGACAACTTCATTTTTGGTTTGGATCTCTAAAAACCTCCTCAATTTAATTAGTTAGCCTAGTGTAACTCAATGATAAGTGCTTAATTTGAAGGTTGTGGCACAATGGTTTTTTTTTTTTTTTTTTTCAAGAACTGAAGAATCACTGACATAGGCAAGAAACTTTCCAGATCAAATGAAAGGTAAACTGCTTGACTGGTCCAAGCGTTTCAACATTATTTGTGGGATTGCTAGAGGACTTCTCTATCTTCATCAGGATTCCAGATTGCGAATTGTACATAGAGATCTCAAAGCGAGTAATGTTTTACTGGATCAAGAGATGAACCCCAAAATTTCAGATTTCGGCATGGCTAAAACTTTTGGAGGAGACCAGACTGAAGGAAACACAAACAGAGTAGTTGGAACTTAGTAAGTATTTTTTGTTCTACTTTTTAAATTAATTGGACTGATCATTAATTTGAAATTTTTCACTTTTTTTTGCATGTTTTATAGTGGTTACATGGCACCAGAATATGCAAGTGATGGATTATTCTCTACAAAATCTGATGTCTTTAGTTTCGGTATCTTGCTGCTAGAGATAATAAGTGGAAAAAGAAGCAGAGGATTTTATCATCCAAGCCGTGGTTTAAACCTTATTGGACATGCAAGTGTCGAGGGGTTTTTGCCTTTTTTTTTTTTTTTTTCCATTTTCTGGTAACTGTACCTAATTATTGACTAAAGAATCCTGATATGTTCTAGGCATGGACATTGTGGAAAGAAGGCGAGCCATCAGAACTGATTGATCCATTCTTAGAACAGTCGTGCAATCTGTCAGAAGTGATACGATGCATCCAGATTAGTCTGTTATGCGTTCAACAACATCCTGAGGAAAGGCCAAGCATGGCATCCGTTGTTTTGATGTTGGGTGGTGAGAAAGAATTGCCTCAGCCCCAGAAACCTGGTTTCTTTAAGGATAGAGGTCCTACTGAAGCGAATTCTTCATCAGACAAGCTCGAATCAAACTCAACCAATGAAATCACCTTCTCATTGGAGGCTCGATAAAGGACTTACTAATTTTATCCCTCGCTGATTTGTTCTTTGCTCACCGAATGCTGTTTCGTAATCAAACATTTAGCAGCACTTGTTAATTCCATTATCATCATTATACTAGTTAGGACCCAATATTTTACCTAGGCTTTGCAAGCTACTGTAGTGGACCTCACATGAAAAAATTAATTTAGGCTCTATTTATTTTGTAGGAAATAAGTTATATATAGATAATATTTTCCTTTCATTATTTGGTTGCATGGTATGTGTTTCTGTTTCTATCATGCATATATAATTATTTAGGCTTTATTTATTTTGGAAAAAATAATTTGTATATAAAAAATATTTTTTAAATATTTTCATTATTTAGTTGTAATATTATACTAATGTTATGTGTAAATATTTTCACATTTTAATAAAATTATTAAATCCAAAAAATGACTTAAATATTTTTCTTTTTTTGACAATAAAAATATTTTTTATTAGATATATTTTATGGTTACTTGATTTAAAATAAAGTATATATTATTTTGTTATAAAAAATAAGGTGATTTAATGAAATTTTACAATTCATCTCATTTAATTTTTGTAAAATAATACTTTTTCTGTCAAATAGTCAGTTATGGAAATTTTATTAACTTAACAAAAAATAAAATTTCTTCACATAAAAGAATGTATAAAATATTTTTTTAATAATGTTAAAAAATATTATAAATAAAATTAAATAAGATATATTTATTTATCATTTCATATTTAATATATATTATTTTAATTAAAGTTTAAAATCTTATTTAGAATATGGTAATTTAAGATATTGAAAAACTTTTATTTTTTCATTACGTTAATAAAATTTTTTGTAATTGACTAAAAAAAATATTTGTAACACCCCAAAATTTTAAATTTTATTATTTTATGAGTATTATTGATATTTTAATTTTAATTAAATTTTAAGAAATTATTTGAGATTTTTCGGATTTTAAAAATTGGGTTCGATTTTCCGAAAATATAAACTTTGATGATTTTTAAAAATTAATTTAAAGACCACGTGGCAAAACTAAAAATATATTTGGAGTCTATGAATTTTTCTGAGTTTTCTGGAATTTTTTCGAAACTTTTGGACCTCGTTTTCGATCCCGAGGCAGAGTAAAAATTCAAAATTTTGTATCCTGAATCGGACCGGCCTAATCGAACCGGACCTGATCGGACCGATCGAATCGGACCGGCCTTTTCTTTTTCTTCCTTCTTCCTCCCGCGTGCGTCTGACCTCCTCCCCTCTTCTCTCTCTTTTCTCTCTCCTCCCTCCTCCCCTTGCCGCGACGCCACCTCTCCTGCCTCCCCACCTCGCCGGCGCGCCACCTCAGCCCTCCCTCACGGCCAGCCGCCGGCTGGAACTCCAGAAAACGGCTCCAGAAAATACCCGGCCAAAATCCGGTCGATCCGGCCACCAATCGGATCGGGTCTTGTGTCTAAACTCATCTACTCGTCGAGAGCTTTCCATAGACACTAAGAACACCGAAATCCATCGAGCGGTTTGTCCAATTTTTGCCCGGGAAGTTTTAGCCTATTTTGACTTTTGGGCTAGATTTCTCACAAACCGTGAACCCCACGAGAAAACCGAGAGTACCAGAGCGCTCCACTCATCGAGAGCTTCGCGGAGATATAAATTTCAAAATTTTCGGACACCGTTTTTCGGTAGGTCCCACGAAACTTCGCAGTGTCTTTCCGAGCATTAAATGAGCTTAGAAAATTTTGAAAAATTTATGTATTACCCCGTGTTGTGGGCTTCGTGTAGGTATCCTCAATTTACGGAAATTCGGCGATTGGCCAAGTGCAGTAAATTTCCGGCGGACAAACCAATTCTGGAAAAGTCTCCAAATTGGACTGAGGTTTTGGCTACCCCCCCATTGTCAGACGTCCCGAGCGCGTTCCCGAAGTCGGAATCGGCAAAGGTAAACCCGAACCTTGCTTTTTCATAATTTTCTAGTGCCTAAATAGGATTAAAAATTCATAAAATATTCGTGGTAGCTCAGAAAATTATGATTCTTTTTGCAATAGTTTAGTAATATTGCTAACGACCGTGGGGCAAAGTTTAAAATTTTTAGAGCTTATTTGGGCAGTTTTTGCAAAAATAATCAATTATAAGGACTAAATTGAAATTTTACATATTGTGATGGATGACTGATTTGATGGGCCCAAGAGGGGCTGTGTGATGTGATTGAGTTGTGGATATATGGATTGTGAGTATAGAAGTGTGTTTTGAGCCCTTTTGCAGGTTGGGTAGGTCCTAGGTATAGGGGAGACTTTGCCGGATTTTCGGCACGACTTAGGACGTATTTTGTCTTTTTCTTTGTTTGTATGGAGTCAAATTTATTAAATGATTGTAATAAAATTGTCAGGTGAGTCGGGACAGCCTTCTTCCTCCGCCCAGCCGCCTCAATGACCACCGTCAAGTCTGTGAGTAAAATATTAATTTTAATTGTAATCTCGATATTATTATATGTTCAAGCATGCCCATGCATCACTTATATGCATATATTTTTGTAGTTAAACTCTAGGCACGATTTATGTTGCATTCATAACTGTTAACGTGCCATGGATGTTGTTGTGGTAATTTGGAGCAGTGTGCGTGCGTTGGCGTGCGTGTGATGTGATGTGGACTATGGATAGGACGGGTAGTCACGGCTTGAGTTCTTCGCCGGGAGCCCCGATTTGGTTTATTAAGGGAAAGTTCGGCTTGAGTTCTTCGCTGGCACCAAGTTGGATTTAAGAGAGCTGTATAGGGGATCAGCTCCCATATAGTATGATTGATATTACTGGGTGTGTGAGTGCTCCAAATTACCTTTTTGATGTTATGATGTGAAAATATTGTTGATGCTGCATTTCACTCCACAGGTTGTATTAGTTTTAGATAGTTATAGAGATTATGGTTAAAATTGATATTTTACTCTCTGAGTCGAACGCTCACTCCTGTTCAATATTTTTTTCAGGCTACAGGAGGATTTTATTGTGGTTAACCTGCTTTTCTCCTTCGCAGGTTGTTTATCCATATTTGTGTAATTTTATTTACTCCTAAAATTTCCGCATGTGTTAGAAGTATTTAATTAATTTGGGTCTGTAATATAAATTGTTAGTTTGGACCTGTAAAATTATTGTCACATGCATGTTTGATGTACTGGATGAGGGAGCTGAGCTCCCATTTATTTTTATGATGATATGAGTATGTGGAGGGCGAGCTGAGCTCCCCAATTGAGTATTTATTGTGTTTACAGGTCGGGTGAGTCAAAAACTCCCCGTTGGAAGGTCCATTTTATGGCCGGACTCTGTCCGGTTGTTTTCTTGAAATTGGGCCCAAATGGGCCTTAGAGTTGGGCTAAGGAATAGTTAGGCTTACAACGGGCCTCGGGGGCTTTAGGCTGGCCCAGGTCCTAGTGCCGGTCCGGCCCACAGGTTGGGTTGTGACAATATTATTTTATAAAAATTCGATGAAATAAATTTTAAATTTCATTAAATCATCTTATATGAAATAAAATTTAAAATCTTATTAAATCACCTTATTTTTTATAATAAAATAATTTTATTTTATTTTAAATTACTTTGTTTTAAATCAAGTAATTATAAAATATATCTTTTAATTAACTTAATTTTCTGAATGGTATTAACATTAGACAATATAAAAATTATTTTTGAAAAAAATATTATTCGCGAAACAGAGTCCTAATATTAGGTGATGGCTCACACACACACATGTAACAACTCGAATTCTTATATAAAAATATAAATTATAAATTTAATATTATTTTATTAATTTAAACAATTTATTAAATTGTGATTGATCTTATTATTAGCTAAAGAATAAATAATTTATGTATTTAATTACTTTAAAATTTTTTAGCCATTTTAATACATTATAAAATTATTTTGGATTTAATTTTTAGAAATATTTAATTTTTATTATAATTTTATGTTTAAATATTTTTAAATTTAATGTAATTATTCTTATTATTATTAATAATATTATTATGTTTAATTAATTTATGAAATAAGAGTTTATTATAAATATTAATAATATTTTAATATTGATTTGATTAGAGATTTGATAAGGTATTTTAAATAAAATATTATATTTAAATGAATTTAAATGTTAAAGTATTATATATATATATAAAATGAGGGTGAGTTGCAGTGCACCCTCATTTGTCAATCACAAAAAAAAAAATAATAAACCCCCCCCCCCTTACATTTCTTTTCTCTTTCTCGTTCCTTCATTTTCTCTCCCATTTTTTGCTCTGGCCAACCACCATCATCGCCGACCAAGGTTCCAGCTGCCTTCCCCAGCAACCCCTCGCACTGACAGGCCACCCTCTATTGATCATGGATGCCGATAAGGACCACCATTGCAGCTAAAAAGGAGGGAGAGGGTGAAGAAGCAGAAGCATGAAAAACATAAGTTTAAATAATTGAAATTTAAAATTTTTCTTCTAGGGTCACATGCATCATGTAAGATTTATTTTTATCTATTTGATTTCAATGATAAACAGCATATTAAAACTCTTTTAATATATTTTTGAATCTATATTTACCATTTAAGATTTTAGAATTAACAGATTAATTTATTAGAACCATATATTAGATCAAGAACAAGTGCACTAACCTGTTTGATGCACTGCAGTGTGTTTTGCAACTTTGGGATGCGCCTAGGATACCAAATGTTGTCCCTCTAGCTTGTCCACACCAAGATCACCAATGGCAGCCCCTTGAACAGCTTCTAAAGATTTTTCAATCAATTAGAAAATCAGGTTTTGCCTTTTGAGAGATTACAGATGTAAACAGGACACTAGAAACGATTTCTAGTATTTTTAATTCAAGAAATTGTTGGGAAATCTCTTTAAATTGATGAGAGATGAAGAAGATGAAAGGGAGAGGTGCTTTGGGGCAGCACCAATGAAACAAATAGCAGCTAGGTATTTTTCTTTTCATCATTTCTCTTATATAGCTAGGTCACCACTTAAAATCCTTGTCACATGTCTCCTTTTGATTGGCTTTAGATTTAATTGACCCAATCACATTGTGCCAAGTGTTAAACCTATATTTAATCTTGACTTTAATCATCTTACATGATTAAAAGACATATGGCAAGCTTATGTGTAGTGCCATGTGTCACCATTTCATGGTGCCACATGTTACCCTGTGAAATGACCAAAATACCCCTGTGTCTTAATTTTGAGTTCTCAACCAAAAATAATTATTTCTCTTTTTCTAATCAATTTATATCAAATATAAATTAATTAATTAATCTCTATTAATTAATTTCTCATTAATTAAATTCATATTTAAACACTTTAAATATAAATTTAACTTATACTATACATCCAATAACCTAGATTTGGTTTCAAGCCATGCTAGGAATTTTACAATCTAATTGCAAACCAAACCTATTTAATTAATCAATTAAACTCTTTAATTAATTAATTAAATCATATTTAATTTGGTGATTACTTGTGTATGTGTGTGACTTACTAGGCTCATCACTAATTGGCAATGAGATATGATATCAACTCTTAATATCATCAGAACTCTTTCTTACCATAAATGATTTCTCTAAATCATTTTATGCATCTCATAGACCATGGTTAACACCTAGCATAGCATGCCATGGCCACCCAATTAGTAATAAGGTTTACCTTAAATGAACCTATAATTATATGTTACCATGCACTAGAATCTCTCTGTTACAAAATCCCAACTCAAGCTGGAGTCATGGTTTATGTCAAACCCCATTTGCTATGAATATTATGTTCTCTTTTAATTTCAGTTCTTGATTAAAAAGATTTTCTCATCAGAAACTCTTTTATGAATAAATCTATCTGTCCTAGCCAGGAATTTGAAATATCAAAAACAATTAAATGAACATAGGATTTTATTCCTATTTACTTAGAAGAACAGATTCCATCTTGATCAACACCTATCTCCATATATAACTAGTAGGAGCCAACACATGCCCATATACCCATACACAGTACAAGTATGAAGGCAGTATCAAACTCAAACCACCTATATACAAGATATCTGTGCTATCTCAGGTCTAAAGATTACATGCACTGATAAGATTTATGACAATACATTGACAAGAGTAAACTCCATGTGCTTATCATAAATGTCACTGGTTTGACCTACTTATCATGTATAAGTGCCTATCATGTTTGTTATATGGCATGAGACTCACCATTCCATCTTATTTACATCTCATATAAATAACTTGGCAACAAACATGATTACAATCTTTCTGGATAAGTCATGTCCTTATTGTGAAGTATCCTTGATTGTGAACCTATTTATAATACTTTGTGCTAGAATTACTGTCACTCATATTCTTAACAACTTAAGAATAGAATTTCTAACAAAATATCAATGGACCTTTTCTATTACACATAAATATATTATGTAAACGGAAAAGTAAAAATTCCTTTTATTAATAAAAACATGTACAAGATACATACTAAATGATATGTTCTAGGGCATACTACTAACAGAGGGAGATAGATGAGTGTGCGAGGCAGCTACTTTTCGGCGTCGTTCGATGGTTGTTTTCGGCAAGGGAGGGCTTGTTCAACTTCTGGCACAGCAAGCTTCAAGACCCAACTAGCCTCACCTCCAATGGTGGCTAGAGAGAGACGATCCGGTGAGGAAAAGTTGAGAAAAAATCATGTGGGTTTCATCGGTTTCCAGCAAGTTTCCGGCTGATCCGACCGTCGGATCAGAAATTCGAGGCCACCGATGGACTCAGAATGGCGAAATCTTTAAGATAGGACCAGTCCCGCTCCGATCGAACACCGTTTGAAAAAGGCGATAATCGGATGGTCCAGATCGCTTGGTGAGATTTTCTAACTTTTTCGATTTCTAAAATTTTAAAATAATTTTATGATAATTATTAACAAATTTTGGAATTAATTTAGGTGCAATCGGATCAAAGATAGCTCACCGGTGCCAGGATTGCATTTTTAGCCAGATTTAACTGCCCGGCGGCCCGTCTCATAACGTGATCAATATTATAGTCAATCCTAGCATTTTCAGACGTTCTGGACGAGTTTCAGGTGTCAGATTTGGCATAGGTATACCTGAACCCCAAGTTGCTCATTTCGGTTAATACTGATTTAGAATAAAAATTCATAAAATATTCGTGGATGATCAGAAAATTATGATTCCTTTTGCAATAGCCTTATAATATTGTTAAGGACCGCGGGGCAAGTTCATAGAATTTTTAAAGTTAATTTGGATAGTTTTTGAAAAATATTAGTTTTGAAGTCTTATAATTGAGTTGTCTGATATTGTAATTATTACCTGGTTTGGAGGGCCCTGGAGGGGCCATATAATAATAATAATAAGATATGGGTTGAGCTTAGAAGTATTATTTGAATCATTTTACAGGGTGGGTAGGTCCCAGGTATAGGGAAAACTCTACCGGATTTCCGGCATGAATTAGGCTGTCTGTTGTTTCTTTAGAGTCTTATTTTGAATTAATACTAATAAATCTATAATATAATTATCTAGGTGATTGAGGTCAGCTATTTTTGTCCACCAAACAGCCACAATAGCCTTTGGTGCACTGTGAGTAAAATATTAATTTTAATTATAATTTCGATATCATTATATATTCAAGCATGCCTATGCATCACTTATAAATATTTATCTATGTAGTTAAACACTAGGCACGTTTTATATTGCATTCATAATTGATAAAGTGTCATAGATATTGTTTGTGATAATTTGGAGCAGTGTGCATGCGTGTGGTGTGATATTGGATATGGAGAGGACGAGTAGACACGGCTTGAGAGACATTCGCTGGTACCCGGTCCTTTATGGATAAGTCGGGGTAGACACGGCTTGAGAGACACTCGCTGGGACCCCACATTTGGTTTATTAAGCGAAAGTCCAGCTTGAGAGACACTTGCTGGCAAAAGTTGGATTAAGAGAGCTGCATAGGGGATCAACTCCCATATATGTACTCTTTGAACAGTGTTTGGTGGGTGAGTGCTCCAAATTGCATTTTTACTGTTATCATATGATTTGTATGAAAATTTTGATAATATTACATTCCACTCCTTAGGATGCATTAGCTTTAGATAGCTATAGAAATTGTAGTTAAAATTGGTATTTTAATCTCTAAGTCGAACGCTCACTCTTGTTCACCCTATTTTTTTCAGGCTACAGGAGGAGATATTTTTCAGAATAACCTGCTTCTTTTCTCGCAGGTTATCAATAATTACTTAATTTTATTATTATTCCCTAAATTTGTAATTTAGAACTCTGCATGTGTTAGCAGTAGTATAGACCCTGTTAGGAATTGTGTTAATTTAAATTCTTGAGGTTAATAAATAAAGATTTGTATGATACTTAAACAATTTGTAAATGATGTAACCGGGTTGAGCTGGACTCTCCTAATTTGAGATTTTGATAATTATTGGATTATGTTAGATTGGTCCGAAATAAAATTATAATATTTTAATTTAAATTATTTTTATATGCATGATGGGCCTAAATTGTGAGTCTGGTCATGAGTTTTGGAATAGTAAGATTTACTACGGGCTTCAGAGATTTAGACTGACTCAGGTTCTAGTATCGGTTAGATCCATAGATTGGATCGTAACAATATATATATATATATAAACTGATAAGAACAGATACAACAATTGATCTTAGCCAAAAGGCCGAGAAAGACACGCTTGAGCCAACGCCTTCAGCTGTCTTTTACAGTGACAGTTTTCTAAGGTGGAGCCTCCTCTAAAGCGATATGGGATATTCCCTTTAGCAACCGATTCTTTTCTTTTAAGATCACACTTTATATTATTAGTTAATTATTAAAATAATATTAAAAAATTATTTATTAAAGTAATGTGAATTTAAAATTATTTAATGAAGTAATGTTTATTAAGAAAAAACTAATTAAAAGAAATTCTAAAATAAGCATTTAAACAAGAAAATATCATTTTAAAAAGCAACCTCAATGGTACTGTTATCTATTATCAATGACATTTATATTTTAAAAAATACTAATCAAATTAGCATTTTTTTTCAAGTTGTTAAATCAATAAATGAACATTGTAGATACTTCGGAAAATACTAGATTGATTGATGTTTTCATAGCAATGTTGAGCTTCCTGAAAAATATTATGTATAAAATTAAGAAAGTGTTTGATACACGGTTAAAAATTAAAAATTAAGTGTTACTCTAACAAAAGAGTAAGTATTAAGAAAGTAAAAAATAATTAATGATGTAATAACTAATGATATTTAATAGGAGATTAGTTAAAAAAAAATAAATAAAACCTTACATGAAGTATAGTGTTACTATTGATTCTCTTATAATATTCAAGTAATATTAATAAAAAAAAATTAAATATCATATATGATGCCACAAAGCTCAACATTCCATGGAAATTGCTTTTAAAATGATGTTTTCTCGTTTAAATGCCTTCTCTAGAAATGTTTTCTGCAATTTGCAATTTTTAACATTATTTTAATAATTAACCCTTGTATCAGTGAGTTATTATCAGAAAAATTAGAAGATTTCTTTCACTTTGACATTTATTTATAATACATTATTTAATGGGATTTGCTTATCGAATCAATTTGAATCGGAAAATATTTATTAACATTGCTTGAAATTTAATTGCCGAATGAAACGATGGATGGGACCCGTAATTGCGGATTAATTCATCTCAGTAATTGTATTTTAATTCATCTATTGAACAAAATGATACTTGAGAATTGCTAGCAAATACACCATGAACATTATCAAGAAAATCTTGTTTTTGAAGGGCTTTTATCAAGTATTTTACGTACTCATAGCACAGAACATTAAATGAAGTGGCATCTACGGAGTTTTGCAAAGGAGTCATGATGGCCTCGTTGACTGAATACATTTTGTTGCTGCTGGAGGAAGATTTAAAATCAAGCAAAACCCTTTTGATGTAAAAGCCAGGCTTCTTAGACTGAGGCAATGTGCCCTCTCCACCCAGCATCAGAACCACGTCTGACATGCTAGGAATGTCTTCTGGATTTTGTTGAACGCGCGACAGGCCAACTTGAATTAATCGCACTGCTTCAGGTGGATTGCATGAGTCCCCTGTTGATCCATCAATTGGTTCCCAATATCTTCCTTCCACATAGAGCATCCAAGCCTAAATAATGTGAAGACAAAGTATTTTTAATTGGGTGGATTTGATTTTAAAATATATATATATATATATATATATATATATATATAGATGCTGTGAGACAAGTCAATATAAGATAAATAACTGTTATGCTTGTGTTATTTATTGAAATATATCATATTAATTATATGAATAAACTTTAATTTATTTGAGATGTTCAATTTAATTAATTTTAAATTTTTACTCCAATTTAACCTCAAAGTTTCATTTTATATCCAAATTCACCCAAAATTAAGGAATGTATAACTCACTCATCACTTTGGTTCGTGAGTTATTTTTTTTTTTTTTAATATTTTTTTAAGGTAATTACCTTTGTTAATTATTTTTAATGTTTGTTAAATAATTATAATTAGTTAATTTTTTTAAATTTTAATTTTTTAATATTATTTAATAATATGGAAATAAAAATTTAATATTTTTATATTTTTAATTTTATTTAATTATAATTTTCTAATTTTAAATTAAAAATGAAAATATAAACATAAATTTTATAATTTAAATAATTAAAATTAATTATAGTTCTTTCAATTTTAATTAATTATATGAAAATGAAAAATATATTTTTATTAATTTTCAATTTAATTAAGTATAATTATTATAATTTTTATTTTTAATTAATTATATGAAAATATAAAAATATTGTTTTTTATATTTTCAGTTTAATTAATAATATTGAATAATAAAAAATAATATTTTTATTAATTATATAATATAAAAATAATATTTTAATATTAAAAAATAAAAAATAATTAAATATTAAAAAATGACGGGTATAATGAATTTAGACTAATTTGAGCTTAAATTAAAACTTGTAGATTAAATTAGATCAAAAATTAAAAATAAATTAAATTAGATCTCTCCGATAAGTATAAGAGACAAATTAAACTTCATTCCATTAATTATATATTATCTTTAATTTACATTATTTGAGCAATATAATATTTATTGTTATCCTTTTTTTTTATCATTAGAATATTTATTATATACAAATATATACACACACATTCATGACCAAGAAGGCTGAGGCTGTGGCTGTAGTGTTTTTGGCAGAATCCTCTATTACACTTCCCACTAATTATCTTTAATATAAAAACACCAAAACTGAATACATCAGATTTTATTGAGTAAACCCCATCTAACGTATATTGTGGAGATATGTAACTACTGCATCAAATACCATGTTAACAAATTAAAACTGAAAAAAATAGAAGCAATATATAGAAGAAAGCCACAATAAGTAAAATTTTTACAAAACATACATACAATGTTCCAACCACTTTATTTGTAATTTTTTCAATTTCATTTCCTCCAAAGTTTCTCAACATATTAAAATATGAAATCTTAAGATTCAATTTATAATTTATTAAAATGTTGTTAGCTTTAAGATTTCTATGAATAATTCTTAATTCTGAGTCCTGATGTAAATAAATAAGCTCTGAAACTAGTCCATTGATGATGTTAGGCCAATTTAGTAACACAGTATTTGTTGGATCTGACAATTTTTTCCAACCATGAATCACAATTACCAATGGAAACTATATATATTAATTATTTAAAAAGATAAAAGAAAAGTAATGTATGTGTTCAGGGAGTGGAACCAAAAATAAGGGAATCTAAGCTTTTGTTGGGCATGTATTCATAGATCAACATCTTTTCATCTCCTTCAATACAACATCCTAAAAGCTTCACCAGGTTTCGGTGTTGAAGTTTGGCAATTAAGATGACTTCATTTTTGAACTCTTTAAGGCCTTGTCTAGAACTCTTTGAAAGTCTTTTCACAGCTATTTCTTGTCCTCCCTCAAATATACCCTGCAAAGTATCTCTTATAACAGTTCCAATATAAAAGCGAAACCAATTCCAATTTTCAAGAGGCTTGTTGAACCAAAAAAAGGAATCCGCCTGTGCATTTGTTGATTAATTTCTTTTTCTACCTTATAGAAAGGTCCAAACCCACCTTCTCCAATCTTGTTGTTCGCAGAGAAGCCGTTCGTCGCACTAGTTATTGTAGCCAAGTCAAATGGAGGCAGCTCTAAATCTTCCTCTTGGCTATGGCTGCCATCATTATTTTTAACATTCATATGATTATTTCCAAATATCCCTGCAACAAAAGAAATTGATCTCCATGAGAAAGAAGGGGAAGAGTGCATGTGGGGGAAAAGAAAATTTACACTAGCTAATTTCTGTTATTTATGGAAAGAAAATGATTCTAGTTAAAAAAAAATTACCCATTTTTGTCCGTAGGTATGACAGCAACAGCAAGGACAGGATTAGAAGCAGTACTCCAGCAAGCACCACCAACATGGCAAGTATCTTTGTGAAGTGTTCTTTGTCAAAAAAAAAAAAATTGAAAGAACAAGAAAATCAAAGTAGGATTAGTGTTGATGATACAATCTGCAGATGATAATTTAAGGAAAAATTAAACTGACTGATATCATCATCATCACTTCTTTGACAAGGCAGGCTTTCTCGAAATCCATCTCCTCTGAATCCTTTGTTGCAGTGACACTGGTATCCAGTTTTTCCATGGGGGAGAGACGAGAAAATACAGTTAGCGTTTTCGGAACATTTGCATGTTCCATTTAACCACCATGCTAATTTAATCATGTTAATCACAGGTGGTGATTGCTTGACCACGATGCTTGAATAATAGTACGGACAATCTGTTCTATTTTTCTGGACGTCATTCAACAGATCTTTCACCCTTTTGTATCCATCTGACAGGCATCCCATGTTCATTTTTGTGGAAGGATCCATCTTTGGATTCAAAGTCGGGCATTAGAGATAGAAGAATAACCGCAATTTACAAGAAAAAGAAGATTTTGCAAACTTGGTGCAAAGTTGGTGCCATAGAGTTTATCTACTGTTTCGATTGGACAGCTAGAATTGGCAGGAACTTTGACCCAGATGCTATCTTTAGTTATTCTATGGACTTTAAAATCTCCGATGAGGATGTCTCCTGACTCGGTGCAGTTCAGAAGGATTTGGCAGCCACCAGCGAATCCAAATGGGTAGATGAGTGCAGCTGTCCAGCTACCAGCTGGGCAAGTTTGATTGCAACCTTCAGAATTTGAACTTGTCTAATTCGAAAAGATCACTACGATGAGTATCGCTCTGGGAATAGTGAAAATATAAAAATATCTTGATTCTAAACCCATCTCAACTGAAATTTGAACCTTGTAATGATCAAGTTAACTTTTACAGTATCTTTTTTTTCGAAGCTACTTAAAACCTTGGCTATACGCGCTAACATCAAGTTCTTTCACTTGGCTTCACTTCACTGGACAATATTTAATCAATAGAAAAGCAAGTCAAAACTAAGTTCTGATATACGTCAGAATCCAAGAATCTAAATATGAATCCAAGTCTTTGTGGATACTAATTAGTAATGTGGACCTAAAATTAAAAAAAAAAAAATCTCTCCATCGTAATCAAATCTCTCATTTTTTTTACTAAAAAAAATTCCTTTTTTTTTTATAAAGTTGAAATTAAATTTGGGATTTTATTTATTTTTTTTTGTATTTTTAATTTTATTTTATTTTGATTGAAGAATTAGTCTCCACCATACGTAACATTTTATTTTTTAAAAAATTATAATGAATCCTAAAATTATTTTGGTGTTTAATCCTAAAATGATTTTCACTAAAAAAAAGTTATGACGAAAAGTCTATAATGTGATGAGAGGGAAAAAAAATCATTGAGTTTCACGTTAGAATTTAAGGGTCTAATTCAAAGATTCTGTATTAATTTCTCCTCGTCAATGGGGTTGGAATCTTTGGTTTCAAGTATGCAATCGAATTGACAGTCAACAAACCTTCTGGAAAATTACTAAATTACTTTGAGATTTAACTTAATTGCATACTATATAGTTATTAATTAAATGAATTTAATTTATTAATAGATTTTAATTTAGGGGTGATTGTCATTTTTAAAATAATAAAATTTCACATGTCAATTGAAATTAAATGAATAAAAAAATAAATTTAATCCAATTCTCAAAGTTAAATTAAACATTGGAGATGATGCTGTAATTAGGTTTCAATTAATTTCAAATGTTTCTAAATTTTGGCACATCTGTTTAAGTTGAATTCCTAACTGGTTTAGTGTAAGGGTTCATGCCTTGATGGAAAGGGAGAAACTGAATTAACTTCCTAATTATGTAGCTAATTTTATATATATATACTTTGTCTCATTTTAATTGTTTTTTAGAATTTATACATAAAAAATAAAAAAATAATTAAATAATTTTATTTTTTATAAAAAATTTATTAATAATATTTTAAAATATTCTCATCATACATTTAAAATGTGAAAAGATGATAAGAAAAATATAAATGCATTAAGAATAATAATACATACAGGTAAAGTTAGAAAAATAATTAAGTCACATCGAAAAAAAAAAAGTTAAAGGGTGAATATAAATAATTAGATTATAATATTGATTTGATTAGTTATTTTGATATGTAAAGTAATCTAATTACTTATATAAGTTCGAATTAAAATAAATTAATTATAATTTGACTAATATTTTTTTAAAAAATTTAATAATATATTTTAAAATAATAAATAAAGTGTAATAAAAAAAATTTTAAAAAAATATTTAAAATAAGAGAGATGAAATATCTAATATAATACTAAAACTCGTGATTCTCTACCTGGTCATAAAATCAATTTAAAATTAATTAAATACACCAAATAATAAAAATTCAAATATATCAGTTCAATAAGTCCCTTTTTATTTCTCAAAAATATTCCCTTCATAAATATACTCATTAAATGTGAAAACTATATATTAGTATTTTATATATAAAAATTAAATAAATTTCATTAATTTTTTTAATAATATTATAATAGTTAAATCAGTGTGGGCTCATGAGTCCATTTGTTAATTAATACTTTGGAAATTATTTGAATTTGGAAATATCTAAGAAATTGTGCCAAATAGACTTCGCTGGCGGCTTGGGCTAAGCCAATTTTGGTTCAATGATTACGGTTAATCGAGATTGAATTGAAGGTTTCATTTCAGTTTAATTTCGATTCAATTTAGATGGTTAAAATATTATTAAATGATTTTTGAAAAATAAAATTAAAAATATATTTTGGCTTGAATCAAATTGATTTTTTCTTGATTCGATCCAAAATCAACTTTGATCAATTTAAATTTAATTGATTTATATTCAATTTTTATTTCAAATTAAATTAATACGATTCTAGTTTTAAATTGAACTGCAGTTAAGTTTAGTGTCAAATTGATTTATATCAATCAAAATCAATGGTATAAATGGTCTGAAACCTTGAATTTTCAGCAAAGTTTAATTCATAAATAAGCCAATCTTTCGCATCTGGATTCCTTAATAAACAAGGAAAGAGCTTGACTGGGCGTTTAAGGAATGCACGTTAATAAGCCAGACTTTACCATTGATGAAAATTGCTATATTTGCCGTGTCTAATAAAGGACTTATTGACCTTAAATGAGTAAATGGATTTTGATTTTCTTGCAGTTTTCAGAGTTAAGAATATCTCCTTCTATTTGCTTATACCGTTTATATTATATATATACGCTCCTTCTGGGATTAAATGCATTGGAACTTGGAGATTTTTAAGTCAATTGAAGCCTTTTTTTCTTTTCCCTCAAATAATTCAGTAAAGACAGAAAACCAACTTGGAGATTTTTAACTCAATTGAAGCCTTTTTTCTTTTCCCTCAAATAATTCAGTAAAGACAGAAAATCACAGGCAAAGTGATCCGAAAAATGAAAACCAAAATCAAGAAAAGGAGCTACAATGTTTGATGTAGTTACAATAGCTAAAGCCACTGATGAATTTTCAATGAAGAACCAACTAGGAGAAGGTGGTCTTGGACCTCTCTACAAGGTAAATTCTCGAGTTCACAATAAAATGACTATAGCAACAAATACCCACTCATTTAATTCTAAACAAAAGAAATTTGCAACTGATATTTTCCAGGGAACCTTTAGTAGACGGACAAGAAATTGATGTGAAGAGGCTATCAAAGAGCTCTGGACAAGGACCCAATGAGTTTAAAAATGAAATAATACTATTTTGCAAATTTCAACACCGAAATCTTGTTAAGCTACTTTGTTGCTGCATCCAAGGCGTGAAATTCTTTGACTTTGATTAAGGTCTAGTTATTTTCAGAGTTCGGATTATGGGATGCTCTGATACCTTATGAAATTTGACTCGGTAAAGTTTTCAAAAATGTAGGCAATATTTGATTATTAAGTGATTTAAGTCAATTAGATTTGATTCACTCTTGTGGGACTCCAACACAAAGACTGGAGAGATTGCTGATTTATGAATAATGCCCAACAAAAGCCTGAATTCTTTCATTTTTGGTTTGGATCCTTCAAAACCTAATAAATTTAGTTGGCCAAAATGTAATCCATTGTATTCATGGCAACCCAACACAATCCTGTATATTATTCTGGGTGTTAAAAGTATCAAGTCAGACTAATAATATGAGTACACAATTTGCCAGATCAAACAAAAGGTGAGCTGTTAGGTTGGCCAAGGCATTTCAATATTCTCGGTAGGATTGCTAGAGGGCTTCTCTATCTTCCTCAGGATTCCAGAGTGAGAGTAATTCATAGAGATCTCAAAGCAAGTAATATTTTAATTGATCATGACATGAACCCGAAAATTTCAGTTTTCGGCATGGCTAGAACTTTGGGAGGTTATCAAACTGAAGGAAACACGAGCAGAGTGGTTGAAAAATTGCAAGAACTTCATGTCAGGGTCTCTAAACTAATACATATACTAATAAAGTTTCCATTTGTTTTGCGGTGATTATATGGCACCAGAATATGTCAGTGATGACCTGTTCTAAGTAAAATCTGGTGTCTTCACATTTTAATGCTAGAAATAATAAATGAAAAGAGAAGTATAGTGGCAGAGCAGAATACCTCTCTCTCACTGTTATTTCTATTTTCCTATTTCTTACACCCCTTTTTTCACATCTTCAAATTTCACAAATTGTTCTAATATGTTTTAGGCATGAAGATTTTGGAAAGAAGGCAAGCTTTAGACATACTGGATTCATTCCTAGGTTGTCTTGCAACCTATCAGACATATTAGTCTCCCATGTGAGCAACAACATCTTAAGGATACATAGGCCAAGCATGGCATCAGTAATTTTGATGCCAAATGGTGAGAATACATCTCCTCAACCTAAGCAACCTAGCTTCGTCAAGGACAAAGGTCTAGTCGAGGTAGATTTGTCTCCGAGCAAGCTTGGATCATCTTCGGTAATAAATTACCATCTCACTGCTAGAAGCCCTTTAAATGTAATGTCAACCAATTTGCCTCAGTGGTTACTGTTGTTTGTGAATATGACATTACAGAATATATGTATAAATTATTGATCAAGCACGTATCCCATATCAGCACAAAAGGAACAGCTCACAATCCACCATCTTTAGTGTTTAGCGTAAGGAATGATGTTTCTCTTCCCAAACAAGTAGCATCACCAATTTCATTTCAACTGTTGTAGCATTAATCGAATGAAAAGTAATACTGTTTACCTAGAGAAAAACGTTAGGATTGAACAATACAAGCAGCTGAATCAAGAAATTTTCTTTCCTTTTCTTTTTTTTTTTTTTTTTCGTTGTTAACATTCACCGTATACATCAATGTTAAGCAGGGAAAAGAAACAGTACCAGTTTTAATCCACCAGCGGGGATAATTACCATGCATATTGGGAAGGTTTAAACCCCAAACCCCTCCAAATTTGGCAGGATGATCTTCATTTCTTAGCCAAACAATATACCAACACCTGATTGGTGATTGCTGATTGTTGTAGCCATCCCTGAATTTTTGCAGGGCCTGTCTTATTTATGGATAGGACAGACCTGCTCCTCCCTAAATAAAGATGTTCCAATAACTATTTCAGTTAATTTAATGAAACATCACATTCCAGTTAAAAGCAACGCTTCTCAGAGTACGAAGTGCCTAACTTGCAAGAATGTGTCGAGCAACACCATTTCCAGTTTCCTGTCCAATCATATACAAATAGACAGGGAAACAACAACATATTTCCTATTCCCAAACAATAAGGAGTATTCCTCTTCAATTATACAGTTGTACAGCAACCATTTGACGGAGTTCTGCTGCAACAACAGCTACCTATCCTTCTGGCAAGCAGATCAATAGAAAATAATATTACCTCAGTTTGTGACTGGCAGCTATGGAATTTTCCTTTCTCTTACTATATTAGTTAACTCTGTACTTAATGGACCGCCACTACCAGTAAAAAAGCTCAAGCATTTGTCTCAGCTGGAGGCTTGACAAGTCCAAACCTACTTCCTCTGCTTCTGCTTTGAATTTTGACTATAACAACCTAAACTTAAAGCACATTTACATTCATCTAATCCAGGGGAATTGCTGGATTAGAACTTGCACAAGCCACAGGCATAAGATTAATCCACGATTTAATTCCTCATAAATGAACAGATCATAGAACTCCACAAGAAATTTAAAAAGAAAGAATAAACACAGTCGAAGCGTAAATTTGTCATCTTTTTCTGTATTTTTCATAGTCTAAATAGCATCAGTAAATATTAGATCCAACAAAAGAATATCAAACAAAAAAAAATCCAAATGGGAAATCAAAGCCCAAGAATAATACAGATTCAATAAGAAAAATCCTTCAACTCCTGTAGAAGAGCCTCCTCTAGCAAAAACCGGGACTCCTCCATCAACTCAGGGCTTAATCTAAACATAAGAACGCAGAACTCCATCTGATTGAGTGCGCCGTCACAATCAAAATCACCTTCCTTTAACATACACCTCAAATCATCATCACTCAAGTCTTGCAATCCCAATAGAGCAGAATTTCTTTTCAGACTGTCGAAAGTGATCACACCCTTTTCACTATCCATCAGAAGATTGAACCCATTGCATAGCTCCCCGATTAGGCCATCGCCGCCCAGCTTGTGGGCCATAAGAGGCAGGTAGTCATGGAAGTTGGGGGATGGGTTTTGGTTTTGTGAGGACGCCATCTATGAAGTTGGAGAAAAATAGAGATATAATTGGAGAATTGAGATGTGGGTTTTGCTGAGGATGAGAAATGAATGGATGGGTGCGTCTATAAATAGGTGGGCAGATGGTATTTCCGAGATGGAGAGGCCATGGAAGACAACTAGGATACAGGTAAGGAAGGAAAGTCAAGACCATTTTCTTGGAGCTGTACATGGGCTTCTAGGAAGGGAGGCGAGGGGTAAAACGGTCACAGTGAAGGAAGGTCCGAAGGAAGCAGGTAGATTTTATTACGAAGCATTAGGAAGGTGATGAGGGATAACGGGGTCATTTCAATGGAAAAGGTCAAATCTTGTCCACTTTAATTGGTCTTTACGGGGGACAATGGTAATTTAAGAGGAAACAATGCGGTGGGTTCTGAGGTACTTTAATGAGGAAGGAAAACCATGAGGGGCATAATTGTCAAAATGATAGGAAGAAAAAGGGACCAGCGATGACTAATGAATTATACGTCGTTGATAAGGTCAATCAAAGTACGAAGGCGTGTGGAAAAGGGCAATGGATGTTAAATATAAGCCGGCAAATTTTTGACAGCTATTAATTACAGGTTCCAACTTCCAAGAAATTAGTTCCCTTAGTAAGTTACCAATAGAAAACGTCTTGCATTAAGGACGTGAATAGTGCCCTTCCACTTCTGTACAATAATTGTATTGTTATAGTGAGTTTCACGTAAATCGATGACCAAAATATATTTGTTATATATTTAATTATTTTATTTAATTAAAATTAAGTTAAATTATATATATATGATCATATAAAATCAAACTTTAAATATTTATGAATTTGAAATTTGAATTAAATTTTTTTAAAAAAACCTACTTATATGATGATATTAAAAGGAAATTAAATGTATTCGCAAAATTGGAATGGTGTTATTTATGCACAGATTTTTATATACACTCTATTGGTGTTTTTTAAAAGGAAAAAAAATACTGAATTTATTTAGTATAGTGACAGGTAAAAGTGATAGATTTTATTTATTTTTATATGAAGGATAGAGGAGGATTTTGAATAGATAAAATAATTACAAAAACGATTTTTTTTAAGGCATAATTATAAAAATGATTTTGTGATAATAAAACTAGAATATTAATTTTCATATTTAATTATTTATGGCCTTTGTGGCTCACCTCAATGAATGAGGAAGCATTATATATATATATATATATATATATATATAGAATCCTCTTTTGTCTTTTTCTTTTTTTTTTGGTCAATTCCTGCCACCTTTAGTTTTATGAAAATGATTAAACATGAGAATTTCATGGGCAATAATTTCTAATTAGGGAGAATTATTATTTAATTTTTTTTCTTTATTTAAAAAAATTAATTAATTAATATATGTAATTTAAGTTTATCATTTCATTCAGGAATAGATGTAAAATTTTATCCGATAATTAATATTACCATATGAGTCAAAATCAATTCATTTAATGTGACTCAATATTAATTGATATTTACTTTAATTAATATAAATTTTAATTATATAAGGATTATTTTAATTAAAGTAAATCTTAATTCTAATTGTATAAGGATACTTGATCTCTCTACCCATAAGTTCATACACATTCTTTTTTATAAAGTCAGAGATATTATGGTCATCTCAAAAAAGTCTTCTATCACTAAAGTTTTGTGTGAGAATCAAAAAAAGTCAAGAGTGAGAAATCAATTTATTGAATCAAATGGTCTCTCTCAATTATTACCATGACTCAATTAAAATTTCACATCAGATACACTTTCTATATCTATGAGAATTTATTTATTCAAAATCCATTATTATGGTGATAATTGAATTTTACGTTTATGATTCACATTATGTTTATGATTGTTATGATCTAATAATATTTATTTTACAATAGAGTTTAAACTTTTTTAGTAGGAGGCCAACAATAATATATTAATAAAACATTTATTGATATAATTATAGGTTTAATCAGTTTTTAAAAATTATAGTTAATAATTTTTTATAATTAATATAAATATTACATAAACATGGTTGTAATTATTATATAATTTTAAAATATAAATTTTGCTATTTAAAAGAATCAAAATCAAGTGACATTAAAGAATTATACTAAATTATTACATAAAATTTATAGACTTAAAAGCAAAAATATTGTAATAAGCTAGAAAATTTTTTAAAATAAATAATTTATAAATTAAACTATTAAATATTATTTTATTAAATAAATATATTTCATGAGATTTTTTTTAAGTTTTAAAATTTAATTTTAGAACTTTTAATTAAAATTTATTTGATTGTAAAATTCTATAATTTTATGTTTTTGATATTTTAAATTTATTATTATTATTATTATTATTATTATTATTATTATTATTATTATTATTTAATTTTAAATGTATTAAATTAAAATTGGACTTAGTTGAAAAGAATTTTTAGACTTGTTTGGGAAGATCAAAAAGTTTATAGATCAATTTATAGTTTTGCTTTTAAATTAAAAAAAAAAAAAAACAAATCAAAAGTTTAAAAAGTGACAGCAGAACTCCCCCACTCTTTTTCTTTTTCCGACCATAACTTTATTCTTTGATCACAATTTTCAATGTTCTTTGTATCAAAGTGCTTCTCTCTTCATGGATATTGTATAGATATCAAATTTGCGCAGTATCATTTATCGGTTTATGTAAATCGAGTTTCGAAAGTTTTAGCCCATTTTTAGTTCCAAACTAATTTTTTCCAAACTGAAATTTTTCTCAAAAATTTGAGTATATCAGTACGTTGTACATTTTGAGAGCTTCAAAATGATACCAATTCGAGAATTTTTTGACACTAAAAAATTTTAAAGACCCACTAACTTGTTGGTGAGATTTTGAGTCTTTAAAATCATCTTTTGAGTTAAATAAAACTGTTTTTTAACTCCTTATATTATGAGCTTCGTGTAAGAACTTTCGTTTTAAGAAATTCTACCAATACTCATAATTGTAATTTTGGTCTAGACGCACGGGTTCTGAGACTCACCTCAGAAGTATGTCAATATTATAGTCATTCCTACTATTTTCAGATACCCTTGATGCATTCCAAGTATCAGAAATTGTCACGACCCAACCTATGGGCCGGACCGGCACTAGGACCTGAGCCGGTATAAAGCCCCCGAGGCCCGTAGTAAGCCTTACTGTTCTCAAATCCATAACCAAGGCCCCAAAAAAACTTAGGCCCAACATGTAAATAAAAATAAATGAAATAAAATATTTTTATTCGGGTCAACCTAACCCGATAACCATAAAAAACTGAAGTCAGAGGAGCCTCGCTCAACCCTGTTACCATCACTAACAAATTATTTAAATACCATATAAATCTTTATTTATTAATATCAAAATTTTAAATTAACACGATTTCTAACAAGGTCTACGCTGTTACTGTCACATTCGGAGTTCTAGATTTCAAATTTAGAAAAAAATATTAAAACAATTAAATAACTGACGTTAAACCTGCAAGGAAGAAAACAGGTTGCTCTGTAAAAGAACTTCTCCTGTAGCCTGGAAAAAATAGGTTAACAGGAGTGAGCATTCAACTCAGAGAGTAAAATATCAATTTCAATCATAATCTCTATAACTATCTAAAGCTAATGCACCCTGTGGAGTGAAATACAACATCGGCAATATTTTCACATCATAACAGCAAAAAAGTAATTTAGAGCACTCACACACCCGATAATGTCAAACAATACATATATGGGAGCTGATCCCCTATACAGCTCTCTTAATCCAACCTGTGCCAATGAAGAACTCAGCTCGGACTTCCACTTAAATAACCAAATTGGGGTCCCAGCGAAGAACTCAGCTCGGACTTCGACTTAAATAACCAAATCGGGGTCCCAGCGAAGAACTCAAGCCGTGTCTACCCCGAAGGACTAGGTCCCAGCGAAGATCTCAAGCCGTGTCTACCCGTCCTATCCATAGTCAACACCATATCACACGCACGCCAACGTATGCACACTGCTTTAAATTATCACAACAATATTCATGGCACTTTAACAATTGTGAATGCAACATAAAACGTGCCTAGTGTTTAATTACATAGATATATACATATAAGTGATGCATGGACATGCTTGAACATATAATAATATTGAAATTACAATTAAAATTAATATTTTACTCACAGTACACCGATGACTATTGTGGCTGCTGGATGCAGGAAAATAGCTGACATCGATCACCTAATAATTAAATTATAAATTTATTAGTACTAAGTCAAAATAAAACTCTAAAGAGGCGACAGACAGCCTAATTTATGCTGGAAATCTGACAGAGGAAACCCCTATACCTGGGACCTACCCAACCTACAAAAAGGCTCAAATAACACTTCTAAATTCAACTCATAGCTCATCATCATTATATGGCCCCTCCTAGGCCCTCCAACCTAAGCAATACTCAAAACCTTAAAAATTACGTTTTAGTCCCTATAATTGATATTTTGTAAAAATCCACTCAAATAAGCTCTAAAAATTCTAAAATTTTGCCCCGCGGTCCGTAATAATATTATAAGGCTATTGCAAAATGAATTGAAATTTTCTAAACACCCATGAATATTTTATTCAAGAATATTACTCAATTTCATAAGTTTCCAATAGCTAACATATTCTTAATTCAATCCAATTCAATATTCACATATTTAAACCTCCATCCTCAAGCTTCAACCAATCATATAGAATTTAAATATCATAATTTCAAATAATCTTATATGCCCACATGCTAAAAATCTAATTAAAATCCATCTATATTTTTCAAAAATATTCTACAATCACTCAAAAATTCAACAAACACCATAGAATATCTCCAAATAATTTTACTTTTATCATATATTTTTCTTAGAATTTTTCTCCAATTTTTCCTATTTAAGAAACACTGTATTTATGCTCTACAGACAGAGAAATAATGAAAATAGTCTTACCCGAAGTTTATCTATGTCTCAAAAATTTCAAAAATTTATGAGGAAGCCTCTGGAAGTTGAATCATCTCCAAAGCCTACTAGAGCCACCACCGGAACCACCGCGCACGGTGGCCGGCCACTGGTCACCGGCGACATTTGCCGGATCTGATCATACCATCATGTTCCACACCTCTTCCTCAGTCCATAGGTGGTCTCGGATCGTCGATCCAATGGTCGGATCGTCCTAGATCTGACGAAAAAGCTTGAAAAACCCAAAATCTCTCTCCTCCATATCTCACTCATCTGACCTCCATTTGCTGCAAAATTGGTATCAAAAGAAAGCTCTCGGAACAAGCTTTCCAACGCCACCTGAATCGCCTCGATCGGATGTCGGATGAAGCCGGAATCGAGCCGGAAAGCCGCTGCCCACTATGCACGCGTTTTCTCTCTCTTCTCCCTCTCTTGCCGCCATTTCTGGTGGTTCTGGCCATCATTGGAGGGTCGCCGGCGTCGCCCAGAGTGGGGGGGATGCCTTGCCGGCTAGAAGAAAAAGGGAGAGGGAATGAGAGTGACGGGAGGGAGAGTTTTAAGGGGGAAAGGGGACGCCGGTTTTCTAATTTTTTTTTTTTTTTTGAGTTGTTACATTCTTCCCCCCTTAAGAAAAATTCATCCTCGAATTTTCGAATAAACAAGAGATAAGGAAAAGAAGATTATTAGAACAAGTGCAATCATTACTCCTCCAGCTATGCAGAGATTGGTAAAACATTTATTCTTCAAACTCTTCGTATATTATGTATGACATTCTACCGCTCTCTGATTCTACTATAGTATCCTCTTTATCATCATCTCTTTTTAGAGATGCTCTTATCTCTTAGCTATTCACTGACCATTCTTCTAACATCTCAGGTATTCATTATAACTCTATTACTCTCGACTTGATCTCTGATAACTTTAATTAACTTTGTCATTTACCTCACTTTTATTACGCCCTAACGTGTCTCTTGGTGACTTCAGTCCTCATTCCTATGTTTCAATAATCTCTGTTTCCCCAAAACATGACTTATGTTCCTTATCTTAAGGCATCCTATGAGTAGCTTTCCTGTAGCACCTAATCTAAGCATTTTGTTTGAGATCTTCACTCTTCTTATGACCTCAGTGGTCAATACCTATAAATCTTCTCACTCCCATGATACTTCAAATTTTTTTTTTTTAATTTTTTTTATCTCTTTTGTGTCATTACTAAGGTACTTAGACCAACCTCTATCCATCTTATATAACTAGTTAGGTAGAGTTCCCTTCAAGGGCTAAGTGTACCCTTTATCAACTTTGGAAAGCAAACTGGGTCTCTCTCCTTATAGGACAATTGTATTTGTATTCCCTGACAACCCAGTTAATCCAACTTTATCGTTTCCCACTCCTTCTCTGGAATGGAAATATCTAGACTTCTTCCTAAAACTTCTTAGTATGTGGCCTACTTCTGACACATTGGCACTTAAGTCAAGGCTCCACTACTCCTTTAATCTATCATCTCATAATAACTTGTTTCAAATATCTCTTGGTGTGTCACTAGCAGGCTTATTCCTTCTTATTCTCACCACCGTAACTAAATCTATTAAGCTCTTTTCTTGTCCTTTGGATCTTATCCACTTTCTTTTCCTATTTCTGCTATCTTTGATATCTTTTCAACATGCTATACTTATTCCTTAATCTTAGTTTTCTCTCATTCTTATTCTTTTTCCTTCAAGGATGTCCATCCCATCATCAACTTTAACTTTCTTTTTATTTCTTAGTCCTATCTCGATTACTAGTTTCATTACTTCGAGAATTTTAACATTACGATTTACTCCTACCAGCACATCCTTCACCTTATGTAACACTTATAATTACCCATAGAAATTTCTTTTTGTATCTCCTTTTCTCAACTTACCTATCAGAACATTATTATTCCCTACCAGTCTTAGTAGGAAATTGCTCATCCCGGATGGATAGGAGCTTCAGAAACTATAAGTTCCATCTGAACTAACACAGCTGTGGGAAATGTATGTCATGCCTTAATTCTAAACAAGATACTTCATGTGTTTATTCTCCTTAATATAATCACATATACTGCCCATAACTTTCCAAACTTCAACCTCAAATTACCCATTAGCAATAATTTCATCTATTAAAACTCATTCACAATTAGTATTTCCTCCAGCTCATAGTTTAAAACGGTTGCAAGCCTTGGTAGCTAACTCCATTTGACTCCTGTCAGTATTCTAATCATCCTTTCATACTTAACACTAGGTACGTACTCACAGTCATTCTCATATCAGGAAATTGTGTATGAATTGGTGCCTACCAAACTCTTAAATAACTAGGTCTTCTTGACTCAGTCTCTGTTCCTTAAATAACCTTCTAGAACCAAAAGCACAAGCTAAACTTGAAAAGAAAGAAAAATATCCTCTTATATTCAACTACGCCCGATCGTCATATTATAACGTTTCACCTATATTTCTTGGTCTTTCTCTCCAAATTTCATCATCTCCTAGCACAATTATGCTCTACCTATAAGGTATCATCTGCATGAACCCTTTACCGTACCATTGTCCTTCCTGACATAATATTTTATAATTTATTGACTCTACTTATACTCGACCTATGATGCATATCTATCATCATTTATATTATGCCCTTAACTTTTGTTGAATCCTGAAAATTTCTCTCACTAATAGATTCTTCTAGCACTAATTCCACCCTCATCTATGGTCATTAATTTGATCCTTGAACTTTCTAGTGATTTATAACCACCCATACTTGTCACTTCTCGTTCTACCCCTACTGTTGTTCTGTCGTTATTTCTTCACTGCAAAGTGATTCTATTGGTCGCACTAAAAATGTTTGCCTGACATTCGTAATGAACCTCTAACTACCTTATCACTATCTCAAAAGTCTAACCTAAAGCCTCTGTGTCATTATCTATCATTCTTTTCCTCTCATCATACATATTTGATCCCTTAGATTGACTTTTATTCAACTTACTGGTTACTAACTTCTCTTTCTCTACCTAATTAGATAGTCCGCAATACCATCGCACACCTTCTAGCATTTACTCATTATTATTGTGTTCCATACTTCCATCACTATTCTCACTAATGTGGTCCCATTTTGGGTTTTCCATCCTTGTCATTCACCTTGCCAAGAATAACACTTAGCCTACCCTATATCTTATCTTTGCTCATTTTATTATGCGCTCTTCAGGTTGTCCTTCCGTTTATTTCCTTTGTTGTAACACCCTCACTGTAGCAATTACGTACATTCTACTGTTCCGGTGACCAGTGTCGGTCCGGACAGCTAGAACGTCCAGAAAAATGTTTAAACTAAAGTAAGGAACTATAATTAACTCAAATATTAATAAGAAAAATTTAGGAAAAATTTTAGAAATGAAATACAACCAAGTTAAATGAGCCGGTGCCCCAGCGATCGGTAACCCAGTGGGAAGTTGCGGTTCTCACAACTAGGAGCCCTAGCCCCAGGAGAAAATTCATAAAATAATTTTTGGGACTCCAGAGAAGGGTCATTGAGGTTTCTATGGCATTAGAATGCCAAGAAAATATTTAGAAAAATTTTTCAATCTGCATGCATAATTTTAGTCTTTTAAGCCAAACGGAGGGCATTTTAGTCATTTCATCTTCGGAGATGATTTTTGACCGACTTGTCCAATTAAGTAAATAATTATTATGACATAAAATAGGAATAAATATTGATGAAAATTAAATTAAAAAAGAGTAAAAGAAAAAAGAAAGAAAGATAAACCGACAACTCGGTAAGAGCAAAATTTGGTCAATTAAATTTAAGGGTCCAATATTGACCCAAAATGATGATTATTAATTTAATGAAGCTAAATTAATTTAATTAATTGAAATTATGAAAACTAAAAATAATTATTGAAAAGTCAAATTATAATGATTATAAACTTCAAAATAATTTCAAATTTGCCATTCTACTTATTTACCATATTGCCATTAAATATTTAATTATTATATAGGTTAATTATTGAACAAAAATCTGCATTTTTCCCTTCTTCTTCCCGTCACTTGCCTTCTTCTCTTCTTCTCTAAAATTCTCTATTAAAAACCCAAAATCCAAAGCCTGAAACCCTAAGTCTCAACCAAATTTTTTCTTGGAAAAATTATAGCCCACCCTAAACTAAAGCCTAATTAGTAGAAAGCACTCAAGAAAACCAAAAAAAAAATGAGTTTGGGGCAAGAGGAATTTCAGCCAAGGTGGACCAAGAAGGAGCTTCAAGTTTTTGATTGATTAGAAGGTTGAATTGAAGTTGAGTGAAGCTAAGGAATAAGGTTAGTGCTAGAAATTCTCTTTGAATTTAAAATTAGTGCAAGTTGATTTAGGGTTTGCTCAAATATGGAATTTTGTGTTGTGACTTGAATTTGATGATGTTGAGGTTGATTATTGACTATTAGAAGTGTTATAAATGTGAATTGAAGTTTGGAAGTTGGGTGAAATTGAAAATTGGGAGTGCTTCTCTTATGCAGGAAATTTGGACCTATAAGTTCAGGGAATTGTTTGACCTATAACTAAGGTTGTGTGACTCCAATTGGTATAAGGCCAATTGGAGGTGAAACTAGACACATAATGGCACAACTTTGGTAAAGAAACCATGCCCAGAAAACCAAACCAACTTGACCAAAGTTTGCCCTAATCTGGGTGACCTGTAATCTGCCTGGGCAAAATGACCAAATGAACAGTATTTGGTTATTTGGCCATAACTCAATGTAGCAAGGTCCAATTGACCTGAAATTTTACCAGCAATAATTTGAGATATAGACCAACAACTTTCATGAAGAAACCTGACCCAAATTATGACCATAACCTAGTCAAATTACTAACCAAACTTGAGTTACCAAATCTGGCAGAAACAAGTTTACCCATAATTTTGGGTTCTGCCCAATCCGGCCAGTCATGGTTTTTAGGCCATAACTTGAGTTACAAAACTCCAAATGGAGTGATTCAAAAAAGGAAATTCAACTAGACAAAATAAGGAACAACTTTCATGTTGATCATTTTGCCAAATTCCCACTGCAAATGTGACAAATGGAACAGTAAACCTAGGGCATGAAATATGAAAATTTTGAATAACATAAGGTAAGCTTTGAAATGGTATTGGAAATCAATACCAACAAAAATAAAATGCAAAATGTGGTATCTTGGTGAACTTAGGTTCAATAAATTTATTATGTATTAAAAAGTCAATAATTTGAGTGAATAGTAATATGAATAGTAATACAAAGACACAAAGTATAATAACTAAATTGGTAGAGGAAATTAAAGTATGAAATTTGGAATCCATGAAACATTCATGGATTACTTGGAATAGAAATAGTAATTCACCTAAATGGCTTAATGAACATTTAAGTTATGTGAGTATATAGTTAAGATTTATTTCCATTACTAGTAAGTCTAATAAAACATAAGTAATACCACTTGAATATGAAATGACATTAACCTAGATGGATTGTTGAGTATAAATGGGATGAGGTTTACATTAGGATTTATGTTTCCATTACAAATAAGATAATAACACCTTGTATGAGTTATGAATTCATATAAATATTGTAATGAATAAATGAATCACATGAAAATATGAATGAAAAATTAGTTCTCTTTATAAGAGAAAGGAAGAATGTTTTGAGTACAATGGTATATGAACACCGTTGTTGTGAATTGTGATCAATATGAATGATGTAAGGAATGTATGAATATTATGATGAATGTACAAATTATGAAATTTACCATGAAATAATGAAGTCATAAAACACAATATATTAATATTTAATGATATTATGTACCCTTGTATTGCCTAGACATGTGTGTCAGATTGGATAGTTTGGCATACCAATAGGGTATTGTTTTAGCAGTACTGCGAAAGGCTTTATGCCCGTATTCATGGTTTTTATGCCCGATTATGTATTATAATAGCTTTTTAGCCATACTGACTGCATACGTGGTTGACGTTCTGCGTCCCATGGTATGACAGCCCGAGGCACCGCGGTGTCCAGTGCCAACGACCCATTATCCAGTTTAGTCAGCCTGTCATAGGTTACTTGGGCAGTGAAATTTATTAAAATAAGTTAAGAATATTAGTAATAAAAAAATATTAGAAATTAAATAAATGAGTAAGATATCCTAAAATAAATTAGAATAGTTATTTATTAGAAAGAATCGAAATGAACTGGACCGATATCAAAATTTACTTATTATGAAATAATCTGAGACAACCTAGAAAGTATTGAGGAAATGCTAAAAGATTAGCAAAGAAAATTATAACACACATAAATATTGCAAATGTGACTTACATGATAATATAAGCATAAAATTATTATTTTCAAATCATTTTTCTTTGTACATTATTACTGTACATTAGCGAAATAAACACTTTCAAATAATATTAAATTAGGATAAAACATATTAAATTTTAGAAACTGCATGTGAAGTATAAATAAATCTTAATTATTTGAATTATGTTTTATTTCTATCTTTATTTGTATATTATTTCCTTGTTATATTATTGCACCACTAAGCAGCAATGTTTAGCGCGATGGAATTGTTTTATTCGCGCAGGTACTGAAGCTAGAACCCAATGGACGTTTGACTGAGAATTTTGGGAGCTTTGATCTGCAGAGTGTCAAAGTTTGTCACCTCCTCAGCAATGCATGTAAATAGGGCCCATATAGATCATATTTTGTATTTTGTATAAAATGCTAGATATTGTATTATAATGTAGATTATGAACAGGTAATTAATAGGAATGCGATGTAAATTAATTAATTAGCTTTTTCATATGTAATTAATTTATATATCATGTAAATTATGAAATTTTGTAATTATTTTGTAAATTTTGTAAATTAAGGAAATTTGAAAATTTTGCTTATGTAATTTGAAAATGTTTACATATGAATTGCGTATGAATGGAAATGTATAGAAATGATTATGAAATTGAAATGTATGGATGAGATTTGAAATATGAGAAAATTATGAGAATGATTGATGAGATAATTATGATTAGCATGGATGAGATTTTTATTTTAAAATATTTTTGAATTTCAAATAGGTGAATATTGAAATACACCAAATGATAATAAAATAGGGAAAATTTCACTGGTTTCTCCGTAAAAAAAATAATTGATATTAAATTAGACGAATTCAAAATTATTAAAAAAAATTAAAGTAAGATAAGTTAGGGTGCTCCGGCACCGATTGTAGCACGCCTTGCTCGGCTACACTGTAGTCGGGTGAGGGGTGTTACATTCAAACTTACCCAAAATAGAACTTGACTATTCTATCCCCGGTTCCATTCTTCTTCCTAACATGATAGCTGTACTTGCTAACTATATCTTTCAGAGTCTCTATCGCGTTATCATATATCTGTGCTACTCAGATTTGGTCCTTTGACCACTCTAGCTAGTACTTTCACTGGCATTTAGATTATATTGCATCTGCAATCAATTGTCCAAACTTTCATTCTACACTTTCTTTATTCATTGGCCTTCTATGATTTATCTTTGCTAATTTATTACTCTTTACATTATTATAATTAGATTATACTATTGTTTTGAATAATATGAAGTTAGAAAGGAACTCAGGAAACTGCAGTCATACCTTTATCGTATGATTTCTATTTTTATCCTTTAGCTTACATAATACCCTTAATACCTCGAGAACTGATTCTGCAGTAATTTTATTTATTTATTTATTTATTTATTTATTATTATTATTATTATTATTATTATTATTATTATTATTATTATTATTATTTTCCATGTTTACTCAATTAGCCAAAACTTAAGATTCCAGGCACCCAAACCCGTCATCCAATTCAAAGGATTTACATCCATTGTGATCTAATTATAGATGATTCCTATAATGGAACTTGTATCCTCTCCAGGATACCCGAGCCAACTACTCTCTACACTCTACAGTCCCATCTGGGATACTATTCCATAAGTCATCATTATCAGTAATAACCTTCAATCCCTTCTAAAAAGATAGGATTATACCCTAACTTACTGCAACAATGGTACTACATTTAGCACCTTGCCAAAACCATGTCAAATTAATGACTCTCTTATCATATCATAGGTCTGTAAATCATCAATTCATAGTTCCGTCCTTCTCTAGGTAGTAGGGTTGTACTTTACACCTTACTAATACACACAAGGTGTACTATTCTCACTAAGCTCTAAGCAAAGCGTCTGTCGTACTGCAAAAACTATCCAAAATTCCATACTGAATATTAGATAATCTCACTCTATAGGTGTCACCTTTACTTTGCAACTAATCCGAAACCTTTAGTCTGATGGCAACTCTTGATGTAACTCTAGCTCTTACTAGGGTAACTAAGTCACTGACTCTAGCTACCTTGCAACTGTGACCTTTCGATATTCTAGCTCTAGATCCCTAACCAGGAGTTCCCAACTCCTCTGCAGATATAAAACTTTGTTCTAGCATAACTGTACCAAAATAGAGGTCATCCGCAAACACCCTCATTATGGAGCACCACGGGGATGCACGCAGCTCTACACAATAATCTCATGTTGGTGCTGTAATCTGCAGCTTACAGAGCAAACATCGAGAATATTGTATAGTTACTACGATACGTCCTGACAGACTAGGTCTCCCAATTTCCTATATCTCTTGAATTTTCTATTATCATAAACTTATTCTGACTAGGTCATCCACTGATGACTGCCAGCAGTGGTATCCTCATCCTTATCTAGGGCAACTGTACTTTCAAGACTCACCTTTATGTAGTCGTACCTGTCACAAAATGGGCACACCATTTAAACCTATACAGACAGAAACATAGCATTTCTTGGAGTACGTATCCTCATGATGGACCTCACATGTCTACTAACTCTATTACACATTTCTATGTACTCCACGAAAATCAAGACACAAACTGAGGTACTTTTATATTTCCAGAGATATAATGCAGAATCTATAAACAAAGAATTACAGAAAAAGACAAACAGAATCCTATACTCCGCATGTAACATCTTAACAAGATTCTTTTTTACACTCCCAATTACATTATTTCTCATGAATCTAGAGCCTAGGCTCTGATACCAACTTTGTCACGACCCAACCTATGGGCCGGACCGGCACTAGGACCTGGGCCGGCATAAAGCCCCCGAAGCTCGTAGTAAGCCTTACTGCTCTCAAATCCATAACCAAGGCCCCAAAAAAACTTAGGCCCAACATGTAAATAAAATAAAATAAAATAAAATATTTTTATTCGGGTCAACCCAACCCGATAACCATAAAAAACTGAAGTCAGAGGAGCCTCGCTCAACCCTGTTACCATCACTTACAAATTGTTTAAATACCATACAAATCTTTATTTATTAATCTCAAAATTTTAAATTAACACGATTTCTAACAAGGTCCACACTATTACTGTCACATGCGGAGTTCTAGATTTTAAATTTAGAAAAAAATATTAAAACAATTAAATAACTGACGTTAAACCTGCAAGGAAGAAAACAGGTTGCTCTGTAAAAGAACTCCTCCTGTAGCCTGGAAAAAATAGGTGAACAGGAGTGAGCGTTCGACTTAGAGAGTAAAATATTAATTTCAATCATAATCTCTATAACTATCTAAAGCTAATGCACCCTGTGGAGTGAAATGCAGCCTCGGCAATATTTTAGCATCATAACAGCAAAAAGGTAATTTGGAGCACTCACACACCCGATAATATCAAACAATACATATATGGGAGCTGATCCCCTATACAGCTCTCTTAATCCAACCTGTGCCAGCGAAGAACTCAGCTCGGACTTCCACTTAAATAACCAAATCGGGGTCCCAGCGAAGAACTCAAGCTGTGTCTACCCCGAAGGACCGGGTCCCAGCTATGATCTCAAGCCGTGTCTACCCGTCTTATCCATAGTCAACACCACATCACACGAACGCCAACGCACGCACACTGCTCCAAATTACCACAACAATATTCATAGCACTTTAACAATTGTGAATGCAACATAAAACGTGCCTAGTGTTTAACTACATAGATATATACATATAAGTGATGCATGGGCATGCTTGAACATATAATAATATCGAAATTACAATTAAAATTAATATTTTACTCACAAGATAATCGATGACTATTGTGGTCTTTGGATGCAGAAAATAGTCGACATCGATCACCTAATAATTAAATTATAAATTTATTAGTACTAAGTCAAAATAAAATTCTAAAGAGGCAACAGAGACATTTAATTTATGCCTAAATCCAGTGAGTTTTCCTATACTTGGGACCTGCAAAAAGGCTTAAATAACACTTCTAAATTCAACTCATAGCTCATCATCATTATATGGCCCCTCCTTTGCCCTCCAACCTAAGCAATACTCAAAACCTTAAAAATTACGTTTTAGTCCCTATAATTGACATTTTGTAAAAATCCACTCAAACAAGCTCTAAAAATTCTAAAATTTTGCCCCGCGGTCCTTAATAATATTATAAGGCTATTGCAAAATGAATTGAAATTTTCTAATCACCCATGAATATTTTATTCAAGAATATTACTCAATTTCATAAGTTTCCAACAGCTAACATATTCTTAATTCAACCTAATTCAATATTCACATATTTAAACCTCCATCCTCAAGCTTCAACCAATCATATAGAATTTAAATATCATAATTTCAAATAATCTTATATGCCCATATGCTAAAAATCTAATTAAAATCTATCTATATTTTTCAAAAATATTCTACAATCACTCAAAAATTCAACAAACACCATAGAATATCTCCAAATAATTTTACTTTCATCATATATTTTTCTTAGAATTTTTCTCCAATTTTTCCTATTTAAGAAACACTGTATTTATACTCTACAAACAGAGAAATAATGAAAATAGTCTTACCCAAAGTTTATCTGTGTCTCAAAAATTCCAAAAATTTATGAGGAAGCCTCTGGAAGTTGAATCATCTCCAAAGCCTACCGAGACCACCAGGAACCATCACGCGACGGTGGCGCCATCGTCACCGGCGACATTTGCCAGATCTGATCATACTATCATGTTCCTCCCCTCTTCCTCAGTCCATAGGTGGTCTCGGATCGTCGATCCAACGGTCGGATCATCCTAGATCTGACAAAAAAGCTTGAAAAACCCGAAACCTCTCTCCTCCATATCTCACTCATCCGACCTCCATTTGCTGCAAAATTGGTATCAAAAGAAAGCTCTCGGAACAAGCTTTCCAACGCTACCTAAATTGCCTCGATCGGACGTCAAATGAAGCCGAAATCGAGCCGGAAAGCCGCTGCCCACTGTGCGCGCGTTTTCTCTCTCTTCTCCCTCTCTTGCCGCCGTTTCTGGTGGTTCTGGCCGTCGCTGGAGGGTCGTCGGCGTCGCCCAGGGTGGGGGGGACGCCTCGCCGGCAGTCCATGGTGGCTGGAGGCTTGCCGGCCGGAAAAAAAAGGGAGAGGGAATGAGAGTGATGGGAGGGAGAGTTTTAAGGGGAAGCTGCTAATTTTCTGATTTTTTTTTTTTTTTGAGTTGTTACAGAAAGAGCGTAGGTAACCCCGAATACAAATTTACTCTTTTTACCTTGAGTTATAGATCGATAATTGATAAAATTTTCATCGGTGTATGAAATGCAGTAATTTAAATTGTAATATTAAAAAAATATTATTAAGGACTCCAGGAATATTTATAGAAATTTTGAAAGTGAATTGAATTTTGAGAAGAAGAAAAGCAACAATCTAAAAATTAACAAATCTCATTTGATTTGTAACGGTGTGAATGGGAATTATTATATTAACTTGTATTTAATTAAAAAAAAACTGATAATCAAATATTAATTTATAAATATAAAATTTAAATAATTAATTAAACTTTTGTACTTAATAATATCTAAGTGATTTTAATGTTTTAACTTAAAATTATAGTAAATAAAAAATATTCACTTGATTAATTGTGCGAGAGAATTGTGTAGAATATAGGATCAACATAATACGGTGAGGAAATTCCATCACCACCGCCACTAAATAAGATGGATATAATATTCACCCATCATTAATTGTAGCGTCGAAAGTAGCTAATATATCAAAATCGAAACAACTTGAACTCTTCGAACACGCACTAATCGTGCTTTTGGAGCCACGACCTTGGACAAAATCACACAAAATTAGCGGATAAAACCTTCATTGGCCATCGCCTTCCATGCAATCAAAGCACGAGCTACTTGTCCACTCCCTTCCAAGTACCATCAAATATTTCACTATCAATGCAATGGATGGAATCTAAAACAAATGCTTTTGCAGCCTAAGCTAGGGAGGCTATGCTAATTGGTCATCCCGCGTGGACGATAGACTCTGGTTAAATATTCCAAGAAGTTCTATTTTGGGTCAAAGTCTCACCAATGGTCCATATCATCATCCCCTTCACTCTTTTCAGTGATGGAAAAATTGGTTGCTGCTTCATCAATTTTCTCATCTACACATAGTCAAATATTCCCTCAATCATGGACAAATTCCAATCTTTACAAATTTGTGACAAGATATTCTTGGCCCTTGTATATTTCCTAATTTGACGTTTTTCCTTGAAACTTCTTGTGCTCTATAGTCTCGTGATTTCAATGTGTTTGTTGAAATGTCAGTGTGCTTTTTATTTTTCTAGACTTTAACTGGACTCATGAGGCTTTGATAAATTTCACATAATGATTAATATGTTTGATAAATCGCTCTTGTTTGATTAAAATTAATTTGATTATTTTGAAGAATTATTTACTATTACGGATGAATATTGATTAATAATGTTCCCATGTTTTTAATTCTTCTATTGAAATTTCACGTGGTTGAAAAATTACTATCTGATCAATATGAATATATTTCTTGGCGCTTGGCGAGCAATGAGGAGTATGCTGGTGCTTGAGTCCCAACTTCACACCAGGGTATTCTTCATGAATTCCCAAAGTAGCTTTTTTTTTTTTTCTTAATAATGCATACCAATCAAGCAATATGTAAAACAGAGAACATAAAGAGTCGGAAAAGAGGAAAATTGGACATGTTGAAAATTCAACTCATTTTTATTATGTTCATTCCTATATACATATTCTGTCCAATCATTTTTTTTAAGCTCTTCACCACCGAGGCCAGTCGCCAGGGTTGCATAGGATTTCCGTTAATGATAATAGAAAATTTTATTCAACTTGGGATATCGCAATATAAAGCTTAGCATTACCCTTTTGTCTCTTTGTTGGAATGTTGTGATAAAAATTTTAAGGAATTAATTAAGGACCGCATGCTAAATGCAAGCAATTGTATCAATTTAGTTTTTAACAGCCTCTTACCCAAGATGCAACTGGTCTGATTCCTTTTTGTCCTGTCACTTCTGCATTTCTCTCTTTTTATGCTGCTTCACTGCGAAAATTGTCTCAACATTGTGTTTGGAGCATTAATTCACAAATTATTTGAGCAGAAAATTAAATCCAAAACCAACTTTAATTAATGTTATGGAATGGTGGAATTTTTTAATTTTTATTGTTTAGCAAATTACCTCTAATTAATTTAGGAATTTACTAACCATAGAACCGGTTTGCAGCAAATCATCAGGCTAGGTTGCAGCAAACCACCAGCCATCCATATGTCTAACCTCTGATGATATCCACACAGATCGGTTGTGAGAAAATTTTTCAAAACTTATTTTAGAGAATTTGAATTTATGAGTGCTAGCTCTAAAAGGAAGCTCTTTTAAATGAGAGTGGAAGACAAACTTCCTTAAAGAGAGTAACTTTTCATAATTATAAATTTAATCATTTAAATTTATTAATTATAAATTGACTCTTATAAGAATTAAAATTCACATAACTAATTTCTATAATTCTTAAAACTTTAAATTAAGTCTACACTTAATTATTAGGACATTAAGCAGATTAAATAAAATTTATGCTTTAGTCCATAAGTCTCTAAAATTATTTTATTTTATTTTATTTTATTTTTATTAAGTCCAACTTAATAATCCAATTTAATTTTTCACTTACAATCTTTATGTGTATAACTCATTAGATTCTTAATATGTTGGTAACAAATATAATTAAATAAAATTAACTCTTTAATTTTATTATCAATTCATAATTGATTAATTATATTTGTAGATCAGTATTGACATCTAACAATGTGTAATGACCATCCAAATATTAGAACTTATCAAACCATCCAAATATTAGAACTTATCAAAGTGATTTAATTAACCTTTTTATGATCAATCTGTCAGTGTAATTAATATCCCTTCATAATATTCCGATTTATACATTGATGCATAGAATGTATCTGTTATGTATAAATCATTTTTATTATCTCAATATGAATGCTTAATTAAATAAGATTTCAATTTTATTTTACTTTACGCAAAGATTTAACAATTCATACTGGCCAAGAGCAATTGAAATATTTTTCTCTAATTACCTAGGGTGATGAATTCTATCTTGACAATTAAATATCTCCATATAGTTTTTACTAAATCCAACAGCTGCCATATTTATTATCCTTATATAAAATGACATGTGAGCAGTATCAAAATATAGTAATTTTTATATAAGATAACTTAATATTTTAAGTCTAAAGATCACTTACATGACTGTTATGCGAGTCTTTCCATAGACACAGGTAAACTTCTATATGAAATTCTCGCGCGGGTCAATTTAGTGAACTTATCACTACAAGCACCTACACATTGGTTCTAGATATCTCATATACCTCAGCTTAGAGAATTGTTGCTTCATTTCATAAAGGAAAAAATGTAGTGTGTACTGATGTGAACAGTTATATCAATATCCACTCTCGATATAACATTAACTAAGAACATTTTTTGAACGATGCTATAATGCAGTTGAAATTTTATAATTATAACAATATTTTAATTTCTACTACTATACATACAAGTCTCATGAACTTTATCTTTATTAATTATTATTTATTAAAATTAAATTGAACAATAAAAATAAAACAGTCTTTATTAATTACAATATATATATATATATATATATTAAGTGATCATACTTCCAACTAAACCATTGACGACGGTGTACATACATACACTAACACATGGTTGGATCATAGACGCATTTTATCAGGATAAAACAACGGCCAGTGCTTTTTCGTTTATCCTGTCCTGCCATATCATCTCAATTTCTTTTGTTATTAGAATCAATTTTGGATTTGCTTGATTGACTGTTGTTGATTGGACGGATCAATTAAGAAAACAAATCATACATGTCTAACTAGTGATATTCTTGCATTGTTATGGGAATGATGCCTTCAAATGAAGCTGAAAACTGGTCGATGGTGGTCTTTGAGGTTGAAGCAGTCTGTTTGATTTGGTTTCCAGATGGACCAGAACAGATATGGTCGCTGTCTTCTGTATTCCTATAGTGACGGTAACCATGCTATTGTCACTGAGTGTAGTTGTCTACTCTGCTTATTGCAATCAAACTTGCCCATTTGGTGGATGGATACATTGGCTCTATCCCCCATTTGGATTTTCTGATGGCTGCAAGATTCGTCCACACTGCATCGAGTCAAGATTGATCTTTATTTGAATTCATGCTCGTATATCTATTATGGCGCTTCTTTAGAATTCGTTTTTCCTGCCATACGTCATTTCGTTTTCTTTTAAGTTCTCCCATCTCCTCATGGAGGCAACCGGCAGCAGAATGATGGACCACCCAAAATTCAGGGTTCTGTAGCAGTTATAGGAATACCACTTGTGTGCCTGGTAACTCCTCTCTATAAATTACAAGGAAGAACTAACATCTTGAATATGCTGTTAAGCCTCTAGCAAAGCTCTCAGCAAGTCTATATCATATTATTAAAGGTAGGGATGACTAAAAAAAAAAAGAAAAACTGTACCTTCCAAAATTTTACAATTACAATTTTAACTCGTACCATGAAAATGACCAATTTAATTTTTAACTGTTTAACTCTTGCTAATTCCACAAAGGACGTTCTTTATTGTCCTCGTAATCTTCTGCAATGAATAATTTGATCCTTATTGCAATTCTGCTGATGCACCAAGCTCGGAGACTGCACACTGAACGCTGGTTCACGTATTAAATGATCACATATACATTCTACCTTGTCTTACTACGACATAATTTTAATTTGATTATATAAATATTTGAGTTGTTTTTATGTAATTTTTCAGCCACATAAAATTTTAGTGGAAAATTTCAAAATGGAAAAATATTAATAGTAAATTCAAAGTCTATTAACGTTAGTCTATTTTCTTGTAAACGTGAAGCGAATATGAAAAATATCTTATTATAATAATTAAAATTCAGATATAAATTGCATCCAGTGAGTTTCACCGACTCAACATTGACATATCCAGTAAACGAAGAGCTAAAATTTCACAAGAATTACATTGTCGAAAAATGGCTACGATCTCCAAGAAGTTGACATCTTTTTGCTTGGCGGTCTTGTTATGCACATTCACGGCAAGAGAAGCAAATGCAGCAGGGATCACCAATGCAGCAATGGAAAGGGACACAACTCCTGGCTGCAGCCCCCTGCACCCTGCAGCATGCAATGACCAACAGGCAAACAATTATGGAAGAGGCTGTGAATCAGCTGAACTGTGTTGGGGGGGCCACTAAACCTAATTACATGAGGATGCATGTATATTGATGCAAGTACAGTCTCCCAATAGTCATCGCCCTTAAAGGAGATGCGACGTATAAATTTGCATCTTTTCTTTATAGATAAAATAAATGATTAAGAACTACAAATAATTAATTGTAAGTACGGTGTTATTACATATAGTTTGCTAAAGTTACAGGAATGGGAAAAATCATTTTGTTTACATAGAATACACTGAAAATGATGGTCAAATGTGATCTCATATTCTCATTTTCTGGACAATTGTATTATTTTTTTTGAACTAATAACTAATTTTTAAATTTTGAATTCCATTCTCTCCCTGCACACACGTAAAATAATTTTTTTATTTAAATTTGATTTATTATAAATCTAAAATATATAATATACGATAAGAATCAACTATTAAATATATAATTTATCTTAAATTCATAGCGAATTAAGTAAAATTTTTTCATTTAATGAAATTAAAAAAACAAATTTCACATAAATCAAGCTAACTAATCACATTTAAAAAAAAATGAAAACATTAATTATCTAAACAATTAGTCTATTACCATCTATTTTAAGCAATTTCTTTGATAGATTAATTTCTAAAATATTATTAAAATGGCATCAATATTTTATTAATTTCTAAAATATCTTTAAAATGTTATTGTCCAACTGTATAAGAAATTTGAAAGGAAGAAATTTGATTTTTTGTTAGCTTAATGAATAAGCTTTATTTTTATTATTGGTTAATTATTTATTAATTTATAATTTTTTATTTGTTATTGCATTTTGATTTAATTAAAATTTAAACATAAAAAGGAAAATAGTTGGACAAAAATATTGACGATTTTAGTATTGAAATGAAAATCATTTAATTAATTTTCAGTCTTTAATGTTATAAATAACTATTTATTAGCAGAAAATTTTCTAATTTACTTGAAAATTTTATTTTAATACTACTTTAAAATATTTAAACTATTAGTAATTATAACTAAATCTCAAGGATTAATAGTAATCTGACCCGCTTATAATCTCCACCATTATAAGCATATGTTTTGCCCAAGGTTCAAAGAAGGCAATTTTGAATTTTTGTCCAAATTCTTAAATAAATTTAATTTTTGACTAAAAATATAAAATATGATTTTTTTTTTCATAATTAATATTAATTTTACAATTATAAATATTAAAAATTAATTATTATTTAAAAAATTAAAAAAAACCCTAAAATCTGATAACCAACCCATATTCCCAACTCCCATTTGCTTGATTAAAGCATTTAAGCAAAATATTTTCCGGTGTAAACTATTCAAGAGCTTAAACCTGGCTTTCGGGTCCCCACTGGAATGGAAACCGGTTCAAACGGGCGCCTGTCCCTGTTGCCAGCCTTTTCATCGAAAAAGATAGGCCAAATTTTTGAGTGGTGAACGGTCGACGGCGAGATTGTGGGAGAAGGCAAATATGGGTATGAGTGCCGAAAAAGGGGCGATGGAGCTGATTTAGGTGGGTTCATGGATGGAGGCGTGGAGATGGAGAATGTAGGATGTGATGCGTCATTTCTCTGGAAAGGCAGTCGATGGCCGCCGGAACCAACGTCCTACATCTCCTATATGGCAGCAATCTTTCTTGGGCATGTTTTGATGAATTTTGAGTTTATGGATTTCATGTTGGGTTTTGTTGAATTTTGAGTGTATGCATTTCATGTTTCTGGGTTTTGTTTAAAATGTTTTCCTGTTCTGGAAATTTTTTTTTTAATTAAAAATAAATAAATAATTTTAATACTTAAAATTATAGAAAAATTTTATTTTATTATTAAAAAATATTTTATAAAAGTTGAAAATCTTATTTGGACTTATAAAGTAAAATAATAATAATAATAATAATAATAATAATAATAATAATAATAAGATTCTATAATTGCAATAAAGTGACCGACTCACTTTAAATCTGACTAGATTAATTAGTGCATGAATTACTCAATCAATTCGTTTAAATCAATTTCGATTTAAGAAAAAGGTTTTATTTTAATTGGACCGAATATTGATTCAATCATATTTTAAAGAAGCTATTCAATTATTTCAATTTTTTATGAACTTGGTAGTTAATCGCTTTTTTACCTTTTATTTTAAATTTAAAATTATTTTAAAAACTTTTAATCTTCTTTTAAAAAGAATATATGATTCTAAATTGATTGTTGTGAGTGTTGTGTTGGCAGACTACACTTCCATGGCTCAGGACTTCCCTTCTCATGGTTGATTCACGTGGTTGTCGGACAATATCGACCATTGGATTAAAGCTGTGTGAGCGAATGTTGATGTAACCTGGTGAGCATCAAAGACAGAAAATAATTGTCCATTTCAATTTTTTATGAAATTGGCAGTCAGCAACCACACAGTTGTTACACCATTTTTTCTTTAATTTTTATATTTTTTAATGTTAAGTTATTGAATTATAACACTAAATTATCTAATGTGGTCTAATATATGAAGTTTCTATATCAGTATTATCATTTGTAATATATGTTTAATTTTGTTTGAATTTTTTATTTTATTTTTTTTAAATTTATTTGGCTCTTATTATAATTTAAATTTGAAACTTCACAATTTTAAGATAAAGATCAAATACCAAAAAATTAATTTCTTTTAATTTTATTTAATATTTATATAAAAAAAGATAGTATTTTAAAAATATTTTCACATTATTTAAATAATGTATAATTAAATTATAAATTGAATGTGAAAGATATTTTTATTTTTTTCATTAATAAATATTTTAACAACTTGAATTTAGAAAATATAATTTTATAACTCAAATAAGCTAAATAAAAATAATGTTATACTATTTTAATATTACTAAATAATTTTTACATGTCATGATCCAACCTATAGGCCGGACTGGTACTAGGACTTGGGCCAGCCTAAAGTTTCCGACACTTGTAGTAAGTCTAATTATTCCTGAATCGAATCCTAAGACCCATTTAAGCCCAAATTCGAGAATTCAACTGGATAGAGTCCGGCCATAACATGGACCATACAATGGGGAGTTTTTGACTCACCCGACCTGTAAGCATAATATATATAACAATTTTGGGAGCTTAGCTCACCCTCCACATAAATATCATAAATCAAATGGGAGCTCAGTTTCTTCATCTAATCCAATCATGCATGCATTTAATAGGTTTACAGATCCAACGTGACAATTATAATATAGACCCAAATTAAATAAAGTACTTTTAACACATGTGGAATTCTAGGAGTTAGTAAAATTATACAAAACATAATAGATATTAATAGATAACCTGCGAAGGAGAGAGGCAGGTTAGAACTCAACAAGAAATCTCATGTATCCTTAAAAAATAAGGTGAACAGGAGTGAGCATTCGACTCAGATAATAAAATACTGATTTTAAGCACAATTTCTATAGCTATCTAAACTAATGCATCCTAAAGAGTGGAATGCAACACCTTCATAATTTTCATATAAATCACATCATAACAGTAAAAAGGGTTAATTTGGAATACTCATGTACCCATATAATATTCAAACAGTACATATATGAGAACTGATGCATACATTTTGCATAGTCGTTTAGATTTAATTTCATAGCCATTTTACTTGATTATTAGTCACTTTTAGCTAATTTCATTAGTTATTTAGTTAGTTTTTCATAATTGCAAAATTTGGATTAATTTGTAATTTTTACTTTGTTTTGTAGGAAAAATTGTGTTTTTGAAGGACTAAAAAGAAATTTTACTTTTGAGGAATGATTTCTGCAGCCAAAGATGTCAAAAACAAGTTTCAAAGTTGAAGTATGCATTGGCCAAATTGCGCATAACTTGCCGCATAAGCTATGCAGTTCTGCATAAGGAGAAGAAACTCTACCAGCACTTGCCGAAATCTGCATAAGTTGCCGCATAACTTATGCAGATTCGTGCCTCCCTTATGCAGCCTCACAGAATTGTGCATAACCTATGCAGTCTTGCACCTTGCTCATGCAGTTTCGCACAAGAGAGCCAGAAACCAGCCGAAAACTGCATAAGGGACTGCATAACTTATGCAGTCCACTTATGCAGTCCCATAAAGACTTCATTAATGAGTGTGAGAAGATTCCTCGTAAAATCACACCTCACACACACCATTTTAGGGCTGCTTGTCAGAAAAAAAAGTTATAAATAGATCCTTATCCCATTTTAGAAAGGGGGGAGGAAAAGAAAGGAAAAGGAAGAGGAATTGGGCAGAAGCTGAAGAGTCAAAATCGTCTCCCACTCCATTTCCAACCAGATTTGGATTTTTCTTTCCTTTCTTGCATTTCTCCTACCTTTCTAGTATTGGGTTTCTTGTTTCTTAGCTTAGATTAATGCTTTATTTCCTTATTAATTCAGAATATCTTGTAAATATTATGGATAGTGAGTAGTTTCATTTGATTCTGGAGTAAGGGATGTAATATTTGAGATATTTTGTGGATTTTGATTGGGTAGTTCATATTTTGTGGTCTTAATGAGTTTTATTCTTTTGTTGTGTGCTCAATGACATGCTTAGTGTAGGATCCCATTAAGTGATGTTCTTAATCCATGGTTGAGGCACCGAAAGGAGAAAGCCTTGTGATAAATAATCAAGAAATTGGACTTAATTAACTTAGATCTAGAAATAGACTAAGGATTAAGAGGATTTACAGATTAATTAAAGAACTTAATGGGTCTTAATTAACTCTAACTCCACGAAAGTAGGATTAGATTGATTAAGGCACTCTTTGTCCCACTCGAAAGGGTATTCAAAGGATTTAAGAATTAATCTCCTTAAAACCCGTAAGTTCCACAAGATTGGATAACCAATTTAAAATCCCAAAATAGCTTGAATATGAACTCCCGAACTCCGGAATCGCCTTTTTATCATTGTTAATTTCTAATTGAATTTAATTACTTGTCATTTTAAATCTTGCCATATTTCAATTTGATTATTTTAATTTGATGCAAATTTAGTTAAATCATTACATAGTTGAATAGATTATTAATTTTGCACATATAGATTTCATACTCCAATACCCATCAATTTATTGCTTTAATTTCAAAAATAGTTCAATTTAGTCAACTTTTTATATCAAAAATTCAATCATTAACACAACTCCTCATGGGAACGATATCTTTTCTATATTACTTGTACGACCCGTGCACTTGCGGTTGGGCCACATCAAGTTTTTAGCGCCGTTGCCGGGGAGTTGTTTGTTTAAGATTGAATTCTTGATTATTTTAGTCGTTTATAGTTTTATCTTTGTTATCTTTTCATTTTGTGTTTGTTTGTTTTCTTTTTAGGTACTCTTAATCTTTTATGAGAAGAATTAGAAGCACAAGTGACACATCCTTATTATTTAATCCTGAAATTGAGAAATTTTGTAAAGCCAACAAGAAAGAAACCAGAAAAAGGAAAGAAGCCTTGAGAGAAACTGAAATTGAAGCAGACATGGCTGATGAAAGAATTAGAATTGGTGGTGGTAATGCTGAAAATGATCGAAACAATGAAAATACAGCCCAAGGTGAAGAGGTTGTAAATGCTAATGTGCCTAGGGGAAGTATGATGGATCATGCTTTTCCTCATTTTGATGACTTGAGAGAGAGCATAGCAAGACCAAGAATTGATGCAAATAGTTACAAGATGGATTTTGGAGTTCTTCAAATGATTCAAAATTTCCAATTCGGGGGACATCCTTCTGAAAATCCACATACACATCTAAAGAAGTTTGCTATGATTTGTGATATGCAAAAACAACCTGGAGTATCTAATGATGCAGCAAGATTGAAGCTATTTCCATTCTCTTTGAAAGATAGAGCATTGGATTGACTTGATTCTCCTCACAACTCCATTACAAATTGGGAGCAACTCACTGATGCATTTCTTGCACAATATTTTTCACCTGGAAAAACTCAAGAGTTGAGGAATCAAATGACAGCTTTTAGACCAAGAGAAGATGAAACTCTGTATGAATCATGGATGAGGTGGAAGGAATTAGAGAGACAATGCCCACATCATGCCATTCCAAAATAGATGATAAACCAAAATTTTTACACCAATGTTACTCCTGCAATTAGAGGGATTATTGATGCTCAAACAGGAGGAGAATTTATTATGAAGCATGAAGATTAAGCTTATGAGCTATTGGAGAAAATTGCAAAGAATACTCATCTTCGGAGTAGTCCAAGAGGACCAGCTCCAACTCAAAAGAGGCAAGCTGCTGGAATGTATGACCTTGATCCATTCAACATGATTAATGCAAAGTTTGATGCACTTACAAATGTCTTGGCTAAGAAGATGGAAGATTTAAGTATGTTGGTTAGTTCATCATCATCATCTGGAAGTTCACAATAAGTTGCTTATGCAGAAGGAACTACCAGCTGTGGAGTAGACTATGGAGAGCAAGCTGCATATGTTGGTAATTATGGAAACAAACAAATGGGAAATTCTTACTCTCAAACTTATAATCCAACTTGGAGGAATCATCCCAACTTTTCATGGGGAAATCAGTAAAATCAAGTTCCAAATTAGAATTTCCAACCACGACAGCAACAAGGAATTCCATATCAGCAAAATAGGCAACCATTGCCTAATTTTCAGCAGAGAAACATGAATCCTGCACCTCCACCAAAACAGCAAGAACAAAGTTCCACCACAGAAGCTTTATTACAACAGATTCTTGCTAACTAAACTAAGCATGATGAAGAGATGAGAGAGATGAAAGCAAGGCTAGAACAGATGCAAACACATAACAGAATGTTGGAAAATCAGATTGCACAACAAGCATCTTCCTCAGGTACCAAGTCTTTTGGAAAACTTCCAAGTCAACCGGAAAACCCAAGAGAGCAGTGTCAAGCTATCACTTTAAGAAGTGGGAAAGTTGTAAATAGTGAGAAGAGTGAAAAAAATGAGAAGAGAGAAAATAGTGAGAAGAGAGAAAATGAGAAAGAAATTGATGAGAATGAAAAACAAGAAAGTGAGGAAGAAAGTGCAGAAAAATGTAAAGAGAAAATTGAAGAGAAGGAAGAGAAGTATATACCTCCAGAGCCTTACAAGCCACAACTTCCCTTTCCACAAAGATTTCAAAAAGCCAAGCTTGATAAGCAATTTGGAAAGTTCTTAGAGGTTTTGAAGAAGCTATACATAAATGTGCCTTTTATTGATGCTCTTTCACAAATGCCCTCTTATGCAAAATTCTTAAAAGAAATTCTCTCAAACAAGAGGAAACTTGAAGATCATGAAACTGTAGCTTTAACAGAAGAATGCAGTGCTATCCTCCAAAGGAAACTTCCTCCAAAGCTCAAGGATCCAGGGAGTTTTTCAATTCCATGCCACATTGGGGAATCATGTTCTATAAAAGCTTTATGTGATTTAGGGGCTAGTGTTAGCCTTATGCCCCTCTCCATTTATGAGAAGCTTAATATGGGAGATCTTAAGCCAACCCACATTTCTCTTCAGTTAGCTGACAAATCAATTAAGTATCCTGAAGGGATTTTGGAGAATGTGCCTTTGAAGGTTGGAAAGTTCTATATACCTGTTGACTTTGTCATATTGGACATGGAAGAGGATTTTAATATCCCAATTATCTTGGGAAGACCCTTTTTAGCTACAGCAGGAGCATTGATTGATGTTAAGGGAGAAAAATTGACTCTTAGAGTTGGTGAAGATCAATTGGTTTCAATATTAATAACACAATGAAGAAGCATCATTCTGAAGCTGATACTTGTTTGAGAATTGATATCATTGATGAGCTGGTTGAAGAACACTTCAGAAAGAGATATCCAGAAGATCTACTTGAGAATTTCTTGGTTCATGGAGGAGGCATAGACTATAACAACCCTCATGTGGCTGCATATGCTCAACATTTAGAGGGTAGTCCACCATTCAATTCTGCCCCAGTTTTTCAACTCACACAAAAGGAAATAGTCGAATCTAAGCAACCATCATTCAAGGAAGAAGATGCACCTAAGGTAGAACTTAAACAACTTCCTTCTCAGCTCAAGTATGAATTTCTTGTAACACTTATCCAGTAATTGTAAATGCAAACTTGAGTATTTTAGAGGTTGATAAGTTGTTAAGAGTGTTGAGGCAATTTAGGAAAGTTTTAGGATATAGCATAGATGACATTAAGGGAATAAGCCCACACTTTTGCATGCACAGAATTATTTTGGAAGAAAATTGTAAGCCATCTATTGAACATCAGAGGAGGTTGAACCCAAATATGAAAGAAGTTGTTAAAAAGGAAATTTTGAAGTTGCTTGATGCAGGGATCATATATCCTATCTCAGACAGTACTTGGGTAAGTCCAGTACATGTTGTCCCAAAAAAGGGTGGAATGACAGTGGTTAAAAATGAAAATAATGAATTAATTCCCACCAGAACAGTGACTAGTTGGCGAATGTGCATAGATTACAGAAAATTAAATATAGCCACTAGAAAAGATCATTTTCCACTTCCCTTCATTGATCAAATGCTAGAAAGACTAGCTAGGCATTCTTATTTTTGCTATTTAGATGGGTATTCAGGATTTTTTCAAATCCCTATCCATCCAAATGATCGAGAGAAAACCACTTTTACTTGTCCATATGGAACCTTTGCTTATAGGAGGATGCCATTTGGGTTGTGTAATGCACTAGCCACTTTTCAAAAGTGCATGATGGCAATCTTCTCAGATTTCATTGAAGATATAATGGAGGTTTTTATGGATGATTTTTCTATTTATGGATCTTCATTTGACATATGCTTGGCTAACCTTTTTAAAGTTTCTGACGATGTGCAGAATCGACCTTGTGTTAAACTGGGAAAAGTGTCATTTCTTGGGTCAGGAAGGAATAGTGCTTGGACATTTGGTATCTAACCGAGGAATAGAGGTTGATAAAGCCAAGGTTGAAGTGATAGAGAAGATGGCTCCTCCTACCAATGTCAAGGGAATTCGAAGTTTTCTAGGACATGCCGGGTTCTACAGAAGCTTTATCAAGGATTTTTCTAAAATAGCCAAACCTTTGTCTAATTTGTTAAGTCATGACATACCATTTGTATTTGACCAAGAGTGTTTGGATGCCTTTTGCAGGTTAAAGCAAGCTCTTATCACTGCACCAATCATGCAACCTCCTGATTGGAACCTACCTTTTGAAATTATGTGTGATGCTAGCAACTATGCAATTGGAGCTGTTCTTGGTCAAAGAAAAGACAAAAGGGCTTATGTTATTTATTATGCTAGTAGAACACTGGATGAGGCTCAAACAAATTATGCAACAACTGAAAAGGAATTCTTAGCAATTGTCTTTGCATTGGAAAAGTTTAGACCTTACATAATTGACTCAAAGGTGGTTATATTTTCAGATCATGCTGCTATCAGGTATTTACTCCGTAAAAAGGAGGCTAAACCTAGGCTCATTAGGTGGGTTCTGTTGCTGCAAGAGTTTGATTTGGAGATTAGAGATAAGAAGGGAGCTGAAAATGTAGTTGCGGATAATCTTAGTAGGTTGAAATTGGATGGTGAAGAAATGGATGATGTCCCTATTGATGAGTTTTTCTTGGATGAACAACTTTTCTCTCTTGTTGCTAAACTACCTTGGTATGCAGACTTGGTGAATTATCTATCTTGTGGAGTTTTACCTCTAGGAATGACATGGCAACAAAAGAAAAAGTTTTTACATGAGGTAAAATTTTATAGATGGGATGATCCTTTACTCTTTAGGAGATGTTGTGATGGTATAATAAGAAGATGTATTCCTGATGAGGAGACACAGAGTGTTACGCATCATTGCCATGCTTCTGATTATGGAGGACATTTTGGAATCTCTAAAACAGCTAGCAAAATTTTATAAGCTGGTTTCTTTTGGCCAAATCTTTTTAAGGATGTGAGGAAATTTGTGTTAGAATGTGATAAATGTCAAAGGAGTGGAAATTTGTCAAAAAGAGATCAAATGCCCCTAAATGATATTCTTGAAGTAGAATTATTTGATGTCTGGGGAATAGATTTTATGGGCCCATTCCCTCCTTCATATGGTAATAAATACATTCTAGTTGGAGTTGACTATGTGTCAAAGTGGGTGGAAGCTATTGCAACTCCAACTAATGATGCTAGAGTGGTTGTGAAATTCTTGAAGAAATTTATTTTGAGTAGATTTGGAGCTCCGAGGGCTGTAATTAGTGATGGGGGTTCACATTTTTGTAATAAACAATTTGAGAGCTTAATGAGGAAGTATGGTGTAGTGCACAAGATAGCTAACCCATACCATCCTCAAACTTCAGGACAAGTTGAAATTTCTAACAGAGAACTCAAACATATCTTGGAGAAAGCAGTGAGCAATTCTCGGAAAGATTGGTCTGTCAAACTAGATGATGCCTTATGGGCATATAGGACTGCTTACAAAACCCCTATAGGAACTACTCCCTTTAGGTTGGTGTATGGTAAGTCTTGTCATTTACCTGTAGAGCTAGAACATAGAGCATATTGGGCCATTCAGACCTTGAATTTTGATCTCAAGCAAGCTGGTGAAAAGAGGCTATTGAAACTTAATGAGCTTGAAGAATTGAGGATGGATGCTTATGAAAGTGCCCGTATTTATAAAGAAAGAACTAAAGTTTGGCATGATAAGCATCTTAGGAAAAAGGAATTTAAAGAGGGTGATTCAGTTTTGTTATTCAACTCAATATTGAAATTGTTCCCTGGAAAACTTAAATCAAGATGGACTGGTCCATATAGAGTTTCTAAGGTTTTCCCTTATGGAGCAATTGAAATTTGGAGTGAAAAATCTGGGAATTTTAAGGTCAATGGGCATAGATTGAAACATTACATAACTGGAGACCCAACAAAGGGAGCAAGATATTACAAGCTCTCCAATCCCTCACCTCTTTTTAATGAAATGCATGAAGAGTCCAGCTAAGGACTATAAATTAGCACTCTTGGGAGGCATCCCAAGTTCTTTTATTTTGCTTTTGTTGATTTACTTTTATTTACATTGTTTTTGTTTTTATCTTAAATCTCCCCAAATCCAATTTTTGACACTGTTGAATTTTGTCCCTTGTAGATGTATTTCAATGGAGGAAGGTTGGTGAACTGCTGGGGAGTGACTCTTAATCTGATATTTTGTCCTTCAACTCTCCTAAGATTGATTTATTTTCACTGCATAACCTGTGCAGGTTTGCTTCTTGGTTTATGCAGAAAAATGAAATTTTCAGCAAAGAAGGGTCTGCAGCACATGGCTTATGTTTCTTTGTGAGGTTGAGTGTGTAACTTTTAAGTATTTGTGCTTATCATGTTAATATAATGGTAAGTGGGTCATTTTTGTAGTTTTGAGCTTATTTGGGTTGTGAGATTCAAGGTGGACATACTGCATTTTCTTGGCATAACTTGGGGAGTCCATTCTCATTTGTGGATAAATGCAACTTTATGTAGATTTTATTGAGTTTTACTATGCTAAATGTTGATTTGCAGAATTTGAGTTGAAATGGCATGATTCACAAATGCCTCTTATGTAGAAGTCACTTCTACAAGCTTGCATGATGCAATTTTGATGGATTTTGTATAGATTGATGTGTTTTTATTGACAATTTCTCATGAATTATGCTTCACAGAATTATATTTCTTCATTCTAGTGTATTTTTCAAACCTGTAAATCATTTTCAATTGTAATCTCAATCTTGTTGAATTGTGCATAAGTAACTGCATAACTTATGCAATCCTGCATAACCACAATTTTTGTCATTTTTTTATCTCTGCTGCAATTTGCATAAGGATGTGCATAGCTTATGCAATTCTGCATAGCCACATTTTTGTCAAATTTCAAATCTTCCGAAACTTGCATAAGTGTGTGCATGACTTATGCACTTTTGCATGACTTCAAATCCTGCATTTTCTTTTTCTGCCGAAATCTGCATAAGGGAGTGCATAAGTTATGCATTTCCGCATAACCAACCTTTCTGAAATTCCACTTCCTGCCGAGACTTGCATAAGGGAGTGCATAAGTTATGCACTCCCGCATAACCACAAATTCTGGAAATCTAAAACCTGCCGAGACTTGCATAAGGAGAGTGCACGGCTTATGCACTTCCGCATGACCAATTTTTCTAAATTTCAAAATTTGCCGAGACTTGCATAAAGAGAGTGCACGACTTATGCACTTCTGCATGACCACATTTCCTCCACTTCCATTATTAGCCGAAACTTGCATAAGTCAGCGCATAAGCTATGCACTTTTGCATAACCAAATTTTCACACTCTTTATCTTCCACCGAAACCTGCATAAGAGAGTGCATAACTTATGCACACCCATTCTCCCCTTATGCAGTTTTACACATGTCCTGTTCAAATCAAAAATTTTTTTCGGCACCCACTTTCCCACCTCCACTTCCCGTCATTCCTGTTCACGCCTTTCCCCCATAACCATTTTTCTCGGCATCATCCTTCCTCCCCACTCCCTTTTTCACCGCCTTTGCCCTAACTTCCCTCTGCCTCTTTTACTTTCTCCATCACCTCCTCCTTTCTCACCATCAACAACACCATGGAATCACCTCCTCATTCCCCTCAAACCTCCCCTCTCCAAGTCTCGCCCTTCACAATGCGGCCCCCCAACCCTGATTCGCCTCCACAACAAACCCCTCCACCACCTCCCACAGCCACCTATAATAGGAAAATCCGGTCGAAATCCACCCGACCCATGGCTTCTGCACCTCCTCTCACAAAATGCAAAGAACCACCCACCACTCCACTTTCAGAGCCTCCACCCAAAAACCCCAAAACTTCAGCTTCCACACGATAAGGGGTTGGCGTTGCTACCTCTACCCCACAAGCCAAATCACCCACTTCTAGCAAAAAGCAAACATCAGCAGCAACACAGGTATCTAAACTACCTTGGCCTCTTCCTGATGCAACTCACAAGGCAACCTTTAAGAGACTCAAGGACAAGAAAGTGCAACCCACGAGGTACATTTCTGCGGATGCCCTCCAATCAGTGGGTTTATTTGATAATGTTGTTGCTTACCTTGATGGTTTAGGTTGGATGGAATTTGTGCATAAGCAAGAACTAGTTTATCCAGCTCTAGTTTTGGAATTTATTTCCTCATTTTCTGCTACTCTGAAATTGCATGAGATAGATTACAAACCAACTATGAAGTTTAGGTGTTTGGGGCAAAATAGAGAGCTATCATTAGACCAATTTTATAGCATTTTTGGGTTTGCAATTAATGGACTATTTAGGGTACCATAAAGAGGGGTAGAGGTAGCAAATAAAGGTGTTTGGAATGCTGCTCAGTTTTGGAGGATTATCACAAACCAACCTCAGAGTTTTTCTGCTAGCAGATCCAAAACCTCTCAAATTCTAGACCCTGCACTTATATTTATCCATAGGCTTATTGCTAGCACTATCTTGGGCAGAGGGACTAGTTCTGGTGCTGTTGGAAAATCTGAATTGTTCATGCTATGGTGTGCTTTTCACAAAGTCAAGGTATCTCCTGGTTACTTCTTTTGTGAGCATGTGTTACATATTGCTACCAAATCCATAGGTGACATAGTCATGGGTGGGCTCATAACTGTTATAGCCAAGCATTTTGGTTTTAATCCGGAAGAGCATCCTCTACCAGCACTTTCAGACACTCTATATTTTGATGCTAAACACCTATATAAAACTAGATTCAGTTTGCCACCTTCTGACACTGCAAAACTAACAGCAGATACAGGACCCACTGCACAACCAGAGGCACAACCTGTCCCACCAGTCCAATAGCATTCTACTGAACCTGCACCACCCACTCAGTCTGCACAGGATATCCCAGCAGACTCTGCACAGCCTACACCTTCTGCAGCTGGACCCTCTTCATCCACAGCGCCTCCTCCCTTCAACACTAAAGCCTTATTCACCTATCTTGAAAGGCTTAGTGATGATATATATTTTGTGGATAGAAAGCTTGAATCGGGTCTTGACACCCTCAAGGATCGTCATGATCAACTCTTTGATTTTGTCATGGAAACCAGAGATAAGCAGAAAGAATTAAAAGAGATGATGAAGCAGCTCATGGTTTTTCTGGGAATGCCACCTCCTCCTCCATCACCTCCTCCAAAACCACCCCTTCGACAGCAGCCAGCTCCAACCAGTCCCTTAGCAGCATCTTTGGACAAGGGCAAAACCATAAAATTAGATTAGTCTTTATTTTGATTTTGTTCAAACTTCTAGGAGTTTTTCTTTTTGGATGTGTTGAAAATAATTTTAGTTTGCCTTGAATTTTGTTTTCCTTGAAGTTCTATTGGATGGCTATTCCATTAGTTTTTCATTGATTCTCATTGCCTTTACTGCCCTTTTGTGCATACTTGTCCATACACTGTATATATTTGCATGCTTCTACTGGTGTTTGCACATTTTTTCTTGCTATATCATCATACAGCAGCTTTTGAATATACTGCACAGGCTGTGAATCCCCTTATGCACATATTCTGCATAGCCTGTGCAGTCCTTTATGCCACTCATGCAGAACTGCATAGCTTATGCACCCTCATGCACCTGTTCTGTACAGCATTTTACTCTGCATAACCTGTGCAGCTTCTTCTGCATCACCTTTATCTCTTGAATTCTCACCTGCTCTATACCAGGTAACTCTTTCTTTTTGCTCTTAAATTTCACTATTCCTGGCATTCCTTTTTGCTTTGAGTTTTGATAATGCACTGCTTGAGACATTGAGGACAATGTCCAATTTTGAGTTTGGGGGTGTGCATTTTGATTTTTGCTACATTTTTCACATTTTGAGTATAGGAACATCTCACCCCATTCCATTTACATATACTGTAAATATTTTACATATACATCCATACATGCATATACATAACACATTTACACACACATTATACATCACTTAGAAATTCTACACATTGCACACAAATAGATTTCCTCCATTTAGTTAATGCATTGCTCATTTTTAGGAATCATGCATCATGCATTAAAATCTTTTGCGAAATCCCTTGAGTATTGGAAAAAATTGCCTATGAGAGTGATTTGACTTACCTTTAGTTGGGTTTGTGGATTGAAAGTTTCCTAAGAGGTGCAAAGTTTTGAAGTGTCTATCCCTTGCCTATATCTTCTTAGCCAAAAAGCCACCCAACTAGTCCTTTAGAGATTGGAGTGTTTAGAGGGAAAGTTTCCTAAGAGGTGCAAAGTTTTGAAGTATCTATCCCTTGCCTATATCTTCTTAGCCAAAAAGCCACCCAACTAATCCTTTAGAGATTAGAGTGTTTAGAGGGAGTTATTGGATATAAGGTAGTCAAATGATGTCTCACCAATCCTAGAACAAATTTTCTCAACCTTTCAAGGCGAAATACCAGCTTGTACTTGAAAAGAGATGATTAGGCATTCTTTGATTTAAACCTTCTCATTTTAAACCTTTGGCCCTTTTCCTAATTAAAATTGACCCTTACAAACCCCCTTTGAGCCTTTTTATTCCTAATTTTTCTTGAAACCCTTATTGCTACCTAGCCAATGAACCAAACACTCCAACCCTTTTCATGAGAATAATTATTTATAATATTAGGTACATAAAAAAAAGAAGAAAAAAAAATACAATAAAAGGGAGAAGAAATGCTTGTCATCTTGTAAAAGTGCTAGTATATGTGCTTTTCATTATTGTCATTCAGATTGAAAGAAATCCACCCAAAATATTAAAAGGAATGAGTTTGGGGGTGGCATTTTTAGGGACAATCATCAAGAGAAAATGCAAGATACAAGTTTAAAGTATCAAAGTGTCCCTCCATTTTTATGTGTTTTGTAAAATATGCTAGCACTTGACAATTCTCATTGTGTATTTCTCTCCTCCATATATATAAAAAAAAAGAAAAAAATATAATAAAATAAGAAGTGTACCTTATGTTGTCAAGATTGAAAATATTCTCATGTTTTGAATCCTTTGTACCCCTTTTTATTCTTAGCCTCACTTTGAACCCCATGGCCCCATTACATCCCTAAAAATACCTTTGATCTCTTGATAGTACTTGCTACATTAGTGGAGATAGGAGTAGGAAATTTGCCTATGGGATTGGAAAACTATCCATTCATTCATTCAATTCCATCATTCTATATAGAGACACTTTGACTATTGATTATTCTAGAATTCCTTTTGAGCATGACTCTCTCTTTTGATTAGTTGGTTCGGGAATTTTGAATGATAATTGACTTGATGGCTAAGCAGTGAAAGCTTGGATAAGCATTAGATTCTTTGCATTTTGAAGGAGGGGTATATGGATTGTTGGTATGGCTAAAGGTGTGTTAAGTTACTTTAATAGGTGATTTTCATAGCTCTTTGGATAAGGCACCCCTAAAAAAATTTGCATTACATTTTAAAGTTTGCTTGAGGACAAGCAAAAGCTTGAGTTTGGGGGTATTTGATGCATACAATTTGCATAGTCATTTAGGTTTAATTTCATAGCCATTTTACTTGATTATTAGTCACTTTTAGCTAATTTCATTAGTTATTTAGTTAGTTTTTCATAATTGCCAATTTTGGATTAATTTGTAATTTTTACTTTGTTTTGTAGGAAAAATGGTATTTTTGAAGGACTAAAAAGAAATTTTACTTTTGAGGAATGATTTCTGCAGCCAAAGATGTCAAAAACAAGTTTCAAAGTTGAAGTATGCATTGGCCAAATTGCGCATAACTTGCCGCATAAGCTATGCAGTTCTGCATAAGGAGAAGAAACTCTATCAGCACTTGCCGAAATCTGTATAAGTTGCAGCATAACTTATGCAGATTCGTGCCTCCCTTATGCAGCCTCACAGAATTGTGCATAACCTATGCAGTCTTGCACCTTGCTCATGCGCCAAGACAAGAGAGCTGTAAACCGAAATCAGATAAGGGACTGCATAACTTATGCAGTCCACTTATGCAGTCCCACAAAGACTTCATTAATGAGCTGGCAGAAGATTTCCTCAGAAAATCACACCTCAAACACACCATTTTAGGGCTGCTTGTCAAAAAAAAGTTATAAATAGATCCTTATCCCATTTTAGAAAGGGGGGAGGAAAAGAGAGGAAAAGGAAGAGGAATTGGGCGGAAGCTAAAGAGTCAAAATCGTCTCCCACTCCATTTCCAACCAGATTTGGATTTTTCTTTCCTTTCTTGCATTTCTCCTACCTTTCTAGTATTGGGTTTCTTGTTTCTTAGCTTAGATTAATGCTTTATTTCCTTATTAACTCAGAATATCTTGTAAATATTATGGATAGTGAGTAGTTTCATTTGATTCTGGAGTAAGGGATGTAATATTTGAGATATTTTGTGGATTTTGATTGGGTAATTCATATTTTGTGGTCTTAATGAGTTTTATTCATTTCTTGTGTGCTCAATGACATGCTTAGTGTAGGATCTCATTAAGTGATGTTCTTAATCCATGGTTGAGGCACCGAAAGGAGAAAGCCTTGTGATAAATAATCAAGAAATTGGACTTAATTAACTTAGATCTAGAAATAGACTAAGGATTAAGAGGATTTACAAATTAATTAAAGAACTTAATGGGTCTTAATTAACTCTAACTCCACAAAAGTAGGATTAGATTGATTAAGGCACTCTTTGTCCCACTCGAAAGGGTATTCAAAGGATTTAAGAATTAATCTCTTTAAAACCCGTAATTTCCACAAGATTGGATAACCAATTTAAAATCCCAAAATAGCTTGAATATGAACTCCCGAACTCCGGAATCGCCTTTTTATCATTGTTAATTTCTAATTGAATTTAATTACTTGTCATTTTAAATCTTGCCATATTTCAATTTGATTATTTTAATTTGATGCAAATTTAGTTAAATCATTACATAGTTGAATAAATTATTAATTTTGCACATATAGATTTCATACTCCAATACCCATCAATTTATTGCTTTAATTTCAAAAATAGTTCAATTTAGTCAACTTTTTATATCAAAAATTCAATCATTAACACAACTCCTCGTGAGAACGATATCTTTTCTATATTACTTGTACGACCCATGCACTTGCGGTTGGGCCACATCAGGAACTTATTCTCTACACAGCTCTCTTAATCCAACCTCTGCCAGCGAGTACATCTCAAGGTGGACTTTCGCTTAATAAATCAAATTCGAGGCCTGCGAGATCCTCTCGAGCCATGCCTACCCCGACTTAACCATAAAAGGATTGGGTCCTAGCAAGTCAAGTTCCAGCCGCGTCTACTCGTTCTGTCCATTTCCAATGCCACACACCACACGAACGCCCACGCACTCACACTGCTCTAAATTACCATAAAACAATATCCATAGCATTTTATCAATTAAGAATGCAATATAAAACGTGTCTAGTGTTTAGCTACATAGATATATATTTATAAGTGATGCATGGACATGTCTGAATATATAGGGGTGAGCATTCGATTCGAACCGAACCGAATTAAATTATAAAAACTGAATTTTAAATTTTAGAAATCGAAGCGAACTGAAATGGGTGAAAAATTGAATCGAACCGAACCGCTCTATTTCGGTTCGGTTCAGTTTAAAACGATCGATTTTTATTTTTTATTGATTTTTTAATTTAGACTTGATTTTCAAGTTATTTGGTCTAATTTTGATTTTGATTTGAACCCAATAACCATTAATCAATGGAATTAAACAATTACTATATATATAATTAAATATAATTCATAAATTTCCCATAAAAAATAAATCGATTCAGTTCGATTTGAATATATAAATTACTATTCGGTTTGGTTTGGTTTAACCGATTTTTTTCTCTTCAAAATCAAACCGAACCGAAATAATAAAAATTTTTATAATGTAAAACCGAACCAAACCGATTGAATTTTAAAACTGAATCGATTGAACCGAATTGACTCAGTTCGATTTGATTTTTCAGTTTGAACCGAATTCTACTCAGCCCTATGAATATATAATAATATTAAAATTATAATTAAAATCAATATTTTACTAACAGACATGAACTGAGGTCACTGTGACGGCTGGGCGGAGGAGGAAGGCTGTCCCGGCTCACCTGATAATTTCATTACAATTATTTAATATAATTGACTCAATATAAGTTTAAAAAGAACCAAAAACATCCTAAGTCGTACCGAAAATCCAGCAGAGTTCTCCCTATACCTGGGACCTACCCAACCTGCAAAAGGGCTATAAATACACTTCTATATTCACAAGTCACGAACCATATCTCAATCACATCGCATGGCCGCTCCTGGGCCCACCTAAATAGTCAACAACCATAATTTAAAAAATTACAATTTAGTTCCTACAAATAACCCTTCTTCAAAAACTGCCCAAATGAGCTCTAAAAATTCTAAAACTTTGTCCCGCGGTCCTTAGCAATACTAATAAGCTAATACAAAAGGAATTATAATTTTCTAACTACCCACGAATATTTTATGGATTTTTAATCTAAACCCGAAACTAAATAATTAAGGAAACTCAGGGTTCGGGCTTACTTATGCTAATTCTGATACCAAAAACGTATCTGAGACATCTGAAAACGGTGGGGTAGCCTATAATCTTGACCTGATTCTGAAGTAGCTTCGGATGCTTATCTACCCAGCCTGAAAATGCAGACCCTATCGACAGTTGAATTTCCATGAATCGAATATACCCACGCGAAACTCATAACATGGGGGTTAGTACACAATTTTTACGAAATTTTTTTAGCTCATTTAGTGCTCAGAAAAATACTGTAAAGTTTCATGGGACTCACTGAAAAATGGTATCGAAAATTTTTGAAATGGGTACTACCGTGAAGCTCTCGTTAAGGAGAGCACTCCAATGCTCTCAGATTTTTCGTGGAGTTTACGGTTTGTTAGAAATCTAGCCCAAAAATCAAAATTGGCTAAAACGTCCTGAATAAAAATTGGACAAACCGCTTCATGGATTTTTATATTCTTGGTGTCTATGGAAAGCTCTCGAGGTGTATGTGAGTTTTGGGACAAGACCCGGCCCAATTGACGATCAGATCGACTGGAATCGGCCTAGGAAATTGGGAAGTCGTGCCCACACAGGGGAGGCTTTTGGCGTGATTTTCCGATGACCTGGAGGCTAACCAGCTGCGAGGGAGGCGCAGGGAAGGTCGCTAGCGACGCGGGGAGGGGTGGGGAGGCAGTGGCCGGTGTGAAGGGAGAGGGAGGAGAGAGAAATGAGAAGGGAAAAATGGTATCGGGAAGAGAAAGGGAGAGGGAAAAAGGAAGAAGAAGGGACCTATTCGATTCGGTTCAGTTCGATTTAGGATACCCAAAATTAAATTTTTACTCTGCCTTGGAATAAAAAAACAAGACTAAAAAATTTAGAAAAAATTCTAGAAAACTAAAAAAAAATTATAGAATTCAAATGTATTTTTAGTTTTGCCACGTGATCTTTAAATTAATTTTTAAAAATTAAATAAATTTATTGACTTTGAAAATTCAAACCCAATTTCTAAAATTCAAAAAATTTCAAATAAATTCTCTAAGTTTTAAAAAATAAAATATTAATATTTACACATAAAATAAGTATTTTAAAAATTAAGGGTGTTACATTCTTCCCCCCTTACAGAAAATTCGTCCTCAAAATTTACACAATGCAGAATAAAAGAAACAGAATTACATATTAAACAGATAAGGATACTTGCTATGCATGTCCCGCTCTGACTCTCAGGTGCACTCTTCTACTGACTGGCTCCTCCACAAAACCTTAACAATAGGGATCTGTTTTGATCTCAATTACCTCACTTGGTAGTCCACTATGGCTACTAGTTGCTCCTCAAACGTCAAGTCTTCATTCAACTCTACTGTACCCAGTTGCAGCGCATGGGAAGGATTAGGTATGTATTTCCTGAGAATGGAGATGTGAAACACAGGGTGAATGTGAGAAAAGTAGGTGGAACTCCAACCGATAGACAACTGCTCTGACTCTGTCAGTAACCTCAAAAGGTCTAATATATCGAGGTGCCAACTTGCCATTCTTTTCAAATCTCATAACTCCCTTCATCGGAGAAACCTTCAGGAATACGTAATCGCCTACTGCAAACTCTATAGCCCTCCGTCTGGGATCAGCATAACTCTTCTGCCTACTGAAAGCCGTTCTCAATCGTTCCCTGATTAAAGGAACCATCTCAGAAGTGTATTGCACTAGGTCCACATCATGCATCTTTGCTTCTCGCATTTTCGTCTAATACAGAGGAGACCTACACTTTCTGCCATACAGCACCTCATACGGTGCAATCCCAATACTGGAATGATAACTGTTGTTATAGGTAAACTCCACCAGGAGTAGCTGATCATCCCATTTACCTCCAAAATCCAGAACACACAAACGAAGCATATCTTCCAGTATATGAATTGTCCTTTGGGACTACCTATCTGTCTGAGGGTGGAAGATAGTTCTAAAGTTTAACTGTGTGCCAAGAACCTCCTGTGGTTTTCTCCAAAACTAAGAAGTGAACTGGGGTCCTCTGTCAGATTTTATGGAAGCAGGAACTCCATGCAATCTGACTATTTCTTGAACATAGAGCTTGGCGTATTGTGCAATAGGATAGGTGGTTCGCACAGGTAAGAAATGAGCTGATTTAGTTAGATGATCTACAATTATCCATATCGAATCATATCCTCACGTAGTACGAGGCAATCCAGTTATAAAATCCATCGTGATCATTTCCCACTTCCATTTTAAGATAGGGAGCTCTTGCAACTTCCCTGACGACCTCTGGTGTTCAAACTTCACTTTCTAACAAGTCAAGCACTTGGACACAAAGTCTGCTATGTCCTTCTTCATGCCATTCCACCAGTAGCTATCCTTCACATCATGGTACATCTTGGTGGAGCCTGGGTGGACACTGTAAAGTGTATAGTGTGCCTCTTGCATGATGTCATTCCTAAGGTTGTCCACGTCAGGCACACATATCCTGGAACCTTGCATAAGAGCGCTATCATTAGTAAATCCAAATTCACAACCTTCACTCTGGTGTACTCTTTCTATAATCTTCATCAATTGTGAGTCCCTGTGCTGGGAAACTCTGATTATGTCTCGTAGGTCTGGTCTTACTAAAAAATGGACCAATAATACCCCCTCATCTGAAATATCCAAGATCAGACCTTGATCCATCAACTCATGTATTTCCTGAATCAACGGTCTCCTCTTCATTAATATGTGCGCTAAGCTGCCAGAAGATTTTTTGCTCAGAGTATCAGCTACTACATTAGCCTTCCCAGGATGATACTAGATGGTACAATCATAGTCCTTCAAAAGCTCTATCCATCTTCTCTGCCTTAAGTTTAAATCTCTCTATTGGAAAATGTACTTCAAACTCTTGTAGTTGGTGTATATCTTGGACACTTCACCATACAGGTAGTGTCTCTAGATCTTTAATGCAAAGACTATAGCCGCCATTTCCAAATCATGGGTGGGGTAGTTCTGCTCATGCCTCTTTAGCTGCCTTGAATCATAAACCACTACTTTCCCATGCTGCATCAAAACACACCATAAACAAACTCTGGAGGCATCACAGTACACGGTGTACCCTTCACTACTCATCGGTAATGTCAACACAGGGGCTGTAGTTAGACATTCCTTAAGCTTCTGGAAACTCTCCTCTCACTCATCGGTCCAAGTGAACGGAACATTCTTCCGAGTTAGCTTGGTTAGGGGAGCTACTATTCTGGAGAAATTTTGCACAAAACGTCTATAGTAGCCAGCTAGGCCCAAAAAACTTTGCACCTCAATGACTGTTGTAGGCCTAAGCCAATCAGTTACCACCTCAATTTTCTTAGGATCTACTTGAATACCTTCACTAGATACCACGTGTTCCAAGAATAAGATGCTTTCTAGCCAAAATTCACATTTTGAAAATTTGGCATATAGCTGGTGCTCCCTCAAAGTCTGCAACACTATCTTCAAATGCTACACATGTTCTTCCTTAGTTCGAGAGTATACCAAAATGTCATCTATGAATACGATGACAAAACGGTTCAGGAACGGCCTAAACACCCTGTTCATCAAGTCCATGAAGGCCGCTGGTGCATTGATGAGTCCAAACGACATCACCAGGAACTCATAATGACCATATCTAGTCCTGAACGTTCTCTTTGGTGCATCCTCATTCCTTATTCTCAACTGATGGTAGCCTGACCATAAATCTATTTTGGAAAAGAATCTAGCCCTTTGGAGCTGATCAAACAGATCATCGGTCCGAGGGAGTGGGTACTCGTTCTTCACAATCACATTGTTCAGTTGTCTATAATCAATACATAACCTTAAGGAACCATCTTTCTTCCTCACAAATAGAACAAGAGCGCCCCAAGGTAAAGTGCTTGGACATCCAAAAGCTCCTGCAGCTGCTCTTTTAGCTTCTTCAATTTTGCTGGTGTCATCCTGTAAGGTGGCATAGAAATGGGGTTTGTACCCAACATAATATGTAACACCCCTATATGCATAGCCTGGTATATTTCACTGTTCCGGTGATCGGTGTTGGTCCGGACAATTAAGGAGATTAGAACCACATCTAAGACACCTAGATAAGCCCTGAATGCAAATAATTAGTGATTGCCAGATAATTAAGTATAAATAAGAAAAACATAATATAAAAGGTTAAATGAACCGGAAGTCACAGCGATAGGTGACTTTCCCAGGAAGTGACTGCAAAAGCCATCGTAACCCTAATTCTGAACCGGAAAATGTAACTCTGCGGTCCTTAGGACTATTGCGAACCTAGTGAAAAAGAGAAAATCACAGAAAAGAGCTGATAAGCAGGTCAAATAATTAGGTCAAAAATCTGGAAAAAATATTAAATAACTAACAAACTGAATCAGATCGATGAGGGGCAAATTGGTCAATTCACCCCTAGAGCTTACTCCTGACCTAACTGTCCAATAAAATCGAAGAAATGAAAATTTCAGAATCGGGAATTTAATTAAAGAACTATTGAAAAATTAAAGAAAAAGAAAAAAGAAAAAGTAAGGAAAATTACTTTATTACATCATCATGCTTACCTCATACATATGACATCATAAATTAAATTTAATTTTCCCTACATTTTTTACCAAGTCAAATACACATAATTACACATAAAAATACATAAAAAAAAATTAAAAAGGAAATTCACTTCTTCTTCTCCACCCAATTTGGCCGAAACTCTCTCTTCCTCCTCCTCCATTATTTCTTCCATGAAAGCTTGGTCTCAAGCTTTTGATTCCATCAATTAACCCTAAATTCCCCCAAAAATTCTCCATAAAACCTTGTTATCTCAATTAGAAAAGAAGATTGAAGAAGAAAAAGGAAGGAGAAAAGTGAAGATTTGGAGACTTAGAAATCAAGGGTTGAGGTAAGTAATTTAAATTGAAATTTTTAGTTGAAGCATATGTTTTAAGTTAATTTAACTTAGAATTAATGATAAATCAAACAAAAACAATTATTGGGGGATAAATGGAATTTTCAGCCAGCATTTAAGGGAGTTAGAAGGGTATGAGTTTGATGAAATTAAAGAGGTAATTGAGTGTAATTAAGCATGTAAACAAGACTTATACACTTTAATTGCATGAAATTGCACAATTGGAAAATTAGGGTTCTTAAGCCTTTTGAAATTGGGAGAAAAATTGGAGGAAATGGTCAATTGATGCAATTGACCCTAATTGAGGTTAGAAATGGTCAATTGGGACCATTTGTTATGTGTATGAATTGATAGAATGAAATTGCAATTTGGATTGGTTAGGGACACTATTCTGGCAGCTTGACCTAGGTCTCTTTCAGGGACTAAAACTGAAAATTTGCCAACCCAAATGGTGTGAGGCCAATTGGGAATGAAAATAGACACATAATGACACATTTTTCATTCAGGAACCATGCCCAGAAAATGACACTAACATAGTGAACAATTAGGTCAAACCCGAGTGTAGTGCACTACCACTATACCAAAATGACCAAATGAACAGTATTTGTTCATTTGGCCATAACATGGGATATACAAGTACAAATGACCTGATTTTTGTGGCATTAGAAAGGTATGACATAGCACTACAACTTTCATGAAGAACGCCAATCCAAATTCTGCCCATAACTAAGTCATTTTGTCACCCAAAATCAGAGATCCAAAACTGCCAGAACCAATTAGGTGCCCAAAAGTCTGGGTTAAACTAATCCGGCCAGCCATGTTCAAATAACCATATCTTGAGTTACAAAACTCCAAATAGAGTGATTCAAAAAGAGAATTAAAGATACGACAATAAGGAACAACTTTGATGAAGAACACTTAGCCAAATTCCCACACCAACATAACCAATAGAACAGTGCAAAACATGACATCAAAACTGAAAATTTGAAATTGTGCCTAGGAGACCTAAAAATTGAAGGGGTAAGCAAAACCAACAAATTAGGCACCAAAATATGGTAGGTGGATTTAATTGAAATTCCCATACCTATTAAGTATAAGAAGTCAATATTTTGAGTTGAATAGTATTATGAATAGTAACCCCAAAATATAAATTTTAAAGAACGTTATTTTAAGCATATTAGGACTAGAAATAAGTAGATATGAATTTGTTATTGAATTTATTATATGTTATGATACTGAAACACTGTAAAATTGTGTGTTTCAGTTGACAAGAATACCGGAAAAGAACACGAGACATCGAGGCAAGACCTAGAGGCGACTCACACAAGGTTTGTGCATAACATAAAATTTTTCTGTAAATTCTCTTGACAATTTATTTTGATGAATAAATTGTGATTTATTTTTATTGCAAATTTATGAATGAAATGAATATTATGCTTTTGATTTAAATTGTTGAAAATTTAATTGTATGTGTTTGAATTGTCAATAAATGTTTAGTAAAATATTAAGATAGTTTTGAAACCACAGTGTCATGACCATATATCTGAATGCCTCACTAGCATGCTTAGTGGGAGGAATTAGTTTTGAATTTTGAATTTCCTTTCTGGCTGAAGTGTTGAGGTGTGTGCCAGTAGAGGAAGAAATTGAATGGGTACCTATAGTTTGAGCTAGTTAGCCTTGAGATTCCTCATAAGCCTCCGGCTATTGAGATGAACATTGTACTGATGCATGATATAACTGTGTTTTTATGAAATCTGTTTTGGGACTTCCGAAATGAGACTTTTTGGACTAAAATTATATATTGTGTTTTGTATTTGTTTTCATTTTCAGTACCATATTGGAATAAACGTGATTTGATTATGCATAAGATTTTATTTTAGTATATTATGCACCACTGAGTCATAGTACTCAGCGATGGCTGTTTATTGCTGTCGCAGATAGAGAGACTAGTAGAGTAGTGGAGTGAGCTGCTAAGGATTTTAGAGCTACTTCTGGACTTTTTGTCGGGTATAATTTTATACCCTGATTGTACATGTTTATTTTGATGTAATTGACTGTATGTACATTTGTAAAGTGGTCATGAGCAATTGTACAGATTCTGTAATAATATTATTTTGGGTTTTCTAATATAAATTTAGACTGATAAATGTAAATAAACTTTTCTTTAATGAAATGCAAATGAGATGAATTATTATTATTTTTGAGAATAATTGAATTGAGAATTATGAACTATGGAAATTGATTTAAATTGTGGAATTTGGGGAAAATTGTGTTAACTTGAGTTGTAATGGTGGTTGAGATTGGTTGAAGTGATATATTTGGAAGTTGTTTTCACAGGTAAAATTTTTAGTTTTTCTCAATTACAGCCAACACTCTGTCGAAATTTTTTCAAAATTTACAGAAAAATAAAAATAGACAAAAATTTTACGTAACTTTTAAACTTTAATTAAATATTTTTAATGCCTGCTAGAATGCTCACCCCTTTCAAAAAGTAAGAAAATTGCTTTAAAATCTCTTGCAGTGTATTTAATGGGTTATCGATAGATGTAGTCGATAATTCATTAGGTATACTACGGAATCATGTTACGCCTTACAGAGGGGTAAGGTGTGACATGTTTTAGTGGTATCAGAGCAAATTTTTAACATATGTTTTTACTTGTGAATTGTCTGTGTCTTTGATAAGTACAACTGCTCAATGTCCTTATTTGATACAGATAGTGCATTACATTATAAATATGAACTAATGTAGAGAAATCTCCTTGTGTTATTTGTCCAGAAGATATCCTACCGCCGATTTGAAATGAAAGAAGGGGATCGCTCAGTTGAGCAATCTGTAGAGGCTGAGGCACAAGAGGAAGCCCCAGCCCTCCAAAATGTTAGTGGCTCAGTATCACCAGCCCTACAAATGTTGTAGTTTCCTGCACAATTTGCCCAATAGATGGCTGCAATGTTCCAACAGATGGCTGAAAGTATGCCTGCTCAAGCTCCACTTTAGTCACCTATGTTGCAACCTCAGGCTCCAGCCAGACAATATGACAAGCTATTGAAATATAGGGCTACAGAATTCAAGGGTACAGTAGATCCTCTGGAGGCAGAGAAGTGGCTGGAGAGAATGGACAGAGTATTCAAGAAACTGCACCGCCCGGATGAATTGAAATTTGAGTATTCAGTGTTGCTACTTCAAAGGGATGCATATGATTGGTGGAAGCCCATCCCCCACAGCTTGGTGGAACCTCCAGTATTGACCTGGGACAACTTCATCAGAGAGTTCAGACAGAAATATGTCCTATATGCATATGTGGATCAGAAGCTACAAGAATTTTTAAGTTTGAAACAAGGGAATTGGTTTGTGGCAGAGTATGAAAGGGAGTTCTCCTGCTTCAGCCACTATGCAGGGAGTCTCCTATCTACCAGCAGAGAAAGATGTAAGAGATTTGAAACCAGCTTGAAACCCAGTCTGAGGATGCAAGTGGTTGGATTTAGACATAATAACTTCTCTGAGCTCATCTCTCAAGCACTTAAGTTAGAAAGAATTGAGTCAGAAGGGGCACTAGTAAAAGAGAAAACAGAGAAGACAGAGAAATCAGAAAAAGAGAAAAGTGGAAAGGCAGTGGATCAAAGTTCTAGTGGCAATACTGAAAAAAGAAAGAAATTTGGGGGATCAGGCAGAGGTGGAAGGTTTAGTAGAGGTAGATTTTCTGGGTAGAGATCCCCTTGGTCTGGTCAGCAGACGACTAGGAGTTCTCACCCTCCCCGCCCTTGTGAGACATGTGGCAAGACCCATAGTGGGATATGTTATTGGGCTTCAGGAGCCTGCTTTAATTGCGGGGGCATGGGCCATCTGGCCAAGGACTGCACCAGTGCCCGTAGATTTGGGCCATCTCCTACTACTGTAGAAGGATTTATTCAGAGTTCTGCTACCAGAGGTTCACAACCAGTTAGCAGAGGTAGAGGCAGAGGTTGAGGCAGCACTTCTGGCAGTCAGGGTACCGTTAACCAATCAGAATAAGGTAGTGCTCCAGCCAGAGTCTACACGATGAGACGGAGGGAATAAGCTGAAACTTCTGACGTTGTGGCTGATACCTTCTCTATCTCTGATCAGGATGTATTTGTGTTATTTAATCCGGGTTCTACTCACTCATATGTTAGTGCTAGCATCGTTAGTTCCCTTGCTATTCCATGTGTCAAAATGGATTTTGAGGTGCTAGTAATAAGTCTGTTAGGACAAGAGGTCAGAGTCAACAGAATGTATAGAGATTATCCTTTGGTGATCCAAGGACATATTTTTCTATCAGATTTGATTAAAATGCCCTTCAAAGATTATGATATCATCTTGGGAATGAATTAGCTAGCCAAGCATCATACCATGATTGACTGTAGACTGAAGATAGTCACTTTTGGTCTCCCTTAGTACGGTGATGTGGTATTACACGGGGAGAGGCAGTTATTGCCATCAAACATCATTTCGGCTGCACTAGCCAGGAAGATGATCAGAAAAGGGTGTGAAGCATACTTGGCACATGTGATAGACACCCAAGTGGGGAGTCCAGTATTGAGAGACATCCCTACAGTATGCGACTTTCCGGATGTATTCCCTAATGAGTTGCCAGGATTACCTCCGGAAAGAGAGGTGCAGTTTTAGATTGATGTTATGCCTGGTATGAACCCAATCTTGATAACACCATACAGAATGGCACCAGCAGAATTGAAAGAATTGAAAGTGCAGTTGCAAGAGCTGCTTGATAAGGGCTTTATTCACCCTAGTGTGTCACCTTGGGGAGCGCTAGTGCTGTTTGTTAAGAAGAAAGATGGCACTCTCCGTTTATGTATTGACTATCGGCAGTTGAATAAGGTGACAATAAAGAATAGATATCCATTGCCCCGCATTGATGACTTGCTTGATCAGTTAAGAGGTGCAGCTGTGTTCTCAAAAATTAACCTAAGATCGAGTTATTATCAGCTGAAAGTGTAAGAGCAGAGTATCCCTAAAACTGCCTTTAGAACTCGATATGGCCATTTTGAGTTCTTAGTCATGCCATTCAGGTTAACTAATGCTCCGGCTGTTTTTATGGATCTGATGAACACTATTTTCATACCATACCTCGACCAGTTTGTGGTGGTATTCATTGATGATATATTAGTTTATTCGAGGAGTGTAGAAGAGCATGATAGACATCTGCGGATTATACTGCAGGCTTTGAGGGAGAAACAACTATACGCCAAATTGTCAAAGTGTGAATTTTGGCTGAAAGAAATTTGCTTTTTGGGGCACATAGTATCTGCAGAAGGCATTAAGGTAGATCCCAACAAGATTGAAGCTGTCTTTAATTGGAAGCCACCCAGGAGTGTCACAGAAATTTGCAGTTTTCTGGGTTTAGCTGGATACTATCACCGATTTGTGAAGGGTTTCTCTATGTTAGCTTCTCCACTAACCAAGCTGCTTTGGAAAGATGTGAAATTTCAGTGGACGGATAAATGCCAGCAGAGCTTTGATGAGTTGAAGAGGTGTTTGACTGAAGCTCCAGTCCTTACTTTACCTACCCCTGGTAAAGAATACACAGTTTAGAGTGATGCTTCTCATAATGGGTTAGGTTGTGTATTGATGCAAGATCGGAATGCCATTGCATATGCATCACGCTAGCTGAAATTGCATGAAAAGAATTATCCAACACATGACTTGAAGCTTGCAGCTATTGTGTTTGCTTTTAAGATTTGGAGACACTACTTATATGGGGAAAAGTGTTACATTTACACAGATCATAGGAGTTTGAATTTAGGCACTCAGAAAGAGTTGAATTTGAGACATAGGAGATGGTTAGAGTTGATAAAAAACTATGATTGTCTGATAGACTATCAACCAGGGAAAGCTAATGCGGTGGCTGACGCCTTAAGTCGTAAGACTATGGCAAGTCTGAGAGTTTCTCCTTTGTCTATGGTATATGAGTTGAGAGTATTACATGCCAGATTAGAGATTAATTATGAGGGGCAAACAGCAGTTGCATGGCATGTACAGCCAGTGTTGAGTGATCAGATCAAAATGGCTGCACAGAATAATGAGAAATATCAGAAGCTATTAGAAGAAGTTCGGCACGGCAAGAAACCAAAATTCTCAGTGCGAGATGATGGCCTACTGCTACACCAGGGCAGAATGTGCATTCCTAATGACGTTGACTTGAGACAGATCATTATGAAGGAAGCACATGAGTCCCCTTTTGCTGTGCACCCTAGTGGCACTAAAATGTACATTGGGTTAAAGGAACATTACTAGTGGATGGTGTCGCAACGTGTTTTGTGGTCGCCTGGACGATCACTCACCGAAGTGGGAAAGAGTGAGGAGTCGCCACTTTAGTTTTGAAGGAAACTAAAGAAAACCATTTGTGAAGATAAATTGAAATGAAACCACTTCAAGACAGAGATTCTAGGTTCGGGGTCCGTAAACGGGTGGGGAAGGTGTTAGGCACCCCACCTCGTCCCTTAATAAGGGTAAGTAGATTTAACTTCGCATTCTTTATAAATTAGTTAGAAGGGCTTGAATGGAAATGTTAATCCTTTTAACAAAAGGAATATTTGATTTTTCACTAAATTCAGATGACCCAGATACATAAGTAAATGAGACAACCTTAGTGAGTTATTGTTGTATGTTAATTTTGTTTGGAGGGGCTTTTGGTTAAAATTCAATTTGAGAATCGGATGAGAACTTTCCTCCGATCTCCTTTCTAAATATTTATTAAAATTTTTAGTTTGAGAACCGGATAAGAACTCTCCTCCGATCTCCTTTGAGTATTTATTTTAAATTTTAGATTGAGAACCGGATAAGAACTCTCCTCCGATCTCTTTTTAAATTATTTGTTATAATTTTAGGCGAGGATCGGATAAGAACTCTCCTCCAATCTCTTTTAAATTATTAGTTAAAAATTTTGTTTGAGAACCGGATAAGAGCCCTCCTCCCATCTCCTTTCCAAATATTTATTAAAATTTTTAGTTTGAGAACCGGATAAGAACTCTCCTCCGATCTCCTTTGAGTATTTATTTTAAATTTTAGATTGAGAACCGGATAAGAACTCTCCTCCGATCTCTTTTAAATTATTTGTTATAATTTTAGGCGAGGATCGGATAAGAACTCTCCTCCGATCTCTTCGAAATTTGACCACAGCTATATATCATAAGAGTCTAAGTTTAAGAGTTCTAGTATTCAAAGATGCCAAGGGTCGTAATAAGACTTCTTTTAACTCGTTGGTACTTTGTGACTAAATAAGGGATGCCGGATTGAATTTTACCGACCTCCCATATGGTCGCCTTACCAGTATCCTATCGGTTCCATTTTACTTATCTGAGATTTGATTTTTATTCCGCCTTATGGCATTATGCCGGATCGCCTTCTACGTCAGCCTAGTGATTCAATTTTGCTACTTCCCTGACGTGTTATTTAGACCCTCTTTTCAAAGAGACCATAAAAATACAGTTACCTACATTTTGTTCAGTTACTTCTACGCTATTCGGGACAAGAACTCCTGTGTTAGGAAGTAATAAAGATTAACCAAAGAATGGACTGATTAACAAAGAAGTAAACTCGAGAATGACCGTCTTCGTGTTTAAAATACAGTATAAACTTGGTGAAAATTACAAACATAAAAAGAATAAATGAAATACGTAAATAAAGAAGAACATTTGATAAAATAGCGATATAAGCACTCACCTGTAGGGAGTCGAATCTACTAAACTAACTATGGAATCACAGAATATAATAGAATTTGAGTTGATAGTTGGAGGACTAAGGTTCATATGAAATGAAGAATTCTTTGCTAAAATGTAATCGGGTCAAAATAACCAAGCGTGAATGGAGTTGAACTTGGACAATATGAATGGAAATAGGAGATAACAAAGACAGAAAAGTGAGAGTGCCACAGGATAATGAACGGACTGAAAATGAAGAATTTTAGTATTCAAGAATCCCTTTTCAAGAAAACACTTCAGAAAACTGGTTTCCAAAGTTTTTCTTATGAAAGCTAAAAAAAATAGCAGAGTAACGAACTGAATTAAGTTTCAGAGTTCTTCCACTATAGTCACTGCCTTTTGTCTATTTTTTTCGTCCCCCTTGAACAGTTTTCATGCAGGTATTTATAGGAACCGGGTGCTTTCCATGAAGGGTCAAGATCTATTTTGGGGGAGATGGAGGGTCAGGATTTCAAAGGACATGATCGGATGCTTGAGAATTAAAGCGAATCAAAATGAACGGCCGAGATCATTCTCAGAATACTTATCCTTTTCTTCTTCTAATCTGACGGTCCAAAACTTCGTTGACCTGGGCGATCCAAGGGCTGGGAATAAAAGGCGTCGGTCTTGTCGTCTTCCTCTTTGATCGAAATGCTCTGGACTCGTCCTTGCAAGTGAGACCAACGGTGGAGATTGGGATGTACAGGACTGTCATGACATACTCTGGCACCTGTCAGCATTGTGGGTGATTCTCAGGCGTGCGGTGGAGATTTCGTCTGCAACGCTTTAACTACCTTGGCTCTGATTCTGACGACGGTTATTGGGATTTGTCTTATCCCCTTTGCCTTCCGATCTTCCCTCTTTCTAATCTCCTTGACACGCTCCTTTTCCGATCTTTCATACTGGTCTCCCCTCTTCCGATCTCTATCATTTCGATCCTTTCCTTGGTCAAGCCCGGTCCGGTCAAAGCATTAATTTCCCCTCGATTCCCGAAGCGTCGCCGTTTCGCTTAGCAATAAATGCCTGATTTCTCCCTATATATACCCTTGACTGAAGAGACTTCCCTCATTCGATTTTCCTCTCTCCCTTCTTACTTTCCTGTTCTAACTGCTCCGGCAGTAGCTCTGGCTACAACTGTGGCTTTTGATCCCTTTCCGATGGATTTCCTTATTCCCCGACTGAAAATTTAAGATCCCGGCGATCGAATAATCGCGATAACCTTATCTGATGATGGTGAGAGAACTGGACCAATTAATCGATCTGGATTGCGGACCTCGATCGTGCCGCTCTTGAGTCGTTCGACTGGCATAATCGGCGAACCGATTTTGGCCGAGCAAATTGCTAAGGTTCCGCCGACCCTTGGCGGTTGCTCTGCCGAGTTTATTCGGCTTCTCACCACATTGGGTGTTCCGACAGCGGCTTCCCTCCACATTGGGTGTTCCGACAGCGGCTCAGTTCGCTGTCGGTCACACCCTTTGGATCAGTCACAATGTTGACTTTGACATAGGCCGTCTTTAGATAGGATGTTCTTCTGATCATTAGAGATCGGCCTTTTGATGTAATCAGATTTTTAATGTAATCCGATCTTGAGATCGCCCAAATGATGTAATCTGACTTTTGAAAATGTAATCTGATCTCTAGAGATCGCCCAAATGATGTAATCCGATCTTTTGGAAATAAAGATTTTATTTTGTCGATTATCATCTTATTATTATTGCATTGATTATTTTCCGTTCTCTGATATATTTGTCCGATCTGGTTCTTCATTTGAATGACACTTATCCGTAATTCAAAACACCTTGGTCTGCCGTTCTATAATTAACCGATCTCTTCACGGGATCTTGGGAATATGCGTGAGACGTGTCAGAACAGCTGGCGAGTCCCGCTACCCGATGCACCACCTGGAATATCGTGAGCATTAAATGCTCGGACGAGTATAAAGAGGGGTGGGGTTAGCTCGCTGCTCTCTTGTGTCATTTTCAGTTTCTCGCAAGCAACTTCAAAATTCTCTCGATTCTTCCAGCTCTTCCGACACCGATCAAGCTCCGGTAAGGGTTTTGATCCTTTTTACTTTAAAATTTTTTTACTTCCTTTGAAAATGAGCGGCGCCGAAGGTCAGAGAGCGGCAAGCCCCCTTTCCGTTCACGTTTCCTGGTCATCGGATGATGTAGAGGTGGTTGGGCCAAGCGCGCGACCAGAACCTCCTAGGGTCTCGGTTCCAGCTCAGGGGCGAGCATCATCGAGGCTTGTACCTTCTTCAGGGAGGGAGAATCTTCCTATGGACGAGCTGCCGTCAATCTTGCAAGAAACCGATCTGCAGTCGTTCAGCCAGGAGTACAATATTCGTCCTGATTCGTACGAACTCATCCGATGTCATGGCAATCACCGAGCCGATCACTTCTTTGAAGGGAATGATATGATTATGGTATACGAGGAACAGTTAAAGGCCGGCCTTCGGTTCCCTCTGGACGACTTCTTCAAAGAGATCCTAAAATTTTTCCAAGTGTGCATTGCCCAAGTTCACCCGAACTCGTAGCGGATCTTGGTAGCCTTCCGAGGCCTATGCCGCGCTAAGGGAATTAGTCCTACGGCTAAGGTGTTCGCTGAACTGCACAGGCTAACTCGCCGAAAGGACGACGAATACTGGTTCTTTCAGGCGAAGCCTCATTGTGGGCTCTTTACCGATCTGCCCTCCTCCCTTAAGAATTGGAAGAACCGCTTCTTCATTCTGAGGAGCAAAAATCCGAACTACTTTGAGGGCTTCCCCCGTAGCTGGTTGCACCAGGGGCCCTTGATTCCGAAGCGTATTACCCTGAACAAGGAGGAAGGCCTAATAGTGATGGAACTGAAGAATCAGGCAGCCACTCAAAAGTTCTCCTGTTTAGATGCGGTGACTGCCGAGCTGCACCATTGGACCATACAGCTGATCACCGGCCAAGATCGCGAGCTTCCGCTCTCTGACCTAGGCATCGGTATTTTCTACATCTCAGATCTCAGGACCTTAGCGATCTCACTGACCTCTTCTTTGTGTAGGTATGGCGGGTGTTGAGGGTTCCAAGAAGTGGAAGAAAGAAAGAGAGATTTCCCGGAAGGTAAAAGAGATGAAGCGTTCAGAACTGCTTCAAACACCCGACCATGAACCTAAGGAGATACAAGGAGGGTCATCTCAACCCTTGGGGCCGCCAGTCATGGAAGTGGTTCAGCCTCCTCCTCGCCAAGAAGAGCCGCCTCCACCTCCTCCTGTTGCTCCAAGCGCAGAAGGGGGTCCTTCTCAACCTTCTGTGAGGCCCCCTCCTCGTGGCGCTCTAGTGCTGATCGCTTCCCTGGAGAAGAACCGGACTGTTCGGGAGAACCCAGGTTTTGCCAAAGTCTTGGGGTCTTCCATCTGCCTTCGGGAGGATCGGGACAGACTGTCTCCGGACAATCTTGACGACATCCTGACCCGATCCATGAGTCTGAATGTAGAGTGCCTGGTGAACCAGCACATAGTCCGGGAAAAGGCTCATCGCCTGGGTAAGGAGGTCGAGAAGAAGAGTCAGGAAGTGACTTCCCTCCGATCCCAACTCTCATCCGCTCAGGATTACATATCTCAAATTGAGGGGCGGATGAAGTACTATGAGGACAAGCTGGCCAAACAAGCTCATGTTCTGGCTGAACGGGATCATGCTCTTGGAGAAGTTCAGGCGCTCCGGGCCAATGAAGCTGCTCACATCGCTTACCTTACCGAGGAGCTCAAGGCGAAAGAAGAAGAGAAGGTGACAGGAATAGCCGGTGCTTATGTGAAAGCTCACAAGGATCTCTTGGCCGAACTGAAGAAGCGATACCCCGAAGAGGACTTCTCCTGGATGGTCGACCTAGCTCCCGAGGACGAGGGTGGGGATAGTGAGGATGAGGCTGAGGGTGAGAGAGAAGGTGAGCAAAATGTAGATCAGGCTGGGGGTGATCCCCCAGCCGAATGACTTGTACAAATTTTGAAATGAAATGAAATGGAATGCCTCTTTTGTTCGATGAATGGTTGTGATCGGAAAATTTCTAAACACTTGATTGTCTGAGTATGTTGAAATAACTGAAAGTGATTATTAACCTAAGTGTGAGAGATCGGAAAAACACAATGTGCATGAGATTGGTAAGGAACCAACGCTAAACGGAACTTAATTGAAAATTTGGCTTGAACATTTAAGATCGGGTTCTTCATTAAACCGGATTGGAACCTTAACTTGATTATTCCTAAACTTTTAAAAGGGAGGTCGACCATGAAACTGGTAGCAAAGATGTAGTGTCAGTTCAATTTCGTCTGACAAGAGAGATCGGGAATGTAGTTGACTAGTCAGGATATTTGACAATTAGCTTGAGAGATCGGTGAATGATTTGAGAGACCGGTAAGGCTTTAACGGATATGAGGACTTAGCATTGATTCAATTCCTGGTGAAGAGAGATCGAAAATGTGGTTAAATGGCAAGGAGAGACTTAGTGCTGAGGCTCGGTTTCGAAGTTTATTAATTCTGGGGATCGGCCAAAATATGGTGTCGACAGCTGCCCCTCTTTACATAATTTCTATTAAAGGGAAAAATTTTCCCGTGTAGGAATTATGTAAAGATTCAGACTCATATTTTGGACGATTAGGTGTTCGAAGTTAGGGAACTAAAGCACACCTAAATTAGTGACCTAGAAATTGGCAACAGAAGTTAAATTAAAATCAACTTGGATCAAGAAACCAGAGGTTGATAACAGGAAATGTAAATTAAAATCAACTTAGATCAAGGAACCAGAGGTTGATAACAGGAAATTTAAATTAAAATCAACTTAGATCAAGGAACCAGAGGTTGATAACAGGAAATGTAAATTGCAGGAAATTAAAATCAACTTAGATCAAGGAACCACAGGTTGATAACAGGAAATTTAAATTGCAGGAAATTAAAATCAACTTAGATCAGGGAACCAGAGGTTGATAACAGGAAATGTAAATTGCAGGAAATTAAAATCAACTTAGATCAAGGAACCAGAGGTTGATAACAGGAAATGTAAATTGCAGGAAATTAAAATCAACTTAGATCAAGGAACCAGAGGTTGATAACAGGAAATTTAAATTGCAGGAAATTAAAATCAACTTAGATCAAGGAACCAGAGGTTGATAACTAGAAATGTAAATTGCAGGAAATTAAAATCAACTTAGATCAAGGAACCAGAGGTTGATAACAGGAAATTTAAATTGCACTTACAAAGCAATCCTAATCCGGACACAAGTAGTTCTTCCCCGATGAAGTGTACTTAACAGAATCCCGAAGGCCAATGATTAATGGAGGATGAGTTGTAAGACTTGACCTATGACCCCATTTTTCGAATGCCCCTCTTTTGTTTTTCGACTTTCTCCCGAGATGCGCCCTTACGGGTTTTCACTTCTCCTTTGTCTATATGACTAGAAGCGCCCTTCTGGGTTTTCACCTCCAGTTTTCTTTTTTTTTTTTTTTTTTTTTGAGGCCCTTTCGGGTTTTCACCCCTTTTCCTGGTTATTTCCTGCAAATCTCATAGTAAAGTACGTGAGGTTATCAATTGTTAAATCCTAATCTTATGGCAAAATTTTAATTGATTAATAGCGCATTAAATAACAAGATTACAGAAGGATAATGTTAAAGAATGAATATAAATGATAAAAGCATTGGGAATGAAGTATGACCTTATTACGGTTTTAATAAGAGCAAAGATAGAGTTTCAAAGAAATGGGTACAAGGTTAGACCTCACACATTCCTTGTGGTTAGCTTTGAAGTTCCTTAACTGCCATTATTTCAAGTACTCTGAAGTCTCATGCCATGACGGTTTATTTCCCTTCTCGGTTTCATGCTTCTTTCCTTATTTCTCCCTTTTGGTTTTTGGGATGCCCTTTCGGTTTTTGGGATGCCCTTTCGGGTTTTCACCCCTATATTTTTTCTTTTTTTTTTTTGTTTTTTTTTGTTTTTTGTTTTTGTTTTTTTTTTTTTTTTTTTTTTTGCTCGCTCTTTCAGGACGCCCTTTCGGGTTTTCATTCCTCACTCATTTTACAGAAAGCGCCCCTTCGGGGTTTTCGCCTTCTTTCACACATTTTGCTAGGAGCGCCCTTTCGGGTTTTCACCCCTACTCCTTTTTTTTTTTAGGCATAGTATCTCTTGACAGTGTCAGCATTCACCGGTCTTGGAAATTCTTCTCCATCCATGTGGGTCAAGATCAAGGCTCCTCCAGAAAATGCCTTTTTAACCACATAGGGTCCCTCGTAGGTTGGTGACCATTTGCCCCGGGGATCGTTTTGATTTGGCAGCACTTTCTTCAGAACTAGGTCCCCAGGTTGGAACTCACGTGGGCGAACGTTTTTGTCAAATGCCTTAGCCATTCTCCTCTGATACAACTGCCCATGACATGCTGCTGCTAGCCTTTTCTCGTCCAGCAAGTTTAATTGATCCAACCTCAATTGGATCCATTCTGACTCATCAATCCCTGATTCCTCCAGAATCCTTAGGGAAGGAATTTCAACTTCTACAGGTAATACTGCTTCCATCCCGTATACTAGTGAGTACGGAGTTGCCCCGGTTGAGGTCCTTACAGAAGTCCGATATGCGTGAAGAGCGTAAGGAAGCATATCATGCCAATCCCTATATGTGACTGTCATTTTCCGGATTATCCTCTTGAGATTTTTGTTCGCAGCTTCCACCGCTCCATTCATCTGGGGACGGTATGGGGAGGAATTGAGATGTCGGATTTTGTACTGATCACATAATTTTTGAATCTTTGGACCATTGAGATTCTTAGCGTTGTCAGTGACGATTTCATTGGGGAGACCATGCCGGCAGATGATGTTGCTTCTGAGGAATTTGAGAAACGTGTTCTGTGTGATGTGAGCATAGGATGTCGCCTCGACCCACTTGGAGAAATAGTCGATGGCTACTAGGATGAATCTGTGCCCATTGGATGCCTTGGGATTGATGGGACCAATCACATCGATGCCCCACATTGCGAAAGGCCATGGTGAGACGAGGTTGAACAACTTGTGAGGTGGCACATTTATCGGATCGGCATAAATCTGACACTTATGGCACTTTCGGAAATATTCGACGCAATCTTTTTCCATTGTGGTCCAAAAATACCCACGTCGCATAATTTGCTTAGCCATCATGTGCCCATTGGCATGGGTTGCACAATTTTCCTCATGAGTCTCAAAAAGGATTCTCTTCGCCTCTTTTGAATCCACACATCTCAACAATTCGCCATTGGAGCTCCTCTTGTATAGGACTTCTCCACTGGGGAAGTATCCCAGTGCTAATCTCCGAATCATCCTCTTTTCGTTTTTGCTTGCCCCCGAAGGGAATTCTCTGGTTCTGCAGTAGATCAGGATGTCATGATACCAAGGCTTACCATCGGGCTCTTCTTCAATCATGAAGCAATAAGCTGGCTCATTCCTTGCCTTAATTTTCAACATCTGAGTCATCTGCCCTTCTTCCATTTGGGCCATAACAGCTAGAGTAGCTAAGGCATCAGCAAATTGATTCTTGTCTCTACTAAGGTGAGTGAAAGAGATTTCTTCGAATTTCTTAATCAGCTCCAGTAAGTACTTCTGATATGGGATTAGCTTCGGATCCTTGGTTTGCCATTCCCCTTTGACTTGATAAATAATCAGGGCTGAGTCTCCATATACCTCCAACTTCCTGATTTTCATTTTGATGGCAGCCTGTAGACCCATCACACAAGCTTCGTATTCTGCGACGTTGTTGGTGCAGTCAAATCTCAACTTAATGGCTATCGGAAAGTGTTTTCCATCCGGGGATATCAATACAGCTCCAATTCCATTACCGGACAAATTGACAGCTCCGTCGAAATACATTTCCCATACATCAGCTGGCCCCTCTTCTTCGTAGTCTACTTCATTAATATGCTCATCAGGGAACTCAAAATCCAGAGCTTCATAATCCTGGATAGGATTTTCTGCTAGGAGGTCAGCGATCACGCTACCTTTCACCGCCTTCCGGGTCATATAGACTATGTCATATTGGGAGAGTATGACCTGCCATTTGGCTATCCTTCCTAGCACAAATGGGCTTTTGAATACATATTTGATAGGATCCATCCTTGAGATGAGCCATGTCTTGTGATTCAACATGTAGTGTTTGAGGCGGTTTGCTGTCCAAGCTAACGCACAGCAAGTCTTTTCTAAAAAAGAGTATCTTGACTCACAATCATTAAACTTTTTGCTCAGGTAATAAATAGCCCTCTCCTTTCGGTCGGTATCATCATGTTGTCCCAAAACACATCCTATCGAGTTCTGCTGGACTGCCATATACAGGATCAGAGGCCTGCCCGCCACGGGTGGAACCAATACTGGTGGGCTTGACAGATACTGCTTGATTGTCTCGAAAGCCTCTTGACAAACTGAATCCCATTGAGCAGAGTTGTTCTTCCGGAGTAATCTGAAAATAGGCTCAGCTTTGGCCGTGAGATTAGAAATAAATCTCGAAATGTAGTTCAACTTTCCCAGAAAACTGCGCACCTCCCTTTCTGTTTTTGGGGATGGCATTTCTTGAATAGCTCGAACTTTGTCTAGGTCAACTTCTATTCCTCTCTCGCTTACTATGAATCCCAACAACTTTCCAGATCTGGCCCCGAATATGCATTTAGCAGGGTTCAGTTTCAACTGATATTTCCGGAGTCTCTTGAATACTTTTCTCAGCACCTGCACATGGCTCTCTTTTCCCCGGGATTTAATGATCATATCATCCACGTACACCTCCACTTCTTTATGCATCATATCGTGGAATAATGTGACCATAGCGCATTGGTAAGTGGCGCTAGCATTCTTTAATCCGAAAGGCATGACCCGATAGCAAAATATTCCCCATTGAGTGATAAAAGCTGTCTTCTCCTTGTCTTCCCCATCCATTGGGATTTGATTGTACCCCGATGCCCCATCAATTCATGAACACCTACCTAATCCCGCAGCATTGTCTACTAACACATCAATGTGGGGGAGAGGGAAATCATCTTTCAAGCTTGCTTTATTGAGATCCCTGTAATCGACGCACACCCTAACTCTCCCATCCTTCTTCATTACTGGGACAACGTTAGCTATCCATTGGGGATATTTGACTACTTCCAGGAACCCAGCGTCATACTATTTTTTAACCTCATCCCTCACTTTGAGCAGTGTGTCCGGATTCATTCTTCTTAGTTTCTGCTTTACCGGAATCGTCCCCGGAATTAGGGGAATTTTGTGTGTTACTATCTGGGGGTCCAGACCAACCATATCATCATAACTCCAGGAAAATACGTCCAAGAATTCTCTGAGCAAACTGATCATTTCTCCCAATTCTTCACTCTCTACTACCTTAAGTTCTCTTTTTACTTCTTCAATATCCAAGTTTATGGTGCACGTTTTGTCTTCACATGGCACTAGGGTAGGTTCATCCCTTTCATCGCTTTCTTCTGTGAGCTCTTCTTCAGAATCACTTGAAGTAATGGCAGTTATGGGGATTTCAAAATTAACCAGAGGAATTTCTGAGTCTATTGAATTATTAGGTATTAATTGATGAATGGTCCTGAATGAATGAAAATAGAACATATTATAAGGATGGAATTCAAAAGGAACGAAAGAGAGAATTGGATTTAAAATGCGCTATTAATTCATTAATATTTATGCCATAAGAAAAGGTCCATTTACAATATTACACTTGTCACCATGGACAAAATAATCAAGTGTCGATAACCAAAAGTACTTTACTCGAAATTGAGTACAGGGATGTCCTCTGCTGCCCAGTTGTCTAGTTCTTGCTCCTCAGCTATTGGCGAGATCAGAGCCTCATACAAGGAATCCAAGTGGATAACATCGATGGATGGTTCATCAGGGGACTCTTTCCTTTCATCCCCAGATTCTATCATGTTCACACCATTGCCTGCACCATGATTGGGCAACGGGTTTGAGGTAACATTGGGGAGGGAACCATTTCCCTCAATCTTTAACCATCCATTCCTAATTAGGGCGTTCACTCTCCCACTGAGTGCTCCGCAGTTATCGGTTGAATGCCCTTGTGCCCCTCCATGATACTCACACCGAGCAGTGGCATCATACCACCTGGGGTATGGTGGCTGAATTGGGTCAAGGGGAACTGGTACTATCTGGTTTATACCGACGAGGTATCGGTATATTTCGCTCAGTGGGAGGGGAAGGGGTGGATCAGGATTTCTTGGTGGTCTTGGGTTATTTTGAGGTGGTCTGGGTTGAGTAGGTGGAGGAGGAGGTCTGGGTTGGTAATTTGTAGGTGGTGGGTATTGTGGGCGCGGGTGTGGATAATTTGGGAAAGGAGGTGGAATGCTAGCGACTGTTTGGCCATGAGGGGGAGGATATGGCCAGTAGTTACTCTGCCGGGTGATGGAATGCACATCACCCTCCTTCTTTTTGCCAAAATTGACAGTTTTCTTCGCAGGATTCTCAGTCAACTCCTGCAGCCGTCCCAACCTTAAGTTAGCCTCTATTCTCTCACCAGCTTGGATTATGTCAGAGAAGCTGTTGGAAGTGTTCCTAATCATCAAATTGAAGTAAGGAGCCTTCAATGTCTCGATGAACAGAGAGCATAGTTCATTGTCGGTCACCGGAGGATATACTTCTGCCGCCTTTTCTCTCCATCTCTGGGCATATTCCTTGAAACTTTCCCTGTCCTTCTGCACCAGGTTCTGGAGGTCCCTCCTTGTGGGGGCCACATCGCAATTAAACTTATACTGTTTCAGGAAAGCATCTGCCAAATCTTTCCAGGAGTGCAATTTGCTCCTGTCCAGCTGAATGCACCACCTCAGGGCTGCTCCGGAGAGGCTCTCATGAAAGAAGTGGACTAGCAGTCTGTCATCATTTGTCAGAGCGGACATCTTGGCTATATAGGTAGCCAAGTGAATGCGAGGGTCTGAATTCCCAGTGTACTTGTCGAAATCAGGGACCTTGAACTTAGGCGACACCACCACATCAGGAACCAATCTAAGCGATGCCACATCGACTGAACCATACATATTCAGTCCTTCGATTGCTCTCAATCTCTCCTCTAGAGCAGATAGTTTCTCACTTTCTTTCGTCTTATTTTCTCCTCCCACTGCATGAAATACTCCCCCAGTTGGGAGATGAGGGGCGGAGTGTACTGGTGGGATTAGGATTGAAGGGTATGGGTCGGTGTTTGAAACAGCTGGGTAATGAGAGTAAGGTAAGTCATTATTCATGGTAGCCGGATTGATGATGATTGTCAGTCCGAATAGGTGACTGAAAGGTAAAAGAAGTTGAAGCTTGATGGGGATCCATTGTTGTAGGTGGTGGAGGAGGTAGTGGTAGGCTAGGCTCTGAAGTGGGTTTATTCTGGGACATTTCCCTCATTAGTCTCATAAGTTCTGAGACCTGATCCTTCAATTCGGAAACCTGCCCTTGTAAGTTCTGTACTTGTTCCTGATCTTCCATTATCTTCTTTGTTCGAGATCTTATTAAGTACACTCGCTTGGGTTGAACCGTGTGCTTGGTCGGACTTGCCTTGTTTGAAGCAATGTTGATTTCCTGTAGGGAGTAAAAAAAGTTTTTAATGAATTTCGAATTTTGCAAAAACACTAAAAAGTCCTGGTCCGGACGAAGGATACAGTGGCATTTGGGAGCCAGAATGAAATCTGCGAAAGGATGATTGCATCAACTTTATCATGGCATCGTTCGATAGTCTGACCGTGAATGACTGGATTGAATGCGCATTTATGATACCTGTCCATATAGCGCACTCAATTTTTCACATAACCCTAGCGAGGGAGTTCCTACGGGAGTCATATTATTCATTCACAAATTTACTAAACAAAGGTCCAAAAATCATTTCATTAACTGAATAATTTGTACACCGTATTCTTTACATCGGTCTAGGCTCTGGGAGATTCTTTATAATGAGATGACATTTTCTGAGATACTCATATAACCTTTCTTCTTGCTTAGCAGGGTCGAATGCTTTCAGAGCATATTCGGATTCAGGTAATAGTTCTTGTTTTCCCTGTGCTATCGTTCTCTCCAGCTGGTCAACATTCTCTTTCAGTTCTTGATAGAGAGCAGCTTGTCTTTCTTTCTCTTTCTTTTCTTTAGCACATTCTTTCAAAATATCGTTAATGAGTAGTGCCTGTTCTTTCAATTCGAGCTTCTCCTTTTTGTTTTCTTATTTATACTCCTCAACGAGTATTTCTTGGTATTTCATTTTTTCCTGAAGCTTACTATTCTGTGCTTCCACTTCTTTTACCACAGCTTGGAGAGAGTCTTTTTCCTTTTCCCACCGTTCCTCTTGCCCTTCGAACCCCATCTTTTCGACCCTCGCCTCTTCCCTGAGTCTTCTCACCTTTCTTTTAAGGTTCTGCCGTTGGTCCTCTAACTGTTTTATTTGTTCTTGTAGTTGTGAGTTTTAGGTATTTGCCCTTTGTAGTGAGTCAGCCAGATGATTATCAGCTTCTTTTAATAGGATGTTTCGGCGAGGGTCGCTATCTTTGAATTCTGTAGTTGAGTGTTCTCGGTCTCTGTCAGCCCTCCATTCAAGGTAATCGCGTGTGGCACTTGGACCTTTAGGCGACCTTTCCATCAGAGAGATGTTTTCCCAGGATCTGCGAGCCACTTTCAACCCTTCCTCTTCCATGAGCTCATGGTAGAAATGACCTTGGTGGTATTTTTCAATGTTGACTCTGGACTGTGTGGAGCCAAACTGTCTTATTACCAATGCCGGAGTGTAACTTGTGTATCCGGTTACTCCGATTAGGGATACCGAGTGATTACCTCCGGTGCTGATCAAAACGGATTGGCCTGACGTCCACAGTTTCCTCCAACAGTAATCATGGCTATTGAAACTCAAAATCCGTTCCCGCCACTGCTGTTCATTCTTCGGACTGATTACTAACCGGGTCATCTTCTCGATGGGAGGCTGGTCAAGGTACCAAGTCAATCCCTTTGTCTCCACAGGGCACATGTGACTGATAATCCAGAGGTATAACAATTGAGAACAACACTTAATGGACCCTTTGCCCTGTTGTCTGCAGTAGGTAAGGGTTAATAAGGTCTCCGCAAGAATTGCCGGTATCGGATTGACCTCCTGCCTTTCTACTGCCCAGAATACTTCCACCGTGCTGCAGGTTATGATTCCCAATGGTCCCGGGAACAAAATCAGGCCATAGATTCCCAAGGCGAGTGCCACTGAAGCTCGATTCCATTGTTTCTCTTGGATGTATTGATCCAGCCACTTCTCAAGGTAGGTCCAATACCATCCATGCGTGTTCCCTTTGACAGTTTCTTTTGACTTTGCTTCCTCCGAAGGAATACCCAACAAATGTGTTAATCGTTTCCAGGTCTGCCTATGCTCAAGGTGTAGGTAGATCCGATTCTGCGTTGAGTAAGGAATCTCTAGTAATGCCTGATATTCTTCCATAGTGGGAACTGTATCAATATCATTGAAAGAGAATACCCCGTACTCAGGACTCCAAACTGACAGCATGGCCTTTAATGCCGGGATTTGGACCTTGACTCGCATTAAGGTTGCAATCCTCCCGTACTTCTCTTCAAATCGTGCCTTGACCTGATCGGGAAGCGACCTCCAACCATTAGACAGACCCTCGAGGCTGTTCATTCTGACCTCAATTTTATTCAGATCCAACGAAGGTAGTAAGCTAGCATGTGCCTTGGGAACATCATTTTGCGGGGGTACTGGACTATGAGCTGATTTGGACCAAAGTTTAGCATTCTGAACCTCTTCTGCCGACTGACTCGAGGATGCCATGATAAAAATGATGCCTATCCTTTTTACAGACTCTTGGTTTGGTGATGCCTGCGGAAAAACTCGTTAGCAAGATAGATTTGGGTAATTTCGAATTGTACTGTTGACGAGGTGACACATACACATTTATCAAAGTAGGAAAATGTGTAGGTGTTTCAGTAGAATTCAAGATTACCCAAAAAAAAATGAACAAAAGGAAATTAAGGCAGAATAGAGTAAGAGTAAGTATGCCCCTTTTGTCCTAGAATAGGGAGACTCCTGACACCGGATGAGTGCTACCTAATTGGATAGTTCTATCTTATAAGGTAGCTTACTACGGCTTTTGGCTATTGTGATAGTTTAGCTCAGGATCTAATTTTCTAAAAGCCACAGGTTCCCAAATTGCCCCTACTGTAAACAGTAGAGCCCCATTCTATAACCATGATATTATCGGGAAAATTCCACGGGTATCACGGTGAATAGAACGAGTTTCAATTTGAGCAGAAGCCTTCACGGATACTAACGGGGTAGAACCCACGGGTACCGCTACATGACCCCCTCCTACTTTCCTAAAAGGGTAAGAAAGCCCGGGTATAGGGCCGAAGTGTGTGAGGACATCGTGTGAGTGTTCAGTGTGTGAAGGGACACCTTTACCTCTTCCCGATTCAGGGGGATTTTATTTTTCCCATTTTTCTTCTTTTCTCTTTTTTTTTTTTTTTTTTAAAAAAAAAACGAAGAGCACTGTAAGGAGTAAAACAAGCAAAACAAGCGAAACAGTTAGTAGGAATAATCAACGATTAACACATAAAATATTGCCGGGTGAGCCCACCTAACTATAATTTGATCGAAAAATTAAATCTACTTTTGGACCTCTAGACCGGGGTTAAGTCAAATGGTCCCCAGTGGAGTCGCCAAGCTGTCGCAACGTGTTTTGCGGTCGCCTGGACGATCACTCACCGAAGTGGGAAAGAGTGAGGAGTCGCCACTTTAGTTTTGAGGGAAACTAAAGAAAACCATTTGTGAAGATAAATTGAAATGAAACCACTTCAAGACAGAGATTCTAGGTTCGGGGTCCGTAAACGGGTGGGGAAGGTGTTAGGCACCCCACCTCGTCCCTTAATAAGGGTAAGTAGATTTAACTTCGCATTCTTTATAAATTAGTTAGAAGGGCTTGAATGGAAATGTTAATCCTTTTAACAAAAGGAATATTTGATTTTTCACTAAATTCGGATGACCCAGATACATAAGTAAATGAGACAACCTTAGTGAGTTACTGTTGTATGTTAATTTTGTTTGGAGGGGCTTTTGGTTAAAATTCAATTTGAGAATCGGATGAGAACTTTCCTCCGATCTCCTTTCTAAATATTTATTAAAATTTTTAGTTTGAGAACCGGATAAGAACTCTCCTCCGATCTCCTTTGAGTATTTATTTTAAATTTTAGATTGAGAACCGGATAAGAACTCTCCTCCAATCTCTTTTTAAATTATTTGTTATAATTTTAGGCGAGGATCGGATAAGAACTCTCCTCCGATCTCTTTTAAATTATTTGTTAAAAATTTTGTTTGAGAACCGGATAAGAACCCTCCTCCGATCTCCTTTCCAAATATTTATTAAAATTTTTAGTTTGAGAACCGGATAAGAACTCTCCTCCGATCTCCTTTGAGTATTTATTTTAAATTTTAGATTGAGAACCGGATAAGAACTCTCCTCCGATCTCTTTTCAAATTATTTGTTATAATTTTAGGCGAGGATCGGATAAGAACTCTCCTCCTATCTCTTCGAAATTTGACCACATCTATATATCATAAGAGTCTAAGTTTAAGAGTTCTAGTATTCAAAGATGCCAAGGGTCGTAATAAGACTTCTTTTAACTCGTTGGTACTTTGTGACTAAATAAGGGATGCCGGACTGAATTTTACCGACCTCCCATATGGTCGCCTTACCAGTATCCTATCGGTTCCATTTTACTTATCTGATATTTGATTTTTATTCCGCCTTATGGCATTATGCCGGATCGCCTTCTAAGTCAGCTTAGTGATTCAATTTTGCTACTTCCCTGACGTGTTATTTAGACCCTCTTTTCAAAGAGACCATAAAAATACAGTTACCTACATTTTGTTCAATTACTTCTACGCTATTCGGGACCAGAACTCCTGTGTTAGGAAGTAATAAAGATTAACCAAAGAATGGACTGATTAACAAATAAGTAAACTCGAGAATGACCGTCTTCGTGTTTAAAATACAGTATAAACTTGGTGAAAATTACAAACATAAAAAGAATAAATGAAATACGTAAATAAAGAAGAACATTTGATAAAATAGCGATATAAGCACTCACCTGTAGGGAGTCGAATCTACTAAACTAACTATGGAATCACAGAATATAATAGGACTGCAGGTTGATAGCTGGAGGACTAAGGTTCGCGTTGAAATGAAGAATTCTTTGCTAAAATGTAATCGGGTCAAAATAACCAAGCGTGAATGGAGTTGAACTTGGACAATATGAATGGAAATAGGAGATAACAAAGACAGAAAAGTGAGAGTGCCACAGGATAATGAACGGACTGAAAATGAAGAATTTCAGTATTCAAGAATCCCTTTTCAAGAAAACACTTCAGAAAACTGGTTTCCAAAGTTTTTTCTTATGAAAGCTAAAAAAAATAGCAGAGTAACGAACTGAATTAAGTTTCAGAGTTCTTCCACTATAGTCACTGCCTTTTGTCTATTTTTTTCATCCCCCTTGAACAGTTTTCATGCAGGTATTTATAGGAACCGGGTGCTTTCCATGAAGGGTCAAGATCTATTTTGGGGGAGATGGAGGGTCAGGATTTCAAAGGACATGATTGGATGCTTGAGAATTAAAGCGAATCAAAATGAACGGCCGAGATCATTCTCAGAATACTTGTCCTTTTCTTCTTCTAATCTGACGGTCCAAAACTTCGTTGACCTGGGCGATCCAAGGGCTGGGAATAAAAGGCGCCGGTCTTGTCATCTTCCTCTTTGATCGAAAGGCTTTGGACTCGTCCTTGCAAGTGAGACCAACGGTGGAGATTGGGATGTACAGGACTGTTATGACATACTCTGGCACCTGTCAGCATTGTGGGTGATTCTCAAGCGTGCGGTGGAGATTTCGTCTGCAACGCTTTAACTACCTTGGCTCTGATTACGGCGGCGGTTGTGGGATTTGTCTTATCCCCTTTGCCTTCCGATCTTCCCTCTTTCTAATCTCCTTGACACGCTCCTTTTCCGATCTTTCATACTGGTCTCCCCTCTTCCGATCTCCATCATTTCGATCCTTTCCTTGGTCAAGCCCGGTCCGGTCAAAGCATTAATTTCCCCTCGATTCCCGAAGCGTCCGCTTCGTGTTCTGCTTAGCAATAAATGCGTGATTTCTCCCTATATATACCCTTGACTGAAGAGACTTCCCTCATTCGATTTTCCTCTATCCCTTCTTACTTTCCTGTTCTAACTGCTCCGGCAATAGCTCCGGCTACGACTGTGGCTTTTGATCCCTTTCCAATGGATTTCTTTATTCCCCGACTAAAATTTTACGATCCCGGCGATCGAATAATCGCGATAACCTTATCTGATGATGGTGAGAGAACTGGACCAATTAATCGATCTGGATTGCGGACCTCGATCGTGCCGCTCTTGAGTCGTTCGACTGGCATAATCGGCGAACCGATTTTGGCCGAGCAAATTGCTAAGGTTACGCCGACCCTTGGCGGTTGCTCTGCCGAGTTTATTCGGCTTCTCACCACATTGGGTGTTCCGACAGCGGCTTCCCTCCACATTGGGTGTTCCGACAGCGGCTCAGTTCGCTGTCGGTCACACCCTTTGGATCAGTCACAATGTTGACTTTGACATAGGCCGTCTTTAGATAGGATGTTCTTCTGATCATTAGAGATCGGCCTTTTGATGTAATCAGATTTTTAATGTAATCCGATCTTGAGATCGCCCAAATGATGTAATCTGACTTTTGGAAATGTAATCTGATCTCTAGAGATCGCTCAAATGATGTAATCCGATCTTTTGGAAATAAAGATTTTATTTTGTCGATTATCATCTTATTATTATTGCATTGATTATTTTCTGATCTCTGATATATTTGTCCGATCTGGTTCTTCATTTGAATGACACTTATCCGTAATTCAAAACACCTTGGTCTGCCATTCTATAATTAACCGATCTCTTCACGGGATCTTGGGAATATGCGTGAGACGTGTCAGAACAGCTGGCGAGTCCCACTACCCGATGCACCACCTAGAATATCGTGAGCATTAAATGCTCGGACGAGTATAAATAGAGGTGGGGTTAGCTCGCTGCTCTCTTGTGTCATTTTCAGTTTCTCGCAAGCAACTTCAAAATTCTCTCGATTCTTCCAGCTCTTCCGACACCGATCAAGCTCCGGTAAGGGTTTTGATCCTTTTTACTTTAAATTTTTTTTACTTCCTTTGAAAATGAGCGACGCCGAAGGTCAGAGAGCGGCAAGCCCCCTTTCCATTCACGTTTCCTAGTCATCGGATGAAGTAGAGGTGGTTGGGCTAAGCGCGCGACCAGAACCTCCTAGGGTCTCGGTTCCAGCTCAGGGGCGAGCATCATCGAGGCTTGTACCTTCTTCAGGGAGGGAGATTCTTCCTATGGACGAGCTGTCATCAATCTTGCAAGAAACCGATCTGCAGTCGTTCAGCCAGGAGTACAATATTCGTCCTGATTCGTACGAACTCATCCGATGTCATGGCAATCACCGAGCCGATCACTTCTTTGAAGGGAATGATATGATTATGGTATACGAGGAACAGTTAAAGGCCGGCCTTCGGTTCCCTCTGGACGACTTCTTTAAGGAGATCCTAAAATTTTTCCAAGTGTGCATTGCCCAAGTTCACCCGAACTCGTGGCGGATCTTGGTAGCCTTCCGAGGCCTATGCCGCGCTAAGGGAATTAGTCCTACGACTAAGGTGTTCGCCGAACTGCACAGGCTAACTCGCCGAAAGGACGACGAATACTGGTTCTTTCAGGCAAAGCCTCATTGTGGGCTCTTTACCGATCTGCCCTCCTCCCTTAAGAATTGGAAGAACCGCTTCTTCATTCTGAGGAGCAAAAATCCGAACTGCTTTGAGGGCTTCCCCCGTAGCTGGTTGCACTAAGGGCCCTTGATTCCGAAGCGTATTACCCTGAACAAGGAGGAAGGCCTAATAGTGATGGAACTGAAGAATCAGGCGGCCACTCAAATGTTCTCCTGTTTAGATGCGGTGACTGCCGAGCTGCACCATTGGACCATATAGCTGATCACTGGCCAAGATCGCGAGCTTTCGCTCTCTGACCTAGGCATCGGTATTTTCTACATCTCAGATCTCAGGACCTTAGCGATCTCACTAACCTCTTCTTTGTGCAGGTATGGCGGGTGGTGAGGGTTCCAAGAAGCGAAAGAAAGAAAGAGAGATTTCCCGGAAGGTAAAAGAGATGAAGCATTCGGAACTGCTTCAAACACCCGGCCATGAACCTGGGGAGATACAAGGAGGGTCATCTCAACCCTTGGGGCCGCCAGTCATGGAAGTGGTTCGGCCTCCTCCTTGCCAAGAAGAGCTGCCTCCACCTCCTCCTGTTACTCCAAGCGCAGAAGGGGGTCCTTCTCAACCTTCTGTGAGGCCCCCTCCTCGTGGCGCTCAAGTGCTGATCGCTTCCCTGGAGAAGAACCGAACTGTTCGGGAGAACCCAGGTTTTGCCAAAGTCTTGGGGTCTTCCATCTGCCTTCGGGAGGATCGGGACAGACTGTCTCCGGACAATCTTGACGACATCCTGACTCGATCCATGAGTCTGAATGTAGAGTACCTGGTGAACCAGCACATAGTCCGAGAAAAGGTTCACCGCCTGGGTAAGGAGGTCGAGAAGAAGAGTCAGGAAGTGACTTCCCTCCGATCCCAACTCTCATCCGCTCAGGATTACATATCTCAAATTGAGGGGCGGATGAAGTACTATGAGGACAAGCTGGCCGAACAAGCTCATGTTCTGGCTGAACGGGATCATGCTCTTGGAGAAGTTCAGGCGCTCCGGGCCAACGAAGCTGCTCACATCACTTACCTTACCGAGGAGCTCAAGGCGAAAGAAGAAGAGACGGTGACAGGAATAGCCGGTGCTTATGTGAAAGCTCACAAGGATCTCTTGGCCGAACTGAAGAAGCGTTACCCCGAAGAGGACTTCTCCTGGATGGTCGACCTAGCTCCCGAGGACGAGGGTGGGGATAGTGAGGATGAGGCTGAGGGTGAGAGAGAAGGTGAGCAAAATGTAGATCAAGCTGGGGGTGATCCCCCAGCCGAATGACTTGTACAAATTTTGAAATGAAATGAAATGGAATGCCTCTTTTGTTCGATGAATGGTTGTGATCGGAAAATTTCTAAACACTTGATTGTCTGAGTATGTTGAAATAACTGAAAGTGATTATTAACCTAAGTGTGAGAGATCGGAAAAACAAAATGTGCATGAGATTGGTAAGGAACCAACGCTAAACGGAACTTAATTGAAAATTTGGCTTGAACATTTAAGATCGGGATCTTCATTAAACCGGATTGGAACCTTAACTTGATTATTCCTAAACTTTTAAAAGGGAGGTCAACCATGAAACTGGTAGCAAAGATCTAGTGTCAGTTCAATTTCGTCTGACAAGAGAGATCGGGAATGTAGTTGACTGGTCAGGATATTTGACAATTGGCTTGAGAGATCGGTGAATGATTTGAGAGACCGGTAAGGCTTTAACGGATATGAGGACTTAGCATTGATTCAATTCCTGGTGAAGAGAGATCGGAAATGTGGTTAAATGGCAAGGAGAGACTTAGTGCTGAGGCTCGGTTTCGAAGTTTATTAATTCTGGGGATCGGCCAAAATATGGTGTCGACAGATGGGTATGAAAAGGGATATAGCTGATTTTGTCTCTAAATGCCTAACTTGTCAGCAAGTAAAGGCAGAATATCAAGTACCAGCTGGTTTGTTACATCCATTACCAGTGCCTGAATGGAAATGGGAATGAATAACTATGGATTTTGTGATAGGACTTCCGAGGACACAGAAGAGTCATGATGTAATATGGGTCATAGTAGACAGATTGATCAAGTCTGCTCACTTTCTACCAGTTCGGATGGACTATAGTCTAGAGAGATTGGCCAAAGTGTACATAGATTAGATTGTGAGACTACACGGAGTGCCATTACAAAGACCCTAGGTTCACTTCTAGATTTTGGGGTAGTCTTCAGAGAGCCCTAAGAACTAGATTGAACTTCAGTACGACATTCCACCCACAGATAGACGGAGTTGGTAATTCATTAGGTATACTACAGAATCATATTATGCCTTATAGAGGGGTAAGGTGTGACATAATATCTATGCAGAATTCTATTTCCCTTTCTGGTGGTAACCCTGGAAGCTCCTTATGGAAGACATCCATAAATTCTTTGACAATGGGAACATTCTTGATGTTTACACCTTCCACAGATGTATCTCTCAGTAATGCCAAATACCCTTGACACCCACGCCTTAACATCTTTCTTACACTAATTATTGACACCAAGTTATCTGGAGCCACACTCCTATCACCATCAAAGCTAAACTCTTCCATACCAGGTATATGAAAGTATACCTTTTTTTCCTGCAGTCTAAAGTGGCATAATGAGTTGCCAGCTAATCCATTCCCAAAATTACATCAAAATCCATTATTGGTAGAGGAACCAAGTCTGCTGGGAGGATCCTTCCATCCACTGCCATTGGGCTACCCCAAAAAAATAATATCCACGTCTATGTTGTCACTAAGAGGGGTAGCTACAGACAAGGGGCATTCTAAAGTTGTAGGGTTCCTACCCAATCTCATGGTAAAAACGGGGGAGACAAATGAGTGCGTAGCACCCGGATCTATCAAAACACGAGCCTCATAAGAACAGACTAGAAGAATACCTGCCACAACTGCATTAGAAGCCTGAGCATCTTGGTGGGTCAAGGTGAAAACCCGAGCCTGACCCCTACCTTACATTGCAGAACCCTGAAGTTGACTCCTACCTCCTGACCTGCCTCCAAATCCACGTCCTCCTTGTCCTCGGCCCTGTTAGCCACTGAACTGACACCTGCCATGCTAGAAGCACCAGGATACAATTGACGAGGGACATTTGCAACAGAACCTTGTGACCCCATCTGTGGCTCATTGAACATGGGACATTCTCTAGTAAAGTGAACTTGCTGGCCACACCAGAAACATCCTCCTGAACCCATCATACAAGGTCTTGAATGTCCTCTTCCACACTACGTGTAGAGTGCCAAGGAGGATCATGAACCCGACCCATAACTACTATAACCTGAACTGTGACCACTGTTGGATCCATACCCTAATCTGAATCCTCGAGATCTGTGTTTAAAACCACCTTTCTTGTTGTTTCTACTTCTTTCTCTGCAATGACATTGGTTGCCACTATTCATGGTACTCATGTAGGGAACACCGGAAGAACCCTATGCTCTATTCTTCTTTGCCCTTCCGCTGTCATCTCCTGTATAGCTGATTTCAATCTGTTGGGATCGATCAACTACTACATCAAAAGACTGATCAGACGACATGGTCAGGTTTGCATACTTTCTGTCTAGCCGTTTTAGGAACCTCTTTACCTTCATACTTTCTGTAGCCACCGTTGTAAGGGCATACCTACTTAGTTTAAAAAATTCTGTAGCATATTCGTCTACGGATCTGCCATTCTACCTTAAGGCCTCAAAGGCCCACTGCTTTTGGTCTTTAAAGCTTTTTGGTACAAATCTGTTTATGAACAGTTCCACAAACTGGGTTTAAGATAATCCCTCAATGCGAGGTAGTACGTAGTCTGTCATCCACTGCCTTGGCACTGGCCCCAATACATGCTACACACACTCTACCAATCTCCTATCAGTTAACTACAGTTCCACCCCTACCTATTTGCAAGAGTCCAAAAATCGATAAGCATCATCAGTTACATAGATACCTGGCACTAACTTCTTAAAATTAATTATTTATTTGTAAGGTTCCCCTTTTGGTATGGTGAGCTGCTGCTGTTGTGGAGGCTGGATCATATATTGTGCTATCATATTGGTGGTTCTCTGTAATCCAGCTAGGGTAGCTGCCATTGGATCCATAGAACCCTGGGCCACAAAAGACTTTTCCTGAACTAGTGGTGGCTGCTCTTTTACTTAAGCAGCTCTAGGTCTCCTACCCGCCTCCTCGGGGCAGGCGCCGCATCTGTGCTGACACCTCGTCTGGCACATCCTGTTCTAGTGTAGTGGTAGCTCTTCTGCTTCTACGCATTTTCCTAAAATTTAGCAGCATTAGCCCACAAAATTCAAAATAGCATGTTACACAGCTCTATAGACTCATATTTTCACACAATTATATGAAGTATAAACTAGAAGCAAGGATGACAATGCAAACACGAATGTGGACCCTATTCTCGACATGTGACTCCTACTAGACTCTTCTCAAAACTTTAGACATATATTCCCCATGAATTTGGAGCCTAAGCTCTGATACCACATTTTTCATGACCCAACCTATGGGCCGGACTGGCACTGGGACCTGAGCCAGCCTAAAGCCCCTGAGGCTCAGAGTAAGCCTAACTATTCCTTAATCTAATCCTAAGGCCATTTAAGCCCAAATTCGAAAATTTAACTGGATAGAGTCCAACCATAACATGGACCGTACAATAGAGAGTTTTTTACTCACCCGACCTATAAGCATAATATATATAACAATTTGGGGAGCTCAACTCACCCTCCACATACTCATAATGTCATAAATCAAATGGGAGCTCAGCACCCTTATCCAATCCAATCATACATGCATTTAATAAGTTTACAGATCCAACATGATAATTATAATACAGCCCAAATTAAAAGTACTTCTAACACATGGGGAGTTCTAGGAGTTAGTAAAATTATATAAAACAAAATAGATATTAATAGATAACCTGCGAAGGAGAGAGGCAGGTTAGAATTTAACAAGAAATCTTCTGTATCCTGGAAAAATAAGGTAAACAAGATTAAGCGTTTGACTCAGATAGTAAAATGCTGATTTTAAGCACAATTTCTATAGCTATCTAAAGCTAATGCATCCTAAAGAGTGGAATACAACACCTTCATAATTTTTATACAAATCATATCATAACATCAAAAAGGGTAATTTGGAGCACTCACGCACCCATATAATATTCAAACAGTACATATATGGGAGCTGATCACCTATACAGCTCTCTTAATCTAACCTCTGCCAGTGAGTACATCTTAAGCCTTACTTTTACTTAATAGACTAAATGCGGGGGCCAGCGAGATCCTCTCGAGCCGTGCCTACCCCGACTTATCCATAAAAGGATCGGGTCCCAACGAGTCAAGCTCCAGCCTCGTCTACCCGTCCTGTCCATATCCAATACCACACACCACACGCACGCCCACGCACGCACACTGCTCCAAATTACCATAAAACAATATCCATAGCATTTCATCAATTAAGAATGCAATATAAAACGTGCCTAGTATTTAACTATATAGATATATATATTTATAAGTGATGCATGGACATATCTGAATATATAATAATATTGAAATTATAATTAAAATTAATATTTTACTCACAGACATGAACTGATGTCACTATGGCTGCTAGGAGGAGAAGAAAGGCTGTCCCGGCTCACTTGACAATTTCATTATAATTATTTAATATAACTGACTCAATACAAGTTTAAAAATAACTAAATACATCTTAAATAGTGTCGAAAATCCGTCAGAGTTCCTCCTATACCTAGGACCTATCCAACCTGCAAAAGGGCTCAAAATACACTTCTATATCCACAAGTCACACAACCATGAATCACATCATATGGCCCCTCCTGGGCCCACCCAAACAGTCAACAACCACAATTTGAAAAATTATAATTTAATCTCTATAACTAACCATTCTTCAAAAACTGCCCAAATGAGCTCTAAAAATTTTAAAACTTTGTCCTGCGGTCCTTAGCAATATTAATAAGCTAATATAAAAGAAATTATAATTTTCTAACTGCTCACGAATATTTTATGGATTTTTAATCTAAACCCGAAACTAAATAATTAAATAAACTCAGGGTTCGGTCTTACCTACTCCAATTTTGATGCCAAAAACATATCTGAGACATCTGAAAATGGTGGGGTAGCCTATAATCTCGACCTGGTTCTGAAGTAGCTTCAGCCACCTATTTGTCCGGCCTAAAATGCAGACCCAATCGACAGTTAAATTTCCATGAATCAAATGTACCTACGCGAAATCCATAACACGGAGGTTAGTACAAAATTTTTAAGAAATTTTCTAAGCTCATTTAGTGCCCGAAAAAATACTGTGAAGTTCTTTGAGATCCACCGAAAAATAGTATCAAAAAATTTTTAAATGGGTATTTCCGCGAAGCTCTCTTTGAGGGGAGCACTCCGGTGCTCTCGGATTTTGAGGGGAGCACTCCGATGCTCTCGGATTTTTCGTGGGGTTCACGGTTTGCGAGAAATCTAGCCCAAAAGTTAAAATAGGCTAAAATTTTCCAAGCAAAAATTAGACAAACCGCTTGATGAATTTTTGTGTTCTTAGTATCAATGGAAAGCTCTTGTGGTGTATATGAGTTTTGGGACAAGACCCGGCCTAATCGGTAGCCGGATCGATCAGAATTGACCCAAGAAGTTGGGAAGTCGCGCGTGCGTAGAGGAGGATTTTGGCGAGATTTTCCGGCGACCTGGAGACAATTGGTAGCAGGGGAAGGGCGGGGAGGTCGCCAGCGACGAGGGGAGGGGTGGGGAGGCGGTGGCTGGCGCGGAGGGAGAGGGAGGAGAGAGAACCGAGAGGGGAAAAATGGCGTCAGGAAGAGAAAGGGAGAGGGAAAAAGGAAGAAGAATGGACCAGTTCGATTCAATCGATCCGATTTGATTCGACCGGTTTGATTTAGGATACCCAAAATTAAATTTTTACTCTGCCTTGGGATAAAAAATAAGGCCCAAAATCTCTGAAAAAATTCTAGAAAACTCAAAAAAATTTGTAGAATTTAAATTTATTTTTAGTTTTGCCACGTGATCTTTAAATTAATTTTTAAAAATTAACAAAATTTATTGACTTTGAAAAATCAAACTCAATTTCTAAAATTTGAAAAATTTCAAATAAATTCTGTAAATTTTAATAAAATAAAATATTAATATTTGCACATAAAATAAATATTTTAAAAATTAGGGGTGTTACATTACATATGAAGTATATATATATATATAAAGTATTGCATTGACAATCTAATTTATATAAAAGCTCAATTTTGAGCTGATATTCCAATCATGGTATGGTAAAACTTATATTAGGTGCTATTTTACCATTTTCCTTCTTTCAACTGGTTGAATTCTCTCAATTTTTATGTTAAGTTTTTTTTTGTGATTATTTAATTTTAAAGTTTTAATGCATTTTAATTTTATTAATTTATTAAATTGTTAGATTTATCTCAATTATTGCACATTATCTTTTTTTAGAATAGTTTTAAATGAATTTATTTATAATAAAATACATTTGCTTAATAAATTAACATTATAAAGTAAAAAAATATATGAAAAACAATCACACTATGATAAATATGAGAATTTAGATGGAATTTTTTATATAAAAAATGTCTCTAATTTTTTACTTTATTCTATTAATTTATAAAATAACATCACTATATATATTTTTTTGTCAGATCATAATATTTTGCATATGTAATAGACAAAAAAAAATTATATGATTTTTACAATAAATTATAAACAATAATTTTGTTATCAAAAAAATAGTATTTATATATATATAATTTTATTTATTAATAATAATATAAAATTTTGGATAACCGCGTGGGCGTTATAACTGGAAAACCTAAAAGAGAGGGCCTATATTAAAATATATATATATATATTTAAAAAAAAGGAAAAAAAATTGAAAGCATATTTTAACTTTTAACTTTAAATTTAGCAAGAAAAGTAATTTGACACCATTACTTTTATTTTCATCCTCTTAATTTTACAAAATTATAATTATTTAATTTTGTGATTAGTAAATACACGAATGTAATTTACACACATTTTAACTTTCATTACAAGTTTAATAATTCTATTTTTATAAGTTAAAAATTTAATAATTACATTTTTATAAAATTCAAGAATTAAATATGATACAATTAAAAATTATTAAAAATAAGGTATTGAGTAACCTTTCTGTAAAATTTTGAGACCAAAAGATGCATTTAGTTTATAAAAAAATGATGGATCACGAAGGAGATGCATTTAATTGGAGGACTCAACAGCAAAAACCAAAAGTTGTTGGGGTTCCTACTTCCTACTCACCGAAGCCTTCTAGTGTTGGAATTTTACCTGTCCAGTGTCCAGTACTATGTAAATTTTCTGGTTTGCGATACACACAAGGATGAGGATGACCGATGCTACTTTCTTGGGGTATTACCTGCTATAGCCGAAGAAGAGAAAATACCACTGATTCCGGTCGCCGATGGCAATGCCTTTGTACTGTCACGTCACTGGCCTTTCCATGTTGCTTCTCTGTTCTACAGCGATTGGGGAGGAAAGCAAATGGCCTAGCTAGATATTTCTGATTCCACACGGCAATTTCACTGTCGTTTACTTGGTCAAGAAATCAGCCATAGCTACTTTGCTGCATATGCCATCGATTCAGCGAGCGCCAAGGTAATGTTTTTCTTTTGAGGATTGCCTTGATTTGTTCATTGCTATGGTGACATCTGATTCTGACATTACATTCCTATTAACACTTCAATCTGCAAGTTTCAATGAAGGGTTGAATTGAACCCATTATGGGCCAATGCCTTCAATGCCGTAGATTTGGTGTCTAAATTGAAGACAATTTTGGTGATTATTTACCGAGCCAATCCCAACCAGTCCAAAATGCAAGAAATGACAAATATGGTGGGAAAATTATCAATCATTGACCTGGAAGAAATTTAGAAACCTTCTTCAAGTTACATTTTTTATCTTACAAAGAAAGGAAACAGGGAAAGTAAAAGTAAATTTAACGCTTTTATCTCTTAGATTTGCGATTTTTCTGAGTATAGTTTTACATTGTTAGTACTGAGCGTCTATTTGGATGGGTGAGACGAGGGTAAGCAACGGAAGGATAAGAAAGTGTAGGAGAGGGGAGGGTGAGAAGATTACAACAATTTTTTTTTTTTTATATTTAGTGTGACCCACATATTAAGAAGTAAAAAAAGTTAATTTTTTAATGTGTCAACAGTAATTTTCTATACTTTTCTAAGAAAATTTCATAGATAAAAAAAAAAACCTCTAATTACCCTTTGAGGCAAAGCAAATGAAGAAATTCAAGAAATTATAATGCTCTTTCAAGATCCGATAATGTGAAAACAGGAATATTCATTAGAAATTTCTTTAGATATCACGATGGTCTTGCACGTTCTCTAGATTGCTTGTAGTTGCTGGACCATTAGGCATTTATGATGACAATGACTAATTCCCTCCGCTTTTCTTTGTCTATTAACTTTGCATATCGTTTGTTTCTTGGAATATTTCTTGATGTTAATATAAAGCAACTGAATCATGAGGCAGTGATTTAGATCGAGTAAAATAAGCTACTTTCTGTACAGGCTTGGACTTTCGACAGTCGATTGTCAATTTTGAGTTTAACAGTCTGAGAAGATTGACATGTATTTCTACCTTTTTTATCCACTGATTAAAAGGGGTGTCCCCCTTGTCATTGAGAATTTCTATCTACTCCTAAAATTCAAAAGGTTGTAAGAGATTGCATTTAAGGGCTGACAATTATGAATCTTTCTTTTTTTAATATATATATATAGAGAGAGAGAAAGAGAGAGTTATTCTAGCATCTCAGTTAGCCATTAAAAAACAAACAAAATTGTACTGCATGAAGAATCACTAGAGTATCAATGGACGGCACTCTCATATTTCTTCTATGCTCTTCTTTGCTGCTGATTTTAACAATATTCACTGCAGCTGACACCATAACTACAACTCAATCTGTTAGAGATGGTGATTACATGGTTTCAGCTGGTGGAAGCTATAGACTAGGATTTTTTAGCCCAGACAATTCCTTTAACCAATACTTGGGTATATGGTACAACAAAGTATCTGTCTTTACGGTAGTTTGGGTTGCCAATAGAGAAAGTCCCCTCAGAAATTCATCCAGTGTTTTGAAGATTACTAATGAAGGAATTCTGGTCCTTCTCAATCAAAATGGGAGCATAATTTGGTCTTCCAACTCAACAAGATCAGCAAGGAATCCGGTAGCGCAGCTTTTGGATTCAGGAAACCTTATAGTGAAAGAAGAGGGCGATGACAATATGGAAAATTTCTTGTGGCAGAGTTTTGACTATCCATGTGATACATTCCTACCAGGGATGAAGATTGGAAGAAATAGAGTAACAGGCCTGGATCGATTCATATCATCATGGAAGACACCTCATGATCCTTCTCGAGGTAATTTCACATATGGACTTGATCCTAGTGGTTATCCTGAGATCATTGTGAAAGAGGATTCAATTTTACGGTTTCGGATTGGACCATGGAATGGTCTTCGTTTTACCGACACCTCAACTAAATCCAAACCCTGTCTTTGAATATGGTTTTGTTCTCAATGAGAAGGAGATGTACTACACTTATCACCTTCTTAACAGCTCTCTTCTTTCAAGAGTGGTAATAAATCAGGATGGGATCGTCCAGCGCTTCACCTGGATTGATCGGACACAGGTTTGGGAACTTTATCTTACTGCACAAACTGATAACTGTGACCGTTATGCTTGGTGCGGTGCATATGGTAGTTGTAGCATTAACAACTCTCCAGTGTGTAGTTGCTTGAGAGGATTTGTACCAAAAGTTCCAAAAGAATGGGATCTGGTAGATTGGTCAAGTGGTTGTGTGAGAAAGACTCCATTAAATTGCTCCACAGATGGGTTCCGAAAGTACTCTTCCTTGAAGTTGCCAGAAACTAAAATATCCTGGTTTGACACGAGCATGAATCTTGAAGACTGCAAGATTACGTGCATGAAGAACTGCTCCTGTACAGCTTATGCTACTTTGGACATTAGCGACGGTGGAAGTGGGTGCTTGCTTTGGTCTGCTGAGCTGGTTGATATAAGAGAATTCAGTAAAAATGGCCAAGAGATTTATATAAGGATGGCTGCATCAGAAATAGGTATAAACTTGTGTCAAAATACACAAATGGATATATTGTACACTTAAGCGTGAATGTGCCTGTATTTATGTATGTCAGTGCATTTCTGTCCACATAACACCGTAATGAAGCATGAATAACCAAATACATCACTTAGCTTAAAAGAAGGTAATTCGATGAATCAGCCTACGCTCACTAGACAAAATAATGGACTGATTTGCTCAGTATAAAGCTGTATATGTTACTTCAAATGCTAGCTACTTCCAATGATAGATTTGTGTCTTAAACACATTTGCATTCACACACTGACTGTCCTGATCACTAAATAGACAAGATATACATAAAATTGTTGTTTTATATATGAATTTGTTAGCAGAACAGAGGGATCAAGCTAACTATTGGGGTTTTGTGCACACAACAAATATGCCAGCAATCAATTGGCTGAATTTTTGTATGATTGATCTCTAACTACCATTTTTCTGTTCTTTACTTATGTGTAGGGGATGATGATGATGATGTGAAGAGTCAGGTTAAGTCCAATGTCAAGAAACAAACAATGATTATTTTAAGCTGTGTGTTATCCTCAGCAATGCTATTCCTTGGACTAGCTTTGGTCATTTATGTTTGGAAAAAGCAGCAGCAGAAAGACAGTGAGTTACTTCTTGAAATTCTCTTCTCAGCCTCTACATCCTTTTTAGTAGCTTATGATCAAATTTGATGATGGTAATAGGAGGGAAGTAATGAATTTAATTTTGTTATAGGCTTACAGCGGAAATCTTAAGGAAATAAAAGAAAATAGAGATAGCTTGTTTCTCTCTCTCTCTTCTTTTTTTCAGTCCAGTTTGACTATGGGAAAAAAAAAAATTACAGGTAATCTGTAAAATAGTGCAAGTACTAAGTACAATAAGGAAGATATGGAGTTGCCTTTGTTTGATTTGGGAACCATTTCCCTCTTGCGACCGATAACTTCTCTGCTACCAATAAGCTTGGAGAGGGAGGTTTTGGACCTGTTTACAAGGTGACGATCTGATAACAAGTTGTGCAACTTATCAATGGCTTCCCAATTTCAGTGTCTGAACTTTACTGATTTGCCAATTTCAACTTATTAGTACTCTGATATTAGTTTCTCAAAAATATGCAACCAATAGAAATTACCCTTTGCGTTGTGAAACAATGATGGTTTAGCTAGCTTTCCAGCTAAACAGATGCAAGTGCAGTGTGCAGCATTAAAGCATTAAAAACTTTGACCCAAAAAAAGAAAGATTGCTGGTGATATATTATGATTTCTTATAGGGAAGGTTGAAAGATGGACGAGAAGTAGCTGTAAAGAGGCTCTCTGAAAATTCAAAACAAGGACTTGATGAGTTTAAGAATGAAGTCATGCATATTGCTAAACTTCAGCATCGGAATCTTGTGAAGCTTCTAGGATGCTGCATCGAGTCCGATGAAAAGATATTGATCTACGAGTTTATGCCTAACAAAAGCTTGGACTTCTTTATTTTTGGTTTGGATCTTCCCAAAACCCCATATATATTTAATTACTTTGGTGTTGTGACATAGAGCTCTTTTGACTAAATGCATAAAGGTAACTTTTGGTGGCAAGATCAATTGACAACAAAGTCAAGAGAAAGGCCTACTTTTCCCTGTTCGTTGAATTCCTTTCACAACCATTTGAAATGGTCTGCAGGGGAAGGAGTTTATCTGATTTCATTGGAATATATGCTGCATATCAGTTTTTTAATCATGAATGTACCACATTCCCCTCCCCCCCCACACCCCCCCTGACACACACACACACACACACACACACACACACACACACACACAAAAACCACCCTGCTGTTTCATATGCATCTGTGCATCTTATGAGCCCCGCCCCGTATGCATCTATGCATCTTTTAAGAAGGTTGAATGTTGAACAGATCAAACACAGAGCTTGTTTCTAGATTGGCCTAAGCGTTACAACATTATCAAGGGGATTGCACGTGGAATCCTTTATCTCCATCAAGATTCACGGCTAAGAATAATTCATAGAGATCTAAAAGCTAGCAACATTTTATTAGATTATGAAATGAATCCTAAAATTTCAGACTTTGGCCTTGCAAGAAGCTTTGGAGGAAATGAAACTGAAGCAAATACGAATAAGGTGGTGGGAACATAGTAAGCATCCCCTAAAATTGTTCATTACATGTGTTTTTCTTTGAATATTTATTTTTTTTTTTCTGCCATAATGTTGATTTAATTATTTGGAAATTTCCTACAGCGGTTACATGTCACCAGAGTATGCAATTGATGGCCTCTACTCAGCAAAATCCGATGTGTTCAGCTTTGGAGTTATAGTGCTAGAGATAATGAGTGGGAAAAGGAACAGAGGATTCTGTCATCCAGAACACCATCTTAACCTTCTTGGACATGTAAGCATGACATTGTTACTTGATTTCTCGATTCAAAATGTGCTATAACAAAAATACTTTCAATTGTTTAGGCATGGAGACTATACATGGAGGGTAGGTCCATTGAAATGATTGATGCGTCAGTGAGAAGTTCATGCAACTTATCTGAAGTGCTAAGGTCAGTTCATGTTGGTTTACTTTGTGTGCAACGAAGGCTAGAAGATAGGCCGAGCATGTCAGCTGTGGTTTTTATGTTGGGTGGTGAAGGTGCATTGCCTGAGGCTAAGCAGCCAGGATTCTTCACAGAAAGAGATCTCATCGAAGTGAATTCCTCCTCAAACAAGCACAGCTCCTCTTCTGCAAATGGGCTGACTATTACACTACTACAGGCACGATAAATCGTATATCATGTACAATAAACTTTTAAAAGATTTATGCTAATTAGACTGCACTATTATAATTTTTTTTTTATAGGGTATAACTTTTTACCTAATGAAATTTCAGGACAGAACCGATTTTTGAAATTTGTGTCAAGCTAATAATTTCTAAAAATGGAATTTTGGATTAAAGTATTAGATTCGTGTCTAAATAAATCATTGAATTAGTAAGTTAGTCATTGAGCTTATGTACGTATTTTATGATTTTCGTAATATAAAAATTTAAAATTTTAATTTTTTTAATTATCTCTTCTAAAAATTTCAAAAATTAAATAAATTCTCTATCATCGTAGGAAAAAAAAATTAGTGAAATTTTAATTTTTGCTGCAACAATTTTTCTTTAATTTAAATAATATATAGAATTATGCAAGGGGGGGAATTTTTAATTTTAGTCTTAATATTTTGTTCTTAACCGAATCATGAAAGGAAGAAAATAATTATTTAACTAAAATTTTAATTTTAATAATTTATCTATAATCAAAAGATATTAAATTTTAATTTATTTTAATTAATATTTAAAAACTTAAATATTAAATTAAAAAAATAATTATAATCCCGTGAAAAATAGAAACAGGAAAGCACGGCCACTCGCATAGCTTTAACTGAATATCTGCGAAGCAAAGGTAGCTCTAAGACTTTTGAAACACATCACACGTGTCATATGACTGATCGAATATTGCTTTTGAAATTGTGGGCATTTGGCCTTTGATTGAAAAAAAATTCTGAATCTGCCGCCCATTGTGAAAATAACTTCATCATAGTCTCTGATTTTCCCTCTCTTTTTTTTTTTTTTTTTTTAACCTTTGAAAAAATTTGCGTCATCGTTTCATTATATTGACGTCAAAATTTTCAAGTCTCAAACTTGCTTTTGTTTCCTGTGATGTTATCTTTCAATCTTCCACAGGACAAGTGGATCGCACACCCTCACCAAACAAAATTTCAATATTTTTTATAACATTATTAAAATAATATAAATTGTTAATAAAAAATATATATTATTAATTTAATTTAAATAGATATTTATATCCAAAATTATCTCTAAATTTTGAGAATTTTGAGTCATGTGATAGAGAATAAAGCGAATAAACGCAGAAGTTATCCATATAAAACTAAAACACAAGACAACACGTAGAAGAAAAAAATTGCTGTACAGGGTTGAAATTGAATAATATATGTATACTTTCAGCAATAGCATCTAGAAGAAAAGGGGATAAAGCCCAATCCAACATTGTCATAAATATCTGTGAAAATGATCTAGTTTCTGATCCTTGCTAAATGAAAACATGTTATTAGAAGTTTCTGTATTTCTGATTGGGATGGCAATGGTTTCAAATTCAATTTAATCTGTTCTGCATTCTATTAAATTTTTTTTATTGTCTCAATTTTAATATTGTGTGAAGCAGAAATTAAAAAAAAAAAGTGTTTTTGTCTCGAATTTTTATAATTTATCTCCTATAACAATATATTATATATTATTTTTTTATTTAAAAAATAATTTATTTTTATGTACTTAAATATCATAACTTTAAAAAATATATAAAAAGGTCTTTATGGAAAATTCGGCCGCGCTCCATACTGAAAAAGTCTTCGCATCGAGCGCAAGCTTCTGTGGAATATATTGTGAATTATTGAATTGCAAAGTGATATCTTATCAAATACTGATTATTCTTCGTTTCACTATTAATGACTGATTACTTTTGGTTAGCTGCAAATATGAGACTCATTGAAATTAAATGTTTGAGAATAATTTCAATTTAAAAAAGTTTTATATTTTGAATGTGAAAAGGGTTATAAAAATGAGTAAGAGAATCGTCATTGCGTATCTCAGCCATCACATTTAAAAAAAAAATTAAAAAAAAATTGAGCCTTCAACATTACAATGCTCACTGATAATTATAATATTTTTTGAAGCTGTAAAAGCAATTCTTAAACAAATTGAGTTCTCGTTTTCTTTTTCTTTTTTCACTAATATCCAGTTAAGCTGTCCAGATGAAGACTTGCTGTGGTCCACCATTCACCTAATATTATCCTTGGGCTCCATCTAGAAAATGTTTTTTTTTTATATTTTTTAGAGTTTAAAACACTTAGAAAAAATAAATTATTAAAAAATATTTTAATTAAAAATAATAGTAATAATTCTTTTTTTTTTTTTGCAAACGATAAGAGTATAAATAATTAAAATAGTATATAATAAATAATAAAGCTAAAAAGTGAAAAGAGAAAAATGCCAAGGGGTGGATAACACGAATGAGTTGAAAATTAATGAATTCATCAATCAAAATTAGGAATTTTGGCACTCAGCTAACTTGAGAATTACTTAATCATAGAGCTGCACTCTTTCAGGATTGCACAATAAATTAGTTGGGGTTGGTATGTATTTGGTAGACATGTCTGATTGCTTGACCTAATGGGTATATAATGGGAGGAAACGCAATTTTAAAAAGGCTGTTAGGCTAAATCTATGGCTTAATGATTAATTAATCTCGTAATGATTACATTACTGCGAAATAGGAGGTTTGGCGGATTGGTTAACACACTCTGAAAAAATAAGGTAATTAAAACTGCATAGGAGAACTGGTAAACTCCATGGAAAGATTAATAATTGAAATACAGTTCCATCCATGTGTATATAAATTATTCACCAATTTTAAAATTAGACTTGCAATAAATTCATGTAGAAAATAAAAAACTATATATAATTTACTTGTTCTATAAGCATAAATGTAATTAATTAATTCAATTAAAATAATTAATTTATATTCAACTCGTTACGATACATTTAATATATAGATTAGGTAATTTCAATAAAAGATTTGGAATGATTAATTAGCAATAAATTCTTAATCTTTTAGTTTAACAGTAAGTAATGCCAAGTTTGATAATTTGTCAATTAGAAGCGTAATGAGCGCGCGAGTGCAGGACTAGAGATGCAACCATTGATAGTGACATGGGAGAAGCCCACAAGTTTCGGCCTAGAGGCATTGAGACGGGGCCTTTCGGCTTTGGGTCATAGCTCTTGGGTTACGGTTCTAGTCCTCTGTTTAAACAAGAACCACAAGTCTCAAAATTATCCTTCTTTCAAGGCACCAGTGTGGTCGTTGTCATGGGTAGCTTGTTAGGCGGCCAATTTGGAATTCTTCATTGCAAAAGAAGAAAGGAAAGCCATGTGAAAATCAGCATTTGTGTGTAGGTTCGGTGCCAATGAGCATTAATGTATAAAGTCTATTTATGATTTTCGTATGACTTTGCTTTATCTCCTTTTTAAACATATATTTTGATTCTTTTATATATCATAAAAAAGGGAAGATATTTTATTAATTAAAAATACAATATAAAAATAAGTATAAATTAATATATTATAATTTTACATAAATAAAATTAATCACTAGTGTTATATTCGACTTTATGATCTTTTTATGAGATCCATTCATAAGAACTAAATTTAGATATCTCACTAAAAAAAGATTTACATTTCATAATGTATTCTTCTCAATAAAAACAAAATAACTCAGTAACGCAAAAAAAAAAAAAAAAAAAAAACCTCTTTATCAAGGAGAAATAAATTTCATTAAATGAGAAAAATACAATAGAATTCTAATAAAGAGGTAGTACATACACTCAAATTTAAAAATTTATTCACTTAAATTTTATTATCAATAACAGATATGAAAAGATATATCTAAAATCAATTTCAAATGAATAAAGATTTAAGATTTATTTTAAAGAATTTAAAAGAAAAAGAAACAAAATAGAAGAGGAAAGAGAGAGATTGTTATTGATGGAAACACTTACAGTTGGCCAGCTAAAGAAAAAAAAGAAAAAAGAGAGAGAATATGAAAAATGTGAAAGGGGCAAAAATTTCTAAAGAAAAAGCAAGGTCTTTTGTTTATATCCAATTTTGCTTAGTTTTAAGTTTTTAGTTTAATTTATTTAAACATTTTAATTTAAGTTTAAATTAACTCATCCCGAAATTCCATATTTTTTTATTAATCAATATTAAAAAATATTTAAAAAATAACTTATGCACTATTCTCATATAGGGAGGGGCTAATTTGAATTTAAATAAAAAGATTTAGATAAATTGGATAAAAAGCTTAAAAATGGACGAAATTAAAAAAGGGTAAAAAAGAGTTTTTATCCTCCTTTATTTTCTTTTTTAATGTTTTACTATGTAAATTATATTATGAATTGTTAATATTTTCTACCTCTTTTAAATTTAATTGCTTTATAACACTCAAAATTCATAATCTCACAGTCACGAACACATCATTATTATTTGCTAATTTGTTGGGTGTTGACCTCGAGGGGATTCATTCAAAACCAAAATTCGACTTTTTTTTTTTCAGATCCCTATCTGAATTAGATTCCAAGCTTCGACAAGAGAAGAAGGAGAGGTAGCTGTTGGGACTTGGTTAATTTGAAGCCTTGCAGGCAGCAAAAAGAATATAAAATCAGCAACATGCGAAAGATTTTAGGCATTTTTTAAGGGCTTTAGGTTCAAAGAATTTACCAGGGAAAATAAAGGTCAGTGGCGATTCATTGTTGCCCAAGCAGCCGGACCGCGAGACCATTAATGTCAAACGACTGCAACACGTTGTTGACTCAACTGTCTTACTTTACGAGTTATCATTCATTCTATTCATAGAATAGAAAAGAGGGGAAAAAATAAATAAACAAGGGTAATTCGGTCTAAATATATTTATCTTACTAAAATGACTGTGCCATTAGTAATTTAGGTTGTGGAAATAGCAGCATCCATATCCCAATATCAGATACCTCTCATTTTAAAGGGGAAAAATGCCAATTTTCTTATAAAGATCTAACATGCGCCAGCATTGCACTTCCAGATCAAACCAATAAAATCTAGTTAGTAATTGTGAAATTATTATTTTTATGATAAAAGTTATTAAGAAAATTGGCTATTCTTCATTGTATAATAATATTACCCGATATATTAAACTTTTTATGGATATAAAAAAATATAAATAATAAAATAAATTGATGCAAAAGATATGATGATCAATGATCAATTATTAATTACATTAGAAGTATTAAAAAAATATTTTTTAAAATATAATATAATAATTTATTTAAATCATAAAAAGATAAAATTTATATTTTTAGAATAAAAATATAAGAACACTAAATGCGCCTATATTCTCTCATGATGAATTTATCAAGTTGTTTGGAATTGCCTCATAAAATTCATATTGCGACGCTACCTGACAAATTATTATTATTATTATTAGGATATATATATGAGGGTGATAACCGGCATCTGCATGCTGTGGAGCAAGCCAGAGCCACATTAAATAAGTCTGATCCAAAATTGAATGAGGGCAACAACTCTGCGAGTTGAGTACGACAGCTCTAAATTTGAACTAATAGCCTTGCATTAGTGCGAATTTGTTGGTTTAAACATGATGCTTTCCATACGTTCAATATATTCACACGGTCAAACAATTCTAGATCCTTTGCCCCACCATTCATTTCTCAAGTAAAGTTAGCTGACTTCTAGGACCCTTTTAGATCACAAATTAGAACAAGAAAGCGTAAAGATTTTTGTTTTGTCTCCTCCTCCTCCTAATTAATTATCCCTCAACTCAAGACCATCTTTAAATCCCAAACTTATACACACCCTTTTTTTGTTGGGCAATCAAATTTTAACTTTTCCATGACAGATTTTAAGCTTTTTTCTTTCTTCTCTGCTTTTTTCTCTTTCTTAATAGTCTCCCTTGCTGTTGATACCATAGCCGTCAACCAGACAATCAGAGACGGCGAGACTATAGTTTCTGCTAGCGGTAGATTTGCTCTGGGATTCTTCGGCTACAGCGGTTCAAGCAGTCGATATGTTGGAATTTGGTATCCTTTCTCTAATAAGACTGTGGTCTGGGTTGCCAACAGAGCAATGCCACTCAATGATTCATCAGGAGTTCTGCAACTTACCAGCAGGGGAATTCTTGTTCTCCATAATTCAACAAACACTGTCATATGGGTCACCAACACATCAAGAGTGGTGCAGAACCCAGTAGCTCAGCTTTTGGACTCAGGGAATCTTGTTATTAGAGAGGCAAATGACACTAATGAGGATAATTACTTATGGCAAAGTTTTGATTACTTAAGTGACACGTTTTTACCAGGCATCAAGTTTGGGAGGAACTTGGTAACTGGCCATGATCGATATCTTGTATCCTGGAAAAGCACCACCGATCCTTCTTTAGGTGATTCTACAACTAGGCTTGATCCCGGTGGGTATCCCCAAATATATATCAGGAAAGATGAGAATATAGTGTTTCGTTCGGGACCTTGGAATGGTCTTAGATTCAGTGGGATGCCTAATTTGAAACCAAACCCAATTTATACTTACGAGTTCGTTTACAATCAGCAGGAGATATATTACAGGTATGATCTTATTGGCAACTCCGTTATTTCAATGATGGTGCTAAATAATGATGGTATCTTCCAGCGTCTTACATGGTCGAATAGCACTCAAACTTGGAACCTGTACTTAACAACACAGATGGATAACTGCGACAGATATGCGGTTTGCGGTGCATATGGAACTTGTAACATTAACAATTCGCCGCCATGTGCTTGCCTGGATGGATTTGTACCGAAAGATGAGCAAGCTTGGGATTCAGGGTATTGGTCTAACGGATGCGTAAGAAAGAATGGATCAATTTGTAGGGCAGGAGAGGGGTTTCAGAAAATATCAGGCGTCAAATTGCCAGATACGAAAAATTCCTGGTTTAACAGGACCATGGACCTTAGAGAATGTGAGAGTGTGTGCCTGAACAATTGCTCTTGTACAGCTTATTCAACTTTGAATATCACAGACGGAAGTGGATGCTTGCTTTGGTTTGAGGAACTCATTGATATCAGACAGTACACTGAAAATGGGCAAGATTTTTACATTAGGCTGTCTGCCTCTGATTTGGGTATGAGTTCTTTCATTTATCTTTTCCTTCGTCTATTAGTTCTCATTCTTTCTCTCACACGCTAAAGAAAATGGATCATTCCCACTAGTTAGCTATTGGGAAATCCTTTGCGTTTCGTTTGTTTGTGTTTAATTGAAAAAGGTCAATGAACACTGCGGAATTGAATACCAAGTTGTTTCTTACACTTCTTTCTGTTCGCCGTATGTTGACAAATGAACCCATTTCGTGTCTGCTGCTTCTTTTTCATTTGTTACTTAATTATGTACTTTATTAAGGAAAGATAAACTTGTTTTGAACCTCTAGAAATTTACAAATATGCTGTTAGCAAATATTCAATAATTTGTACCTAAACCAATGTAATTAAGCTAATAGGGAATTCTTTTCCCCGTTGCCTGGAACTACATTTGTTTCATTTTGTGTCACTGATAACATACTCAGCAGCCCTGTACCGAGGGGAGAGGCCAACCACCACCCATTTTCTGAGTTGTGTAATGTCAGGCATTACTGCCTTAAACTGCTTTTACAACTTGGTCATGTTGATTATGCAGAGTCCAGTCACAGCTCTGGGAAGCAAACACGAATCTGGATCATAGCTGTCTGTATATTGGTTGTCGTAGCTTGTTTCCTTGGTCTATTCCTGCTGTTGCATATCAGAAGGAAGAGGTTTCAGAGAAGAGGTAAAACGTAACAAGAAAAGAAAGTGAATTGATTTCTTTTTAGGCCAAATAGGCAAATAAATGAACTTGCAGAAATATGTAATGCATATTCCAAGGCAAATTTCCTACGTGTTTGATCTACGAAGTGCCTTTCCTAACTTGCAGAAAGCATAGGAAGGATGCAAGACAGAGACTATACTGATGAAAGCAGGGAAAAAGATTTAGAGCTGCCACTGTTTGACTTCTCCACTGTAGCAAATGCCACGGACAACTTTTCAGAATTCAATAAGCTTGGAGAAGGTGGTTTTGGACCTGTTTACAAGGTATGCCTTTGAATGAGGAATTCTTTTCACGTCTTTTTTATGGTTAGTGCTATTAATGTACATGACACCTACTGTAGCCAGTAGTCACCAGGACAAGTACTAACAGGAGGCTTTAATAATTAATGCAAAT